>NC_138552.1:219781659-220981659 GCF_964273705.1 Natrix helvetica | reverse complement strand
CAGTTGCTTTAACAATCGCAAAGTAGAGAACTGGGATTGTATTCATTGAGTGAGGTATTCACGTTTGTGTCTCGCTTAATGACCACAACAAATTACAACCAAAATTCCAGAGTCAGTTCTGTTCGTAAGTCAAGGACTATCTGTTTTTATTTATTCTGTATGCATCTATATATGCTTGTTTCTCCATGTCTATTGCTGCAGTGTTTCTAATAGCCCCATATATTTTATTTGTCAGTCCTAATTTTTTTTAAAAAAACAAAGTGGTTTCAGAGCTAATGGAAACCTTGAACACAAAGCACACAGCAATCCAAAAGGTGATATGCATACCTGCTCAGCTCCAGCAAAAGCATGATAGAAGCAAGAAACGTAAGTCATGATTGCTCTTTCATCAGGCTTGGGGGTATTCACAATGTCTATCAGAAAAGAGAAAAGAAAGAAAACAAGCACAATATGTAATAGGACAGTAGTAAGCAAGGGAGACACAACACGTGCTCCATCTTGTTCTCTGTATTATTAGAGTCATTTAAACTGGAAGAAGAAAGCATTGACGCTAAAATGGAGATCCTGGAGAACAAAATTTGAAAATAGCTAAGGTTTTTGAGAAGAATACTTGCAGACAAATCAGGTGCCAGCATGCTATATGGTTTGATTCATTGGTGTATATTCAGGAGTGTCTATATAGAGACTCAAAGTAATCAAGAAGAAGGGTGCTCCTTCACATTCAAAATTCTTTTCCAGGCATGGCTTCAGTCCTGCAGAATGTCTGTCATATTGACTTTTGTTATCCCCCTCAGAATACCCCATGTCTCTAATTATACAGAGAGATTGTTTGAAATGCTGAGGTTCTCCTGACTGAACTTTACAATCTGGGATAACCATATATGGTGTTTCTGAATGAACAGGGAAATTACTGCGGGATGCTTAGAAGTTTCTACCTGTCAAAGGCCCTTTCTAGGAAAAAAAAAGATAGTATTATAGGTATTATGTCATATGTGCATTGTTGTTTTCATTGTTTAAAAGGAATCATCTTTCCAGAATACAAATACAAATTTCAATGCATTATTTTACTTCCACATGGTAGAGATTTAATATTGTCCAACATATAAAGAATGGATCTGACAAATGCCCTCAGAAGTGCGAAAGAAAGCAACTGTGATTATTTTTTAAACAAGGGCTTTCTGAAAACTACCCATGCATTTTATAAGGGAGCAACCTATAGCTTCTAAAAAGAAAACAGAAAGGAATCACAAAATAAGCAAAAAAAAATAACCCATACATTATCATAGTAGCCATAGAGCAAAAATACTCTACTTTCCTAGCACCAATAAAAAATGAATGATAAGCTATGAAATCTTTTCAAGAGGGTTGACTACTCAATTATTTAAATAAGCATGTCTGGTAAGCTTGATCCCATCTTATATACCCCAAAATTGACATTAGGCTGCCCAAGTCATTTCCAGTTAAGAGGAAATCCATGAAAGCATGTATTTTCATTGACAATAAAGTTTATAGATCTCAAATCATTTTCCATCAAGACTTATATTCCCCTCAAGGATGGGCTAGGTCCATATTTCTTTAATAGTTAATTTCAAACTGAAATGAAACATTCTCCTTCTTAGGATGTGGCCAATGACAACAGGAGAAAAGAGATTTAATGAACCTGACATTGCACTGTTAAGCCATTCCAAAAGAAAGACAGGTAGCAAGCAAAAAGCCAGTAGATATCAATTGATCCTGCCAAACTTGTCTGATCTATCCATTTTTTAAAACTGAAAAAAACAATTGGGAAAGCAGCATGTTAAAAATGTACTGCATTTATAAGAATGCCTTCGGCTTCCATAACTCTCACATCCTTAGAAAGCAAACAAGATGAATAGCTGCAGGGCAAGTCTTTATTTGAAAATGAACCCACTTAGCCCTGTAGAAAGACCAAAATAAAATCAATAAAGAACATCAGGAGATTAGTGTGGGTTCTTTTATGCCTTTATTTTTCTAGTAAATTGACACTTCCACCATGGCAGCCATGCTGAAATAAGACAAGTACGAGACATACTTTCAAGATTTCAAATCTGCCAGTGAACACAAAAGAATTGTGTATCTGTTGTCAATCATGAAACAATTGTAATATTGTGCCATAGGTGTGGAATACCAAATGAGGCAAGCAAATCTGAGTAGCAACATTAGATGGGAACAAATATCTCAACACTACAGAAGCTGTAAAAAAAACCACCCAAAATCAAGTCTTTTTTGCTCTTGACTGCATAGCTAGCAATAATAAACAAGATGGGATGGCAAGTCATTTCATAGACCTGAATTATCTTCAGGGAAATTTTTCAGGGAAAGCATGAATAAATTAGGCTGATAGATGTTGCTCTCAACTGACAATATTCAACACTAATGCTAATATTCTTTGAAGTTGTCTAAGAATGTGTTGTTATGTCTGTTTCCCTGAAAATAAGACCTCCCTGGATAATGAGCCCAATTGAGCTTTTGAGCACATGTGCTAAAATAATCCCTCCCCCTAAAATAAGCCCTCCCTGAAAATATTGCAGCAACGCAGCAGCCATGAGGTAACCATGCTTGCTGCCTTCTGCACTTCAAAAATAATAAGACCTCCCCAAAAATAAGACCAAGTGCTTATTTCACGGGTCAAAAGAAAATAAGACCATGTTTTATTTTTGGGGAAACACGGTACTTGGACTGGGGGAAAAAGTAAAGATGGCAACTGCAACCCCCAAAAAGGAAGCCCTACCCTTTTCAAAATAGTTTGTACAAACAACAAACATTAAAATAAGGGTTCAGGTTCAATTGCGTAGTCTGATTTTCTTGTCCCGGACTTCCTGCATTTTTAGGTGCCAGGAGTTTCAGAACGTAATTATTTTAGCTGGATTTAAAAAAAAAAATTCTAACTGATATAGGTCTTCAAATGATATTTTACTTGAAATCTCTGGATTTATGTTTATGAATTACTTGGAAAGCATGGAGTTATTGATGGATAACTAAATGAAAACAAGGGGGGAACTGAAAATTGCCCTCCCTACTGCTATTAATTTCAATTACATCAGACAGCATTTTCTTATTCCAGTCTAAATGGAAATGGCAGGTAAGATGCAGTTTGATAAATCACAATGTGGAGAAGGAGATCCTTTTCTTATAACATATGGGACAAAAAGACTTTAACAGTTGCAACCTGCTGCCTATTAAAAGCGCATTAACTCACACCTTCTGCATCCAACATCTTTGGGATATCCAGGTATTTTTCAGCAACCTCCATGGCCAGGTTTATATTCCCCAGAGGGTCGTCCTGCACAGGAAGCAGAAATTACAATTGGTAAGTCCCTTATTTAAGGGAAAGGTTGCAGCAATTCAAAAGCAAGGACAAAATATGTTAGAGATTCACTCAATAGCAGCATTTTAAAATAAGATTAAATGTTCCCCCAAGAAGCATGGCAGATTTCCACTGCAGCGTATCTTCCATCTTGACATTTTTTAACCATATCCTGCTGACACTCTTACTCCTAAGTGTGTGTGTGTGTGTGTGTGTGTGTGTGTGTGTGTGTGTATGTATATCTCATCAGCTAGCCATACCCTTACTGGGATTCGAACCTGGGCTGTATATATCTTAGGCAGGAGTCTTAGCCACTAAGCCACAGGGTCGCCTCCTTATCAGTTGAGCCAGGGAAATAGGTATGTATTTTGTGTTACAACCCCTGGTATGCCTAAATATGGGAGGAAGGTCACTACTCCCTCTTTCTGTCCTTCGGCTTATCACAGAAGACCATGCAGGCAGGAAACCATATTTTTATTTTTAATGTTGCCTTTTTATATTTGTGTTGTATTTGTACTGATAAATAAATAAAGGGAGACTAGTATAGATCTATTTCGAGCTAATTAGCTCTCATCAGCTAGCCATACCCTTACTGGGATTCGAACCTGGGCTGTATATATCTTAGGCAGGAGTCTTAGCCACTAAGCCACAGGCTCGCCTCCTTATCAGTTGAGCCAGGGAAATAGGTATGTATTTGTGTTATAACCCCTGGTATGCCTAAATATGGGAGGAAGGTCACTACTCCCTCTTTCTGTCCTTCGGCTCATCACAGAAGACCATGCAGGCAGAAAACCACATTTTTATTTTTAATGTTGCCTTTTTATATTTGTGTTGCATTTGTAGTGATAAATAAATAAAGGGAGACTAGTATAGATCTATTTCGAGCTAATTAGCTCTCATCAGCTAGCCATACCCTTACTTGGATTCGAACCTGGGCTGTATATATCTTAGGCAGGAGTCTTAGCCACTAAGCCACAGGGTCGTCTCCTTATCAGTTGAGCCAGGGAAATAGGTATGTATTTTGTGTTACAACCCCTGGTATGCCTAAATATGGGAGGAAGGTCATATGGTTATATATATATGTTTCCCCTTGCACATATGTGCTAGTCATTCCGAGCTCTAGGAGGCAGTGCTCATCTCCGTTTCAAAGCCGAAGAGCCAGCACTGTCCGAAGACATCTTCATGGTCATGTGGCCAGCATCTTCATGGTCATGTGGCCGAAGGCGCACAGAACACTGTTACCTTCCCATCAAAGGTAGTTTCTATTTTTCTACTTACATTTTTTTTGTGCTTTCGAATTGCTAGGTTGGCAGAAGCTGGGACAAGTAATGGGAGCTCACTCTGTTACGCAGCACTAGGGATTTGAACCACCGAACTGCTGACCTTTCTGATCGACAAGCTCAGCATCTTAGCCACTGAGCCCCCAGAGTTACTAGGGAACTATTGAAAAACTGTTGTGGTAGGACAAATTTTGGAAGGAGTTGCTGGTGCTGCCTTCACTTGAGTGCTCCTGCTTTTACCTTCCCTGCTTTCATCTTAGGGATTTCCCCTGTAATCTTCAGACAGACACACAAAAAGATGGATGTGACTTTGCTATGTTTACCACCTTGCTAAACTAAAAAGCTTAGTTATTAGTTATGCCTGCCGTTTAACTCATACTGCATATGAACCAAACAATGTGTGGCAGCCATCAAGCTTTTCAGCTTTGCATATTGTACATACCCTAAATGCATCAATGCAAAGAAAAATCCTCTATGGCTCTCCAAAGATTTCCAGAAAGCAAAGAAAAGCATGCAGAAAGAAAAACTAATAGGCGCACAAGTGCACACACACTCCCCCATCAAATCTACAATGCCAATATACTTAAATTATTTTGGCACAATCCGGAGAGCTTTTAGACACGACTAATCCTAACGAATTGGCTGTGAGTTGGAGAGAGGCCTACATTGAATATCCCAAGTCCAAGTAGATTTGTCCAAATAGTAGCTTATTTTTCCAGATACTTTTCATGGCTTATGGTTTAGCTTAATTGGGATTGCCTACTGCAGCCTTAACCATAGTGATTGGCTATTATCAGTGGGAGAAATTTAAAATTAGCAGAGGGCACCTGGTTCAGGAAGGCTGTTCTATACCTGCAGGTCAAGAGCCAAAGAAAGAAGGCTTATTTCAAACTACAAAGCAGACATATCTCTATATGTAGTATGTGAGCCAAATCAGTGCAAACCATGCCAGATTGGTGCAAGTTATCATGCCATGCCAGCAAAATTAATGACCTTTGAAAGCTTGGAGTAGTCAATGAGATCTGGTCGGTGTCTATGAATCAGTGCACAGAGACCAAGGCCATCTTTCCAGCTTCATGTGAAGAAACCAAAAATAAGGCGACAATATATTAATTAAACACTGATTTTGCCAGACAGTGCAAGGTCTGACAATATTCAGCAATTGTATCACATGCCCAATAGCAATAGCTCATAAGTTTCAAAAAATATTTAAAATGTTGATAAGGCAGAGGTATTTTAGGATATTATCTTGTAAGACAAATTTCCTTGACTTTTGTACAGAAAAAAAAAAGCCCAGAGAAATTTCATGCACAGTGCACTAGATGATAAATGACTGCTTACTTATTTTTTCACGGGGCAAGAATCTACAGTTGGCTGGGACAGATGGGCTGCTCATTTCACTCAGTGGTTTGTCCATCTTTTTATTTACTTTTAGGTATCCAGGGCATACTCAGGGTAGCTCAGAAAATATTGCTCGCATATCATTTAGAAAATCAGTCGTAAAGTTTTAAACCAGCAGCCAACAAAAGAGCAGGCCACTCACATAGTCTGAAAAGTCTGGTAGGATTCAAATGTTTGAAATATATTTTCCCAGAGCTCCAATGGATTGTGCCTAGAACCCAAACATGGGTATGACCTGCCGTACACAGACAGTAAGACATGTGTTGAACAGGAGAGTTCATCTCTCCAATGCCTTATAAGGAGTTTCATGTGGGAGAAAGCATAATTCATCTGAGTCAATTATTTGACACATTACAGTAGTTAGTTTATCCTGCATTCTCCAACAAAATGTCTCAGCCAACATTCCCAGCTCTTGTCTATGGAGATTCTCAGTCATCCAGGTCATGGTTGTCCCAAAGGTGCTTTTTCAAGCAAAACATCTTCAAAGAAAAACCAGAAAGTCCAGTTGCCCCTGGAAAAAGCACCAGCTCTTCTGAAGATGCCAGGTTTGGGAAGCTGGGTCTATTTATTTTATCGCTGTTAATGCATTTTTCATATATATTATTTTTTAAATGGCATTTGAAGCCAAACCCAACAATCCACTAATTACAGGTATCTATAAAAATAGGATATTTGGTAAAATCTGTTCTTAACTACCTGCAGGCAAAGACCTCAACTATCTGTAGGTCAGAGACCATTCTCAACAACAGAGATGTTTTCTTCGATCCTTATATGTATATATGTATTTACATAATCTCTATGACCTCCTATCTCACAATGGTAACTCTGGACATTGTACAGAGATTAAAACAAAAGCTACAACATAAATAGCTATGATCTTCAAGTTATTTGTGTCTTGGATTTTTCTACACACTGTACACCTAAGGTTTTATTGCTTTCTGTTCTTTGGAGTAAGAACTTTATGAAATTTGAAAGTTTGCATATCTATTTATAACCTGATTAGATCCAAAATGAAAACAAGTGTCCTTTTTTTTTAGTCTCAGCAGCAACTGCTGGGGATAAAAATTAGCATTTATTAATCATGCCACAATGCCCAATTTTCACACTATTTATAGGTTCTGTGAAAGGGATCTTTCTTCCACTATTTCTGCCAATTTCAACATACTTGCAATATAAATTAATTTCTAGACATTACACAACAGATGTACGTTGTGCAGATGGAGGTAAAACAAAAAATGATAGTGTTTGATTTTTTAAATATTGTGTCATCAATACATTACGATCGGGACTTCTGTTTATTCCCCCAAACATTAATTGTAGTAATTTCCTTTCTAATTAGGCCTCTTCCATCAAAGAGCATCCATGGTGACATGTGAAATAATCTCACTGCTGACTCCTTTCACATAGGGTGTCCATTTTAATTGCTACAATAATCTGGAAGCCCCTATACACATGCTAGCCTTGTAGAGTTACAATACAATAGTAGAGTTGGAAGGGACCTTGGAGGTCTTCTAGTCCAACCCCCTGCCTAGGCAGGAAACCCTATACCGTTTCAGACAAATAGCTATCCAACATCTTCTTAAAGACTTCCAGTGTTGGGGCATTCACAACTTCTGGAGGCAAGCTGTTCCACTGATTAATTGTTCTCACTGTCAGGAAATTTCTCCTCAGTTCTAAGTTGCTTCTCTCCTTGATTAGTTTCCACCCATTGCTTCTTGTTCTACCCTCAGGTGCTTTGGAGAATAGTTTGACTCCCTCTTCTTTGTGGCAACCTCTGAGATATTGGAATAATGCTATCATGTCTCCCCTAGTCCTTCTTTCTCTTAAGCTAAACATACCCAGTTCCTGCAACCGTTCTTCATATGTTTTGGTCTCCAGTCCCCTAATCATCTTTGTTGCTCTTCTCTGCACTCTTTCTAGAGTCTCCACATCTTTTTTACATCGTGGCGACCAGAACTGAATGCAGTATTCCAAGTGTGGCCTTACCAAGGCATTATAAAGCGGTATTAACACTTCACGTGATCTTGATTCTATCCCTCTGTTGATGCAGCCTAGAACTGTGTTGGCTTTTTTGGCAGCTGCTGCACACTGCTGGCTCATATTTAAATGGTTGTCCACTAGGACTCCAAGATCCCTTTCACAGTTACTACTACTGAGTAAGGTATCACCTATACTGTACCTGTGCATTCCGTTTTTGTTGCCTAAATGTAGAACCTTACTCTTTTCACCATTGAATTTCATTTTATTAGATAGTGCCCAATGTTCAAGTTTGTCAAGATCCTTCTGTATCTTAAGCCTATCTTCTGGAGTGTTGGCTATTCCTGCCAGCTTGGTATCATCTGCAAATTTGATGAGTTCCCCATTTATTCCCTCATCCAAATCATTGATGAAGATGTTGAAGAGTTATTCCTGGACCTTCTCAAACTGCAAAGAAAATATGATGTATTGCAGGAGTGGATTCCGGCAAGCACTACTGCTGGTTCGCTTGTTTCTGTGCTTTGCTCGCGGGTGCTTGATGTGCGCTGCGCATGCATGCGCAATGCAATTAAAATTGTTCTGTGCATGTGCAGAACTGAAAAACAAGATGGTGCTGCCAATGGCGCAGCCTGGGGAACCGATTCAGGGGCCACGGGTGGCAGGCCCAGGTTGCTGCCGCCAAACCACTACCGTTTCAGCCGAACCGGTAGGAACTCACCACTGATGTATTGTGTGCTCTCCATTTCCAAATGTACCATTAAGGATAAAACACATCTACATAATTAACAGAGAAGTCTTTACATCTAGAAATGATTCACTTTACCTAAGATGGAAATTTTGAATGTTCACATTTCGGTAAGGTGCCGTTTTTCTTTGACACCACAACAGCAGTCCTTCTTTGGCAGATGTCTCTGAAAATACCATCAAAGAAGATTTATAAATTGCTGGAAGTGTAAAAAAACACCAGGCACCTTCTACCATATGTGGTGGACGTGCAATGAGGCAAAAAAATATTGGAAAATGATCCAATCATGGTTAGAACAAATGGTGGGAGAACAAATTATGTTTAAACCAGAAACTTTTCTCCTAGGCATAATACCGGAGGGGTTTAAGAAAGATACACTCTATCTAATTATACATATACTGACTGCAGCGCGCATAACCTATGCACAGCATTGGAAAAAAGAAAATACACCATCAGAGCTAGATATAATCAGAAAAGTGTTGGCCTGTGCAGAAGCAGATAGGCTCACCTTGGAACTTAAAAATAAAGGGGAATCAGAATATTTTGAGGTATGGAATAGATTTTATGACTGGTATAAGTTAAGATGACAAGACTGGAACAAATGTATATATGGCGATCGAACAGAAGGACAGACAATGTATTAAGTAGAATAACTGTTAATGGTTGAAACCAGCTGTACATAATGTGAATATATGATCACCCTGACCCCGCAGCATTGCATTGTTTTAAATGTAAAAACAATAAAAATATATTAAAATAAAAAAAAAGAAGAAGATTTATAAAGAATAACAGAAATGCTCACTACAATACATAGCAGACCTTCAGCTGAGAGTTGGACATCTACCTCAGATGATATTGCTTAATTCAACAGATACAGAGAGTGTTTCCAAGGAAATCTGTACCAGAAAAATAGTGAATACACTATCCAGTTTAGTTATGAAAATATCTCCCTCTCTTTCTTCCATATGGTTTCTTACAAAATGCAACGATTGAAAGTTAACGCTCTGTATGAAAAGGAAATTCTAGAATTCTAGAAGTCTAGAATTGATTGTAAACTTTCCTTGTGATTTTTTTTTCTATCATGAAGCTATCCGTTCATCACTTATTTTTCTTTAATATTTGCATCCTGCTTCACTTACTCAGGAATGATGTCATCATTCATAAGAAATTTCTTTTAAATAAATGATTTAATTGGTACAATAGAATCAGGGTAAATTTGTCAGGAATAATTATTCTCTCAATTAACCAATGAAATATAAAAATCGGTTGATCTGCTACATATTGTCTACTGTAATGGATGGCAGCTGCTTGCTTGAGTAAAATGTTGGCAAAAAATCTATAGCTGCCCAAATTAATCATTTCAATATTTTACAATATTAAACAATCTTTACAAAGTAGCATAAAATGCTGCAGTATCTACACACGATACTACCAAACAATTCTCCAATCTCCACGTGGATGTTATCACTCAATTGGATAAAATATATTTTCCCCAGAACAGAATTTAGGAAGAACTTACTATTCACTCCTTGTATTTCATAACTCCAGTGCAGCAATTCTAGTATTTCTCTCAATACAAGATCATAAAATGTCCCATTATGTTTACTGGATGGATAATCATCTCATAGAAAATGGAAAGTCCATTGGCATTGCTAAATTATCCATCCGCTGAGCTAAAGTGGGAAGCAAAGAACCTGAGACCTTACCGATCTGTTACAGTAATAAGGGATATCAATCTTTCCTCCCAACCAGAGGAGAAAACAAGAGGCTCTCAGCCCATTATATTGGGCAGGCAGAGAAAGAGATTTGAACCCGACAACTACTATGAATAGGACTTTCTTTCTATACTTGTCTGTTCTGAATTTCTTCTTTAACTGTATTTCCAGGTCTTGCAATAAGAATAATTTATCAGAAAGTTGCATTCTTGATTTGCTATTATTGTTTGTTTGTAAAAGCCTGACATGAAATTGAAAGACAGATATTTGTGCATTCTTATATATAAAAATAGTCTATGTTGTATTTTATTTGTGCTTGTTCCTCTGTTATACAGTTTGTTCTGACTGCTCCTCTTGGAAGCTGGATTCAGATGATAATGTTGACTTGGAAGTTCACACAAGAAAGTTCCCAGAGCCAAGTCACCACAAGAATTTGAGGACATTGTAGACATTGGGTCACTGCCCTATTTTACTCTTTAAAAAACCCACCAACTTTACAATCAAATTATGGTAGGGTGGGACAGAGTGACAAGCAAATGGCATGGAATGCATTAAATCAGAATCTAAGTGGAAATCTTCTAAAGTGTAAAAAGATCCCTGCTCATGAAAAGATGTCAAGAAGATTTCAGCAAATTAATTCAATCACTATCCTAAATAATTGATATTTCTGTTTTCTTTCTTCAAGGAGATGATGACCATAGATCCACACCTTCCCTCCCAAATGTGGGCTTAAGACTAAACTAGAAGACACAAAATGGTACATTATTACTATATTTACTTGATGATAGGAAAATAATAGTGTTCAAGCAAGATTTCTGTCAAGAATGCTGTACTTGAAAGTGGCTGTCTAATCTTTCTATCAACCTTCACAATTACCTCTCTCTGTATGTTTGTATATGTGCATTTCTCCCTGTTTAAGTACAGACCTTTCTTTAAATTTTATATTTGGCCACATGAAGTTATTTTTAATAATAATAATTTGTTCCCATATGGAGGAAATAATTTGAGGTTACAATTAGCTACAGTAAAACTAAAGTCTCATTTGAACTAAATTTGACTCCTGATTACTTGGTGGATTCATCCATGCTGTTTTCTTATCAACAGTATGGAATTGCCTTGCAGCTGTCACCTTCTGAGATATATTTTCAATTTCGCAATGCTGCCTACAACCTGGTATTCTCTGGTAGCCTCCAACCCAAATGCTTTTCAGGCTTGGCCCTACTTAATTTCCAAACCAGATAAGGCCAGGCAAATGCTAGCACTTGTTAAGGTTGCTTACAAGTAAATGAACAAAATAAGAACTTAATAAGGGTGACATATTTTTTGCATATCATCTAATTTAACCTTATGGTTCACAAGGAACTCTATGTTTCCAATTGATCAGTCCACTTGAAGGAGAGGCAGATTGTTGGAGATAAAAGTATCACTCATTTTAATGCTTTTTTCAAAGAAGAGAATATAATTCACATTTCCGTTTCTTTATGGGATCTGTTTACTCTACTAGAAATAATAATAAAGAACAAAGCAGATCAGCAAAAAGCAGTCCTAAATGCTTCTTTGTAAGTTGTTTAATTGCTATACTGATGTTTACATCAGGATTTCACTGTTGTCAATAAAGTTATAGCCAGTTGAATCAATCTTTATCCCCGAATCAAGTCTATTTGACACAAAAGGTTGAAGACAACATTATAGAATAGTCTTACCTTCCACTGAGATATCTTGAATAGCAAAACGGAGGATGATAGTCCAGATCATACCCAGAGTCATTTTCACATTGCCATCCACAATTTCTAGAGAGAAATGGAATGGATACAACAGGGTCATCAATACAATAATGTGTGGTAGTGGTCATTTGGGATTCATTATGTTCCTTGTGCATACTTATTTCATGATATCTTGCTGGCAGATTCATAGTTCTACTTTTAAAACCAATTCTACAGGTGGTTCTTGACTTACAACCACAACGGAGCCCAAAATTTATGTTGCTACATGAAACATTTGTTAAGTGAGTTTTGCCTCATTTTACAACCTTTCTTGCTGTTGTTAAGTGAGTTGTTGCAGTTGTTAAGTTAGTCACCCGGCTATTAAGTGAATCAGGCTTCCCTATTGACTTTGCTTGTCAGACGGTCGCGAAAGGGGATTAATTAAATCCAGGACATCGCAAATGTCATAAATACGAGCCAATTCCCAAGCGGCTGAATGCTGGTCACATGACCATTGGGATGCTGCAATGGTTGTAAGCAGAGGTGGGTTCCTACCGGTTTGGATCGGTTTGACTGAATAAGTAGCAACTTGGCCTGCCACACCCCCAAACTGGTTCTCTCGGCAGTGCCATAGATGTGGCCATCTTGTTTTTGGCTTCTGCGCATGCACAGAAGCATGTTTTTAGTACTGCACGCATGCACGCATAGCATGCATCAAGCACATGCACGCACAGCCTGTTCCTGAGCAAACCAGCAGAAGCAGCAGCCGGAACCCATCCCTGGTTGTTGTAAGTGTGAAAAATGGCCATGTCACTTTTTTCAGTGCTGTTTGTAACTTTGAATGATCACTTAAATGAACTGTTGTAAGTCGAAGACTACCTGTATTTTAGGAGTGGCAAAAGTATTTTCAATAGTACCTGAAAAGGCTAAGGTCTTCGCTGTTCAAAACAAGCACTCTGCTACAGCTCTTTCAAACAAGAAGTGTTTGGGGAAAAATGTGTACATACCGGTAGTTGTTTTTTGAAGGCGTATTGTATATAGTGACCCCAAGCAGCACTAAAAATGTAGGTTCATGATGAAAGAAAAGTCTTG
The DNA here is from genome assembly GCF_964273705.1 of Natrix helvetica. Lineage (NCBI taxonomy): Eukaryota > Metazoa > Chordata > Lepidosauria > Squamata > Natricidae > Natrix > Natrix helvetica. The sequence goes on along the minus strand of NC_138552.1, from coordinate 220,968,418 downwards.
TTATAGCTACTACCCACATACCTTCTGCACCAATTGAGACAAGTTTGACACCTTTGCTTGCTATAAAATCCAGAGCTTTGTTGACATTTGCAATTTTATGGAAACGCATCTTTCCTCTATCTGGTTTTGGAAGTCTTTCTCCTGCAGGAAAGAAAATCAAAAATATTTGTGAGTACTGGAATCTGGCTGCACTACTCTAGTGGGAGAAGCATGCTCTTTGCTATCTAAAACCAAAGGTGACTGGTGGATTAACAGAGAAGATGTAAACTATCGCACCAAAATTGCCTTTTGCTTCTTGCCTCTGTATTTAATGTTTTTAATATTTTTATATTTATGATTTTAATTGTAAGCCATCCGGAGTTGCTTTGCAGAGTGAGTTGGATGATATATAAATTTAATAAATAAATACACAAATAAAACTAAAATCTAATCTTCCTTGAAGATTTATTTTAATGTCTGAGCTCATTTGCAATGTAATAAAATGACTCATTTTACTTTTACTTTACTTTTACTCATTATTTAATTTTATTGATGCGGTAAAAACGGTAGCATCTTTCCAAGCTCTGATATAAAGTTTGTATATTCACTTTTTAGCTTAATTTTTAGTCGTTTAGAATGCTTCACGCATTAAAAATTAATGTACCAGTTTTTAATATTTAGTTCACTTCAGATCCAAGGAAAAGGAACCAGAGATGGCTCTCAGCATCCTTTATCATTGCCCATCGTCGCTGTTTCTGTATCAACATCTGGAGGGCCATCGGGTATCTAGAACTGCTCTAAATACAGCAATAATGATTTGAAAGTAGCATTTACTATCCCACCAAGGTCTTACTTCAGATTAATCCATAGAATAAAGATATTATTTAAAAATAGTTGACCTTCATTTCTTTATGTGTGAATATAATGCATTTGAAGAAATGTTGGCTTATATGCCAAGCCAAGCCATGCCATGTAATTCCTATTGGTTATGTAACATTATCATGTTAACTAGGTTCTTGAAAGGCAATAATAGGTTGAAATGGTGTGTTAAACTCAAAAAGCTGGTATATTTCCATCTATGAAGAAATTTAGATATATTGAGTTTGAAGTGTTGTAAGAAGGTTGGAAGTATGCTGGCTCCCAGGCTCCAAAGCCTGTCTTAATAAAATTTGCTTTAATGAATTTGCATTCAAATTTATGCAATTCCAAAAGAGAAGTGAAAGAGAACATGATGTTTCAATATTATGTTTTAAACTGAAATATATGTTTGTGTGTCTATATTTTAAGATAAATATTTAGAATTAGATACAGTTTAGATAAGTAGTACTTCTAAGTTTTTAAGTTGGTTTAATTCTTTAATTGTATGGGTTTTTAAGTTATCTGGATTTTTTGATTTTTTTTAATCATTTGGGTTCTTCTTCTGCTTAGAAGTTTAAGTATGCAATCTTTTCTTTTTCATCTCATTACATACTTTTTTATGCAACAGGTAAGGTTACTTTTTTTTTGAAGTCTTTCATAGAGCAGTAGTATAGTTATACAATTAATACTAGTATTTAGTTATAAACTAATAATGAAGATTTTTCAACAAATGATTTTAACATATATTAAAATTGTATTTAAAAATACTGAGTGCAATCCCAGATACTACAAAGAGTAAGCAAAAGTGAGAGCGGTCCATTGGACCAAGAAACTGCACAAGCATTGTGATTATATTATTATTATTATTATTATTATTATTATTATTATTATTATTATTATTATTATTATTATTATTATTATTATATATATATTACCGGCCTGGCCTGTTAATTTTATTTAATTTTTAAAATGTGAGTGTTATATAAATTGGGTTTGTTTTTTGGACTGTTTCTAATTTCCTTTTAATTTTTGTACTATGTGTTTTTTAATGCTGTACGCCGCCCTGAGTCCTTGGGAGAAGGGCGGCATATAAATCCAATTATATATATATATATATATATATATATATATATATATATATATATATATATATATATATATATATATATATATATATATATATATATATATATATAATGTGTGTGTGTGTGTGTGTGTGTGTGTTTTCGTAGATTTTCACGGGTGTAGGTATGCTGGTTTTGTTGTATTCGGGTCTTTTCCCGTGTAAGGTTGAGATATATATATATATGATTAGATTATTATATTATATTATATTATATTATATTATATTATATTATATTATATTATATTAATTATATTAATTATATTATATTATATTATATTATATTATTATATTATATTATATTATATTATATTATATTATATTATATTATATTATATTATATTATATTATATTATATTATTATTCTGCAATTTTGGTATTTGCTTTCCCTTTCTTTACTTTTTCTCTTTTCAAACTTACATAGGTTTTTTTTGGGGGGGGGATACTATTAATAGAGCTGTGATTAATAATAAATGTTGCTTCTCAACCAGCAACAACTTTTGGAGTCAGAACTGTCATGACATCAAAAAAACCATGAGTTGGGAATATATCTTGACAAGGTGCTATCTTTAAACAAACCTGAAATGACTTCCAAGAGTAGCATCAGTTTCAGTCCATTTCTGAAATCGTCTTCAATGTTCTCAATCTGGGTTCCAGCTTTCCGCAGATGGGAATTGCACCACGCTGTAAATGTCTGCCAATGCAATGAAGGACCTGATTTAAAAAGCTATTCATTTTAATAATAAGCTACAGATGCTCAGCTTCAGGCATTGACATCCTGAGTCAATTGAAATACTACAATTCTAGAAATTGAAATACTACGATTCTAGAAAATGGCTCACTTTATGACAAATGTACATCATGTCTGTTTTGTATTTACTAAAGAACAAGGGGCAGCATTTACAGGATTTTAATAGGGTAGTTCTTATTCATCTTGGTATATATACTGTATGCCAGGGCTGTCCAAACTTGGCAACTTTAAGATTTGTGGACTTCAACTCCCAGAATTCCCCAGCCAGCTCTGCTGGCTGGGGAATTCTGGGAGTTGAAGTCCACAAGTCTTAAAGTTGCCAAGTTTGGACACCCCTGCTGTATGCAGAGGTGAGTTGCTGCTGGCATTACTGCCTGTTACTATGTTGTTTGCGCATACGCAGTTGCCTAACAATTGTTCAGCACATGCGCAGATCATTATAAAATAACTAAAAAACATGCCTGCAATGGCATCGGCAACCGGAGAACTGGTTTGGAGGCATGGTGAGCCTGCTGTCCCTACCGGTTTGGCGACCCGGTTGCAATTTCTACTACCAGTTCGGGCGAACTGATGCGAACCGCTAGCAACCCACCTCTGACTATATGTACCCTGTGTTACATATTCCCGATTCTCAAAGAGCACTTCCCTACATCCATCACCTTCACTCCTCAAACTCTCAGAATGAACCTCAAGGGACCTTTGTCTCTGACAATCTGGAATGCTGACAATAAGGAATGAATAGCTAAAGCTGTTGCAGATCCAATAACATAACAAAAAGCAATTAAAATCCTCTCCTTATTTCTACACACAATGAAGTGTGGAGGAGGAGCTGAAGAGCCAGCAAGCTACCATTCCTCTTACAAATTGTAAAGCTCAGGAGTCAGAAGAGACGATGAAGGAAGATTGCCCTCTGGTGGGGAAAGAAAGCCACAATGAGCTCAGATCTCCAACATTTCTGAAGTCATAGAAACACTGGAGGTGCTTTCAAAACAGCTCAGTGCCCTTAAACCACCTCAGTTTCCCCCAGTTTAGCACTCTCTCTCAGACTGCCTAACCAGCAGGGTGAATAACTGTCTTGCATAGAAATTCTCACAGACTCTTACAGTTTGGAAAAACCTCTACCTTACTCCAGCTTTTAAATATAATGCCGTTTAATAAATGCATGTTCACTACTTTTATGGAGGACAAATCAGTGGTGGGTTGCAGGCGATATGCCCCGGCACGGGCATACCGGAGCCTGCCCGGAGCACCGGATACCGTTCCGGTACGGTGCTCCGGAGGGCTCGCCCGCCCGCCCAAGCTCCTTACTGGTCTTTTAAGTCTTCGGCACTTCCGCTTCCGCGCACGGCACGTACAGCACCTGCGTTCCGCTCCACTGAGCAGCTGGAGCATCGCAGAGGCTCGCGGAAGTGGTAAGACACATGCGCGCTGCTCATATGTTTGCACACACTGCGGCATTTAAGTGGACGCCGCCAGGCCCACCAATGGGACAAATGCATTTATTTCTCACCTTTACAGCCAGAATTCAATCTAGTGAAGGGTGGCTGACATATACTGACTATAACGTGTAAAATAACAAAAGTAGCATGTCAATACACTTAAACTGTATTGGCTAGTGTCATCTTCAGTAAGAATGATGTATATTTTATTGCGTATACAGGTAGTCCTTGTCATATAACAGTTCATTTAGTGACTTTCGGAGTTACAATGCCCCTGAAAAAAGTGACTTATGACCATTTTTCACACTTACGACTATTGCATCAGCTGGGTGGCCACATGATCAAAATTCAGATGCTTGGCAACTGACTCATATTTATGACAGTTGCAGTGACTTGGGGGTCTTGTGATCTCCTTTTGCAACCTTCTAACAAGCAAAATCAATGGGGAAACCAGATTTACTTAACAACCATGTTACTAATTTAACAATAGCAGTGATTCACTTAACCACTGTGGCAAGAAAGGTTGTAAAATGGGGCAAAATTCATGTAAGAAATGTTTTACTTAGTAACAGAAATTTTGGACTCTGTTGTGGTCGTAAATCGAGGGCTTCCTGTACATTTCACACATCAAAGCATCATCGGGATGAAGTTACATATCAATTATCATTCCACTGGGTTGGGGGAAAACAGCAATGCCATAAGAGCCCAATTTCTACATGAAAAGGAGAAAGGTATCTGAAAATAAGAACATCTAAACTAGACTGATAAGAAGAACTATTAATTAATTAGTGTCTTGCAGCCTCTGTAAACAGTCCCTGTAACCATGTGCTAGATTATAATGAAAGCAGCTTTCTCCATCTGCTAGCTTCCAGATGTGCTGAGATTATAAATCCCTTCTGTAAACTACCAGAGCATTATTTTACTTACCTCTGCAAAGATACTTAAGGAGTTCTGTGTTTTGTTTTGTAATCATACTGTATTTTAACTTAGAATTGACATTTAAATATGCAGCTACTTGAATATACAGAAGAATAAGTAACATTATGGCTGTTGCTCCTCTCACCCCACCCCATCCCTAGATCAGTGGCAAAACTATGAAGTTGCTAGTATATTTTATTTATGGCACTGTCCTCACTTCCAATAAATCTGTTTTTTACCCTCATCTTCAGTACAGTGATTTCTGACTCAACTAGCATAGATAAAGTGTTGGATAGTTTACACAATGTTTCACTCCAAGAGCTTTGTAAAGGTTGCTCATTAATGCTCCAATTCTTATCACAACTATCTTGACAGCAAAAATCTGGTGCATTTTTCACACTATGGGGACAAGGCATGGGATACTACTGGCTTGAGACATTTTGTCTGAGAAGTTAACCACTGTGAAAATGGATTTGACTTTATGATACGTCGGAATCAAGTTAAGTCCCAGAATTTTTCTATTCTGTACACAGTAATAAATATAATATTATGCATAGTACAGATTGCATATAATTATGCCTCTAGTATCTTACACAACTCAGAAAACTACTATTACTTTGCCCATAGTACTATGGCAATCACCATAAACCCCTAGAGAAAGAGAAGAAAATTATCTGTGCTACATGTTATCTGTCCAAACTTTTTTATTCTTTGTTTTATCTCTAATTCCTCTTTCACTGTGAATTGTAAATGTAATTACTTAATAGGTTAGAGCAGGGCTGTCAAATTCAAGGCCTGGGGACCACAGGGTACTTAGATTTGGCCGGCGGGACCACCCTGGAAACAGCAAAGGATCTCCCCACACAACCCTCCCAAGCTCCATTTTCACTGGCAGAGGTTTGCTGGAGACCATGGTAGCCGAAAATGGAGCTCGGGAGCCCGTTTTCATTGACAGCACTTGGGCTACCTTAGCCGCCCCCAACAGGAGTGATGTTGAGCTGGCCACACTGACCCTATCCATGCCCCCGGGTCCCACCAAGGTCAAACACAACCCTGATGCGGCCCTCAATGAAATTGAGTTTGACACCCCTGGGTTAGATGGTGGGATATCATTGCCATGGGGGTCATGGAAAAGTCTAAATATGTCACATTTACAGAGCAAATGTATACATACCTACAGAAATAAAACATTTTGAATTCATTTAGAATGGGCAGGGATAAACCTAGTAGGATTCTATTTTTTTAGAAGATATGCCTAGGACTGCATCCTTAATGATATTTTTATACATTATGATCCTTTAAAATTGTTCCTTCCTGGGATACCCATCAAAGCCACATAAGCAGATGCAGTCCCCATTCCATCGTAGGTAGCCTCTCGCTTTGTGTCTTGATTCAGTTTCCATGTGTTGAAAGAACAAGGTGCTGCCTCTGATTAATTTTTCCTATTAATATCATTGAGGTAGAATTCAAAATATACTCATTTCTGAGCAGTCAAGCTACAAGCAACATATATCAGTAATAGCCTACATATCCCTTGGGACTGGAAAAGAGCCTATATTTAATAGACCATTTATTGTTCACCGTTCAACACATTGAGCAAGAGATCAGATAGCAGCTGGGGGAATCTTGAAAAAACATCAATATGTGTCACTGTGTGACAATTAAATGCTTTACAGCTCCAATTTTCCAATTCTAAGGTTTCCCTGTGTTTTTTTTTCTATTAAATAAATAAAAATACATCTGAGCATATTTTAGGAACTGTTAATAATGTATGGTGGTAGTAAGTGACAAAGGCATAGGGAAAAGCTCGAATTTGCTATTTTTGTCTACAACAGGACAGATGGGCAGTTGTTACTTAATTGATCCAGACATCCAGATGTCTTTCCTAGAGGCAATATTTCTGCTCTTGAAGTATTGCAGACTAAACACTTATTTAATTATTTGCTGCTGCTGGGACAATGGGAACTTGAATTAGACTCTCCACAAGGGCCACAATGGTGATAGCGAAAACTTTAGTGGAAAGTATATGGCAGTGTTGGCTAACCTTTTCTGGAGTGAGTGTCCAAAGCAGGAGCATGCACAAATGCGCATGCACCTGAACCCCCAAAATGCTCCTCGCACGCGCCCTGCCCCACGCATGTGCGCCAGAGAAGCGACGACCAGCTGGCTGGCGGGAGGCGCATGCCCATGTGTGGTGGAGCTGAACTAGAGTGACAACTTGTTTGCCCACAGAGAGGGAGAGGCATGCCACAAGTTTGTCATCACAGGTATATCGGTTGGTCAAAGACCTCCTGTGTAGAAATCACATACAAGCCACAATAATATCTCATTTATCATGGTATCATCACACAAATGGATACAAATTATGTCAATGGTATCACACACTGATGCAAATTAATTACATTCTTGGCATTATTTGTTTGATAATGTTTCAACACACAACACCTCACTTGCCTCCTTGCAGACGCTCATGACTTCCTGCCTTAAGCATTCACACTATTTGGTGGATATTAAGACATTTTAAGTGAATGCTTTTAACATCCCTAGCTAGTATCCTTATATTTCTAACCGCCACCAGCTAATATAAAACAATGACGATGATTTTGATGATTGGTTGCATAATCAGCCAGATGTTTAGACTGGATTTCGCATTTTAATCAATCAATCAAATCCTTCCCAAAGACCTAAGATAGGCAGATGCTTTGATGGTGATATAGGTATTGTTGCAGGATGTAAGCTGTTCTAAGTAAAGCTGCCTTTTGCAATTGACTGATGATTTTGTCAGTGCCAATGGTATTCAAGTGGTGCTCCAGTTGTTTTGGGATTGCACCCAAGGTCCCTATTACTATCTTTATTTCTTTAGCCACAGTCATTTTTCTTCTATTTGCAGGACTTTACATTCTGCTTTTCCCCCCTAGTTCTTTTTCTTCTGCTCTGCTGTCTCCAGGTATTGCAATGTTCACTATCCAGAGGAATTTTTTGTCTTTCTTATCAACAGTTGCTAAGCCTGGGGTGTTAGATTGTTATTAGTTAAACTTGCATGCTGCCCAACTCTTCTCAAACATTGTAGTTTCCATATGGGCTGGATTACATCAAGGATTACTTCCTGCTAGCATGAAGAAGAGGGCAAGACTCCATTACATGTTCAGGGATTCAAGCTGAGGAAAAATGCTCTATCATATAGTAAATTAAACCCAAGCACCCACTCAGCATACCCAATGCATAACTCAAAAAGTCTTGTTATAATCTGCCAGGAACTTGTCAAATCTTCTGCTTATCACCTGGTATCAGAGAGAAAGAGAGAGATTTAGCTAAATGCTGTCAGGCTACAATGCAAATCAGGCAACACAGTTCTATTGCAAAGAGATTGTGGCTCATGAATGACAGTGAATATACGTGTGTCCCAGCATAATGTTGCAGGATCCAATCTAGGTCGGTCCAGAGGTTTAGTCTCCCAAGCTTTCAGTCTTGTGCTGGAACCCATCTTCCGGGAAATTCTTTCTAGCAGAGCATGTGCTGTTCTCTCTCTGTGTGTGTGGTATTTATAGTGCCTGTTGTATGTGGCTTTTTGGCTGTTGATTCTCTCTAGTACCATATTAGTCATTTAACAGACAGTTGTCCATAGAGCTAAAATGTCAGGTCGAGAGTACTCCCAAACCAACCAAGAAAAATATTACAAAGGAATTTAATATATTGAGATATTCAAAGGGCTGCTACTTTCTATTTCCTATTCTAGTTCCATTTTGGAACTGATTAAGTGTAGATACTTTATCAAAACAAAGACAAGGGAGAGGGGAAAAAACTCTTTTTTTTTTTTTTTTACAGATAAGCATCTCAGTTTTATAGGAGTAACAAATGACATTTGTAAACCCCCCTGTAATGTTCTGGCTATGCTGATTTTACATAGGTCACTGTGTCATGATTTTTTAAGATGGCTACAAAAGCTACTTAATTTACTTTTACTTACGCATCAATTTGGTTCAGGGAAATGCAGAATCCTTTTCTCTTACTGGTGCATCTACCCATGCTTTTCCCAATACATGTATCACATTTCACTTATATTCCAGTTTATAAGAAAATTGGGCATTTGGTCAGATGCTTTTTCTCTCTAGAGTAATTAGTCAGTATTTCCTTAGGTAGAACTCTACAGTTGCCAAGTATGACCACAGGTGGCAGACAGCGAAGAATCTCCAGGAGAGAGTATTGGCTGCAATATTAAGGAGAGTCCCCTTTGAGAGAGAAAACTTCTTGTAGAATTTTTCACATAGGAAACGGCACACTTTCATACCCATTGCTATTCCAGAATTTTTGCTTCTCTTCCCTCCAGAATCTAAATAATTTCCACCACCCAACAGAACAAGCTGCAACTGAATGACAGAGAAGAGAACACTGTTGTTTACTGCAGTGGCAATAGAGAAGCAGGGCTTGCTAAAAGAGAAGAGAATTATACTCTGCTCCTATAACAATCCTAATTAGAAGTACTACTTCTGAACTGCTAGGAGCAGTGAACAAACAACATTCACTGCAAAAATCTTAATATGAAACACTGGAATTCTAGCTAGTCTCAGGAGCATGCTTGTAAACTATTAATAGAATATCCTGTACGTTCCTAGCATTCTGAAGCCAGCACAACTGGAATTCTGTAAAGAAGAATCAGGTTTATGCAGCTGCTACTGAAGGGAAGCTAAGCATAAAAGCTGACTATATCTAGAAAATTATCTTGCTTAGCCCCAGGAAATTTAGCTAGACAGATTTCTTCGGAAGAATATACAAATACCTGAGTGTTCATGCCAGACCTAACGTAGTTGTCACCTTTATTTCTTCTTTTCATTAAAGTAAACATACCCAATTCCTGCAACTGTTCTTCAAATGTTTTAGCCTCCAGTCCCCTAAGTAACAAAGCTGATTAGGGGACTGGAGACTAAAATATATGTAGAATGGTTGCAGGAATTGGGTATGTCTACTTTAGTGAAAAGAAAGACTAGAGGTGGCATGATAGCAGTATTCCAATATCTAAGGGGCTGCCACAAAGAAGAGGGAAGCTTCTCCCAAGCATCTGAAGGCAGATTAAGCAGCAATGGGTGGAAAGTAATCAAGGTGAGAACTAAGGAGACATTTCCTGACAGTATGAACAATTAATCAGTGGAATGACTTGTTTGTTTGTTTATTTGGATTTATATGCTGCCCTTCTCCAAAAGGACTCAGGGCAGCGTACAACTTTAAAAAACACACATCCCAAAAGTTTAAAAAAAAATTAAATCCATATCCAAAAAAACAAACCGAATTTAAAAGACAATACATTTAAAATAAGTTAAAATTAACAGGCCAGGCCGGCTTGCTGGAAAAGCCAACTTTTTAGGGTGCGTCAGAAGGACCGGAGGTCAGGGATTATGCGAAGCTCCGGGGGCAGCTCATTCTAGAGGGAAGGTGCTCCCACAGAGAAGGCTCTCCTCCTGGGGGTCACCAGCGGACACTGTCTGGCCGGCGGCACCCTGAGGAGGCCAACTCTGTGGGATCGTACTGGACGGTGGGAGGCTACTGGTGGCAGTAGGTGGTCTCGCAGGACTTGCCTTCAGAAGTTGTGGGTACTCCAACAATGGAGGTTTTTAAGAAGGGATTGAACAACCATGTCTCGCAAATGGTATAGGGTTTCCTGCCTGAGCAGGGGGCTGGACTAGAAGATCTCCAAAGTCCCGTCCATCTGTTATTCTGTTAGATAGTCTAAGACCATAATGGCGAACCTATGGCATTCGTGCCAGAGGTAGCACGCAGAGCACTCTCTGTGGGCATGTGCACTGCCATCGCCAGCTGCTCTTCTGGTTTCTGACACGCTGGCCAACTGGTCTTCGCCGGTGCTGGAGCACCAGAAACAGCCAAAAAAAAAAAAAAAAAAAAGCCAAAAAATGGCCTGAAAAACAGCCTGAAAATGGCCACAAACCATTTTTCAGGCTATTTTTCGGGCCAAAAAAATGGTATGCACACACTGGCCAGCTGGTTTTCGGTACTCCAGCACATGCACATGTGTTCTGTTTTGGGCACTTGGTGCTGAAAAGGTTTGCCATCACTGGTCTAAGGCATAATAGCAGAGACCATCCTCATGAGCGTAAAAGGGGGGGTGGAATTAAAGCTGGCCACCTATAAAGCCCTTCATGGCGTAGACCCTGGTTATTTGTAGGACTTCCTATCTTGGCTAGTTTCTGCCCATCCAGTAAGATCAGGCAGAGTTAGATAAAAAAGGGGTCAACCTTATTTGTCTCAGCATCTGCCCTATGGAACAGTATCCCACCAGAGACCTATATAACTCTCATCTCGATGATATTCCAAAGACCTTTGAAAACCTCGCTGTTTTCCTAGGCCTAGATGTGGAATCTCTTTTGATTATTTTGGGGTATGTTACTTATGGCTATTGTTTTATTTTATTTTATTTTTAATATACATGTTTTTTGTCTCTTCTTTTTACTTTCTTTAAGCCTCTAATTTTAAGTACATAAATAAATGGAACTGTTGAAGTGTACATGGCAGCAATGACTGAAATGTATATACATAGCTTCTGCCGCTACAGTAGAACTACGCATTTTCCTTATATGGCATTTAGAAGCCTACACAGAATAACAAAGAAAAAGAATCTTTAGAACTGAAGGTTGACAGCATTAATACAGTAGAGCTTCACATAATAGCCCTTGTAAGAACCTTTAGCAAAATTATATTTGGAGCTGTGTTCCCTAATGCATTTCCCTTGAGACCCAGCACCTGAATAACACTTTTAATTAACCTAGACTACTTCATGATGCCCCAGCTACCAGCATATTTCTCTTGATATGCAGCATGACCTCTGCTTCTGTTCTTTTCATGCACACATATCGTTACAGTATAAAGTTTTGGAGAAGCAATTTCACAGTTATTAATGCCACTGAAAAGGGACATGGATTTCTCATTTTCCTCCTTTATGTTATATATTCTGCAACGATAACAGCAAACCTTAGCACTGCATCCAATTATTAAAACATTACTTTCTATCTCAACTGAATTTTGGACAGCTGGTTAAGCTAGGCCAAGCAGTTGAAGAGGCTGTACATTACCTAAGTCCTACTGTATTTCAAAGTAATTTTCCTAGCAATTTCATCTGCAAAATGATTGTTCACTGCCAGTCACTGCCTGTGAAGCAGAATAAGGAGCATTTTTTGAGATAAGGTTTGTCTACCAGAAGGTCAAATTTTCATGGGGCTGTAACTATGCAGCCCACATCTTTTAGATGTATATAATACATGCAACATTCTAAAACAGGGGTGTCCAAACTTGGGAACTTTAAGTGGTGGACTTCAACTCCCAGAATTCCCCATGCTGGGGAATTCTGGGAGTTGAAGTCCACCAGTCTTAAAATTCCCAAGTTTGGACACCCCTGTTCTAAAGCCTTAACCCTAACCCCCATTTTAGTTTATTTATTCAATGACTGATACAGTCTGGACCAAATGTCTAAGAGAAGTACCAAATCCAGACCCAAAATGAGAACCAAGATTTACAAAAACAGACGAACCGAAGTAATCAAATCTGTCACACTGGTGGAGCTGAAGCCAAAAACTATAGGGAACAACAACCAGCCTGTACAGAACAAATGAAGTTATCTACAAATTCATTAGATATTTTTCTCAGAAAAGAATCAATCTCTTCTGGCAGTTGGTGACAGTAAATGCCAACTGTCATCACTTCCATCTGGCCTTCCCTGTGTGTTTAACAGGTCAGTAAACCTCATCCTGATGAACAAATATTTTTATATTCATTTACCCACCCTGTGTGGGCTGGGTAATTAATCCTTTCCTCAACATTAGTGTGGTGCCCAACATCTCTGCCTCCAGCACGAATGCTTTCTTCGGTAGAAGAAACAGGCACTGTGCCAAGCCTACCTAGTCACATCCAGACTAGGATAAGCAAGGATTTTTGAAGGAAGCTATTCTGCCTACAATCAGGACCCAATCAAGTTGCCATGCCCTAGGTGAAGGATTAGCCCTCACAAAAATCTTCGTAAATGGAGGCAGCCTCCTTTTTGCATCCTGCACTAAAGCAAAATCATGCTACAACAATATCATTCTGGGTCTTACCTGCCTATGGAGTCTCCAATATGCCTTATAGTTTTGAAATATGAATTTGACAGCATATGCAGATTTATATTTGATTTCCCTTTAGAGGTCCCAATGTGGAGCAACAGAAAGTATCTACTAGAGGTTGAGATTTAAGTAAATGTGTTTTCTTGAAATATTTTTATACTATTGTAACAAAGCTCACTGCATTGTTCCATACATAAGATGCCTCTTACATTCATTGCATCAATGGGTACAATTAATGTTGTATTTGATCTTTAGTCTGTGGCAGCATTCTGCATGTCCCTTTTCTCTTCTTGCCATTGTGGGCTATTTTTGTAGCAAGCTTTGGGGGATTTTAAATAGAGATGCCCAAATTGAAAGGCAGATTACACTGTGCTGAAGATGAAGGTACACTTTTTTTGCGAGGACATAGCAGTTTAGCTCTGTTAACTGTCCAGCTCTAAAAATGTCATCTCAGCAGTTAGTTCTGTTCATGCTCCCAAATAAATAAGCATGGGATTGCAACTTATACTAGGTTAATTTATGTCATCTAGAATTCCTTGTCATTCCAGAGATGGTATTCAGCCGGTTCGGTCCGGTTCACCCAAACTGGTAGCAGAAATCACAGGTGGGCCTGCCCACCCGCCCCAGCTCTATGCCATCCTATTTGGACACATTTTTTAGGCCAGGCGCATGCGAGGAAGGCGCTCACGCACCCGTTTCATGTGCGCATGTGCGTAAATTGGGCGAGGGAGTGTGAAGTGAACCGGTGGTAATGAAATGTGAAACCTATCACTGTGTCTTTCCTTGTAAATTCCATTATTGACTGACTGACTTTTCAAGTTCTATCAGTCATTCTAGCAAAACATTTCCAAGGAAAACCAAGAGCCCCAGTGGAGTACCCAAATGAACCTGTAACCTTCCCAAGTCTATCTAAGAATGTCATCACATACAGACAATGTCCACCATTTTTATTTTAATTCTGTCCCATGGTGCAGCTTCCTAACACCTCTTCATAACACATAGACCTGCATAGATATATTTTGCTGGTGCTTGTTTTACATGATGTCCAGAGTGCATGCTGTCACAAAGGAAGACCACATTTTTCAATGGTAATTAGACTAGAGCCTGCCTGTGTGGGGCCCTTCTGGATCCTCTGTTTGTCCTATAGTTATTCTCCCCATAAAAGAGATTTCAAGGGGTTCACTGAGTCAACAAGAAAAAGAATGGTTGTGTTGATGATTGCAGACTTAAAGCACTGCTTCAATTGGCTTAAACATACTTAGTTTTAAACTTAACATTCGTTTTCAATCACCATGCTCATTTTAAAAAATCAGATCTGATCCTATTTGCAGCTCTTCATAACTCATCTTCTTGCACTGAATAAAATGATAGTTCCCCAGAATTGTCCTCCTGTTTAAGATTAAGTACATGATATATAGACGAATAGAGTTCTGTTATATAACACCCACATTTATGGAAATCTATGGAACAAAGGATTCCGCACCAAGGAGTTTGAATGATTGCAGGAACCCTGTGCTACAATATGAGCTGGAGTTATAATTAGGTGTCATGGCCATTGTAATCCTAAGGACGTCATCATGTCTTACCAACAACTGTTGACAGTTCTCATACCAGGCATATCCTGAAATGGCAAGTCTGCCGAGGGCAGCCCACAATAGAAACAATGGCATTTATTTTTGTCCTGTTCCAAGATTGTCTCATAGTACATGTATGCTAGCCAACTGCTGGGCTTGTTTGGCTGTTCAATATTAGATTACTGGTTTGAACAAAGCTCAGCAACCATGCAAATCATTGTATATATGGACTTCAGGAATGTACTTTGGGGAGCTTATTTTTAACATCATGGAGAAAAAAGCCTGCCACCCTCAGAATTTGCAAATCCACCAGTCCTACTGGGAGAGTATGTTGCTTCCTGAAATCCAAATAACAGACTTTTCTCATGCCAAGAAAAGAGATTGCCTTCCCTCAGGTGTTATTTATAGATATACCCATCCAGTTAACCTTTTCCCTTTCTTAAAGACTGAGGACAATGTAAAGCTATGAAGGTTGCAGTCCACCAGCCACTCAAATCAAGTGAATTTGTTGAAGGAATGGTCTGGAAAATTCTCTGGAAAACGAAGCTTATGGCTAATGGAGAAGAACTGGGTGAAGTTGAAATTAAACGAGGCATTTTCCAGGGTGATTCCCTTTCACCCCTACTTTTTATACTCTCAATGCTACCACTGACAACCATTTTGAAGAAGGTGAATTATGGATATGAACTTGTAAAGAAAGGACTGAAAATTTCACACTTGGTGTACATGGATGATTTGAAGCTGTTTGGTAAAACAAAAGCTGAACTGAATTTATTAATTGAAAGCACAAAAGAATTTAGCCAAGACATTGGTATGCAGTTTGGAATTGACAAATGTGCAACAATGGCAACCAAGGCAGGCAAGGTCCTAGAAGATGATGGAATACAACTTGAGAATGAAGAAATGATAAAGGCAGTAAAACCAGAAGAAGGCTACAAGTACTTGGGGATTTTAGAGGCCTCTGACTTAATGCATAATAAAGTCAAGGAATTAACCTCAGCCAAGTACTTTAGACGAATTCGCAAGATATTAAAGTCCAAACTGAGTGGAGGAAACATCATAAAAGCCATAAATACCTGGGATATACCTGTAATTCGATACTCTGCAGGAATAATTGACTGGACCCAGATGGAGTTGGACAATTTGGACAGAAAAACAAGGAAGCTTATGACAGTGAATCATGCTTTGCACCCTAAAAGTGATGTTGACCGATTGTATCTACCAAGAGCAGAGGGTGGTCGATGATTCCTACAAGTAAAGCAGACTGTGGAAGAAGAAAGACACAGCTTGAATGATTACATCCAGAAAAATGAAGAAGCAATGATTAAAGAAGTAAATAAAGGAGGCCTTTTGAAGACAACTAAGTTAAAAGCTGAATATAAGAAAGAAGTAATTGAGAAGTGAGCTGAAAATTGGAAAAGCAAAGCTATGCATGGCCAATACTTGAAAAGTATTGAAGGCAAAGCTGGCCAAAAACTAACTTGGAACTGGTTAAGATCAGGAGTACTGAAAAAAGAAACAGAAGGCTTTATTTTGGCAGCTCAAGAACATGCTTTAGCCACAAACTGCATGAAGGCAAAAATTCAACATGTTACCACCAACAGCAAATGTTGCCTCTGTAATGAGAAAGATGAGACAGTCGACCACTTGATCAGCAGGTGCAGCAAAATTTCACAAACTGACTACCTACAATGCCATGACCGCGTTGCTAAGATTATTCACTGGAAATTGTGCTAAAAGTTTGGATTTGAGTACAGCAAAAACCACTGGGACCATCAGGTTGAGAAGGTCTTAGAGAATGAGGAAGGCAAAATCTTGTGGCACTTCAGAATCCAGACTGACAGGCACTTGGCCTACAACACACCTGACAACAATAATTGAAAAGAAAAAAGTATGGTTCATTAACATTGCAATACCTGGTGATGCATGAATTGAAGATAAACAGCAAGAAAAAAAATCACAAAATACCGGGACTTGCAAATTGAGGTTGAACGACTGTGGAAAAAGAAATCATGTGTTATCCCCAATTGTAATTGGAGCCCTTGGAGCAATATCTAAAGGGCTACTTCGCTATTTGAAAATTCTAAATTTACCTGACTTGAACATTCTGACTCTACAAAAAAACACCCTACTTGGAACAACTTACATCCTCCGACGTTACCTTAACAGTTCCTAGGTCCTTGGTTAGGACTCGAGCTGTTAGGCTACCAACCAGCCCCAAAGGCTGTGAATCTCACCAAAGATTAACCACATAATAAAAATAGTAATAATGTAAATTGGATATATTCTGTATTGTAACATCTGTTATGCTTTGGTAATTCTTTGGTAGCCTCCGTTAAGATTGTTCCATTTTTGTGAGATTTTTAAGAAAAAAAGTAAAGAATTTCTGAATTCTAAATAAAGCCAGTTATGCCACTAGAAATCAAACCATTCAAAGCCTCAATTGAAAAAAAATCTGCTCTTTTCCACAAAATAAATAATGGCTAAAGAAAATAGCAATAGCAATAGTACTTATATACTGCTTCACAGTGCTTTACAGCCCTCTCTAAGCGGTTTACAGAGTCAGCATATTGCCCCCAATAATCTGGGTCCTCATTTTACTGACCTTGGAAGGATATAAGGCTGAGTCAACATTGAGCCGCTGAGACTCGAAATGCTGTGAAAAAGTTCAGAAAATGGCTACATTTACATACTCCCCCAAAAGTCATGATTTGTTGTCCTTTGAACAAGTTCTCCTGGTCTATCATGCTAAACTGACAAATTCATGTACCAGTCTAATAAGCTTAATAACTTAGCACATTATGGGAATCATGAAAGTCAATACTCATGGGCTTAAAAAGTGACTTAATGCAGTGTGTGAATACAGCCTTTTTCATAGCTTTTTTTTGTTAACTTTAATGGACTACTATATTCGGGAAAGTGTATGGAGGATTTCTAACCAAGCACAAAACAGTTTCACAATGGATAACTAGACCTGGAAAAACTGCAGATCAGCCTGCCCTCAGTTATAAAGTTCAAAGGTGACCTTGGCTCAGACACTCAGACTCAGTTTAGCGTCCTTCATAAAGTAAGAATAAAATTGAGTCTATTGTATTGTGTCATCTTGCAAGCTCAACGCCCAAATCATTACCCCAAACAACATCATGCTATGTTTCAAAGACAGTAGCTGCGGATAGTATGATCAGGACTGTAATATATAAACAGCATAACTTTTTCCTTCAGTGTCATGATCCCAATAACACTCTCAACTTTTATTTTCATTAAGTAGAAAGCTCTTCATTATCACTAAGAGGGCAAAAAAGAAAAGGACTGACACCGCTCCCCTTTACATCTTTAACAGGGCTGGGATTGACCTGTGGCTGCAGGGTTTTTTTAAGAAAAGAGAGAATCCTTTTCGGCATTGAATGTACTGTGTAGTTTGACTCCAAGCTATATATTTGATTAAAACTTCCTCTATAAATATGCACCATATTGAGCTTGGAGTACTGGCCAGCCTTCTTAAATCAGAGGACAAAGAAAAAAACATGGTGTGATTAGAAGAGTTGGCATAATTCTATTATTACTAAAATATTTTGATCTACCTGCATTGGACATGCAGTAATATAAAAGACAACATTATTCAAAAGAAGTGCTAAAGTAGCAAAAAAAAATTATATAACTTTTGACCAAGAAAAGATGATGCTTCATTTATTCCTAATCACTGGACCAATTCACAGAACTTTATAAATGTGCTGAATAATCTTAGTTGAAGGACTGAACCTAAACATGGACTAAAATCCCGAACTATTCCTAATGGGACTCTTGCCATGTACACAGTGAGGCATAACGTTAGAAGCCCAAGTTTTGAGCATCAACATAGACTAAAATCCCGAACTATTCCTAATGGGACTCTTGCCATGTACACAGTGAGGCATAAAGTTAGAAGCCCAAGTTTTGAGCATCAACAATAAGGACTTAGTGAGCTTCTGATGAAATTTAGAGAAGCAAAGGCTTTCTTCCACATTTACTCTCATCCCATCAACTGCATTTCAGAAAGTATTTCCAGGATCGTGTTCATAAGGGTCTTCCTTTGTGCCCAAGTACCAACAAAGACCCAGAAACGGTATGCAGGGCCATGTTAGAAGAGACAAGCACGATGTATTAACTACCTGTATGGAGTTGTTTTGCGTTTTACCTTTAACATCCTCAATCTATGAAGAAGCACCTGTGTTTCCTATAAAACCGTACTTGCTTAAAGACAAACAAATGTATGCACACATATAAACAGGTAACCACCAGTAGGATGAAGTGAGTAAGGTAGTAGAGACACACAAATTCTAGTTCACTATTAGTGTGGAAAATTACTGGGTGACTGGGTCATCTGTCTCTACACATAATCTACTTTATTCTATTCTTTGGGGAAATTTGGAGAAGGCATACCATATATTCTGTCTTGGCAGAAATCCAGTCTTAACAAATAAAGAAAGCAACACAATTCAAAATGCACGGTGAGACACTATCAGTGCTTCAAATGATAACACAACACCAAAATCTAACACCATCATCCTATCTTTCACTGCCGCCCCCCCCCCCTCCTCCTCTATTTCTCACCCATCCCCTCCAGGTTTTCAACAAGTGAGTATTCTAGAGAGTGATATGACGATCAGCATAAATTCACATTCAACTGGAGATGGGTTTCTTCCGCTGGGCTTTTCTGACCTTCCTTTGCTGCTTCTCCCATGCTGGATCCAGGAGCAGATCCCTGTCCCATTCGTCCTCTTGGTTCATGTATTCCTCCTCTTCATATTCGTAGCTGTAGTGTAGGTTGGAATTGATCTGAGTGGTCATCATCTTAGAGATCAGGTCCTTTTTCACTGCTGTAGATGGTCACTGTAACTTACGAAGGATCTTCTCAAGATGATTACAACAATGGGGATGGTAATATTTCTTGGCCCAAAGGCGGAAGGTCCCCCCCACTCCCTTTACTTGGCTCTGTACAGGAAGGGAAGATAGAAGAAGAGATAATAAAACGGACAGCGGGAGCTAGCCTTCACTTTCTCACTCAGCTTTCCTGCCCCTGGACTGCTGCTGCTGCTGGCTGTAAGCCGGGCTCTGGCTGAAGGCAGCAGCTGGGCACGGCTTCTGCTTTTTATCCCCTCGCCTTGTCACCTGACCCTGCACTGCCTCGCTTGGGACATATCCATCCCCTTCCCCTCCCTGCCTGGACGTTTTGAAGTTCTCCTTCAGAAGAACTCTGAATTTGCTACCTCATCTGGGAGGAAAGGACATCAGGTTTGCAGAGAGAAGCAGAATAGCCTAGAAGAAAGTTACTCTCAGGAACTCTGACCCCATCCCCCCTTCAAGCTTGTTACAGAACATAGTCCATCAGGTTTACTGAAATATTATCTCCTCCTGCAACTCAAGGGACTAGAAATACATGCATATAAGCATGCATGTAGATGGAAAAGCAATGAAGAATAATACGATTAAAGTAAGTGTAAATAGCCAGATGCACTCTAATAATAAATGACTTTCACCTTTATTTTCCTCCTGAAAAGTATTTCCAGGCAAGCCTCTTTTTCTATCTCAGAAAAATAGATACATAATATTCTAACATAAAGTGTGCCATGTCATTCCAGTTTAGCAAAATTGCATCCATCTTATTTTGTAGAGCAATCTTATTTCTTTTTTCCAATAACACTCCAGTTTTGTGACTTTTGCCAAGAATGGATAACAAAACCATTTTTTACTTCCATTCAATCGTGACCGATTCTCAGAGACTGCCTGGACAAGTCATTTTGGTTTTCTTAGCAAGGATTTTCAGAAGTGGTTGCCATTACTTCTTCCTAGGGCCAAGACAGAGTGACTGGCTCAAGAGAGTGACTTGCAAAGTGTAACCCTTTAGATCATTGTATTGGTTTAATGGAGATTTCATTTCCATTCATTTGTTCGTTCTGGAGACTGCTTGTTGTCTATTCTTGATTTAGTCCATCACTTTGGTCCTCCCAAGCTGCTAAGAACTGTTACTGAAGTTCATGTGAAGAACCATTACAGTTCTCCATCTTTGCTATAAAAGTTTCGATGATCCGATATCATAAATTCCAATGATTTGATTTGGAAAATTATTTTAATCCCACTTTTAACAAAATGGAAAGTCATTGCTTGCATCAACTCCTGGGGAAGTAAAAAGGAACAGTAACATATAGTACATTACATTACCAAAGAGAACAGTAATATAATTCAAGAGAGTAATCATAAATTACCTGAAGACATACATAGGACAAGTAGAGAGAAGTGGGTAATACTCTGCAAAACTGTTCAAAATAGTTACATTTCCATGTTACAAAAATTGAGTTCTTACCCTCTACAAGAATGACGTTAATTTGCCAAGAGAAAACAGTTATTTGCAGATGGTGAGAGATTTTGCGATGCCACACAATTTCTCCCTCTTTTTCCCATTCAAATTCTATAGTTAATTTTGGTTTAAGTTCACCATGCTCAGGAAAACCTGAGGGCTCTTTTTGATATACATTCCTAATTTAATCTAATCAAGTGCTTCAGAAACAGCAAACAGTAAAATTTCCCACTTCTTCCCAGATGTGACAACGGAAGTCTCTTTGCTTTGCTTTCCCCCCCTTAATCCAAATATATGATCCAAACATGTATAATTGCTCTGCCGAGAGGCAAATGCATAAATACATAGCACATTTAAATACATGGAGATAGAAGGTAATAGTTACCACTGCAGTCTTTCTTCCTTAAGCCCCAGTGATGTGCACAGTACCCTCTCCACAGTATCAAACAGACTCAAGTGAAAGAGGAGAACGAGGACAGAAAACCAACAGCACATTTGTTTGCAGTTAATATTCAAAGTCTATCCTTACCTGTGTTAAAAGAAATATCATAACTAGAAGGGGCCCCTAACTATCCTCCATAAATTGTTCTAATTTCTTATCATTTATTCTTGGGGAAGTGCATTATACGACTTAGGTGCTGTGTAAAGAAAATACTTAGATGTGTTCTGATCTCCAACTTTTAATCTTTAGTTTTTCCTTCCTAGTAGATTTCAGCGAAACGTACATCCTGTCCAAAAAAACAAAAACAATGTCACAGAATAACACAAAAAAGAAGATTGTGTAGAGTTTCAAGCAAATAATTCACTAAATTAACAGAAATTATTGAATGGAAATTGAGATTTTTTTTTAAAAAAAAGAGACCTACTAAAAAGAGACTTTGGTTGGGTTATAGTTAATTAGCTAACGTGAAATATGAATTCTCACATAAAAATATTTGGAAATATACAGTATGATTTCTTCTTGAAACTATATGAAAATGAATTATTTCAATGGAATCCGCACATCTATTCCCAAGCACATTACTTGAAACAGTAATTGCATGTTATTTCCATGTAAGCATATTTAAACCTAATTGATTAAAAAAAAATTCACACAGAAAAGGACAGATGAATCATCTTCCTCCCAATGTCTTCACACATGAGAATTTCAGGAACACTACACAGACTTAGGATATAATACACACAGTGACAGGTGGAAAACTACAAATAGTGCTGGCATAGAGCTGGAAAAAATGGTGAGACAGATCCAAGGATTTAAAAATGGTTCAGTAGTGGGAATGCAAAAGGCAGGAGAAAAAGCAGTCAGGATTTTACATGTAGAATAACTTACTACGGTAACAAACTTACACACATGCATACATTTTAAACATCTAAGTTCTGTTTCTATTTCACAGCAGCTTATTATCACTGCCAGCAATGTGAGAAACTGTATTTTTAGTTCCGCTTCAAAGACTTATTCTAAAGGAGATCTATTTTTCTTTTAAACTGCTACCGTAGCTGCTAGTGGCTTTTTTCGTGTGTCATGCTCTTCAACAACTGACAATTGTTATTACAAAAATTGCAGAGCAGGCAGCAGGTTGGACTGACAAGCATAATGGAGCTGCTGATTCCCAGGTCAACTTTATACAACCAGCAATTATCTGGGTCTTCATTGGAAGATCAATAACATGCTACATGAATTATAAGGTAGTTTCAAAGGGGATAATAGTAGTAAGAACAAGGAAGAAATGGCTTAATGTTGCTGATTGTTTTTGTTCATACAGCACTTATGACTGCCAGTTTTTTAAGATTGTAACCTGGAAACAATCCATGCATTACTTATTCAATTGCAAGCCACTACTTTTTTTAAAAAAATTGAGAGGATGGAAATAAATAATAAAATAAAGACTCAGACCACATTCATACACCACATTAATGCTACAATTATACTCCCCTCTTGCTAACGTTCAAACCTGCTTTAAAAAAAAATCTTCCTAGTTTAATCTCTAATGGTCTCTAACTTCAGGTGTCTTTTTGGTCCCCCATATTAATCAGATCCAACTTGCATTCCTTGAGATCAGGTAATACAGCAGTGTAGATGGAGCATGTCCAAAAGTGTCAATATGATGATCCAGAGAGTTCCTGAATTTTACATGCAGCCATCATGTATTTTTTTGACTGCATTCTGGAGGCAAGGTTCAAGGTAAGGGTTGCCAGTATTTTGATATTGAATACAGGTAGTCCTCAACATATGACCACAGTTGAGCCCAAAATTTATGTTGTTGAGTTTTGCCCCATTTTATGACCTTGCTTGCCACATTTGGTTAAGTGAATCACTGCAGCTGTTAAGTTAGTAACCCTGTTGTTAAGTGAATCAGGCTTTCCCATTGACTTTGCTTGTCCGAAGGTCAAAAAAGATGATCATAAGGATCTTGCGACACTACAACCGTCCTAAGTATGAGTCAGTTGCCACCACCTGAATTTTGATCATGTGACTGTGAGGATGCTGCAACGGTTGTAAGTGTAAAAATAAAAAGTCATAACCCTTCCAAGACGGAGTGGCTGTGGTTACCGGCACCCCGGTTCAGCCAGTGGGTTCCATCTCTGGCCATTGGGGGTGAGCAGCTCCCCCCCGTGGACCGGGCGCGCAATTTGGGCATCCTCCTAGACACGCGGCTGTCGCTGGACGACCACGTGACGGCAGTGGCTAGGGGGGCCTTCCACCAGGTTCGCCTGGTACGCCAATTGCGCCCCCTACTGGACCGGGACGCCCTTCGCACAGTCACTCACGCCCTGATGACGTCCCATCTGGATTACTGCAATGCTCTCTACATGGGGCTCCCCTTGAGATGCACCCGAAGGCTGCAGCTGGTCCAGAATGCGGCCGCGCGGGCAATTATGGGGAGTACCAGGTACTCCCATGTAACGCCTCTCCTGCACAAGCTGCACTGGCTACCTGTGGCTTTTCGGGTGCATTTCAAGGTGTTGATTCTCACCTTTAAAGTGCTCTGTGGCTCAGGACCTAGTTATTTGCGGGATCGCATCCTACCCCATACATCCCTGCGACCAATTCGCTCTCACAGAGAGGGACTCCTCCGGGTGCCGTCCGCCAAACAATGCCAGCGGGCGACGCCCAAGAGTAGGGCCTTCTCTGTGATGGGCCCGACCCTCTGGAACGACTTCCCCCCTGACATTAGAATCATTACTGATCTCCGCTCCTTCCGTAAGGAACTCAAGACCCACCTGTTCCAATTAGCTGGCCTGACCCAATCGCAATCATGATCTAATCCCTTGACTTTCCTGGCCGGTTATTTTAAATTTTGGGGTATTTTAATTTGGTTTTAATCATTAATTAATCTTCGCACTATTGTACAGACTTGTGTTTAATTTGTTTTTATGGGGTTTTGTAATTGTTGTATATAATGTTTTTTATAATGTTTTTATTCTGTCTGTATACCGCCCCGAGTTCCCTTGGGGAGAGGGAGCGGTTGACAAATCCAATCAATCAATCAATCAATCAATCAATAATAAATAAATAAATAAATAAATAAATAAGTCACTTTTCTTCAGTCCTGTTGTAACTTTGAGCAGTAATTAAATGGACTTTATAAGTCGAGGACTACCTGTATATACAGTTATGAAACCTGTCAGTTGCATGCTACACCTTAAAAGAGGAAATCCATCCTTTTCTTCCAGGGAGCAAGGCTAAGATTTCACAGTTTTTTTTCTTTAAATGTATGGTTCCCCCCCACCCACCCCCAATGGAAATTAGCTTCGGAATCCCTCTTCAGCAGCCTTTCTCAACTTTGGCAACTTTTAAGATCTGCCCAGATGTCTATGGAGATTCTCAGTCATCCAGGTCATGGCTATCCCAAAGGTGTTTTTTCAAGAGGCACCTGGACTTTTTTTTTGTTTTTCTTTGAAGATATTTCGCTTCTCATCCAAGACGCTCCAGAGCTGAAGAAGCTTCTTGCATGAGAAGTGAAACGTCTTCAAAGAAAGAGAAAGTCCAGTTGCCTCTTGAGAAAAAAAATGCACCTTTGGTTCAATGCCCAGAGGGGGCAGCCGAGAGCAGCGATCGAAGCAAGGAAGCCGCGGGAGACGGACGCTACCTATTTCTAACGGCACAGCGGCGGAAATGCTCGTGCTTGGCTTATGCTTCCGGGTCAAGGGGGAAATGTTTGGCCAGTCTACTACCCACGTGGGAAGAAGTGGAGTGGATTTACCGTTAGAGGGAAGGATCGGAGATGTGCGCCGGCAGTTGATCGCGCATTTGGTAGATCCTAGTTCCCCAGCTTCACACGTCTTCATACTTCCGGAACTGCTGCTTGGACTGGCAGCGGATCCACCCCCCACCGTCTCTGTCTAGAGGTGGGCACGCCAGGTAGATCTTTAATGCGCGATCCCTGAGAGAGTGGAAGTTGCATCGGTTTAGGATTGCGCTGCGCGGGCTCCCTGCAAAGGATGAACGTCAGATTTCCCGGTCTTACTACAGAGACTGTCGGGTGGCTGAAAGATGAGGACTGGAGACTTGTCTGATTTCCACGAGGGACTGAGCTGAGTTTTGAATTTTGAACATGAGAGCGTGTTCTCGCTTCGTTGAATTGTGGTAGAGTGCTTGCGTGTTACCCTACTATATGCCCCATGTGACACGTTTGATGGTGCCTTAAGGTGGGCTGTGCTGTAGTGTGTCCATTGGTCTGGTTTGGTATTACGAATCAAGACAATTGGTTCGTGTTGGGCAAATCATGCGTAAGGCAATATGATGTAGTGCTGCCTTTCATTAGTATAGCCTTTACTATCATTGTACATCATGTATACAACAAAATTGGTTAGTAACCAAACATTGAATAAATTATGTCCATGGCTTTATTGCTACTCAACTGGTATAAAAAATGCAGGTAAGATAATTCACCACGCTGGTGTTCTCTTGTACTGTTATGTTTCCCATCACCCTTCTCTGTCACAGAATTGGCTAGATATGATAAAAGTTTAAGACATCTTGAAGAGGCATCTGGTTAGGAAGATTGTTGCGGAATCTGTGGAATATTTTAATTGTTATTTTTTTCCTCCACAGGAGTGTGAAACAATGACATCCCTTGCGCATCAGCTGAAGCGCCTTGCGCTTCCTCAGAATGATCCCAGCCTCTTATCTAGAAGTGAAGCGGCTTCATTGCTCTTTGATTGTAAAGAAGCTGCCAATATTGACAGAGAGACTTTTTTTGCAATAGGTAAGTGTGGCTTTAAAAACATGGCCAACTACCAAGGATGATCTTGGTAGTCCAGCACTCTGTAAATTTGCCACTGATGCTTCCTTTCCCTAGCTGAAATAGTTAAAAGAAAAATAAATGATGCTGTTTTTGAATGTTTTAAAAATAGCATGAAATCACAGATTATTCTTTCTTTACGGTTAACTCAAGCACACAAATGTAGTCACCAGGAATAAATAAATCATATGCACACATATACACACCATGTACATGCTTGTCTTGATGAAAGCTTTTGTGGACTTTTGATAAAATTATTCATAAATTTCCTTTAAAGAAATGTGAGACAAATTATGCCTTGAATTTCAAGCGTTTTTTATTTTCATGATTAGAAGATTAAGTGAGGTTCTTTAAATTTAATCTTGTTTATAATCCAAACAGTGTAACAATATTAAAGAAATTACATTCTCGTGGATTATTATGTATACTGCTACCCACAGAAGAAAAATAAAACTGTTACAATAGCTTACATTATTAGTGTAATAAGTAATTAAGTATGTGCAACATCCATTATACTCTTATAATACTAATGTAAATCTTTTTTTTCTGTGTAATTAGTTACTGATATTTTTTGTCTAATTAATTACTTAAGTCCTGCCAAGCATGCTTCATATGTCTGATGAGTATATTCAATATTATTGCATTCTATAAATAGTTCATAATAAATTTGTGGTCTACAAATGATTGAAGAATGCTTGGTTTTCAGAGATGATGAGTAACATGTAAGTTTAGTAAATGAGTTAACGTTTAATGTATGAGCTAAACATAGATAAGTTCTTAGTAAATTTAAATTATTAATTGAATATAATAGTAGTTTGGATAGCTCTGTAATGGTTCTGTGTTTTGATAATTAAAATAGGAACTGATTTGTAAGCTTAATTATGTCAGCCTTCTTTAAGTTTATGCGTTAGAATTACTGTATGTCATCCACACAACTTCATTTCCAAGAACGGTCAGAATAAAAATATTTTCTATTGTCTGCACTACCTTTAAAAAAAACCCTCTATTAATTGGTAAAACTATTTCTGACAACTTTCACAGGATGCACTGGCCTGGAAGAGCTGATTGGGATTGACCCGTCCTTTCAAATATTTGAGACAACACTTTTCAGTCAAATATCTAAAGGTTTGGAACGCAGTATCCAAACTAAAGCAATAAACCAGCAACTCGATGAAAATATTTCATTGTTCCTGATTCACTTGTCTCCATATTTCATGCTTAAGCCAGCACAGAAATGCCTTGAGTGGCTGATTCACAGGTAATTCATTCATACATCTCTGATATCTTACTGCTTGTTGTGTGGATGTCCTTAGATTCAAGCCCCTCCAAGCCTTCTTAGGATGTGTTACTTTATTAAATAGTATTTGGAAGCACTGTAGACACCTATTGTATATGGCACAGTTTTGGCTTTAGTAATATTTCATCATGAGGGATAGTTAAGAATAGTGTTTACTTTCTCCATCAAACCAAACTGGTTCAAATGTAGTTTTCTCTTTCTCGTGTTTTTTTTCTTTTCTTTTTCTTTTTCTAATCTTTCCCTTCCTGTTTATTAAATTGAAATGTTCTTGCACATAATATAAATCTAAATTTCTCATCAGTGACTACCTATCTTCCTAGTTTTAATTCTCACAGGACAAGTGGTGTCTCCTCCACTCACCAACTTTTCTTACTTCAAAAGATCAGCCAGAGCTCCAAAACTATTTTAAAGAGAAAAAGCAAAGAGCAAAGATGAAAGTTTAGCAGTTTGGTACAGGTAGTCCTGTACTGAAATTACAACCATAATTGAGCCCAAAATTTATGTTGCTAAGAGCAACAAGGGTTGTTAAGAGAGTTGTGACACATTTTATGTCTTGCCACATTTATTAAGTGAATCGCTGCAATTGTTAAATTAATAGCAAGGTTGTTAAGTGAATCTGGTTTCCCCATTGGCTTTGCTTGTCAGAAGATCACAAAAGGTGATCATATGACCCCAGGACACTGCAATTGTCATAAATGTGAGTCGGTTGTCAAGCATCTGAATATAAATCATCTGACCATAGGAATGCTGCAGTGATCAAAAGTGTCAATTGGTCATAAGTCATTTTTTTCAATGCTGTTGTAACTCTGAACAGTCTCTAAGCAAAGTACTGTAAGTTGAGGACTACCTGCATCATAGATTGTATCATATTACGCCCATAATTATCTGAAATGATAACTCCTTTATCTAATTCTCTGTATGTTCTGATTGTAGGTTTCATATTCATCTGTATAATCAAGACAGTTTGATTGGCTGTGTATTGCCTTACCATGAGACAAAGCTGTTTGTGCGAGTTATCCAACTTTTAAAAATTAGCGACCCAACTCATAAATGGCACTGGTTGCATCCAATTCAGGTAAAGTAGTGGAAGATAATATAAGTCATCTGTATAATGCTGTCTATATTGCACAGAGTATTTCTGCGAAGCATTCTTATTTGTGTACCTACCCTCTTTTCTGTATTTATTTTACTTAAATGCAAGGTATACTAGAACAAATCAGTCAATTTAAAACCAATTGATTTGGATCATTGTTCTTACAGTTTTTTTGTTTTTCCTGATTTATTTTCTGCTTTATAACATCTTTTATGATTGTTAACTAGTCAATCAATAGTTTTCAATAAAAAACATTTCAACTTCCTTGTGTTTCTAATTTGTGACTGAATTACTTACTAGTAATCATTACTGCATCTTAGCAGATCATAGCAACATATATGCTGATACATACACACTCTCTTTAAAATAAAATTTTATGGTAGTTATTTGAGATGAGTTACAATGAAAATGTGAGCCACCCAGAAGGGACCCCGTGATCGAATATGGCATGTGGAAAAAATAACATTTTTAAAAAAACATATGTGCTTAAATTAACTTTGAAGTTCTAAACTAAATACCACGAACTGGTTTTATCTCTGTTTTTAACATTGATTATCTAGTTCAGTTTAACAACTTCAAGATATGGGGACTCCTAGAATTGTTCAACCAGCATGCTGACTGGGGAATTCTGGGATTTGAAGGCTGCACATCTTAAGTTGCTGAGGTTGAAGAACATCTATTTATCTTTTCTCTTTTGGGCTCTCACTCTCTCTCATAGAAACCAGGAGTCCCTCTTGCACGAGGAACTTTGATTACACACTGCCACAAAGATTTGGGTTTCATGGATTTCCTATGCAACTTAGTGACTAAATCTGTAAAGGTTGGTGAACTGTTCCAATGCACTGTTGGTATGATAGTCTGTTTCTCTCTCCCTCCCTCCCTGCCCCTCAACCTTTAGTTAAATAGTTAAATACTAAAAATAAATTAGGACACAGAAATTGATTGGCTGCAATAGAAATTATTGCAACTAAGTTAACGTACTGATCAAAGCTATCCTGAAAATTATTAAACTCTCCAACTATGTTTAGCCAGGCCAGCATGATTTCTTCTCCTCCTACATGAGGTTATTTCTCTTTTGAATTCCTAACTTTAAATACAGAAGTAACATTCATTTGTCAAACATGCAGTAATATTGCGGATATGTATTCGTATTTCATTGGGTGCAATTCTGTACTTCCCCCAAAATGAAAGGCCTCACATATCACCTTGTACTTCTTATGGGAGCTATATACTACTTACCATCTCCCTTACCCATGTGATTGTTGATTAGATTTTTATCCTGCCTGTATAGGAGCACAAGGTGGCATTCATAGTGTACTCTCCTCCATTGCCCCATAGCAGTACCCTTTTTTGGTAGATTGGCTGACAGAGAATGCCTGGCCCAAGTCACCTAATGAACTTCCCCAGCTAAGGTAGACTATAACTTGCACTTTTTGTTCACCATTGTTCAACATTCACAATCATGTTCACCATTACACCACACTGGTGGATGAACTCAAAGTGGGAATAGAGAAAACATATTGTACTTATAAAAATGTGTGGTTTGATCGACCTTCCTTCCTTCCTTCTGTCCCTCCCTCCCTTCCTACTATTTACACTATCCTTATCCCAAATGTATTTTTTCTTTCCTCCAGGTCTTTTCACAATACCCAGGGAGTTCATCACAGATGAGAGTCCTGCTAACTTTTTATGCTTCTACA
This sequence comes from Natrix helvetica, assembly GCF_964273705.1. NCBI lineage: Eukaryota > Metazoa > Chordata > Lepidosauria > Squamata > Natricidae > Natrix > Natrix helvetica. The sequence continues at coordinate 220,938,004 of NC_138552.1, read as the reverse complement.
GTTGTATCTGCTCTTGGGGCTGTAGCAAATGTCACAGACACTCTTGTCTCCAGATTGCTTCCATATATCCAAAAGGTACCTGATCACTCAGCTGTCATTATACATTCTGCTTATAAGTTAAATAAAGTGAGACAATGCAATCTAGGTGTATTTCCCAATTTTGAACAGTTTAGTTACTCTCCTAGTCTATCCTAATTTGGCCTTTTGGTCTATACTCAAGAGATTTTCGATAACGAATAAAGCAATGATAGATGTATTTCTGAAAATCCTGGGCCTTCCCCATTATCCAGTGCTATTTGTATAGATCTAAATCAGGGGTATCAAACTCACGTTGTCATGGCAGCATCACATGACGTATTGGGACTTTTTCCCCTTTCACTAAACCAGGTGTGGGCGTGGCCAGCGTCTGACGCATCCAGCCCGTAGGCGGGGATTTTGACAGCCCTGATCTAAACCTTTTATGACATGCTGTGCTATATTCCTTTCAAAGCCCTCATACTTAAATCATGAGATATATTTTTTACTCCTTTTCCTTACTACAGGGTTTGAAATCATCCTTGGTGGATTTCAGAGCTGCAACGTATATGATCATATGTCAGTTAACTGTGAGGGTGACAATGGAACAATCACTGGTTCGTTCCTTGATGTTGCTGATTAGTAAGACTTTGACCAAAACACCCTCTCTTGTCAAAGACGGGCTTTGCTGCTTGATTGTTCTTCTACAGAGCCAGAAAGAAGAAGGACTTGGGGAAAAGTAAGGAAAATAAATGTTAGGGGGTTTTTTGGGTGTGTGTGTGTGTGCATGTGTTTTTTTGTCATCAGCAAGTGAAGCGTTTTTTTAAAAAAATTCTATTTGATGCAATTAGTTTGTTTTTCTGTGCTTGTATTCTTTGCTTAAAACGCAGTTGGTTTTCTCTATTAATGTGGATTACAGATAAAATCGAAAGGTAAATTATGGATACATTTGAGTCTTAGCACTAATGATATTTAATGCAAAATTCAGCTTTTGATTTACTTAACATGTATTTCATTATTGAACTTGTGGAAGCACTTTCACGTCTTATTTGTAAACTTTACTCTAGAAAGTCTTAAGGTGTCTTGGGGTATTTGTGGAAGGATTCATTCCTTAACATCATTTCTTTTAAGAAACTCATGGCCAGCTTTGCTGTTTTGGGAGGTCCCGTTAACTACTTTTACTGTGTTTTTTATGCAGGCCATATGTTCATCTGTGTAATGTACCCAATCTGATTGCCATTCTTCATGAAATTTCAGCAGTTCATGATGTCAGTCCAATTTTACGTTATCTGCTACCCCATCTAGTTCATTCAGCTATTTATGGAAAAGCAGGTATATTCATCTGTGCTCCATCTTTTCACTTATGCATCTCTTAATTGTATACGTAAGGCATATAAAACCCTGCATGACACGGAGAAAGAAGAGAAAGGGCATTTTTCTCAATTTCTCAAAATACTGAAGACTGAAACTCAGTGGAAGATTTAATATAAGCAGAAAAAGTCTGTAGATAATTAACTTCAGGAATTTATTGCCATAAGTGGCAATACAATGATAGCCACGAACTCAGATGGCTTTTTAAAAAATTGGATAAATTCACGGAGGACAGACTGGTCAAGGGCTAGTTGTTTTGTAGATTCAATGTTAATTACAAGTGGAAGAGTACATCTTCAGCTGCAGTTAAATGAGATGGTGTTAGTGATAGGTCTCTGACTTCTGCTGGTAAGAATTCCAGAGCCATCTGATTGGTCATTCTGGAATACAAAATGTTGGATGAGCCATGGCTTGACTATTGTTGGGTTTTTAGGTTCTGCTAATGAGATTTTGCTATTCCTTTTAAAAGCATGATTCTTTGAATCGGTAAGAACAAAGTAAGGGGCATGTTGGCTTTATATCATCCAACCTCGTATAACACAGGAAAGAAAGAGTTACATTCTGCTATACTAAATGATAAACACTGGGGAACGGTTGAATCAGAAAAATTCAGTGGCAGTCATTATTTTTTTATGGCATCTACTTGTTTTCAGAGATGGAAGAAGGATCCAACACAATTGATAATCAAATCTACATTAAACATCTAGAAACTATACTTACAACTATATGGCTGGAAAAAGATTTGGATCATTTATTGGCTTGGTAAGCTACAGTCTTTTAATCTACAGTTTCATACCCCTGGCTGTCATGTCGCAATTTAACTTGTCAGATATTATTAAGTTTTCACATTCTTTGTAAAAAACAATATTAGTTCTCTGTAAAGAAATAATTGTTTCCCTTTTTTCCAATTTCAGTAAGTTTCTGAAAGATTATATTTCCTATGGTGTAAAGAGTAGTTCTGAACCTGGCAAAATAGCTGAAATGAATAAAGAGGTACTTCCTCTAATCAGACTTTTTGAAAGAAAGTAAGTAAAACAAAATAAAACAGACGTATGTATTGGATAAAGTCATAACATTGGTACTAGAATTAATATGTGACTTTTTAATCTAGATGTATAAATCTGTACTGTTTAGATTTTATTCCACACTCTTACTGGGGATGGAGATAAAGTATTTATACAAAGACTACATAGATCAAAATTAACCTTTATTAAAGAAGATAATATTAAAAGAGATCAAAATAGAGGTGAAGCCAACCAATTAATGCTTTATTCCCAAGTTATTTCAGGACTGTCCGGATGATACATACCGCTGCTTCAGCTTTCTTGGGTAAAACAGATTCTGCTCCATTGTGAAGAATGAATAGAATCTAGAACTAGAAAGTCAAATCTAGTTTGACCTCCACAGCAAATCTCTCACCACTTTGATCCCTGAGAGCAAAGCCAAAGTCACATTGATTTCTCAGCGATTGTTTAAAAAAATTAATCTGCACGGTTTTTAATATTTTAATATGTTTTTCCTATTTCTTCTATAATATGTAAACTGCCCAGAGTCACCTTATAGGAAAGATGGGCATCATAAAAATTTAAGAAATGAAATTTCTCAGATCCTCAGATCACCCCATCTAGCCTCAACCAACCTCAGCTGTTATCCTGATCAAGGCCGGTTAAAATAAAATAAAACTTCAGGGCAAGATGCAAGATAGTCCTTTAGTCAAGTTGCCCAGGGGATTATGAAACACTTGAGACAACTCAAAACATATAGCATTCTGTTCCATTCTCAAAGGAAATTTCCGTGGAATTCTTGCTCTGGTTTGTGCTTAAAGTATTTTTGCACATCCCAGTGATCCACCCATTTCAAAGCCAACTTCAGAGGTAAATCAAGGTAGGCTATGGAGTTTGAGTTTCAGTCATCTTATTTAGAAGGGTAAAATAATTACATTTGAGGCTTCTATTTACATTGTGAGCTACCTCACACCAACTTCAGTACTAGTCAGATAAAGGAACATATATGGAATGTTACTCTGCTGCTGAAAACCAAGTTCAGAACTATTGTGTCCAGACTTCCATGTAAGGGTCCAATTATGGAACATAATATTCGGCCTACCTTTTTGCCTTTTTAGTGGATTATTGTTTAATGTATGGTTTTCTTCTTAATGTCACCCAAATTCTCAGAAAGTGGGCCATAATCTATGTAAATAAACATATAAACAAATGAACAATACAATGAGAATTAGAAGGTAGGCTCCAACCCCTTATATTTTTCTTGAATTCATACAGCTTCTCTCATTTTTTATTTATTTAAAAATAAATCAATATCCTGTTAAAAACTTCATAGTAACTTAACAAAAAGTTGAAAGAAATATTGCATAGAAAATTGTTGAAAAAATTAAAATGCAAAATCAATATTAAAATACAAGCAGTGTCTTCTAGTAATAATTCCACGTTAGCAAGTTAAAATTAATTCGGTACCAATCCATAACAATTATCAATAGCTTCACAGCTCTCCTAATCAGGAAGTTTTTAGAGCTTCAGAATTAGAGTCTCATACAGACGTCTAAGACAGGGGTTCCCAACCCACCAGTCTATGGACCAGCACCTGTCTGTGGCATGCCAGAAAGCAGGCAGCACACAAAACCACGCTCCTTCCAGTCCGCAGAAAAACTTCTTTCCATGGAATTGGTCCCTGGTGCCCAAAAGGTTGGGGATCACTGCTCTAAGGAATGAAGAAAGAAGGAACTGAATATTGTGTTTTTTCCAGTTTCTGTCAGGCACTTCTTTTTCTAGGTCAAGCCTTTGCTTTTTGATCTCTTAAATCCATATAACTCTCTTCACTGAGTTTGTTTTTATTAATAGTCTGAAAGCAGATTTATATTTCCTGAAATATGTAATGAAAGTTCCCTGAGAACAAAAATTAGCAGTTTGGCATTTTCAAGATTTCCAAAAATATTCTCAACGTCTCTCTCTGGCTGCTGAGAACTTCTGCAAGAAAGCCAACTTCTTGCACAGTTTTGGTAATCTTATACCAAATATGTAATTGTTTATTTTTAATCCCACCTTTAGTCTTTTTACAAATGACTCAAGACATTTATTTATAAGGTCTTAGGAATTTGTGTACACAAAATGTATTTATTCATCAAATTTATGTGGCCAGCCATCTCATGAAAAAGTGACTCTGGGTAGCATATACCAGATGTAAAACAAGTCTTTGAAATAATATATAAAGAAGCATGCTTGGTTTTCCCAGAGTTTCATATGGATTCTTTTCTTTGCCTACCGTAGATACTCTAGAACACTAGATTTGGTACTGGAGAAATATCTGAAGAACATCAGAGATCAGAAGGAGCAAGATCTCTTCCACCAATTCATTTCTCTTTCAGTGAGTGGTGGTAAATACCAGGTAAGTCAATCCTAAGACTATAATAATTAAGATTTCTTCTTTTTAATTTGTTGACACTTCGGCATTAAGCCCAGTTAGAGCATTTCATAAAATAATTTAATCATGGACTTTTCTCTTAACGGTATTGACCAAAAAATGACCTTGTGATACATTTACTGCCATTCTTAACAGTTCGTTAGAACAACAATTTGTTGTTGAGATGTGATGATGTGAACATTTTTTTTAAAAAATGTAGTACGATGTCATAGAGATATAATGTCAAGAGACCATCTAATCTGCATCCAATGGCTATAAAAAGACTGCTCTTAACCGCATATAAATCACTGCTAGACAAAATTACCGCCAAAAGTTTATCAAGAATTGGCCACACCTTCAAGTTGGCATGCTTGAATAAGTACTCTGTAATCTAGTATCCGGTTTCAGCATTTTAGCATATTTTCCCCTTTATGTACGAATTGGAAAAGAAAGTTTAAAAAAAAGAACCAAAGCAATACATGGTCCATAAATCACCTTAAAATAGTTAAAACAACTTTTCCTGACATCTTTTGAAGTGATTAATTATAGTTCCTGATTCATTTAAGGGAAACTCTATTTGATGGCTTCATCTTGGCTTGTATGCAGCCCGACCCCATGTAAAGTGAAAGAGCATAATAAAGAATATAAACTGGCAGCAAATTATGGTACAGCTAAGCAATGTACTTGCTATTTTCCCTCCCCTGAAATATGTCTGTGTGTTGATATGTAGTTACATGTTTATCTATAGAAAATGACTAAGAAATAAGCTCCCTGATCTTTCAGGGGAGCAGAAGTAGAACTGCAGCCTGATTGATTATACTTTGTATTCCTAGTTTCTAGAAGATTCAAATACCTCTCTGCTCCTTAGTTTGAATCATTCACAGCCAGCAGTGAGAGTCCTGGCTGTTCAACATTTGAAAGAAATCATTGAAACATCAAAGGTTGGTTGTCTTGTTTGGTTCTTAAATCTAATGTTTTTTTTCTGAACTTTTAATATGCTTTCTAACCAGAAGGCCTCTGTTACTAGCAGTGAGAAAAATAGGGATATTGGCAGCAGGGTTGCCCAAGTTGCATAGGTTTTGAGGACCACACCAGGTTTTGGAAGTCATATCAAGGACTGCACTTTGGTAAAGCCAAGCCATATTTTCAGATGTTTTTGTCAGATTTTTTAAAGAGTGCAATAGATACCTTTCAAGCAAGTGTAAGATTTGTAATTTTCATTTTGCCCCTAGCCACTCTGGAGTAACTCTTGAAGCCATATATGGCCTTCAAGTTGTCGTTTTTGTACCTCTTCTTTATAGTAATCCAAAGCAAATTCTCAATCCTTTTGTATCAAATCTAAACTGTACATTCCATTACATAGCTGTTTATACAGCATTGTTAAATTTCCACTGGCTTCATGTTGACTAAATAAAAGATGTGTCAAGGTTCCAACTAATGAACCCAAACAAATCAGAACTCTGAGCCTGGAACCTTCCTCAAAGGACTTCTTTATTGGGTACATCATATCAGCAGGATGAAATGTAAAACCAACTCTAAATATCCCCCATGGTTTCAGTATAATTAAAATAGTAAATGATCCCCGCCCCAAATGTCACCAGTCACATTGTCTAATTAAGTTAAATGACGGGCTTCTTAGGTACTCCCCCTCCTCCTTCATCTGACACCTGTGGAGATGATCTTGGTTCCCACAAGATAGTTCTGTGTTGTGCCTGGTAAGGCATTCCGGACTCTTCTCCACCACCCCCATACTGTCTGCCAACAGAGAAACAAAAAAAAATGGCTTCGGCTAGGTTTGGTTGACAAGATGATCTTTTATAAACTTGAGCAATAATTAGAGTAGGTCACTACTACAAATGTGGTAATGTCAGAAAAACCTTTGTACTCATTTGTACTCTCCAGTTATTGTGCGTTGTATATAATGTATATCTACAAAAGTAGAAATGGGAATCTAGGACAGTTTTCAGCTGTCATGTATAAGAAGGATTGACATTACCTTATTTTATTTATTTTTATCCTGTCTTCATTATTTAAAAAAAATAACTTGAGGTGGTGAACACTCCCTCCTCCTATTTTCCCCACAACAACAACCCTATGAGGGAGGTCAGGCTGTGGGCGAGAGTGACTGACCCAGTCACCCAGCCGGCTTTCATGCTTAATATCAAACTAAAACTCAAAGTCTCCTGGTTTCTACCCTGATGTCTTAACCACTATACCAGCTGGTTTATAAATGGTGCAGCCATAATTCTTATGATTCCCAGTTTCATAACTTAATGCAATGAGTGGTGGTGATGATGATTTAAATAGTTTTATATGTAAACAAGTTGGATTTTTCTCAGAAATGCTGAATTCAAGATATTACATTTTTAATACCTTCTTAATGTTCATTTCCTTCATGTTTTTTATTTTTAGGAGGGCTTTGATGACACTTTCATACAAGAAGCAATTGTAGCACGACTCAAAGATGATAATTTAGATGTGGTTATGTCATCTCTTCATACACTAGATGTAAGTATTGATCCATTGGAAGGCCAAAAATAAGTGGTATTTTGAATGAATTAGCTGTTGCATTAGTTAGAATTTCTTCCAGAAGCTTCAGGGATAGCATTCCCACCCATGTTATCCCCCTGAAAGTGAGATAGATTGACTGTGATAGTGTCCATTGAGTTTCCATTGCTGAATCTATGTCTACTTTAGTATGGTTGCAATATTTTGACTACTGCACCAGCCTGACGGGACACCCATCTTTAAAAAAGAATTACTAGGGTCTATCTATAATAAAATGATAGCATGTTAAAGCAGATTCCCTGCTTCTCTTCTTTGGTTGAAATTTTGCATTCTCTTACTTGGGAATAAATCCAATTGCAGTCAGGGAAAATTTAAATTAGTATTGCCTGAGACAAAATCTGAGGAGGGAAAACTTGAAGCCAACAGAACAGATAAGACATTTAACTTATTCTGGACAAGCAGGTTAGTTTCAATTTTACAGAGTTGTTGTGGCCCAGCAGGAGCCGTTGGAGCTGCAAACAGACTCCGACAGCGAGGGACTCTCTGAGTCGGCTCTGGAAGATGTGAAGGACCTGGACAGGGTTCCGACTCCGAGCAGGGATCAGAGAGGCTGGTTGGCCACCAGGAGGTGCCTGAGGCATGGAGCAGCGGTGAAAGCCAAAGGGAGTGTGCTCCTGACGTCATGCCTTGGAGCAGTGGGGAGGAGACAAGGGAGTTGGTCCTGGACGCCCGGAAACGGAGGGCTGATAGACGTAGAGAACAACTACACAGATACAGAAGATAATTGGACCCAGGTGGTGGTAATTAGGCTCCTCTCAAGATAGTATATAAGGAGAAACTTTGTGAGGAGGCTGGTTGCAGGATTCAACTTAATTACCAACGCTGGAGAAGCTGTCGTGTCTGTTTCTTATCTTGGAAGTCTGGATTGCTGCCAAGGTCTAGTCAGTGTGTTAATTTACTGTGAATAAATCGTCTAGCAGTATTCTTGTCTTGGAGTGCTTTGGTGTACGAAGAGGGGGGTCAGAATACAGAGCTATAATTGTATCATTAAAATAAGATTTTTCTAAGAGACAGAAAAATCCTTAAGGCACACAAAATCTAAAACAGAAAGCAGAATCACTAAATCTGTTTTGATGCTAGATTCATTTATGTTATATTTTAAAAATACTTAATTTTTTAAAAAAATACACATATTCTGAACGTAATTTGGATAGGATTCTATATTACATTGCTCTATATGTTCTATGCAATTTTGTGCATACAATAACCACATTATTTCTTAAATTTTATTCTAGAGTGCCTTGGTTCATTTGAATATATTTAGTGAACAAATTGGACTCAATCTGTTGTCTCTGTTTGAAAGAGCTGATCTCTCAAAGGATGAAAAATGGTAAGTGATAATTTTTACGTCTTTCTGTCTCAATTTTATATTTATACCGTATTTTTCTAAATATAAGACCCACCGGAGTATAAGACACACCTTAATTTTGGGGGAGGAAATCAGGAATACTGTATATTTGCATTAATAAGTTCATTCATTAGATGTGCAGGAGCTTTTGCAATGGTAAGCAGTTGGGTACATGATTTTCCCATTTACTATGAACTGAGATTTGTGTTTTCGAGTAAAAGGTTGCCTTAAAAAATGCAAAACAAAATATGGTAATACATTGATTAATAGATGCACTATTGAAAGAGGTAAGGTGGCACTAAACAATGGTGGTTCCCTTTGGCAGTTAATTTTAAACATCATGAAAGAACAACAAATTGCTAGATACTATAGCTGTCTTTGTAATGCCACGGAAGGAGAAATATGTTAGATATACTATTCTGGGTTCCAATTTTAATAACAGGCTCCATCAGAGAGGGGAATCTTCCCTCTTTTTTCTCAAGCAGCACCATGGGGTAATAGAAATATGTTCTGTTGTTACAAAAGGTACAATCAAAATGTTTAAAGTGTGTTTTTTAAAGTGTGCAAATCAGTGGTTGGTTGCAGGTGATACGCCTCGGTACAGGCGTACCGGAGCACCGGATACCATTCCGGTACAGTGCTCCGGAGGGCCCACCCACCCGCCCAAGCTCCTTACCGGTCTTTTAAGTCTTCGGCGCTTCTGCACACGGCATGTACAGCACCTACGCAACGCTCCGCTGAGCAACGAGCATCGAAGTGGTGCTAAGATGCATGCGCGTGCTGCACGCATCCATGTGGACGCCGCCAGGCCCGTACCGGTTGGAACGGGATCCAGAACCCACCACTGGTGCAAATCTTGGTTATGGAGGTGTAAGCTAAACATATCCATTCCTCTTTCTCTTTCTTTGTACTTGCTAGGTGCAAAATCCTAGAAACAATACTATGCCTTTTAATGAAAGTAGATAATATTAAGGATAATAAAGATCTCTTCAATCAATTAGTCCTACATCTGCTACCTTTTCTAGTCATAACCAACAAAGATCTAGAATCTGCTGAAGGGAGAGTGGCAATTTGCATAACAGAGTCTGGTCTTTGTTCTCTTCATCCTTTGTTGAAAGGCTGGCCACAAGGTAAATTATTGAATTCTTTCTGAAGCAGAGGTGGGGGACGATGGCCCTTTTATGACTTGTGGACTTCAACTAATATTATGAGTAATATTATTGATATTTTTCAAAACTATATACACTTTCTACATTTTGGGCACCTTTTTAATACATAGTTATTCTATGGTATCATTTTTGTTGTTGTGTTTAAGTAAAATGATGCCCTCCATTTTTTTTCACCATGAATGAATTTTAAAATCAAAGTTCATATTCTTTTGAAACTTTTCCCTCTCTGTAGCCATCAGTGGTTTCAAAAGGGTTGACCAATCTCCCACTTTGTTTCCCATTCTGTATTTATGTTTTTATCATCCTGAAATAGTTTTTCAAGAGGTGACTAATTCATCTAAATCAGGAGACCTACCAGGTACATCTAACACCAAACTGCTGGACCTCTTGTCCAAGAACCTGATTTCAGAAGATTCTTCCTTCATGTCAGAAATGGTATGTTTACATGTCCTGCTTCTAGAATTCTCAGATCACTGGGTTTAAAGATAGTTTGACGTAAGTAACATAGCAATAAAACACAGCAGCCAGGCCTCCTGTTTGTGTTCTTTTACATCATGTTGGAGAATATTTCAAATGTTGATATTCCAATTTAATAAGAAATGTTGAATTTTCATATTTCATTGATGCAAAAGAACATGCAAAATGAGTACACGTGACCAAACCTTGAATCATCTGGTTTAGTACGTTCTGTTCTTAAAGTAGCATCTCTGAGATACTCATAATCCAGCCAAACTATAATCCTGCATCTCTACTGGAAAAGAAACTTGAAGAACTGAACAAGTTTCTCTGCAAAGCATATGCTCAGGTGATTTGAACCTCACTGCCTTTTCCCCTGTAAGATGTTTGTGGAAGTCTTCTAAGCAGGCCATGGTACAATTACAGTAAATCTTCTCATCCATCTTCCCCCAAAAACTGTTGTTTAGAACAGTCCTTTGTTGACTTCAAGCATTTAACTATATAGTCTTAAAATGGAAGGGCAAGGAGGATTATTTTAAGCAAGTAGTCCATTGGTGCTGAAAACAAGCTCTCCTCTCTGAACATTTCCTTTTCTAGATAAAGTTCTCTCTAAGGGAGATGGGTGGTTTAGAAGTGAGAAAAGGGGAAAAATATAGAGTGCTTTGTTAAACTTTTGGACTAGAGTTTCCCATAATGGGAAAAGGGTTGTTGTTTTGTAGCAGAACACATTTCAAGATTAACTTTCAGATTCTTTGGTATTCCTAAACAGACTCATGCTCAAAACATAAAAAAGGGGCTGTTTGCCAAAATAGAGAGTATTGAATTACATTATCCTACAATCTAACCTGGCATACAACAGCTTTGCATACTGACCATGTAGTCTATATTTTCATATAGTGTATTTAAAAATAAAGACACAGAAAAGCAAAATGTTTGCATAATGTTAGGCAGTTGTCAAAATAATCCATTTCTCAAAAGAAGAATTCTCCTTGGAGGTGGAAGGTTTCCTCAATCTTATTCTTGTGATTCTCCTTCAGGTGGAAGGTTTCATCAGTCTTATTGAAAAGGAATCTCTTACTGGAAAACAGAAGCTAACAGGCCACATTTTAAGTTTCGTCCTTGTCCAGTCATGTTGTAGTTGCTCCCAAATGGGAGACCGTCATTTATTCCTGGCTTTAAGGATCTTTCATTTTTTGAGTAAAAAAATGGACAGATTTAAAGACAACTGCCCTTCAGAGGAGGTGAGAATTTTTAATTTTAATATTGCAGCTTCAGTCAGAAGCTCCCTTTTGACCCATTCAACTCTAGATTTGTGTACATATACTGAGTTCAGTTCTGTTGATTTAGGGGAGAGATGGCATGATACAAGTAGGGAACCCTGGCTCCTGCAATTTTCAAAACATGTTAAAGAGATGAGATGAAGTTAAAGGTCAAAAGGACAATTATAGAAAGTAGACTGTAGTGACAATCATTAAAAAAAAAGCAAGGGTATCGTAAGATTGGTGAGCTTCCTATACGTAGCAATTTATGGAAGATTAGGGGAGGCAGAAATCTAAGGGCCAGGAAAGTTATTTGGCCCCCGTGTTCCTTGACAACGCAATAGCTCAGAATTCTTTTTCATTCTCAGAACATTTCTACTGAGTTCCCATCTGGGAATAAATCTTTCTGGGACCTGTTATCGACGTATACAAAAAAATTAAACATTCAGACATCGGTTGAGTTTGAAGATGCCATGCTGTTCATCATTTTGTTGAGAAGTTTTATTGAAGGCCTGGTCTCTCCAAGTTCCTTTTTGAAAGGTATTTTTTTTTATTGCAGGAAAAGTGAGATTTGAAAAATTCACAATGTGGATGCTTTGCTTGTTTGAAGTAGTATTTGCTTATTTCTTGCAATTCTGAAACTTGATCCCCAAAGTAATTAGTCTTTCTCAGTTTTAGCCTGAAGAAAGCATTTGATCTGGCTTAGCTTAGTTTCAGAAAATGTTTTTGCTACAGTCCCTCATTGCCACATCTTTGCACTTCTACAGATGAGGTCTGGTGGAATCCTGAAATTTTAAATGCAGACAGTAAAGATTATTTGCACCTGCTGTTGGGACTGTTTGACATTGTTGTCCGCGGAGCAAGTGAGGGGTTCTGTGCTGGTCATTTTCGGGCAATGATGCGACATCTATTTGAGGTATGTTTTTCATACATAAACATAAATACGTCTGACAAGAGGAAATTATGTCTTGATTTAGGCAATTGTGAATAGGTTGTTGAAATTTTACAGTGGGATTGTATTATGGGGTCCATTGAAGTGAAATGTGGGTGTGTCTCTTTTCAAAGCCACCAAATAAAAGGTAAATGGGCTTTCCAAAACTTATGTATGAATTGTTTCCTTTTTATCGTTATCTGAAGGTACATTTGAAAGGACCAGAGCATCAATTTAGATTTCTCTCCGTTGTATGGACTTACAACTACAACTTGTGCAATCAGCTGAATTTTGTGATGGATGCTGTGCTGCAAACTCGGGCATTGTACATAGGATGTGTCATGCTCGAATCGCAACCCAAGCAGAAAAGAAGGCAATTGGTGTCAACTGCATCTCCAGGTACCTTGTGATGGCCTTTGGGATATTTCCCTCTAGTTATTGCAGCATTAATCAATTGTGGGCTTTATAAGCTCTCCGGAGAAATTAGGGGGAAATTAGCACTAACTTCTTTCCTGTCTTTCCAGTTATCTACCCTTATAAGAAGTTTTAGATTATTTGGAGTGAGGTTTACGTATATCTATTATTACATTGAGTTGTGGAGGGTGGGAAGGAAGGAAGGACTATTTTCTCTTCATAATTTTGCATTCTATTTTCAGGTTTTAATCAGGCTTAAATAGAGGCTTTTAACCATCTTTTAACTTACAGACTCTTTGAAGTCTTTACTAACTATACTCACTTAGCTCCAGAGATTGCTCATAAAAATAAATAACTGCACAGGTTTTTAATTTTGAGACTTTTAGCTGTTTCAAAGGATTATAAAGGTTTGCATTAGAAAATAGAGAAGACCTTCTCAGTGGGCTCAGAATTTGCAAGCCTGAGAACCAAATTCTTCTTGGTGGCTAGACAGAGTAGGCAGATTGCTCCTTTCCAGCAACACAATGAAGTTTTTTCTCAGGGTGGGAGTTTTCATTCTGCATAGTTAATAAATCTAAGTTTATTTGGAACTTGGTTAAAGTAATAACTCTTCTCCCTACTTGTACTTTCCAGTAATTGTATCTCTGTTGATCAATTTGGGAAGTCCTGTAAGCGAAGTCCGAAGAGCTTCTCTCAAATGCCTTCATTCCTTAAGTGGAATAGAAGAATCCATATTTCATCCTGTGCTTCAGAGTTTCACGAAGAAAGCTGAGGAAATAATGTCTGATTCAACTTACGTTACCCAGGTAAGCATAGATGAATGATGTTGCCTGCTTTGAATTTGCGATTCTGTATATTTGTGCCCTTCTGATGAGTCAGACACTCGGAGCTGTTCTCCTAGTCCGCATCATTGAAGAAAGTGTTGGTCAGAGACTAGGAAGCATCTTCTCCTCAGGAGCCCATCTTCTACTTCCTTTGAAGAGGTTGTAAATTATCATGACTTGTGTGCCAAGATGAACAAATTATTTTGCTTTGTTGGTCTTTCTTGCAAATGAACAATGGGGGATTGGAGGCTCACTTAGCCTCTGATCAGTTTGTCTCGCTTAACATTGTCAACAGTCTGATTTTTGATAGGAGCTTTTTCAGCATTTTCAAGAGGTACTAGAAATAGAATCAGAAAACATTTTTATGCCGAGCATCCTTTCTTCCACTGATCCATGGCTTTCTTCTTCCCAGTTGCCTCTGTTGCACGAAGTTCTGCAATATTTCGTATCCAACTGAACGGGATGCTAATCAAATAGGCTTGTGCTTTGCTCTGCTTTTTTTATTTTTTCCACTATTTCACATTTTTGTTTTGATTGTCTGGGAAATGGTTGTGAGAAAGCAGCTTTAGAGTGGCTCCGGGTATGCTTTCAAATGCAGAGTAATACCTCAAAGCTCTGGCTGCGGCTTAAGAATAATAATTGACAGCAGCGGAAGATGCTACGGCAGATACAAAGCAAAATAGAGAGGTCCTGGCATGGGGCCACTCCTTTCTTAGCTATCCAGAAATTCATATCACTGTGCTAAAGGACTGCTCGCTTTAGGTGATATTTTTGTTTTATGGATATATATGCATAAAGGTTCATACATAGCATGAAATCCACATGCAGTAATTGCGGTCCTCTTTCAATTCCTTTGTCCTTCAACTACAAATAAAATAAATCAGTCAATCAACTACATTAATGATCTTTTGATGTCTTTCCCCCCTTTTGTTTCTAATCTAGGTTCTTGGTGATCTCTTTGGAGGAGAACCTACCCAACCGAAGCGAAAAGCCAAGCAGCAGAAATCGTCAGAAGCATTGACCGCCTTACTTGAATGTGTCCAGGGCTTTAGATGTCCTTCCTATATTGCAAGAAACCTGATGAAAATTCTTCATGAAGTCAACGGCAGTGTAGGTGAAATACCTGGTGTTAACACTGGGGAAATATCAGAGATCAAACCAGATTTTTGTGTTGTTTTTCTGCCGGGCGAGACCTTGTTTATATCTTAGTTTGGTTATATTAACAGAATGGAACTTTTTCTCTCTCTTTTTATTTGAATAAGACTTAAAAATGCCAAGATACAGTATATCAAAGGGTTTCAAGTTGCCACTTGGATAGTTGTATTGTTGTTGCCAGGTATACCTTTAGTGCAAAAAAGAAGATAACCCAGTGCTATCCAGGCTGTTTGTTTAGCAACACACAATTTCTGCCCGTTAGCCATGTTGTCTGGGGCTGGAAGAAGTTAAAACCCAGAATTTCTAGAAGGCATCAAGTGGTATATACCTGCTGCAAAGGGAGGTCCTTCCAGAATTTAAAAAATAATCAGCTTATTAAAAAAGAA
The DNA here is from genome assembly GCF_964273705.1 of Natrix helvetica. Lineage (NCBI taxonomy): Eukaryota > Metazoa > Chordata > Lepidosauria > Squamata > Natricidae > Natrix > Natrix helvetica. The sequence continues at coordinate 220,922,694 of NC_138552.1, read as the reverse complement.
TCGGCTGGCTGTCATCATATATCCCAAGTCTGCAGAGATTCTTAGGAGATTCAAAGACTTGTCTTCAGATGATTTGCATGTCCAGTTTATTACTATTGGTTATATATGTCCTTGCATCATACACATTTAGAAATTTGGCTTTCTCTCCTGAAACATTGACTTGCCTCCAGAGGTTGCGGATGCTCCATCACTGAAGGTTTTTAAGAAGAAATAGGGCAGCCATATGTCTGAAATGGTATAGGGTCTCCTGCTTGAGCAGGGGGTTTAACTAGAAGACTTGCAAGGTCCTTTCCAACTCTGTTACTCTGTTAACACACCAATAAATGGAATACAAAGCAAGTTTTATAAATATAGATTGATTACATTTTTGGCTGCCTTTTTTTTAAAAAAAAACCATTTGTCGTGTGATTTTTTTTTCAGGGGGTGCTTCTTAGTTTGCTGCCTCTCCTCGATAGGTTATTGGAGAAAGCTTCTGGTACAGGACAGATGTTGAAAGATGAAGCCCTTCTTTTGCACCTCGTTCTTGGGAAATACAATGAACACTCGTCAACACTCCTTTGCACAAATCAAGAGTGCCTACGTCTGTTCATCAAAGCTTTGCATGCCTCACAAGAAGTGTACCAGGGCCTTCATCCTTTTCAGATTACAGCTCTTGGGCAGGTAAGATCTTGTATGAGTGGTTTTCATTAGAATCTTTCACAGGGATTATTAGCCTAAATCACCACCTAGAGTACAAATGATTCTCTTCTATTTGCCACAAAAGTTCTTCCAATTGCTTTCTAAGGAGAGAGCTGATAATTAGGTTTTGCTCCAATTTCCTTCTCCCCCCCCCCCCTTTCCTGGTTCCTTGTACACCACAATTCTACTAAGAAAAAAAATAACAGAAAATCTGCTTCCAGCAAGAGGCGAATAAAGTTCTTGTTTGCTGAAGAAGGATCCTTTTGATACATTTTTCTTTGGCAATGTAAGTTGTAGGTAAGTGGTTTGAGTGTTTTGTTGTGCGTTGTTTACTTATTTCCCATCAAGTTATAAGGCAGTCCACTAAAGACTAGAAAATACAGGATATATGTCCAGTCCTGAAAGCAAAGTTGAACAAAGATTCGAAAAAGCCAAATTTAAATTGTATTTTGGGCAGAATTGCTTTTCAGAGTGAGATGGGCGGCATATAAATTTAATAAAGAAATGAATTCACAGGGTATCGTGAGGAAGCTCTGTATCTCCTTATTTTCCTTATCACTGAAAATAATGCTGTGCTTTCTTTCAAAATGTTATATATAAGCTCTTGTCTTTTTGTTATTTCTAGATTACAAAACCTTTCTTTGCTGCACTGCCAGATGGGAAGGTACAGCAAAGGATTCTGGGAGCTCTTTTTGACTTACTCCTCAATTGCAAGAATCTACATTGTGCCCAGACAATTGGCAGCGTATTTAAAGGGGTAAGATAATTTTAATCTTGTTGCATAATGAGACTCTGATTCCTCTGAATAAATAGATCAGGATTACAGGTAGTCCTCAACTTACGACCATAATTGAGCTCCAAAATTCTGTTGTTAAGTGAGACATTTGTTAGGTGAGTTTTGCCTCGTCTTTCGGACTTTCTTGTTAAGTGAATCACTGCAGTTGATAAGTTAGTAACTCTGTTATCAAGGGAATCTGGCTTTCCCATTGACTTTGCTTGTCAGAAAGTCACAAAGTGATTACCGTATTTTTCGGAGGATAAGACATACCAGAATATAAAACGCACCAAGGTTTTGAAGAGGCAAATTTAAAAAAAGGTAGGTAGGTAGATAGAGGGATAGAGAGGGAGAGAAAGAAAGAGAAATGCGGTAGGTAGGTAGGTAGGTAGGTAGGTAGATAGGTAGGTAGGTAAAGGGATAGAGAGAGAGAGAAATACAAATACAATACAATACAATAGTGGAGTTGGAAGGGACCTTGGAGGTCTTCTAGTCCAACCCCCTGCCTAGGCAGGAAACCCTATACCGTTCCAGACAAATGGCTATCCAACATCTTCTTAAAGACTTCCAGTGTTGGGGCATTCACAACTTCTGGAGACAAGCTGTTCCACTGATTAATTGTTCTAACTGTCAGGAAGTTTCTCCTCAGTTCTAAGTTGCTTCTCTCCTTGATTAGTTTCCACCCATTGCTTCTTGTTCTGTCCTCAGGTGCCTTGGAGAATAGCTTGACTCCCTCTTCTTTGTGGCAACCCCTGAGATATTGGAACACTGCTATCATGTCTCCCCTAGTCCTTCTTTCTCTTAAACTAAACATACCCAGTTCCTGCAACTGTTCTTCATATGTTTTAGTCTCTAGTCCCCTAATCATCTTTGTTGCTCTTCTCTGCACTCTTTCTAGAGCCTCCACATCTTTTCTACATTGTGGCGACCAAAACTAAATGCAGTATTTCAAGTGTGGCCTTACCATGGCATTATAAAGTGGTATTAACACTTCACGTGATCTTGATTCTATCCCTCGGTTGATGCAGCCTAGAACTGTGTTGGCTTTTTTGGCAGCTGCTGTATACTGCTGGCTCATATTTAAATAGTTGTCCACTAGAACTCCAAGATCCCTCTCACAGTTACTACTATTGAGCACGGTACCACCTATACTGTACCTGTGCATTCCGTTTTTGTTGCCTAAATGTAGAACCTTACTCTTTTCACCATTGAATTTCATTTTATTAGATAGTGCCCAATGTTCAAGTTTGTCAAGATCCTTCTGTATCTTAAGCCTATCTTCTGGAGTGTTGGCTATTCCTGCCAGCTTGGTATCATCTGCAAATTTGATGAGTTCCCCATTTATTCCCTCATCCAAATCATTGATGAAGATGTTGAAGAGTACTGGGCCTAAAACAGAGCCTTGGGGTACTCCACTGCATACTTCCCTCCATGTAGATGCAGTTTCATTGAGGACTACACGTTGAGTGCGGTTGGTCAGCCAGTTACGAATCCATCTGGTGGTGATGCTGTCTAACCCACATTCTTCTACTTTATCTAGTAGTAGGTTATGGTCTACCTTATCAAAAGCCTTACAGTAGGTAGGTAGGGAGAGAGAGAGAGAGAAGGTAGGTAGGTAGGTAGATAGAGGGATAGAGAGAGAGAGAGAAATACAGTAGGTAGGTAGGGAGGGAGAGAGTAAGTAGGTAGGTGGATGTTTCCAGGTGTATTTATCTATGTGCTGGAGAAGGAAATCACTGACAAACCTTAAGACTTTGTTTCTGCTGGCATAGCACTTGATCAATGTAATTCTCATCAGTTAAAGAGCTTTCCGAAAGGAAAAAAAAACGTTTTGCACTCTTTAAACCTCCGAAAAATGGCCCCGTTTTTAAAAAAAATAAAAGGCATGAATAGCCTTGAGGGGGCTTGCAGAGTGCTGCGGGGGGGGAGGAGGATGAGCAAAAAACAACCTGTCAAAAAAATTGCATGCATAGCCTTATGGAGGCTTCTAGAGTGCTGCTGGGGGGGGGGCAAAAAGGCCCATTTTTTTGCTAATTTCTGCCCTCCCCAGCCCCCAGGAACTCTCTGAAAGTCTTCATAAGGGTATGCACAGCCATTTTGGTGAAGGGGGCGGGGCTTCGGGAGGCAAAAAATGCTGTACTTGATGTATAAGACGCACCCAGATTTTCAGTCTCTTTTTTGAGGAAAAAAGCTGTGTCTTATACTCTGAAAAATATGGTACATGACCTTGGGACACAGCAATGGTCATAAGTATGAACCAGTTGCCAAGCATCTGAATTTTGATCACGTGATCATGGGGATGATGCAAAGTTTGTAACTGAAAAATGGTAATAAGTCAAATTTTTCAATGCCATTGTAACTTTGATTGATCACTAAATAAATTGTTCTCAGTCGAGAACTACCTGTATTTATTTAATAATACATAAATAATAAAGAATGAATTATTCATCTATTTCTGTGTCAATTTTGTATTCTTCCCTAATCGCATAGTTTGCTTGCAGGAATTAGGCCATTATAATCTGATTACTTTTAACCACCATATTCTGTTCGGTATAAGAGCTAACAAAAACGTATGTTACAGAGAATTTTAAAAGTATTTATAGGAATAGTTTGGAAAATTAGTAATATGCCGTATGATGAGTGCATTGCTTTTACTGAAAACATAACTTTTGTAAACACAAAGAATACCGCATTTTTTGGAGTATAAGACGCACCAGAGTATAAGAAGCAGCAAGGTTTTGAAGAGGCAAATTTTTTTAAAAAAGGGTTTTGCACTCTGCAAACTTCCCAAAAACGGGCCGTTTTTCACGAAAACGGGCCCAGGTTTTTTTTCCCCCCAAAAGGGCATGAATAGCCCTTAGGATGCTTGAGTGTTTCTGGGGGAGTGGGCCCGTTTTTTGTCCAAAAAAAGGGCATTAGGAAGCTTATAGAGTGCTCCTGAAGGCTGGGGGGGGGGGCAAAAATGAGCAAAAGACGGCCCATTTTTTGCTCATTTCTGCCCTCCCAAGCCCCCAGGAGCTCTCTGAGAGCGCCCTACAAGCTATGCATGGCCATTTTGGTGAAGGGGCGGGGTTTCAGGAGGCAAAAAATGCTGCATTCAGTGTATAAGACGCACCCAGATTTTCAGCCTCTTTTTTGAGGGGAAAAGGGTGCGTCTTATACTCTGAAAAATACGGTAATTTCTGGTTTTAAGCCAAGAATTGTATTGCATTTTCAGTAAGAAACTATGCTGTGATGCCAAATTCATAGCCCTCCCCTTCAAATACAAATGGTCGTGCTTTCTTTCGGCACCGCCATACAGGCAAGTCACATGTCAGTTGATAGAGGATGGCCAGATGACATGCTGCATACTGTATATACAATATATTGTGATGTGTTGCAAAACCTTAAAACAAAATATAACATATTGTTTAGATTTCAGTAGATGCTGAGCAGATTAGTATCGAACTGGACCCTCAGCCTAAACTCAAGACTGTTGCTACCGTTCACCAGACAAGAAGACAGAAAATACAGCAGCAGAGGTAAAATGGGTGGGAAATATAAGTGCCATATATGCTATAATGGAAGAGGTTTTAAAAATGGAGAATTAAAAGATTTGGAAGCCAAGCAGTTTAAAAACATAAGGTAGTAAATTCATTAAGCAAGCAATTTAAGCTATGGCAGTTTCATCAGTCTACATGTGGAATAAAATTGGTTATGCTGTGACATTTTACATGAAGAGAATGCAAATTATATTCATTGAATTCTATTAGTTTTAGCTAATTGGAACTGAATTTCATATACGCTTGTGATGCAATATAATGAAGATAATTTCTGTGATTAAATGGGAAAAGACAGAGTTAACCAAAGAGGATTGGACAAACATGAGAATAAATGTTAGGTTATTTTATATAGTTAATACTTTAATCATTTCTGTTGGTAGTTGTATTTGTATATGTATATGACATTAGGACAAATTAAATGCTTCTATAGAGAGTTATAATCTTATGTCCGTAATCATGAGAACTAGAAGTCCTGTCAGAATTCCTCAAAAATTGCCAGATGTTATCAGGTTAAATAGCCAAAAACAAGAGAACTAAATAGTTAACCAGAGAGAGAACAAAAAACTGAAGTCATAAGCATATATGATAAGCTAAGGGATAGAAAGATTAAAAAGGACATATGAATTAACTAATTTTTAATAGCTGTATTTTGTTGCTGATTCTTTGGCTGTTTGTAGAATCTGACTCACAGAAGTAGTTGCTCTGCAAAAACTGATATTTTTATAGAAGGAAATAAGTTGACTTTGTTCTTATGATCATCCAGGAAAGTCCAAGATCAAGAATGTGTACAAGAAGAAAATACAAACTGGCAAAGAATTACACTTATCCTGGAATTGCTGCAGCACAAAAAGAAGCTCAAACAGCCTCAGGCTCTGATACCTACCCTTTTCAATTTGCTATCTAGGTAATTTTACTTTGGAGAGCAATTCTAAATCTTGTAGTTTCTTAACCATAATTGAGTTCACTCCAGCCATTAAACATTGAGGACTGTCTGACCCTGGAAAACTCTATATCTCGCCCATGGGAGAAGGGAGTTCCAAAATGGGATAACCCCTCCATTAGATTTGGGCCTTATCAAAATGTCTCGTCTCTTCTGTCCTCCATTCTGTGCTACGGCCTAGTTCTGTCCAAACTCTCTTTAAGTGGCCAAGCTATAAGCAAACCTGCATTTGGTCACCATGAACTTGTGGATCTGACCGCCCTTTGAGATGTTCCATCCAGTGTCTTAGAGCACTTGCTCCCCCACTGCTAAACAATTCTTGAGCTGCATCAAGTCGCCTCTACTGTAGCTATGTTGATTCCTCAAGACACTTGTACTTCTCTTCCTGTCTGTAACTGGTTCCCTTGAGGATTTCTCCAAATAAGATATTTGAAAAAAAAGAAACTTGGAATGTGATGTAGAAATTATCAGTGTTTTATAGAAGATTTGTTCTCTCTGCTCCCCACCCTTCAGAAATGCTATTTTTAGGTATCAGCATGAAACGTTATGTTTGATCATCTATTTCTCCGAAAATATCCTAACCCCTTTTCTGAATTTCCAGGTGTCTAGAACCTACTGCAGGGGAAGAAAATCTGGAATACACAAAACAACTAATACTTGGTAGTTTGTTAAACATTTGTCAGAAGCTGTCCCCAGATAGCAACAGGATAAAGGCAGGTAAAGTGAAGACCAAAGTTAATTTCATTTGGGATATTTGTGTTCCCCAGGCTTTGTGTCCCTAAATGGGATGGAAGCACTGTAAGCCTTCTTTGTGTTTTCAGGTCTCCTGGATGAAGAGAAATTCAACGTGGAACTGATCGTCCAGTGCATCCGGGTCTCAGAAATGCCACAGACCCATCACCACGCCCTGCTCTTGCTGGGCACCGCAGCTGGAATGTTTCCTGTGAGTTCATTGGAATGCATGTTGAGGGAAGGGAAGTTCATCCATGTTTCTAAAAAGTATTCACATTTTAGGTGCCTTTTCAGTTCTGATGCAGGCATTTGGGTGAGGCTGCTAGTCTTTTCCCATGCTTAGGAATAGCTGACCATTTTCCAGGTTCACTTCCTTCCTTTCTCCAAGATTTTTCTCACCACCCCCTGCTTTTTTTCTTTGCATGGATCACCATCAATGACCCCTCATTTTTTCTTTCTCTTCTTTATCTCTAATCTGTTACTCCCCGAAATGACCACTAACTGGACAGAGGTTTGACAGTATGTTCAATGTTTAACAGGTGTTAAACATTTGGTTTATGTTTAAACAAATATTGAGGAGCTGCTAAAGTTTTCTATTCATTCAGGATACAAAACTGGCTTCCGAGTCCAATTCAAGGTGCTGGTTATTACCTATAAAGACCTGTTACCTGACAAATCTCTGGTCTTCAGTTGTTTTTGCCCACCTTTTCTTAATTGGGAGGCCTTTTAGACAATCAGTATGCCTTGGTCACCTCACAGTTGAATGGCTGCAATGCGCTCCACATGGAGACTACTCAGAAGCTATAACTACCGTATTTTTCATAGTATAAGATGCACGTTTCTCCCCCCAAAAAAGAGGGTGAAAATTTGGACCTTATACACTGAATGTAGCTGAATGTTTTAAATAGCAGAGAATAACATATACCTAGAAAGCCACATCAATTTTAACAGCTTCTGTACAAGTATAGTCTAAAATGTAACGGTGTCCTGTTGTCTAATTAGACCCTGACTTAGTTACGTTTGGAGTAGATCTATTTAAATAATTGGGAGGAGTTAGTGTGACTACATTTAAGAAAACTTTCTGGCATTAATATACTGCCATAATGTACATTTCTCCAATTCTTTGCTATTTCTATGGGTCAGGCACACATGGACAGAAATACACCACAAACAGTTTATATTCTCTGTACTGTTTGCTGTTTGTTGCAAGGAGGCAAATTGCTGGGAGGCAGAGGCAGATTTTTTCCCCTTGTTTTCCTCCCCAAAAGTGTCTTATACTTTGGAGGGTCTTATATTCCAAAATATACAGTAGTTTAAAATGCAGTGGTGTAGGCAGAAACAGGGCGCTGCCTGGTGTGCTCATGAGTCGCCACTGCTAGGCAAACTGCCATGGATGCCAGATAAGGGGATGGCGAAGTTTGCCTGTATATGAACAAGGGTTGGGCAGTTCCTTTAACAGTATTAAAACAGCAAAGGATCCACTGCTTTAAAGCCGGCAAAAAAAAATTGTTCCGAGAAAAACTGCACTGCAAAAATAAACGCCCAAAACCAAATGCTACATTATTGCAGGAATAATGGCTTTCTTTTGTGCAGGATAAAGTGCTACACAACATCATGCCCATTTTTACATTCATGGGAGCCAATGTCATGCGCCTGGATGATGCATACAGTTTCCAGGTGATTAACAAGACAGTGAAGATGGTTATTCCAGCTCTCATACAGGTGAGATCATTTAAACTGGGTCACTGAAATAGAATACAGGTAGTCCTCGACTTGGGAACATAGTTAAGCTCAAAATTTCTGTTGCTAAGCAAGACAGTCGTTCTTTCTTGAGTGGTGCTGCATTTTTGCAACCTTCTTTGCCACGGTTGTTAAGTGAATCACTGCAGTTGTTAATTGAACCATCTTTAAGTTCTTAAATTAATCTGGCTTTCCCGCATTGATTTTGCTTGTCGGAAGCCAGCTGCGAAGGTTACAAATAGCAATAGCATTTAGACTTATATACCGCTTCATAGTGCTTTACAGTACTCTCTGAGTGGTTTACAGAGTCAGCATATTGCCCACAACAATCTGGGTCCTCATTTTACTGACCTCGGAAGGATGGAAAGCTGAGTCAACCGCGAGCCTGTTGAGATGCGAACTGCCGAATTGCAGGCAGCCAGCAGTCAGCAGAACTAGCTTGCAGTACTGCATTCTAACCACTGTTTCCACTGCGACCCTTACGGTGATCACATGACCCCGAGACACTGCAACTGTCATAAATACATGCCAGTAGCCAAGCACCTGACTTTGATCTCATGATCGTGGGGATGCTGCAATGGTCGTAAGTGTGAAAAAGGGTCATAAGTCACTTTTTTCAGTGCCATTGTAACTTCAAATGTAACTTCAAGGACTACCTCTATAACAAACTTGCATCTGAGACAGTATTCTTGTTTTTATTATTTTTATTACTAATTCTACTATTAGAATTAGCAACTTGGATTCTAAATGCTTTGTTTTGTTTCTTCCTTTTTTTTTTAAACAGGAGTTTGCTGTGAAAAAAATATGTCATTTTTTCTTAATCATATCATTGCTGGATTTACAAGCAATTTCCTAGTTCAAACCTGCCTTTCAGACATTTACAGACTTGCTTTGCCATATAAACACAGCTCCACTAATTATATTCTAATTTATATATTAATATAATCTATTCCACAGTTATTCTTTAGTATTCAGGCTTCGTTTATAACCTTGGTTCTTTTATGGGATGGGTTTTGTTCTTGGGTTTTTTTTTTTTGCTTCATTTGAACAAAGTCTTATCTGTTTTTCCTTTGTTTAGCCTTTGGTTTGTATGTATAACCTGTTCCTTTTTTTTTTTTTTTTTTTGTAGGCAGAGGAAGATGGTAGGTCTTCAGGAACTGCAGGCAACATGGAAGGAGTTGTGATTAAAATAATCCGGGTTTTTGTGGATGCCTTGCCCCATGTGCCAGAGCATCGGCGCCTCCCAATTCTAGAGCAACTTACAAGTACTTTGGGGGCGGAGCGATTTCTGTGGATTCTTTTAGTACTGTTATTTGAACAACATGTGACCAAATCTGGGGCTGTAGTAGCCAGTGGGGAGAAGGTAGGTAAAGAATTTTAAAGAGTACTTTGTCTTTGAAAGTTGTATGAGTTGCTGTGCAGAATGTGGCAATATAATCCATAAATATACAGCATTGTATAATACTCTTTTCTTCATCTTGCTATTTACACAGGATATTGTTTTGGAAACCGATACAGAATTCTGGATTTCTGTATGTTGTGAATTTAGTGTAATTGAACAGTTGCAAAGTTTAATGAAACTACTCGACTATTTAACAAACCTGCCAGAGAACAAAGAAGGTAATTTCCGCCAAAGAAACCTATAGTCAGCCACTCACTCAATAAACAGATCGGGTTGAATCCCAACTGAAAAAAGCTTGTTTAGGAGGTTCTTAATCAGGCTTGATGGTCTTTTCTCCAGAGCTGGCTCCCAAAACACAGTGCAGCAAATGGCACCTCACCGTGATCAGGTTCTCAAATCAAGGTAGTTATTTGAGCATATAGAGAAGAGGATCCCCTAAAAAATCTCCATTCTGGCACTAATGATAAATGAAAATCCTTCATGGTGCTTAAAATATGCTGCCTGATTTAGTCCCCTTACTCTCCCCAAAATTAGAGCAGAACTTGTTGTATTACTTAAGGAATGATCCAATTTATACAACATGCTGCACTTCTTTATGGCATAGGTGTGAGTAAATGCAGTAAATGGCACTTTTAATTGGATTTTTCCATAATATGTGCATAGATTTATTTATTTACTTATTTAAAGAGATTTATATGGCTTTGGTGTCTATGTTTTTGCAGATGACCCCAGACAAAAGAAGTCAAGGCCACTCAGGACACAATCCTACAGTCAAGAAACAGAACTCTTTGATGTGGAGTCTCACTCTGGCAAACAGTTGAGGCATTTGAAATTCCTGGCTGTCTCTTTCATGTCACAGCTTCTGGCTTCACACAGTTTTGTAAAAAAAGTGAGTTGAATTTACCTTTGCCCAGAATTGATAAAGTCCCATTACCAGTTAAGAATCTGTAATTTCCATGAACTGAGGCAAGTTGAAGAAACTTATTTTCTCTTCATTTCCAGCTTCAGTGCAATGCTGGTTGGTGTAATTATAAACATGCTTGAGATCAGGTGCAAAATAAAATAACATTACATGTTATTTTAATGTTTTTTTAAGGGTTTTCTTTACTGTAGAAAGGAATGTTTCTACAGGAGAATACTATTTTGCTATAAAGTGTGCACATAATATCATTTACTAGATATCTTGGCAAAAGAAATGGAATGGAATAAATGGATGGAATAAATTCAAACCACAGTGAATTTTTGTTTCTAGTCTTGGAAGAAGACAGGCAAATATTTATTTATTTATTTATTTATTTATTTAATTAGATTTCTAGACCGTATATATTCTAGACAATATATACATATTGTGGCTGGCAGTTGAACATTCATCCATGTACATGTTGTATATAACAGCCACAACAGCATAACAAAAGCAGATTTGTTTTTAGGTTTGATCATTTGTGCTTCGTGCACCTTATCAATAATTAGGATAAATATATTTAAACACATTTAAAAATGCACTCTGTGCTTAAGAGAGACCTTCAGAGACCTAGCCATGTCTGCTTTGAATTACTGTCCCATCTGCTACAGCCTTTACCCTCCCCAAAAATTGGCATGCCCCTCCCACCTACGATATTCCATCAGGATAGATTTGATTGGCCTTTGTATTGAAGTGGACTCTGATGCTAAGAATAGTAAGTGTTGTCAAAACAATTTTCAGGTGCAAATTTAAAAGCAAACTACCTGTTGGAACTCTTGTGCTGACCTTTTAAAAATATGCAGTATATATATTAATGAGAACTCATAAAAGCAAGTTCCTTGAGTGTTTTTATCCAGCTCTGATTACTGTTGGAGAATTTGAAATCTACTTTGAAATTCTATATGCAAAAGAGACTTTTCAAGGGGGTGTTTTTATTAGTTAGGAACTTAGGGAACCATTCATCAAACCATTAGCCAGTCCATGAAGGAAGGTCCTGAAAATGAAAAGGATGAAAATTTTAAAGAACTAAAGGCCATGTATGAATCGGTGTATGGCTTCTGTAGAAGCAAGGATTGAAAAGGGCGGAGAAATACAGTGAATAGGGATAGTTTAATTTGATCCAGTTAAAATTCTTTTTCTCTCGCTTCTTTGCTCAGTACTTATTGTGTCAGACTTTAATATTGGTTACATTAAAAGGGAACAGCTTGGTGAATATGTATATGTGCATAATAATAAAAAGGATGTCTTCTTCAGGATCCTGAACCAATCTTTTAGTGTAAAATTGAATTCCATGCAAAATAGCCATGAGGATTTTATCTGATTAATACTATAACAAAATGTTAGCTCACCTCATAGTCATGTTCATCCACCTGAATTTAATTCCCATTAACGTGACATGAACTGTGTAAGTGGTTTTTTTTTCCTTTGTCCACTAGGTAGTTGAATGTGAAGATTCTGAAGAGCTAAAGGAACTTGAACAGAAGTATGTTTGCTTTTTTTGTTGAATATTTTAATTAAGAATGCAAGTAAGCTGCATAGGGAGATTTTGAGAAAGCATTAGTTTACATCCCTTACCAGCTGAGAAATTAACTATATCAATATGTCTATCTGTATATCTGTCTGTCTGTATATCTATCATCTATCTGCCTGAAACTACAGCCTATTAAAGTATATGACACCAATTCAACAGGAGGTGATAGGCCGAAGTCACACATAAGAAAACCTGAAACAGGGCAAGGACATTTTCAAAATAAATCAGGCTGATCTGTGAACATTATGTTACACTATTTTTTGCAGGGTTTCAAAAGATAGAAGTTGTAAAATTAATGCTGGGCCCATACCTTGTTTTTAATTATTTAGAGTAGCCACTAAAATCAGTAGACTGACTTTAAAATTATGCCAGCATAAAATAATGCAAGTATTCAGCTAACATTTCCTACTGATGGAGCATCTTCTGTCAACTGAATGTTGGGGCAAATTTCAAGGATAATATGTAATTCTACCTTGATGTCATTACAGTGATGATGATAACAAAGTTGAGTCTAATGGCATGCCCACGTGGCCTCTTTCCTGTGGATAAATGGTTTCATTTTTGGATTCTCTGACTTTTATTCTAATGAAACATTAATGTGGATTGATGTAGTCAGTCATTCACTATGGTTGTTTTTCTAGGTTATTGGAAAAAATTCTTTGCTACATAAATGCAGTGGCGCAATCAATAGAAAAAAATGCCAACACTTTGACAGCCAAATTCTGGAAAGTTTTGCTCAACAAAGCATATGAACTACTGGATAAAGTAAGTATTATTCTATTTGCCAGTAAGGTGACATCTTGAAGCTTTGTCATTTTGATGTAAAATAGGTTTACTAATTTTAAACCACCAGATAATCCAGGCAAAAATCTTAGTTGCTTAAGGTATCATGAGTTAGCCTGCTACCACAGATTTGCCTAGCAAATTAATTCCAGTAATAACAATTTACAATTATCTGGGCAATTTATATGAATAAAGAAAACAATAGTACAATATAGATTTTAAAACAATATGTAAAAATTAGAGAATATTGAAAGATTTGGAAAAAGTGGAGCAAGCACATAGAAAGGTTTAACTCTGAAAGGAGAAAACTTAACAGAATATACAATAGAACTTTGGCTTTTCTGAAAGATGGGGAAGTTATCTGAAGGACCATCTCTTCCCGGTTACATCCACCCAACCCACTAGAGCAGGGAGGCAGGAAATATGACTGTTCCCATCTCCTAAGAAGGTACATCTGGCAGGACCCAGAAGAACGGCCTTCTCCATGGTGGCTCCCTCCCTTTGGAATATCATCCCCATAGAGATTAAATTACACTCTTTCACAAGGCCCTGAAGACTTGGTTCTGCTAACAGGCCTGGGGAACCCAGAGTGGGATGGAACCCATCAAGTGGCTCGTTTGATTATGCGTTGTCACCAGAGCAGGTGGGGGCGGGCTACTGTTTTTATTCTTTCATATTGGGTTTTTTTATTGTTTGTAAACCTCCCAGAGTCATTGAGAGTGGAGTGGGCAGTCATATAAATCTTATAAATAAATAAGTTATTCAAAAGAAGAGTATTGTGGCAGTGCTGGTAATGAAATAAAGATCTCAAACTATAGGGATAAGTTCCAATTAAGATAATTGTAATTGATAAGAACAGTTCAATAGAGAAACCAACTTCTTTAGGCAGTTATGAACTCCCCTACATTAAACATGTTCAGGCAGAAACTGTGTAGCCAGGAATTAGATTTGGTAGTCTACAAACAACTCCTTTTAACTCTGGCTTTTCTAAATAAATTTTTCAGGCATTTGAGTTAAGGCAGAGGGAAGGAGGAACAGAGCTTTCACTTATTTTAGTCAAACCTTGAGGAAAGACTTGGAATGTGGGGAAAAAATGAGTGAAGAAAGCTCTCTCTGCTTATATTGTTTCCCTCCAATTTTGATCTATTTGTGGAGGATATGGGGAAAGGCCTTGGGGGACAGGAGGAAGTACAAAGGCAATAGATAAGTGGGCCTGAACCCATTCTGAGGCACTAACTGGACTAAACATCTGACAAAAATAAAGTGGAGGGAATAAGCACATTCACCCTTGCAAGTTTCTGCTACTATAGTTGTCATGGTAGCCGTAGTCTTGACCCATATGGCATTGGTTTTTTAGTCTGCTCAACCTTGTTGGATTGACATTGGGTTGCATTCTGAGATTTTCTTGAGCTTCCCCCAAATTCAGGAGTCAGTGGAATACTCAAGACTGGAATGGGGTAGAAACAAAGAAGGATTGTTAGATTAGTTTTCCTATCTAAATACTTTTTTTTTACTATTAATTTTTTTAAAAAATTATTCCTGTGTTTCCTTTCTAGATCAATTCCTTAATTCCAACAGAAACCTTTATTCCTGTCCTCAGGGGCCTGATGATCAATCAGTTGCCCTCAGTGAGACGTAAAGCCATGGATCTCCTCAACAATAATCTGCAACAGAACACACAATGGAAGCAAACCCAGGTAAGCAATTTTTCTTAATGTCCCTATTGCCATATAGTAGCAGCCCTTTGTGCCACATAGCATCGCAACGGCAATGGGAAAAGTTCAGCCTTGCCCTTTAAGTGTAGTACTTAAATAAAGAAGTACTGGATCTGGAACCCTGAACTTACTATAGGAAATCTTCTGCTGTAGGCTTGTTTGGATTGCAAGATCTGGATGTTGGTTTGGATGTTCCCATGAATGGTTCCGCATTATTTTGTCCTTTCAGGTGGAACTGCTGCTAGAATTGGTTCCCGACCTCCTCGCTGTGGTGCAGCATCCAGAAGCTGAGGAGCAGGCAATTAATAGGCAGACGGCCTTGTATAGCTTGAAGTTGCTGTGCAAGTGTTTTGGCAGAGAGAAACATGAGCTGTTTGTTGCTGTACTAAAAGTGGCCATTGAGGTGATTTCTTCAGAAGGGAAAGAAGAAAGAAACGTCGTCGGAAGTGCTCTGTTGTGTGCTGCTGAGGTCACCTGTGTGCTGAAAGCATTGGCCATACCTCAACTTCCAAGGTACTCTTCTTCAAGCATGATTAAGGATCAAAAAATTAAACATCTGGACTGTCCCTTGAGAGTTTTGTTCAAAATACGCCTTTCATTGCAATGTGATCGAATATCAGTTAAGCAACTCTAAAAGATAGGGTGGTTATTTCTCTTCTTCTTTTATAGATAGACATCCAACAAATTCTAAAGGGCGGGGGGAAATCAGTTGGCATTGGAAAAAAATTATGTCCTTCCTTCTGTGCAAATGATTCTTACTTTTCTATGCCAGATTGATTGCTCTTCCTTTCAAAGAAATGCTTGAGTAATACTCATAGGAAAATTTGTATAATTAGTTGGAAGCTTTCCACAAAACAAAGAAAAATTAAGCACTTTCCTGATTACAATCATTCAAGAAAGTAGTGATAGATAAAATAGGTTTTGACTCAGGTATGCAATTAACTACTACACTGTCCTCTATGTAGATTACGAAACTTAACAGTGAATATTCATTAGAGATTTTTGTGTTTTCAGAAGAGCTTGTCCTTTGACCTTATTTAAAATACCATTTAGTGAAATGTATTTGTATTTTACTGCGAGGTCTGTTTGAGTATGAACAGGTTAATCTTGTGTATCTTTTCTCATAGGCTTATGCCGGCATTGCTAAATATACTGAAACACAAAAAGGACTTAGTCGCCAATGAAATTTATTTACTTAGCACAGTGACAGCTCTACTGAAAATTGTGGAAACGTTGCCACGCTTCCTCAGCCCATATTTGCTGAATGTCCTGCTCCAGGTCAGTAAACCTACTTTGATTAAGAGCAAGTATTAGTTAAGCAGCACAATGTGTGAAACTTCTGTGAAATAATTTGATTTGTATATTGGCTGCCTCCCAGATTGTCCACTTGGACAGAATTGCTGTTGAAATGGGACCTTCATCCCAAGTTAATCTACGCGTGGCATCTCTGAAAACCACTTTGGCAACAAAACTTCCATCAAGAGTTCTTCTGCCAGCAATTGCCAAGGGCTATGGTGAAATTGCAAGTGCTTCCAAGGTGAGATGAGCCTCGGTTCTTCCAACACATCGCTTATATATAGTCATACATAGTTATATATAGTCAATATTTTACCTCAGTCAATAATGGAGTTCAGAAAGTGCATGGCATCACACTTCATTGAGAAGGAGGCAAAATTCCACCTGCAAAAGGCTGCTTCCTTTACTCAGCTAACCTGTGCTCTATCGTGACCTTAGATTTGGTACTTAGTTTCTTTTCTTGGACAAGGAAGAACAGGAGCAGGGTCATGGTTCCCTATGGCTCTGAAATTTCACACTATCCTGGAAACCTGCTATCGAGTTTTTAAAGGGAAACTCGAGAAATTTGGACAGCTTTATTTAATAATTTGAATCCCCTTGGGTATTAAACTGAACTTGTATCTTTATTTGTTGTTCTTCTAGAATGATGTAGGTACTATTATGGATGTTTTGAAGGAGCACATTGTAACTCTGGAGAAAGATCAGCTCTCTGCTCATCAATCTGAGCTAACAGCATTTTTCACAAAGGCTTTGGACTTCAGAACCGAACACGCTCAGGTGAAGCATATGAGATCTTTCGAGAGTAGCACAAATGTATTCCTCTTCAAGTGAGGCTTCCCTTTGAATTAATCTCTTTATGGGGCAGTTTAAAAAGCTCAGTTCTGGGTAGGGTTATGCCCACAATCCGATAAACATTGCTACAAATATTTTGATAACGCCTGCTTTATTCTAGGACAATTTAGAGAAGGTTGGCAAAATAGAAGCTCGGATTATCGCATGTTTAATCAGCATGGTTATGAAGCTTTCTGAAATATCTTTCCGGCCCCTGTTTTTCAAGGTAGGCATTTGAACACGCTTCTATCTCCATAGGTTTCTTGTTTGTGTTTTGATACAAACAAACAAAACCCTCACCCCCGGTCTCTCTTTTTTTCAGCTCTTTGATTGGGCCAAAACTGAAGGTGCCCCAAAGGATAGACAGTTAACTTTCTACCGACTGGCAGACTGTATTGCTGGTGAGCTAAAAGGGCTGTTCAGCCTATTTGCTGGCCATTTAGTGAAACCTTTTGCTGACAATCTCAACCAGATCAACACATCAAAAATAGGTAAAAATTCTAATGTAAAATAAATGCAGGGAAGAAAAACATTTTTAATAAAATACGATATAATGCACTAATAATGTAACAATGCATATTTATATATGGGGTTGACCTGAGGGGTCCTTGATGCTCTGAGCTTGCTTTTTTCCTGCCGATATTTCCTTACCCAAACTACGTAACATCATCAGTGATAACTAGATCAGTGACTAGCACTGATGATGTTAACCTAATTTGGGTAAGGAAACATCTGCTAGAAAAAAAGCAAACACAAGGACCCTTCATATTTATAGTTTTTCTTTGAAACTTATTTACATTTTTATTTTCATTTTTTTTTTAAATGAAAGCCCAGGCTCAATCAACTCCAAATCCAACTTCTGGTAGTTAACCTTCAAAAAAATAAATCATAGGGCTCATTCACATTAAATTAAGTTTGTTTAACTTTAACACAGCCTGTGTCATGTCTTCAGTGGGGGAGGATAAGATTTAGAATCTTGTGTTTCATTTTCTTCATATTATTTATGCCTTTATTCCTGTACCTTTTGCTGTTTATTTCAGATGCAGATGAAGCTTACTTTGACTCCGAGGGTGACACTGAAAAAAGTTGCTTATTACTACAGTATAGCCTTGACTGTTTGTACAAAATCTTCCTTTTTGATTCTCATCATTTTGTGAGCAAAGAAAGGGCAGAAACATTGATGCTACCTTTAGTCAATCAGGTTAGAAAGCAGTCACATTCTTATTAGATTATTACCTAATAGGTTTCCACTGTGCTATTTAATTCTTAGACGATTTTTACAGATATAGTTTATTCATTCAATCTGGTTCCTTTTTTAGCTTCTCTTATTGTCAAATCACCATGCTCAGTTTAGAACATGAGCTGAATGATATACTTGTTATAGAGGAACAATCTACCAGTCTTGTGCAACCAGGGGTTAAATGCAGTGTACTTATGGATTCCCCAAAAGGGATATTAAAAGTATATAAAGAATCAAAGGAATCAAAGAATAGATAAGAAAAATAAAAGAATCTATTCTAATTCTAAAAGCTCCAGCATAAAATGGCTCTAAGGAACAGCAAAGAATTTGGTCAGGCTAACTAGCCCAATGTTGATTGAATTTTTTGATTTTATTTTTTTCCTTTGTAGCTGGAAAACATGCTTGGAGGAGAAGAGAGATTCCAGGAGAGAGTGACTGTGCATTTGATTCCATGTATAGCGCAGTTTGCAGTCGCAATGGCAGATGACGCTCTGTGGAAGCCCCTGAACTATCAGATTTTGCTAAAGATGAGGCATGCATCACCCAAGGTGAGTGGCAGATGTGTCAAGTTCTGCTTAAGACAGGCAAGGTGGCTAATACAGTTTAATACATGTTGGGGGGTCAGTCTTTTAAAAACTGGAATGTTGTTGATTGTGCCCAAATGTTACACAGGAGGGAGCCAGAATTGGGTCATTCTGACCGCGTTAACTTTTGAATGTGCTGACTGCGCTTATTTTTGGTTTAGGTTCGATTTGCAGCTTTGTTGGCTTTGTTAGAGCTTGCTGAAAAAATAAGAGAGAATTATATGGTGCTACTACCAGAATCCATTCCTTTCTTAGCCGAGCTTATGGAAGGTAATGTATTGCTTGTTGTTTTTGCATCGAATTACTTTTTTCCATAAAACTACTTTTAATAAAGAATGGCTGTCCTGCATTTCCACCTTAGGGACAAATTATCCTGTCTCTGTAGAAAACTGCTGGACTTCAGGCTGTGTGGTACCACCCACTAAACTATATTCTTAGGTCCTATGAGCATTTATAGCCTTATAGTTAAGAACAGATTCATTAGAGAATGTATATTTTTCTTGCTTACAAGGAAAACTTTTTCTGCGGCGGGTTTTCAGCATGAATGTACAGAATGTTATCAAAATCCAAGTCAATGACAGTACGTTTTATTTCCAAGAAAATGTCACAGTATTGTATGTTCAAAAGTCATATGTCAAACAAGGAAGTGTTTAGAAGAAAATGGAATTAATGCAAGCATTAAGTGTAATTTATATAATGAATAGACTAGGCTTATTTTTTGTTTGGATGTATACACACACACACACACACACACACACACAGTGCATACACACAGTGTATCTATGTACTGAGTTGATTCAATTACAGTTTAGGGAAGCTCTAAAATTCATAATTAAGTACTGGTTGAACCCCAGCTATTTATAGTGTTATTTTCTGCAATCTGAGAAAATGGATTCCTTCCTTAGACAGAGTTAACATCTAAATTATTAGTTTTAGAATAACCTTGATCTTATATGCCTTGCAATATGGTGCTGGTAATTGCTTTTTCTGAGAAAACCTTTGGAACCTACTGGGAAAGTTTCCTTGGAGTTTCCCAATCTTTCCCAAATTTAACTTTAAGACTAATAGCAGTGATATATACATTTTAAGACGTCTCTTTGAAAAGGTGTAAGTTTCCTCCCCATGAGAGGAAGGGTACATTCGAAAATAATAATAATAATAATATCCAAACAATTTAAAAGCAGCTTAAAAAAAATCTCTGGAAGGTGGGAGAGAAAAGATGGAGATTGAGAGAACCCTAAATTGTTTGTTTCTTTTTGCCTCCTTGGCAGATGAATGTGAAGAAGTGGAGCATCAGTGCCAGAAGACCATTCAGCAGCTTGAACTTACTCTTGGGGAACCACTCCAGAGCTACTTTTAATCCCATGCCCCAGCTCTTCTGTGTTTAGAGGTTAAGATTTGCAAGAAGGACCAACCTTTTTCCTCACTCTTTGTTTTATGAATGCTTTCACAAATATATTTGACCATTTTGCTCAATATTTATATTAAAAGGACTATTTAGATTTTAATTAAAAAGGGACAAATTTTTAAGTGTAACTTCTTTATATTTACATTTTAAATGGTTGCATTACACTTACTATATACCGAATTAAGTTTAATTTCTTATAACTTTTCTGGGCCACATAGAAAAGTTTTATGACATCTACTGTATACGTTAATTTAGAACTGACAGAACAAATTCAACCCTTTTCTTTCCCCATCTAGAAACTCCTACTGATTTCATCTTGGCCCTCAGTTCTTCCTATTATTCATGCCAAAGCACTATAAGGAGACAATTACAGTTTAACAGAAGATTCCACATTGCTTTGCACTTTCGGAATTTTAATTATAGATTGGAAATTCATACATTCTCTGTAAACCTCAGCAGAAAATTATAATTATTCTGAACATATCAGAACCGTTTACAGATATTTTTGATAACATAGATTTTTAACAATGCTAGGCAGTAGATTGAGATACAAAAACTGCTGCCTAGATAAACAGTCTTAATGTAAACATGTTATATATTGCACAGAAATATGCAGAAGCCTGCTCATTTTACTGAACACTTATGCGGCAGTCCTTATTGAGTTCAATGGAATTTCTTTCCAGATTGCAACTGCCATTTATATTTAGGCACAATGTCAGTAATTAGTAAACTATAAATTGTTACACCATTTTAAAATAGGTTATTAGATATGGTACTTCAATTAATGTAAGTGATCACATACAGAGAAATTTCTGCAATCTTCCTTCTTTTTGGTTACATCAAGATGATTTTCTGCAAGCAATTAATAAAACACAGGTACTGTACAACTACCAACATTTTACATCTAGGAGTTGAACATCTCCGGAGACTTCCAATATACGGATCTTGTCAAGCTGCTTAAATCGATGTTTGTACTCTAGGATATGCATGCCATTGATAGCAACATTATATTGATGATCTTTGCAGAAAATTAGTAGCTGAAATTCAGAAGGATAAGGTCAATAGCAATAGAATCAACTTATGGGGCAAAAAGGCTACAGAGATTCTCTGTCATCCAGGAACTGAGTCTAAAAAAGCGGGAGGACACTCCTCAGAGGCAATGACATCACTTTGGTAGACTCAGTTCTATTGGTTACTGGCTGAGTTAACCCATGCATGAACGCTGTCTCCACCAACTTTGGAGAATGCCAAACCTTCAAATCTTGAAAAGGAAGAACATGTAATGCAAAGGCCTGACTACCATCTTGTTTCTAGATAGTTACCAATTTCTGTACATCAAAGAGCTATAACTGACCATCTTAAGAGTTTAATGAAAAGGTATTTAATTCCTAGAATTTTTGTACTAGCCATGCTGGCTCAGGAATTCGGAAGTTGAAATCCACATGTATGGTTTTCCATACATTTCATGAAGTCCAAATGTGTGTTTTTTCATACATTTCATGTTAATATTTCCCCTCCTCCAATTTCACCCTTTATCATGAATAATTCATAAATGTGTGAATTATTAATGCCATGCTATTATTTCTATCACAATTCCAGTTGTGACTTACGGTGCCGTACAGTAGATATAAATAGTTTCTGTTAAAATCTAAAACATTAATAAGCAATATTCAGTTTAGTACTCTTGTTTAGTTCCTACCTCAAAGTACATTCCTGGGCTGAAAGGAAAATGAGCAATAGATCTTTCCTCTTCTCCCCAGCTATTGAACAGATAAGAATTTCTCACAAAAACATTATCTTTTATTCGGGGATTCAAATGAAGAGCAATATCGCTTGACTCACTCGGTTTAAGATCTATTGCAAAGCTGAAAATAAAAATGGTGACATCAGTTATGTAGCCTTAGCTTTCCTCCAACTTGGTGGCTTCTATTATGTTCAGTTCTATCGCTCCCATTAGCTCACCTTCCAAGTTCATTCATGCCTTCGCCCAGGTTGGTAGTCAATCTTCACTACCACTTTGCTGGTGACATGGACATTTAACTCAGTTTCAAATACAAGCTTCAGTCCTAGTCTTGATGAATAGATTGCCTCAATGTTAGAGACCCATAGCTCAAGAGCCTTGTTATGACAAAAATCACAACCACCAATTGGCTTCAGCCCACAATTCAACTAGCTGATAGAAATCTCCTTGCCTTTGATTCAGAATATAGGTTAATAGAGTAGGCAATAGACACTTCCATGCCAGATGATAACTCGTTAGTTTCCATGCAAGCTGAGGGCATTATGACTTAGGACTCTGCTCCAAAACATTACAGTGTAAGACATTACAGTGAATACATGTCTGTTTAAACAGTTGGCAGGTGGAAATTATGTTGAACGGATGACAGAAGGCTAGTACAGTGTCTGTCAGGCCCACATACTTACACTAGACCAGAAAATCATTCCTGAGAGAGAACTATTATTGAATCAATTAGTGGAGGGAGGGAAAGAAGCAAATGTATTAAAGGCTTTACATATCCAAACTTAAGGATAACTAACATGTCACATATCTGGGTCAAGCAAAGACAATCAGTGTGGAGAACAAGATCTTGACTGATATGGGGGAAATGTATCACTTAGCAAAATCACTGCTGAAAAGGCCAAGGGGTAGCACCAGGATTGTTGCTATTTCAGCATCTTTTGTTCCTTCATGTCTGTATAAATTAAATTGGTGTAAAACTGTTCAGATAAGAAGGTGTTTGTGGACATTTTCTTACATTACAAATCGGGGGGTGATACTAAATTCCATGGTTTAAGGTTAAAGACATACTGCAAATTTTAGGTTAAGAACATACACGTGCAGGTTAGTAGGGTTTCTTAAGAACTCAGTAAAGTTTTTCTCTAAAAGTTTAGGAATGAATTTCAAACGCCTCCACTGAAATAATACCAGCATGTAAAATACTCAATGTTACAAATAATGCAGTATTCCAATGCACTAACCCATTTGCTTTTTCTTTAACTTCTCCTTTAACAACAATTGTTCGTCCAGGCTCAACAGAATAATTAAGTTTCGCTGAATAAGGAATTACCTGAAAATATAATCAGACCCAGAGTTACCTATGCCAAAAATTAATAAGCTGCAGATTATATATATATCATGTATCTAGTTTTCTGTACTTGCATATCACTAGAGGCATATAACAAAGCAAAGACAAGGCAATAATAATTAAGAAAAAAATTAAAAACAAGTGATTATTCACAATTATTACTCATTTATAGATTTATGGCAGTTCACATTCAGAAATGATCTGAACAAACCTACTTTCTATTTGGCTGTGAGAAGCTTTCTTTCTTACTCCCTTAGATTTAAAACAGATGCTCCAGGACAACTATCAACTCCCAATATCTCTGTATTGTACACTTTTCATGTGATAGATAAAATTATTAAACATAAGGGAGGGGTCAATGTTCCTCAATTCAGAGCTTTTAAGATGTCACTTTTTAATTTTTCATATGTCCTTCCATCTATCTATTTCCAGTTGCTGAAGCTATTTTCCATCTGAGGCAAAACAGCTTAGAACAAATATTTGAGTTTAAACAAAACTTAACAGTAGCCTAATCCTCTGGAATGAATTAAGTGAAAGTAAACAAATAATATAAATTAGAGAAATTGTGGGAACACTACAGTATGTTCCGCCTCTCTGCCTTCTTTGCTTACCCGTGAAGCATATGGAAGATATAATCTCAATTTAAACAGACTTTTATTTAATCAAACTTAATTATATCCTGACCCTGCCATTCAGCTTAAAGAGTGTCCTTCAACTGGAAAAAGATTGTGTAATATGCATGAACAGATACAGTACATTCATGTGCAATACTGGAAACTTTGAAGCAACTATTACTTTCAATTTAAGTTTGGTTCCTATAAAGAAATATTTTACAATAAAGATGAGTCAGAAGACAATCTGGGCTCTCCGGCACATGATCTTTAGAGTTTCTCTAAATTGTTTTCCTACTCATAATTTAACCAATTCTTATATGTTTCAGGATTTGGAGCTGATTTAATAAGAAGGATATCAGATTAGGGAAGGCTTGGGAGCTAACATCTGGACCAAGATAGTGGGTTTTTTATACTTTACATATAGCTAACAGCTTTACTATATATACTTTACATATAGCTAACAACTTTACTATTCAGTATTGGAAAGACAAATAAACATATGACCAACTATTCAAGCAATTTATGAATTAATGACTTATCAATATAGATTAGCTATGGATAGTTCTAACAAAATATGGCTTCCATTTATTGAAGTGTCTATTGTATAACTATATATGTGTATATGTCTATGAATATATCCACTGTACATATTTATTTCTTCTATCTTTTTTCCTTTTATAATTTTGTGCATTCTTTTTGTATTTATTTTGGATAGGAAAGCAACAATTTATCAAGATCCTAACTGGGTCTATCATAAACAAATTAAGCTTATCTCTTTTTCAACAAAAGAGGGAAAACAATAGGTATATTTCACCCTGACCTCAATAAAGGACTACACAAATTCTCTCTTGTGATCCTCATTAATGAAATATTAATGCAAGTTAGATGATGCAACTGTTAGATAGATTTGTAATTGGCCAAATGACTACACAGAAGTATTCATAAATATTCCACATTAGCTTGGAAAGTAGTATTGAATAGATTGCCAGAAGGCCCTATCTTGGGGCCTGTGCTATTCAACATTTTCATTAATGACCTAGGTGAAGGAAGATGAAGATTATCCAATACACAGATGTAAAAAAAAACTAGAAGTGGTTAAGAGAAGATTCAAAAAGATCTTGACAGGTTTGACTAGTTTATTGAAACACATAGGATAAAATTTAACAGAGAAATATGAACACCTGCACCTGGAAAAGGTGAGGGAAAGAAAAAAGGGAAAGGCCCAAGTCAACAATGGTCCTACTCTACTCTTTTTTAGTCAGACCACATTTGGAACACTGTGTCCAGTTCTGGGCATCACAGCTATGCATTAGCAAACAGGTCTTGGAATAAGTTCGAAGGAGAGCCTCAAAAAAGTGAGGGAATTGAAAACCAAGTCCTATCTGCAAGTGTGAAAGGAACTGCATATGTTTAGCATACAGAAAGGAAGACTAAGGGAAAATATGATAGCAGTCTATCTAAAAGGCTATTCTATAAAGGAGGGAGTAAATTTGTTCTCTATTGCCTTGTAAAGCAGGACAGATCATTGGGTTGAAACTACAGGGAAACTGATTCAGGTTAGATGTTAGGAGGAATAACCCGATGGGAAGAACTGTTAACTAGTGGTTAACAGTTCAGAGACTGAAGAACCCTCTGTCTCAACTGCTTTAACACATCCTTCACCAAGCAGATAACTAGATAATGTTTGAGGTCACAAGTCTATGGATTTATTTCAAGGAACTCTAAAGTGGCCATTGCAAATGGCACTTGCAGAACACTATCAAAAGAAACTGCCCTGAAGGAGAATTTGAATGCAGCCATTGCTGTTTGCTAAACCAGCACTTTTTTGGTTTATACAGCATGCAGTAGGAGTTCTTCAATAAACCATGGCTTATCAGAATTTTGAATCCAGTCACTGAATCTTGTCAGAGGGGTGACAAATCATAAATCAGCTATGCCCTGATCGCTCCTGTGTGCAAATACTATTGTAATGAAAAAGTTCGTGTCCCTTTATGTTCATTTTCATTCTGTAACACAAAAGTCCCCGATCTCTGGGCTCAGAAATCAGGCTGTGCAAGCCAGCGAAGCCCCATCCATAGGATGCAAAACCACACCCCCTCCAATCCACGGAAAAACCCCTCTCCACAGAACTGGTCCCTGGTGCCCAAAAGTTTGGGGGTCACTTCTATAACATGTTCTAACAGTTTGTATTTAGAAAGATACTTACAAACTGTGAGCTATCAGGTAAATCTTCCTGTGTAGAAAAAGAGTGAGTCTTAAATATAAAATAAGAGAACAGAATTGTACACTTAAAAAATACATTTCCCACATTTATGGATGCTTGAGAATCTTGATCAATATATAATATACAATTAAATAAAAGATACAGACATCAACTTTGATATATGCATATTAGTATACTATACTATACAAATAATAATAATAATAATAATAATAATAATAATAATAATAATAATAATATCTGAATTTATCTGAGTAGTCCTTGTTCAGCAATCACAATTGGTTCCAAAGACTCGGTCACTAAGCAAAATGGTTGCTAGGTGAAAAATCACAAGACCACAACTGTGTTTGGGATTTTACTTCAGCTTTCTTTTCCTTCAAGGAGGCAGAAGGATACAGCCCTAATAGCCAGGGATGCCCAAGCAGCAGGGAAGGCTTCCAGAACTCAATTCATGAGGAAGCTGGCTAAAAGACCAAATTGTATAGCTCTTTTTTTTCCCCCTCTTCCCTGCGCTTTGGAATAATCACCCTATTGCTGGAATAATTAGCAAGGAGGAAATAAATGTTTGTGGAGAGGAACAAATTGCAAGAGAATAAGCAGGTATACAATGAGGAATTCATTGAAAGGAATGTGCTACTACTGGTTGTTTCCCTAGCCCGCATGCAATTGTGAGCTGCTTAGGAAGCAAACAAAAGCCTTCAGTGTGAAACTTATTACAGGGAGTCCTCGACTTAGAACAGTGAGTTTAGTGACCATTCAAAGTTATAATGGCATTGGAAAAAAAGTGACTTGTGACTGTTTTCCCCATTTACAACCATTGCAGCATCTCTATGATTATGCGATTAAAATTCAGACACTTGGCAACTGATTCGTATTTATGACGGTTGCAGTGTCCAAGGGTCATCTGATCCCTTTTTGCAACCAACTGACAAGCAAAGTCAAGGGGGTAGCCAGATTCATTTAACAACCATGTTACTAACTTACCAATTGAAGTGATTCACTTAACAACTATGGCAAGAAAAGTTGTAAGATGGGGCAAAACTCACTTAACAATTATCTCACATAGCAATAGAAACTTTGGGCTCAATTGTGGTTGTAAGTCGAGGATTACCTGTACTTTGTCCAACTGTATATAAAATTATAAAATAAAATATAAATAGCATATTTTAAAAATATTTACATATTTGCTTTTAATGCCCATTTTGTTTACAATATTCACATTTACAATGTAAACATATAACATGCAGAGTGTTGTAAATTTCCTCATTAATGCTTTTATATGCGATTGCTATAATTTGATCTTTTAGATCAAAACGGCTTCTTATACTGAATATGTGAGCAAATTGCATGTTCCACTTCATAATTATGAAGCGAATGGTTCAATCCATTCTATTGACATCATGAATTTATACCTTGCATACCAACATAATGTTGTAAGAAATAGAATAAATATTTTATACTTAGAGCAATGCCAAAGTAACAGACTTTCTATTGCAATAACTCACCATGTTGGAAACAAATCCAATCAATGTAACTTTCACTTTTCCAGATATTGCAAGAGTGTCAATTTTTTCCAAATTAATCTTATGTTTATACAGCAACACATGCTTTCTATTAACCGACACCTGTAAAAAAAACAACCAACTAAAATTTGAATATTTTACAGAGAAGCACTGATAAAGTTTAGATAACAAATTATTTTTAAATTAATCAAACACATCTTAAGGCATTTTATAAAAAGTAGCCTTTTACTTTTGATGATAATTTAACCATAGCTAAACCATAATTAGCAAACTATGATTTAAAGCCAAGCTAAGCAAACGTTTTGTTTGAAGGTTGCAATTAATTTCTTCTGATCGACATGAAGGCCACAACAGTTGTGGCTGGTGATTCTACAATAACGGCCCAGTAGGTTTGGCTAAAACTTTTCAAATCTATTTTTAGCATGACAGGATAATTGACATAATTGATGACTGTAAGGCTAATACAGCAAAACCTCTGACAATTTGAGAAAAAAAGTCAATCCAACTCTTGGGGGGATTCCAACTTTTTTGGGGGGGATCCCTTTATATCACTGCAAATATTGAAATACTCACTTGCCTTTGCAAGACTTGAAGCACTCATTTTCTAAAATGTTTGTTATCTTTGAGAGGCTCTTGAGATCACAGCTGGAAGGCTAGTACCACATACAGCCTGCCAATCCCTAGTTTAGAGTTATATGTGAATTAAAGGCGTGCCTTTGCACCATTCTCTAGTGGTTAGATTTCAAGGTGCTAATAAAATGCCAATGATCCCCAGGGTTGAATCTTGCCCAGCCTTGCATTAAAACCACCTCTAGCGTATTAGGAACATCATTATTTAACACCTCAACCAGTAGTGCAAGATAGGAGGAGTAAGTACTTGCAGGGAAGAAAATGCCTTGTTCCTATCCACCTGCATCTAGAAGTCATATTCAAGAGTGCCATTCATTCTGAAATCTATGGTACTTATATGAGTGCAATTTGGCAGTTCAAATACCACCAGGCTCAAGGTTAACTCAGTCTTCCATTCTTCTGAGGTGGGTAAAATGAGGACCCAGATTGTTGGGGGCAATATGCTGACTCTGTAAAACGCTTAGAGAGGGCTGCAAAGCACTGTAAAGCGCTTTATAAGTCTAAGTGCTATATGCTGTAATCCGAAAAAAACTGAAAAAGCTTTCTGAAGTGTACCACCACGACTCTACCTGTTTTAGTCACAACCATTCAAACTTTAAAGAACGGTATAAGAGAGTTTTTCTCCTTCTATCAACAGACAAAAATGACTTTCATGTTGGGATTTGACTGCAGAGTTGTGGGTGGGATGCATATTTTTGTGTTTGCTGTTTTGGTGATAGCAGTGATCTAACTAGGTTTCAATTACATTCTGTTAAATGCATTTGAATATTTTGATTGTTATTGCAAGTTATTAAAAAAACAAAATGTGGGATATATAAGCTAAATAAAAACAATATTACAAGCATTGAGCCAGGAAGTATCTAACCAAAAAATAAAATTTAGTTAAAATTAAGTAGTTAGTACTTCCAGTGAAATCAAAGTAACTTAAGCCTAAATTTAAATTCAACCTGTTGAAACCAATGGGAGCTCAGTATATAATTGCAGTTGTACAGAACTTATTGAACTAGTATTGATAACTGGCTGATTAAATAATTAAATCTTAGCAATTTACCTGGAATTTATCATGGCGAACCATAAAAACTATCTCAAAAGGTTTTGTTTTTTCGAAAGGCATTTCATAAGTAATCTCTTCTGTACCCCATCTTTCTTTCTGCAAGGTATTGCAAACTAGGGAACCGGATCTTTTGAACCGAGGGTTGAAATGAAAGGCTACATCTGCACGAGGTTTTGTACTGTTGCCACACTGAAAGTCCACCTGGAACCTAGTAAAGTCAAGCACACTGGAGTCAATGCAATCTTGTTGAAGCAGCAAATAATCTCTAGAAATGGAGAATCTTCAAACTGTTGCCTCCATATTCCACCCCGTTATATGAACATAGAATTGTGAGTAGGATCAACAGGAATTTCATTCTGTAGCCTGCCCAGACTCATGACGACATCTTCAAAGAACAATTTATAGGCTTTAGAAGCATTGTTTCTAACTTCTGATATGATTTCCAACATGTGGACAGTTTTCTTATAGGACCACGAACATCCCTAAAATAACACACTAGTGGCTATGGCCATTCTACAGGACAGTGTCATAATTCTAGCTAATATTTTGAAAGATTATTACAAATATAGGCATATCTTAGAAACATTTTGCTCATTTCTTTTCATATTTGAATTTCTTATTCAATGGTATAAGATGGTCTCTTGCATGCAGTACTAAAATCAATTACATTATCCACGCAAATGTAAGTTTGTGGACTAGTTTAACAAAATAATGTAAACATTTTCACCAGCAAATTTGTGATCTAATATCAATTGACAATTAATATTGCAGGGAAAATCTAACATTCCTCAAAAGCTTTAATTTCTCAAAAGGAAGACCGAACCATTTCAATACATGAACAAATATATACATGATGCTTGCCCGCAATATCCTTATACAATAGCTTTTAATTAAAAAAAAAATTTTTTTACCTCTCTGAATCTTCAGGAACAAATCCATGTATTATTACAAGATCTCCAGGAGAAAGACCATCCATTAAGGTTCCAGCATATGGAACAGCCTATTTTAAAAAGACAAGATATATAATTTCTAGCCTTGCAACTTAAAGGGGAAAATCAATTTTTCACAATGTTTGATTTTTTTTAACCTACATAAATAATTAGCACGCTCTTCCAGTTTAGGTAGTTCAGACAATCTCTTCCTAAGGATAATCCCTAAGTTTCAGAATCTCTAAATCGAAATGTGAATATGCAAGATCAATATTTCTCTAGCTTGAGCCATTTATTTTCACACAACTGCTGAGAATAAGGACATGCATGCAAAATTAGGTAGCTGTGTGCAGTAACACTTATGCAAGAAAGCATTGCTTTCATTGTAATATGTGATTTCAAGGCAATCAATATAATCAAATCAGTTTTACAATAAGCCACGTAGAACAAGTCATCAGTGTAAAAGCTAGATTAAAGTTTGAGACCTAAAATTATTCTAAACCAAACAGTTGGGAAACACATTTGAGCAGGCAGGATTCAAAGTCTATTTTTCTGCTCTGCATGGAAACTATTGCAGCTTCACTGCCCTTAATCCTCTCATCTTCTTTTCCCAACCTCTCACTTCAGAAATCCCCTTTTTTAAAGACAACAAGGAAGAAGAGATAATCACTGGGCTCCGGACTGTCCTGTCAAACTTGTCCAAAGACATCATTTTCTGTCTTCTCAGCTTTAGAAGTTTGTAGGCTCTGCACGATCCAAATGCAAACAATATCTGAAAAGGTAAAATTATAGAGCTACATTTTAATTGAACATAACTGAATACGTTAAGTATCCTGAGAGAACCATTAAAGGAAACACAAAGGAAATGTTTGGAAAGAGAATATGATAGAAAAACCTCTGTTACCTTTGAGCATGAAGCTATCTGGAGGAGAACAGATGTAAACTACTCTGGGAGACTTAACGTTATTAAGCTACGGAGTTGACACCTCATCTACAACTCCAAGCCTTTCAATCAATGTGGACTATCTCTTGACAAACAGAATTCTAAAGCAACACATCTGAAATAGTTCCAAGGAAGAGGATTTTTTAAAATGCTCAGAACTTAAATTGTCTCACGCTTAAGCGTGAACTCAAAGAAAAAGTCACCACTGCTACTAGTACAACTATGATCACAAGTTTTTTTAAAAATCACTATGATTTTCCTCCACACACCCAATATCTTCTCTAATTGAAATGGGAGCAGTTATGTGTGTTTTTAGAATGGCAAATATTACACTTCTGCTCTCTGCTCTTTACTTTTTGCATGTCACACTTTGCTTCTGGGTCAAATTCAAAGTGTTGATTCTTATCTTTAAAGCTATTTGTGGCATAGTCCAAGGTTATTGAGGGACCAACTTTCCCACTTCTGCCCATCCCAATCAGATCCAGCAGAAAATATGACACAGGATGCTGTCTGGTAAGGAGCTGCACTTGGGACCAGTGCTGCCTCAAATGTTAGGATTTTATTAGCATTTTAAAAGGTGACATTAGCTCCTTTAATATGGCAGACAAGGGCTCTTTTTAACATTAAAAAAGCATGTTTTTCTCTAGGTCGTTTCTTTTGGCAGGCAAGAACGTTCTTTTTCAGAAACTTCACAACAGAAAGTGTATACTGAAATTCCTTTAATATACTTGCAAGTCTTAAGAAAGATACAAACCAGCTAGGAAAGAGTAAAGTAACCCACAAATTCCCTTAAATGTGTAATATGGTATTATCTAGAATCAATGTTTTCTATTATTCAGGTCTCATATGTAATCATGTCTTACTGTTTGATCACTTGATTTCTCACTGTAACACATACCAAAGGAATGTATCATTTGTTTTTATAGAAGACTTGTCTCCCCTCCCCCTTAATTTTTTTTTTTTTTTGCTTTGCCTGTTATACTTGGGGGCTCTTATTTTGCCTGTTATACTTGGGGGCTCTTATTTTTGGATGAGCAAAGAAGACCCTTTGCCAAGATTAATGTCACTCTCAAATTCAGAGGTCAAGTTCTTATCAGCTCCACAACACCAGGAGGAGGAGCCCCCTTTCTGACATGGCATCCACTTTGTGGATCATTCTCCTGCCACCCCTCCCCCACACGAGGCTGGCTCCATCCCTGTTGATTTTTAGTAACTTCCTAATTTTTTTACTTTTCTTTTTCTCTTTCACTTTTTACTCCTATTTTTTTTTGTTTAGTTTTTACTCTATTTCATTATCATAATCAAAATTCTTAATTTAAAAATACTTGATTTTAGGTCTGGTTAATATCCGCTAATCAACTCCCCAGGCCATTTTGCCCTAAAGCAAAGACTCAAACACCATCACCAGAGTTTTTCTTTACCACAAGACGCTACCAAAATAACTTATGAGGAACTATGTGGTGCTGTATCATTTTAGCCTCAAGGCCAAGGGAGGGCAACCCAGTGAAATCTTCTGGCTCTCTTGAAGGACTACTACAATGTTACATTATAATCCCCCTGGTTTTTAATAAACAAAACAGCTACTTTAGTGAATTTCCCAGCCAAGCCCTTTAATCTTCTTTTAAAAAACAACAACAACCACACAGCACCAAGAGACTGGATAATATCAGACTACACTATAGGATTGTTGTGCACTAGCCGTCTCCATGGCAAATGGATAAAACGCTAGGCAATTTCACACTCTTGCAGCCACTGCAGTTCTGCTATTATAACAACATTGACGTTCTTTATCTTCATTAGCAAACAACGGAAAAACCCCCACAACTGTCCCCGCTTGCTACCAATACTTTCTTTTTGAAGAGATGGGTGCCCCGATGTCCAATGACAGCCACGCCAAAATCTAGATAAAAACACTTTTCTAAGACCCAAACCAAGTTAGTTCCTTATAAATTAAACGAGCAAACTAATTATTCGAAATTGTGCTTTCTCTGATCCTGGTGGCCCTACCTGAAGTCAGTTTAAGTTCCAGTTAGACCCCGGGCTCCAATCACGGAGACCAACCGAATTGAATTTCCACTGGATGGCGGTCCACAATCTTTTCCAAAGTTTGCCTTGACTTGATTCGCCTTCCCATCCGCTCATCCAAACCAGAGAATTTACCCCAAGCCAGTCGCTACCGTTTTCAGCTGCATCTTTTTGCTTTTAACTCTCTGCAGCTGCTCTACTGCCGGATGCTCTGAAGTTCACTCACCGCGGCATCTGGGGCGCGCACTCTTCGCCTTCCGGCCAAAACCGCAGCGGTTGCTTTCACCTCGCATTCATCATGCTACCGAACCGATCCCACGGCTTAAAATGGTGCCTCGGCATTCTTCCTTTTCCTGGTTCACAAGATCCCGAACAATGACATCATCCCACCAAGAGCCGCCCCTCCCACACTTAAAGACACAAGAATTGGAAAAAAGTTCGGAAAGCTTTTTGCGGAGGGTTTGATCGGCCCTGGAAGAAGATTTAACCAAATCTTCAACGGTCTTTGAAGAAGCAAGACAGAAGGAGTATTGATGCCTTTGAGCTTTGGTGATGGGGGAGGCTCCTGAGAATGCAGTGGAGAGTCAAGAAAACAATCCGATCAAATCAAACCAGAATTGTCACTGGGGCCAATTTATTTTTCTTATTTTCAATTTATTTTATGTTCTTATTTGTATTCACTTGATTTTTATTTCTATTCTTTGAATTTTTTCCCAAGGACCTTCAAAATTTGATCTCCCAATCATTTTATTCACGAAATAAACCTGTGAAGATGTCTAAACTTTTTCTAATACAGAAAGGTTTCTGCAATAGAAAAGGATTGTAAAAAGAAGAAAAATAGTGAAGTTTATCAGAATAAGATGAATGCATTTTTACAGGGTGACTATCACCAGGTGTCATCCTCACGTTGGAGGATACATCAATTGCCACTGTTAGTCCAAAGAACTTTCTATTGAAGGAGAGGCATCAACTTATCCTTCATTTCAGCAACCAAATATATTGGGTTCTCCATCCATTGAAACACGTGAAATAATGCTTACTTAACATGTCTAAAGACTTAATGCATTACAGTACTACAATTCATCGATAGGTGGGGTGAGTCTTCTTCTTTAGGCCATTTATGCTTAATTAGGAAGCAAATAGGTTTCATGGGTTTTCCTACCTAGTCAGCATGCTAGAGTGGCACAGCTATTCATAAATCTTTACATACTAATTATTTTATAAGTCATTTTAATTTTATAAATACATTTCAGAAACAAAGATTGTGGTGAGAATGCAAGCAAACTCAAAAAAATAATATTCACACAAACTACAGTGTTTGCAAGGAGAAATAAAATATAATGAAAGAGTCTTTTACAGTCTATAAAATGGCTATGGCAGTAATCTTTGCAACTGTAGATTGGAACATCAATCCTGTTTTGGTTTTGTGGCTGATAAATTCATAAAAACTTGAAGAACTCTTCATATTACCAGCACCTTCCTTGTCTGCTCTTGTCTGACCTCTGAATGTCTTTGACAGCAAACATTGAAGTTAAAACTGCTTGTTGGAGTCAGAGCAAAGTTGCCAGCAGAAATTTTATGAGTAACTATAATCCACACAAATTCCAGTTAGGAAATTGGATAAGACAGAGATAATTCAGAAGTTAACATTTGACTATTATAATTTCCTCCTGCTGGGATGGGCAGATGTTTAAAAATGCAGGCAGGCAGGCAGGCAGGCAGGCCAGGAATCTGAGCAAGACATGTGATGCATTGCGTGTTAGAAACACTGTCAACTCCAATTTTAAAAGATGTAGTTTTTAATGTAAATCTAAATTCATCTATACAGTGCGGATGTATTGTAATTTAGATGCAGATTTAACATCTTATATAATCAGAAATAACTATTGGAGATGTTACACACAGATTTCTTGCATAACTTTTGGAAGTAAGGTAAAGACAAGACTTTGGATATGTGACTTATTGGATAGATTAAGATTATGTTACAGGATATATTATTTCACAGGATGATTTGAAATGTGTATTGTTTTGATGTTTACATAATATTGTGAATTAAATGGAAAAGAATTTTTGTTAAAATAAATTGCAAAAGGGAAAAGGAAGAGGAGGAGAAGGGAATCTATAATGTCTCCCTGTATAGCAGAGGTGTCAAACTTGCGGCCCATTGGCCGGATGTGTCATGCCTGCCCACTCCCGTTTTAGCGAAGGGGAGAAAAGTTGCAATACGTCACGTGACAACAATGTGTCATTGCAAGTTTGACACCCCTGCTATATAGGATCTGCTTGATTTTAAAATACCTGACATGTCACAAAAAATAAATTCCTTCCTTGTGGAAGTAAACAAATGGACAGTTCACTGAAAGAGCTTATAATGGAATGAATTAAGCATTTTAAAACAATATCTGTTTGTATGACTTCTCTGAGATGAAATAAGACAACTAGAAGTGATTGTTCATAAGGCATGTCAACATATATATTGTGCTAAGAAGAGACCAAGGTCTGTAGACAGCTACTGCAATCCAAGGAGCTCTTTTGTTTATAATTACTATACAAGGAGGGAAAGCTATTCTCTGCAAGAGAGTAAAACTCTGAATTCACAGATCTTCATTTTAATAAACTCCACTATATCCTAAACAGAGTCCAAATTCTAGGATTGCGCATCTTCTGACAATAGTTTTTAATGTCTGAAATGCATATTTTAAATAGTTACAACAAAGTAGTTTAGAAAAGTAACAGTAACGCTCTTAATAAAAACAAAATGAGATAAAAAATTCTTCTAAAACTGCATATCAAAAACATATAACAAACATAACAGATTGATGATACCGGTACATACACAAAAATGCTTTGATCTCTGATCTATTACAAAAAAGGAATATATTAACAAAATTAGAAGTTACAAAATTCAGCGTACTACTGTAGTAGTAATAGAAAGTAATACAGTAATAGAAATGGCTTAATTTTCAAGCATAATTCTAAAGACCTACAACTATAAAAACGTGTTGCAATTAAGTATGCTTGAGTTTAGTAGAGTAGCCTAAAAGCTCAATTCCCCATAAGTATTCTTCCTGATAGCAGCATTTGTACTCCAATTTTTAGTGACATTTTCCAGAGTGTATTATATCTGAAAATAATATTTCTATTGAAAATCCATGTCTCTTCATACTTGAGATAGAAGCTTGTTAGGAAGTACATTTAAGAATTTAGGTTTTAGGACTAAATTCCTTACAATGACAATCCATACAATCTTGAACTCACATTTTCTTATAAGTTATATTCTAATGCATGTGAGCAACTCTTCTACATTCCAGCATACAGTGTTTTATTTGCATTTTATGGTTATTTGTACTGAGATCAAACAATGTCTGAGATTAACATTGAGCTGGCTTTCTGCCCGCATTATTGTGTGCTATAGAAACTAAGGTATGGTCACTATGCCAAGTGACTCCAATTCATTTAAAGATTAATTTCTGATAATATTTCAAGGATATCCCTGAAATTATTAATAGATGCTTCATAATATTTTATTATAATATTGTAGAGAATATAAGTGCTTTGTAATACCCTGGAGTAGCACTAGTTCTCAAACTGTCTCTGAAAACATGTTTGAACATATTTTCTAATTGCTAGAGGGAACGAGCAATTCCAATTAACATAATCACTCTTAAAATATTTTAATATATTATCCACATTTGAGATCTAACCACTTCAATTCAAAGGCAGATAGAAATTCTGCATACTCTGAAAAAAGCACCTATCAAGGATTGGATCTTGATAGTTCTGTGATTCAAGTACACACTGTTCAGAATACTATTTATCTTAAAATGTGATGCTTTTTGCGGCACACTTAATTAGTTTGCTGTTTATAATAGTTTCTCTAAAGTTGAAACACAGGTTGTTGCAAACATTAAATAATCAGCTTTTGTATCAATCTTCTCAGAAGAGGAAAGATCTTAATGATCCCTAACATGTTAAGTATTTTTTAAAAATGCAGTCTTAAATCAAGGGAATATACTTCAGTCAGAGATTTTGAGACTGCAATTAAGATGACAATTGTGCCTCCTATTAAATAAGGATTTGAAATGAAGTTACAGATAGGTTTCAGAGTTGTGAAATTTGATTTGATTTTTTCTTAAATTTGAGCTTTAAGATCAATTTGGTGAAAAGGAATTATCGCCAGTTGCAAATTCTTTCACTGAAACACCATCTCCTGCAAGGATCCACAAATGCAAATTTACATTTTAGTTACCACTCTAATAGCCTAGTTTAAAAAAAGGGAAACCTTGTTATTGCTATGATAAACTTCCTTGGCCCACTAATGCTTCAGGTGTGTTGGGCGATGATGAAGAACATTCTTGCAGATGAACACTAAAGTACAACACATCTGGAAGACAATAGGCTGAGGAGGAATGGAACTGGAAGCGAAAAACACTTGCTGATCTACCACATATCTGATCTATATTCTACTTTTATTCTGGCTTTAAAATTATGATAGCAGCACTGACACTGCATTCTTATGTACAAATGGATTAGGTAGTCCTTGTCAGCTCCAGATTTTGTCAACTTTTCAAAAGATATCTTCAGGAAGTTTTTCCTCCCCATCTAGCTTCACCATTAAAATATATATATATTGTTGGTCCCATCTATATACTTGTCATCTCTTTGCTTTCAGTCTGTATTGGGAAGGGTGTGCTTGTGTAGATTCTGCACTTTCATCACTCAGAGATGGCAGGAAAAAGGCAACAAGCCGGGGAGGTTTGGCAATTGCCCGTTTTGGCTGTCACCTAGAGTGCCAAATTTTAGGGCACACCCGAATTGAAAAGATTTATATGCACAATAAGAGTATAAAATGTATCTTTCCTCATAGTATTACAATCATTTCTTTCTACGCATTTCAACAATACCTCTGCCCAAAGTCAGTGGAGTAGCAGTGAACATCACATCAACCAAGCATTGCAAATTTGGAAAAAGAAATAATTAGTAGAGCTATGGACCTCAGGAAACTAATATTACCAAAGCAAGAGAAAAGTCTGATAGGAAGGAACTAAGCAAGTGATTATTAGCTTATCAAAGTTATACCCAGAAAAACAGTAACAGAGCACTCTGTGCATCAGCATGGCTACTCAAAAGATAAATATAATCATAGGAGGGGCCACATAAAGACTTTAACTAGGGTGCCAAAATGTCTAGAATTGGCTCTCCTGAAAGATGCCCAACAATGCCAACACCTGAGGCTATATTTTTACAGTTTATGATTGAAAACATGGCTTATTTCTGTACTGTTCATATATATCCTTGGATATAAAAGTTCTCCTTTCCAGATGAAGTCATATGAGACTATCCCAGTTCTGATTTGTAGCATCTTCTGCTGGTTTGTTCATGAACAAAGGCAACCTGGAAAGGGATGGAACAAGACCAAATGCAAAGGTACAGGCATGGATTATTCCTCAAAGAGGACCTCACTTTTCCCTCCTATGTTTAATTTCTATACAATTTCCAGTCAGAAATACAGGACAAAGACTGCTAAGCAGTAAATGATTATGCAGTTATCCTATATAGCATACTGATAATTTTCAATGTTCTCTTATTGCTTCAAAAATCTGAGTACTGTAGACTTTGACATCTGTGGAAGAAATTGACTTGATTCATAATTAAAGCTCATCCTTATCACTACAAAGGGTAAGTACAGTTATGCTGTAAAAATAAGTACGTTGTCCGTCCCCTAGAAAAAAAAAGCTCTATGCACACCTGAAGTAAAGTCAACCAAACCCCATTCTTGGTTTTCCATATTGTCATTTTTCTCCTTTATATGTTTTTCTGATAGGCTCCATGGCCTCTTTTTGGCCATTCCTTCTCCACCCACTTCTGCAGTAGTTTTTCAATATCAACTCTTTGATATAATTTACAGAGATCAATCAGCTGCTCCACAGTTCTGTCACTGTTCCGTAACAAAAATTCCAAGGTGGGACTCTGTTGTTTCTGTTCCAGAAAGCACAACTCATCATAAGTCATTCCCCATTTGCTTGCAAAGTTTCTCCAGTTTTTCACTGTCGGGTGGGATGGATCCAATTTGATCCTCATCATATACAGCAAGTCCTCATCATTTAGTAGGTCACCGATGGTTGGCTGGTGAAATGTACACAAAGAGCAAGAGCCATTTTCTGTACATGACTTCTTCAAAGCTAGAATTGCAATTACATTAGGGAGTTATTCCACTGTTTTCTGGCAGATAAAACTCTATGACATGCTTCAGATGTAATGAGCCTCGTTCATGATAATTTAGACTGTATTCTGCTTCGTTTCCCCATTTCCCCTCCCTCTCTTCCTCTTGTTGCATGTCCATTTGAAGCAAATCTTTCTTGTTTCTTAAACTACAGTTTCCCATTTGAAATGATATTCTGGCTATAAAATTGGCTCATTATATCTGCACTGAACCATTGGTTTGCTATGTGCTCTCCAAACTAAAGAGGACACTGATCTTTAGTACACAAATGTGAAAAAGAACCATGTAACAAAATGACCTATGCAAAAAATGAGTGTGAAAGGTATCGTATAATTATACATAAAGAAAAAGGAAGCTGCAGAGAATGTAGTTAAAGAATGCAAGGAACGATTATGATGTCAGAGAAAATGCAAGGTGATTTTGATGACAATAAGCAGCAGAATGGAACTAAGAATAAAAACAATGAAATGACTTGGAATGAAAGGGAAGCGAGGAAATGCTGGAATTATTGCTTTAGAGATTTGCATTTGCTTTCTACAGTAATAATTCCAACTATCCTATTTACAACAACAACAACAACAATAACAACAACAAAAAATGGAATCAGGTAGTAAATATATTTTGGAAATGTGCAGAAAGTTACCTGTAGGTGAATCCCCAGCACTACTTTGAATGTCATCGTCTTCTTCTGGCTACAAACAAATACAGCCCTGTATTAATGTCATGATATAAATTTAATTTAACAAATTCTGCACCTTGAATTTAGAAAAATGTGTCATTAATACATCTCAAGGATTGGAAAAGTCAAACCATTGGGAAAAAAACTAAATACTTTGAAGAAGCTGTACTTGTATAGAGGAAGATTATCATAAAAGAGAGGCACTTAATTCCTGAGTTCAGGAGGATTTTATCGTGGTAAGATAGATTTGAACAATCTGCAGCAGATGCTTTTGCTATTACAAAAAACCAACACGCTTAGATGAAGAGATTTCTCCCCTCCCGCCCTTATTTCAGCTTTAAAGATGAAAGCAGGTGGGGTTTTTCCCTTGAGATATTTTCAGTAAAGTACAGTTGGCTTTTGTATAGCGTCATTCACCTGAAAGTATCACAGAGCACTCTGGAATAGATCATAAACTGTGCATGCAAATACAGGTAAACTATGCAGTTATATAATATGCTGTAACCAGACACCTTTACTTACCTACACTTAACTGCATTAGTACATCCATTCCAAAGAAGCCACATAGATAATTTATGTGGCAAGGCCATGACAATCATGCATACAATGCCTAACTGCCTTTTCAGCTTGATCACAATTTGGAGAGACGGCAGGGAGAAACCTAACACCTTCAACTTAAACCATTTATATTCCATGTTTAATTGTACCAGGCATATTGTTTCTGCAGTACCAGCTATGCTAAATATTGAATACTTTATGCCTAGATTTTCAAAATATTATATATGGAATAGGATGGTTTTCCCTCTTTTTTTTCTTTTTGTTACATATTTTCTTTTTTTTTTCATCAGTACTGCT
Organism: Natrix helvetica; assembly: GCF_964273705.1. Classification (NCBI taxonomy): domain Eukaryota; kingdom Metazoa; phylum Chordata; class Lepidosauria; order Squamata; family Natricidae; genus Natrix; species Natrix helvetica. The sequence goes on along the minus strand of NC_138552.1, from coordinate 220,881,754 downwards.
TAATCTTATGACTTCTTTTAGTTCCAGCAAAGCAGGATGCCAAATGAGTCAAAATGAGGGCCATGTCAGTCTTTAAATGGCATGGGGTTTTTTTTAATTTTTCTTTTATTTTATCACCAAAGATAAAATACAAAACAGAAAAAAAAGCCAGATTAACAAAAATCCAAAATTAAAACAGAGAAAAAAACGTTGTGTACAAAAAAAATCTTTTGATTCTAATTTTAAACATTAAAAAATCCATCTCAGCTGAATACTTAAAGATACATAAAAAATTAATATGTTCTCCTCCCTTTATGTATCAGTTCCACAAATAATTATAACTAATTAAAAATGTTCCCATCCACTCCAGTCTTTAAGTGGCATGTAGAATAACAGAATAATTTATTTGGAAAGGGACCTTAGAGGTCTTCAAGTCCAACCCACTGCTCAGGCAGGAAACCCTACCATTACAGTTAAATGGTTGTCCCACCTCTTCTTTAAAACCTCCAGTGTTGGAATACCCAGAACTTCTGGAGGCAAGTAGTTCCACTATCTCAAAACAGAGTGAGACAAGGACCCAAAATGAGCACGGTCATTGACAAAATCTAAAATATAATGTGAAAAATACAATTAAAGCAAGGTAAAGAGCTTATTTACTTGAGACTTCAACACATATAGATTATCTAGATTTAAGCATAATATTGAATTAGAATTGTAGTGATGATTCAGTTGGGAAACTGAGCATAAGAAGTGGAAAGGAGAGAATAACTTGATGAGAGGGAGGTAAAAAGGGCATTGTGAGCCCCCATTTGGAACCTGGCAAGGCTGCTGGAGAATCCATGAAATTGGGATTTTTCAATCTGAGAATCATTCATCTGGCAATATGATAGTATAAAATATGGAAATGCAGGGCCAGAATTAAAGAGGGAGTATTAAGAAAATAGAGAAGAGACAATAACACGAATATAACAGGAATATAACACAAGAGTTAACACAGCAATATATTCATTTTATTTTCAGTGTTAAGACTTAAACAGTATTACTTCCTGCACACTAAAGAGAAAATATTAGATGATTTCAATAATCCTGATGTTTCCAGGACACAAAAATCCTACACTGCAGCTTGTTCACTTTGCACAGATTGCAAAGGTAACTAAACTAAGCAATATTTATAAAAATAAAGTTTTTATTTGTCTTAGAGTTATAATTTTTATCAGATCTATCCAAATTTTCTTAATTTTTATTCAGTTTGATAATAAAAAACAAAAACAAATTACTGTCCGTTTGTGGGATAGTATACACCATCCAAGGTACAATTGCATTGAAAGATTATTAACTATAAAGCATTACATTTAACAATTTTCTTAAAGAAATGCTTCTTAATAAATTGCAAGACCAGACAAAACTAGAAATTTGTCTCACATGTGAGGGAAGGTAAGAAAATCCAGTCTTGCCTAAAGGCAGAATATGGATTCTGCACATCTATTTCACTACTTAAGGGAAAAGAAAGAAGAGATTGCAGCCAGAATAAGAATTTGCAATGCTTGACTCAAAATACAGCCAAAAAGGTGTTAAGTAAAATAACTAGGAATCAAAGCAGTTTGGTTGCCTTCTAATCCTAAACTGTAATGTGGTGATTGCCTTTGGCTTGGGGCAAAATGTTGAACCCATATAATTTTAACAACAGATTGTTGTTGCAATTAGCCTGTGGCATATGGAAATGTATGAATGCGGTCAATAAGTTACCAATACTGCAAAATTTTCATGCCTAGGTTTGCATTTCCTCAAGGACTTCTTAGTATAACATGAATCTCCTATCTCTTAAGTTCTTAGTTAGGGCCCTCTCTGGGTATTTATTTACTAAAATATCATCTACTCTTGTGGTCTATTCTTCCTGTTCTAGACAGTTTATAACATATGGACTAAATCATTAATACAATAATAAAATCCACCCATAAAACCAAGAAATAATAAACAAAATAATTTAAAACTATTTTTAAAAACCCTGTAGTTGCTGTCATGTAAATCTGAACTCTCTCTTTAAAGACTGTTTTCTTGTTTTCTATCATTTGATAGGTGCACTCCTAACTTTGGGACAAGTTATTTCAGAGGGAGGATTTAGTATAAGAAAATCTATCTTGAGTCCCAGCCCCACCCCCTGATTTCTTTCAGGGTGGGTACCCAGGCATCCCTTCTTTATTTGATAGTATATGTCACACAGATTCTACATGAAGTAGATGGTTTTGGAGATAACAAGGCGCCAAACTGTAGTATGCCTTTCCTTCACTGAAGGCAAAGAATATCTAAAATTCAGGATATTTTTCATGGTGTCTTCTGCCCTCTTTCCAGATTGAACCTGAGTTTGAAATTAAACTTTCAGCACTGACTTACAGTAAACTGGGGAACAATAATGAAAAGTCTAAATATTGATAAATAACAATAAATAATATTGACAAATATTCTAATAGGATCAATAACATTTCAATTACCTGGTGTATCAAGCCAGAATCTGATGTTAGGCTTGTAATGTTAATGGATGAAATTTCCAAAGTCACTTTTTCTGTTTGGTATTCTTCATCTACAAGGCAAATATTCTTCAATGTTAGTCAGGTTTGGATCTCTTGATCAACATATTTCTAAAAAGTTTCTGTAATTCAGAAAGATTACAATGCCAATTCAAGTAATGTATCAGGGCAAGAAAGAAAGCTACAGGCATACTGTTCCATTCATAAAATTTAGCATAACCAGTGACAACTTGCCTAAAATTCTACATACCTAAGATTGCAGAAGGAACTAACCTGTGGGCACATTATCAACCATTGGCTTCCAGAAAGGATGTATTGAATGAAAGCCCTGTGTATATACAGAGTAAGTGAGGAATTGTTAGTCTCTATTATGCTAATCTTCTTTCCCCTGAAATAAAATACCATATATCCCTCTTCCAAACCATTTAATATGTCACACTTGCCTGCTAGTCACCAACCAATTACATTAAAATCATCATTTTACATCTGGCTCCCATATGAGTTGCAATAATTATTAATGATAACATTTATCTGAAATGTCATGTAACATTTTACTGGTTTCATTCCTGAATATCCAGTTATCATTAACAAGTACAAGAACAAAGCCAGATCTTTTAAACTACTCTCATCAAATCCAGAGCAATTTCAGGTCTAAGTATAGCAGAAAGAGAAGAAGAAGATGGGAAAGAAGAAAAAGAAATTGCTGCTGAGAAAAACCTTGTAAAGATCAATCTTTCTCAAACTTGCCACAGTTGAAATTTACTCCAAGAATTCTAAAAATTGTCATAGTGTCTGAGCAATTTTGAGAACTTTAAGTCCAAACAACTTGAAACGCCCAGATCAGGGAAAGCTAATGTTAGACTGTAACTTCTAGAATAGTCAGTCTGCATATCTACATGATACCACTGGAGAAGACATACGTAGCTAGATCTTCTTTTTCATAGTAATGATCTTAAGTCTATCTTCTAGAACATGTATTACATTCCAGGTAGTTCAATAAATATTGTTACAATGACAATTGTTACAAAAACAAAATATTTAAAAACCTTAGTTAGAGAATACTGCTTTATCAGAATAAACATATTTTTATTTTCCATTCCATAGACAATGGAAATTTCTTCAAAATAATTATCTCTCTTTAAGTGATTTCTCTCTTGCTATTGTTTGGTTGTTTATTGATTGATTTTGGATACCATCAATACCAGTGTATTGATTCCTACTTGGTCTATGGATGACCATGTGGCAGCCGTGGTGAGGGGGGCGTTCCACCAGGTTCGCCTGGTGCGCCAATTGCACCCCCTATTGGACCGGGATGCCCTTCGCACAGTCACTCATGCGCTGGTGACGTCCCGTCTGGACTACTGCAATGCTCTCTACATGGGGCTCCCCTTGGGATGCGCCCGGAGACTACAGCTGGTCCAGAATGCGGCCGCGCAGGCAATTATGGGGAGAACGAGGTTCACCCATGTAACACCTCTCCTGCGCGAGCTGCACTGGCTCCCTGTGGTCTACCGGGTGTGCTTCAAGGTGTTAATCACCATCTTTAAAGCGCTCCATGGCACAGGACCTAGTTATTTGCGGGATCGTATCCTGCCCTATACATCCCTGCGACCAATCCACTCTCACAGAGAGGGACTCCTCCGGGTGCCGTCCACTAGGCAGTGCCAGAGGGTGGCGCCCAGGAGTAGGGCCTTCTCTGTGATGGGCCCAGCCCTCTGGAACGACCTCCCCCCTGATATTAGGACAACGACTGATCTCCGCTCCTTCCGCACGAAACTCAAGACCCACCTGTTCCAACTAGCCGGCCTGGCTTAATTAGAACTCTCTAACCTCCCTGGCAATTTTAAACTGTAAATTTAAATTTTTGGGGTATTTTAACTGTTTTAATTGTTGTAATTTTACTGTTATTTATCTTAACTTTGTGGCTTTTATTTCTATTTGAATTGTTAAATGTTGATGTATTTACCTCCTCCATGCCACACGCCTATATATTTGATTGTACGTCGCCCCGAGTCCCTTCGCGGAGAGGGTGCGACTGATAAATCGAATAAAATAAATAAATAAATAAATAAATAAATAAATACTTTGGCAGGATCTCCTAGCCTCCTGTAGATACTTTCGGTATCAGAATGAAATAAGAAAACAGAAGATCCATATGCAATATTTTGGCTCCAGCTAATTCTTGGTTCCCAAATATTCTTCTGTGCTGGATGTCAGAGAAAGTATATATTGTTAGTGCTTACCCATTGCGTTCTTATAAGTGTGCTTCAAATGTTCATGTATGCTTTTAAACATAATTGGCAAATATGGACAGATTCCAAACAGAATCCTCCAGAAGTGCAGGTGACCACTTTGGGTAAGAAGCATGCCCTCAGTGTTATTATCTATTCCCCCAATTTCAGTAGCTGGCCATGCAGGATTATTGGAAACTTAGTACCTTAAGAAGATCCCTAAGGGTGAAAGAATTGCATGAATATATAAATTATATTCACAACTTGCAAAAAAAAATTAGCAAAAGGCTCAACTTCTGAAATAAAACAAAAGTCTAGGATACATGTTTCTGAAAGATGAACTGGGTTTAAATCACAAGGAACAAGTTATTGATGTGGGATATTTGCAGATAACTACTGCCATATGCTTAGGATAGATTCATGAGGCAAAAAATAGTATTCAATGGAAAATTCCAAGTACTGCAAAGCATAAGAATTCACCTGATGTAGATGTAAAAGAATATATATTTAATCCTCAAAGAAGTAGAGGTAAAACTTTCACCAAAGTGACTTTTTAAAAAGTCTTAGCCCTGATAAATGACTGTAGGTTGTAGAGATCCAAGGCAGGTTAATCCCCTTTATCTTTCTTCTCAACCAAGAAATGTCAGGAACATTATAATTGTTCCTTTGAGTATGAATTCCTGAAATTCCAGGCACCACAGAGAAAATGTGGGATAAGTGAATTATTCCCACTTGTAGTGAGCGTTGAACTTAGTGGTATAATATGTATAGTATGTCCTATGATCATACACAGAAATTCATAAGACTGTAGTGTTTTCCTAAACTGACAAATGTATACAGTAGTAAACATAATAAATAAAACATCATGCGCTTAGGAGAAGGACAAATATCTACAAAAACTGTCTGATTGTCATCTTGGCACCTTTTAGATTTTGGTCAGTATCATCTGTGCGGTCTGGTTATCTCTTATATAAGGTGTACAATATGAGAGTCTTCAAGAGGAGCAAGTCCTGGATTAAGGATGATCCTTCTGAGCACAGACTGAAATTACATTAATCTTGCTGCTGCTGTTATCCATCTGTCTACTGATGAGGCCCACCCATCAAAGAGAGGGTTTTCAATACAATTTGTAACGTTCTGAAAAATTCTTCATGAGAAAGACTAACAGACTTCAGCAAGCCAAGTACAAGAAAGAAAGCCATTAACTGTGGCTCTCTTTGGCTTGGTATTTCATACTTATTGACCTGCCGCTTAGAGATAATATAACCTTCAGAAGAAAATAGTCCTGATGCCCTTTGTTTATCCTGTGGGAGATGACAGAACAGTAAGGCTATTGTCTTTTATAGGAAACAATGATGTTAGCTAGATAAGCCTAAAGGATGTAGAGCCAAAAAAGACAAAGCTGCTTTGGAATAGTTACTGTGGTTCTTTATATCAGATTTCTTTCCCTCGTGAGCCACAAGGTTTTTTTTTTCTTGACTTGGACTTAAATGGGTTTATAGTTAAATGCTTAAATAAAATGTGTAGTTCCTTCCATCAGTTCTTTATATTGTATAACATCAATGGAACAGAAATTAATCAATGCTGTGTGCCCTTTGCAGATTAAAAATAGAACTGAGTATAACAACTCAGCATCCAGAGTAATCTGGAACCAGGCTTAAAAAAGAGTAAATAAATAAACCAGCAGCCTAAGCATCTGCAAGCATCGAATGGAATATTAGATCATCCATACCCTTTGAGTGAATAATCCCCATATCTAATGGCATGGATAATTGCAATAAAATGAAATGTGTTTTCTAACATCAATGCAGTGTACTAATTGCCTACATTCAGGTGCACTTTGATTAAGGTTGCTTGTTCTGAGGGAGGAGAAGATGAGATGGAATGTTGATACTGAACTTCAAACAAGCTTGGCTGACCACCTCCATGCAGTGGTATCAAAACTGGAAGATGGGCCCGGATAGAAAGCGATCATGCCTCAGCTGGCATGTCACAAGAAAGAAGTTTGATGGCCCAGGCTGCATGGCTTGATTATACAACGTATCAATCAAAAGAAGTGGTCTGTTAATGAAACTGCTGAATCTCCTATAGAGAAGGTGACTCAGATGACTTTAATAGCATGAGGAGGCAATGAAAACAATTATCACAAATTATGTTGTTCCATATGAAATAAGATATACATTCTGACAGCGGAGACAGAGAACATCTATCAATACCAGAAATTTTATGATTGGGAAAGTTTATAAATATATGAAGTTTATAAATATATATTAGAAATTAATTTTAAAAAATGACTGTGGCACTGACTGACTCAATACAGAGAATATGAGAACAGAAACTCCTACAGGTAAGAGAAGCAAAAGGAAGTAGCTTTCTGAGGAAAAGTAGCATGGGTCAGTGAAATTGCGTCCTTCAGGGTAGGTAGTCGACTATCTCCCATACAAGATTACTTTACAAATAACTCAAGGCAACTAACATACCTAATACTCCTTCCTCCTGCTATTTTCTCCACAACAACAACCCTCTGAGGTGAGTTGGGCTGAAAGAATGATTGGACCAAGGTCACCCAGCCATCTTTTATATCTAATGCAGGACTTGAATTCACATTCTTCTGGTTTCAAGCCCAGTGTCAATTAGACCAAACGATATCTCTGGTGATGGAATTGAGCTATTAAGATGAAAATGAACAAAGGAGAGAAAACCATAAGATATGTTCTTAATTGATGGCTTCTTGACCTTAGAAGATTTTGAAGGTCTCAGAGTTAAAAGCTGGGAATTTCAGCAAATATATCTGGAGTCATAATTCTAGAAAATTATGAAGTCTATGAAGGGACATAATAGATTCTCTATTTTGTCATATCTAATCAAGTGGCATATTACAATATTTTTTTTTAAAAATAAGAACTGCAGTCATTGTCGCTTTCTATTTTTACCTTTGGGTAATGCTGTATCTTGGACAGGATACTTTTCCATCTGTTCAGACAAAAAGAAGAAGCATATTTTTATATAATTATTTTAGATACATTTTGAAACACCAATTATTTTGACCTATTAAGTTCTTTGTTCTGCTGAATTTGTAACCTCCCAAGCCAAATACACTCTCCCAGTTCTTCATTGAGCTTGCCAAGTATTCAACAATTCGCATACAGTATTTATCCAGTCCCAAGTAGGAATAGGAATCAATGAAGATTTATCAAGCCCTTATCTGAAAGTTTAGCAGAAATTATGAAAAACGTGGGATGGGTCTGCCGGTAAAGGTGGCAATCTCTCATCAAATCCTCCTTCCTCCTTCAGAATCTTTCACTGAATGATTTCCCACACTTTCATCCTTATAAGATTTTGAAGTTAATACTTTAAAGGAAATAATCCTTGAGGAACAACTTCATTAAAGTTGTTCATGTCATGAATTCATAATATAGTATAAATAATAAAACCACTACAGGGGTTCTCAAACAAATCTTGGATAATGACTCCAACTGCATCTCCCACCACAGAGTTTTTTGGTTACAACTCTTTTTTATCCACACAAACCAATGGAAAGGGAATCCTCATTTGCCCATCTCTGAATCAACAGAACATTCTAAATATGAATCACTTATTAGTTATGGTCATTTTCCTTCTTGATTACAGAGATTAACACATACTAACTGCCTTGTTTCTAGTTGTTACCATTTCAAGTAGTATCATCAAAAATAGCTGGTTGTTGCATAAAAGAAGAGTACACTAGCATCACTCATTCTTTATCGAGACATATGTAACTGGATGAAACAGGCATTAACTTCCCATTACAACACTTTCTTATTATTAAAAAACAGTCAGGATTCTATAGCTTTTAGAAATCTGAAGCTCAGAAGTAACTTAACTAAATATTATCTTCCCCAGCACTTTATGCCGTAAAGAGATGCTATTTGTGTGGCAAGCTAATTAACTATTTGGGAAGATCACAAAGGAAATGATTGGGTGGTCATGTCCCTGGACTTATTTCAGAGCCTGTATCTTGTCACGTCTTAATTACTGAACTTTTCTGTGAGTATGAAATAGTATGTACAGTACAATAATAGCAACCAATAAGTAAAATAAGTAAATTAATGACCAAGTTAGTGGAAGTAATGTTTCCTTTGAATCAGTCTCAGCTTCTGATAGCTTCATGGATATATATCCATGTAGTTTTATTTACAACATAAAAATGTTGCCAATGCCCTTTAGTAGGATGTTTGTTCAACTTCCCATTGTAATCCACAATCCTTCCATTTTTTGGTAACCCTCATCCAAATGTTAACCAGCTCTCACGCTGCTTAAGCTTTTCAAACTTAGTCAAAGTCAGTTAGGTAGAATCACTTAGCTGGGCAACTAGCCAGTTCAACACATTCACAAAAGACAGTACTTACATTTTCTGAAGATAAAGTGCTAGGGTCAGTGTCTTCTACTGGTTCTTTAGTTGCTTGATCTGATGGGAAAAAGCCAAAAAGGGGCTTAAGCTTACAGTCATCAACATTTTAGAGATATTTATTTATCTGTACTTTAATTGCTTACTAATTACATACGCAGTCATTTTGCTGCAAACCCCACAAAAGAGGTTCATATCCTTGTTTATCCCAATTGGGTGAACATCCTAAAAAAATGGCTTGCTCTTGTATGTTCCTGCATATGTTCATGACAGATGATCATGTGTCAGTTCAAATATAACAACCTTGCTCAATAAACACTAGTCTAAAAGCCATATTAAAATTTTAAAAAACAGGAAATTTTATTATAGCTTATTTCACAAATGGTTTTAATTTACATTAATCTTCTAAACTATTTGAATATATAAAAATCAGCATAAAATATCTTGAAACCATTTAGGTTGTTCATTCACCTTTCATTTATACTATGTATTTCAGTTTTCAACAAGTTCTATAAAAGGGTGTCAGTTATCCTACATTGAATGCTTGATTCTCCTCCTTAAAAAGTGCAAATTATAATATCCTCTTTTTTCCACTTTAAAGTGGTAGATTTTTTTTTCCTGCTGAAGGATATAAAGTTGAATTCACAAAAGTTATAGCATAAGGCAACTTTTTATAACAATTTCCCTACACTTCAGAGGGATGCTGCAGGGCTTAATTTATTTAGCATTTGAGTGAATGATTCATCAGACTTTGAGAGTACGAGGCGCTCCAAAAAGACTTTTTAAAAAACCCTCAAAAGTCATTCTCAATACAAAGCCTAAAATATGAAGAAGGGGAACGCCGAGACTCTTTCAAAACCGAATCCGTGTGCCTCTTGTCAGTACGCGGTGGATAATTTCGAGGAACAAAATCTCAAGTCGGAGAAGTCAGGGGACAAAGACTTTCATCTAAGAAGAATGCTGCCTTGGCCAAAAATAGCAAAGTAGCAATGCAAGTAATCATGCTAAATAATACGAGAGGCAGAGAGCTGCTCGCCTTTGGCAGAATCCCGCCAACGAAGAGCAGCTCCACAAAGCCGGTGGGAGGATCAGTGTCCACCCAGGGAATCCGCCCGCCCCCCTTCCTCGCCCCCCCCCCCGCAATGCAAAGGCCACTCCAGGGTCCCGCCTCCCTTCCTCTGCCCGGCCCTCCTTCCGGTGCCCGCAGTGCCCGTCCGCAAAGGGCGCGCAGCCCACTGCTCCCGTCCTCTGCACTGAGGCGCGGGCGCCCGTTGCCGAAGACTTAGGCGAGGCGGGTTTTTACCTTCGGGCAGAGCGATGGCGGGAGCAGCCATTGGGGGCGAGGAGGAAGCCGTGGCGAGCTGGAGGGCTTTGGCACCTGCGATCGGCTCGCCGTTCCCCTCTCGGACCCTGCCGCTTTCTCTTACTACTTCCTAGTTAGCTACCGCTGGGCGCTTCTGCGCTTCCCCCTCCTGTAGGGCGAGAGAAACCTTGGAAGGGAGCGGAAGCTGCAGGTAAAGCCCGAGCGAGCAGGGGAAGAAGCCTGTGCGGGGCGGGGGAGATACGCTTTCCCCACCCCCCAAAGCCACGGCGGTCTGCCTAAGCGTGTTTTCTTCCAAGCTTTTCCCAGCTCCATCGGCGACTTCTCAAAAACATGTGTGGCCCCTGAAAAAATGTCTTGTGGCATCCGTTTTCTCGAGGCAAAGCGGAGTGTCTTAACTGACTTAATACCACTTTATAATGCCTTGGTAAGGCCACACTTGGAATACTGAATTCAGTTCTGGTCGCCACGATGTAAAAAAGATGTGGGGACTCTAGAAAGAGTGCAGAGAAGAGCAACAAAGATGATTAGGGGACTGGAGACTAAAACTTATGAAGAACGGTTGCAGGAACTGGGTATGTTTAGCTTAAGAGAAAGAAGGACTAGGGGAGACATGATAGCATTATTCCAATATCTCAGAGGTTGCCACAAAGAAGAGGGAGTCAAACTATTCTCCAAGGCACCTGAGGGTAGAACAAGAAGCAATGGGTGGAAACTAATCAAGGAGAGAAGCAACTTAGAACTGAGGAGAAATTTCCTGACAGTTGGAACAATTAATCAGTGGAACAGCTTGCCTCCAGAAGTTGTGAATGCCCCAACACTGGAAGTCTTTAAGAAGATGTTGGATAGCCACCTGTCTGAAACAGTATAGGATTTCCTGCCTAGGCAGGGGGTTGGACTAGAAGGCCTCCAAGGTCCCTTCCAACTCTACTATTGTATTGTATTGTATTGTACTTGCAGATTCTCCACTTGGAGGAGTAAAATTCAGGATTATAAATAGCCACTGAAAACAACCCCTCCTTTTGATTAAGTACAGGTAGTCCTCGACTTACAACAATTCACTTAGTGACTGTTCGAAGTTACAAGGGCACTGAGAAAAGTGACTTATGACTTATTTCTTAGGACACACTTAGGACTGATGCAGCATCCCTATGGTCATGTGATTTACATTCAGATCTTGACAACTGACTCACTTTTATGATGGATGTAGTGTCCCGAGTCATGTGATCCCCTTTTGCGACCTTCGGACAAGGGCAGCTTAATAGCTGTTTTACTAGTTGAAGAACTGCAGTGATTCACTTAAGAAATGGGATGAGGAAAGTTGTAAAATGGAGCAAAACTCATCTAACAAATTTCTCACTTAGCAACATAAATTTGGGGATCAGTTGTGGTCGCAAGTTGAGGATTACACGTATATAAAGTGTCATCATTGTTAACCTTTTTAACACTGGATAATGTTATAAAATGTTTTTGCTTAGCCTGCAGCCTGAAATATATCTGACTAGGATCTCATTGATCTGGCTGAGTTGAGTTCTCAGTAGCCATAGGACTGTGTTGTAAGAAATATAAGAACCTTTCAAAAACAAACTTTTTAAGAGCATACTTAGAGTTTGCGATTGAAATACCTGCCTACAGGGCTTGTAATTTTAAATATTTCTGCTTACATCGGGTTTTCCCAAAAAATATTTCATAGCATTCTCACACCAGTTTTCTCGAAACATTGATTTCATATAGATGATTAATAATTCTAAAGATTTTTTTATCAGCATCAAATAAAATATGTAATAAATTATGCAATCAATGGTCATTAATATGAGCCTGATAATTTGCAGTCATAAGGCCTTTCTGAACTGAAATGCTGTCCTCTCATCCTTGAGTTGGAAAAAGCTCTCCCAGCATAAATTGGCTATCTCCATTGCTAGAAAACTTGCAGATAATATTTCAAGTCACTTAAACCTCTGGTTTCCTTCAAGTTAAAGGTTGGCACAGACTTCTATATATACATCCTGGGGCTACACGTGATACAAGAGAAAATGTCATTTCAGTTAAGGACGTAAGACTGTCTCAGTTGTGGGGGACCAATATGAAGACAATGTCATGAGAACATAGCTGAAAAAAGATGTTTCCAGTGAATTATTTATGCCATAATTATGTGCAAGTGGAGAAAGGCCATACAATTCTTACTGAAATTTGCTTTTCAAGATTATCACATTGTACTAATAACATTTCCAAGGTCTTGTCTGCCAAAAAAGGTTCAGTCTTTGTTCGCCAACTATGATTTAAAGTCGGTTGCATGCTGAAACATACCTGGGATAGTGTGATCAGAAGACCAAAAGTAAAATGTGATGCATTATTTCATGTAAGTTTACATACTCATTAATATTAATTCATATCTCAATTTCCCAAGAGACCAAGCAAAGATTTTTTTTTTAAAAAAAGTTTAGAAATTAGTATCTGCAAAGCTTTTCTGTAATAAAGCAATTTCCAATAACTGGAACACTTCTTATTTCCTATTGTACTGTTACATTGTATGCAAAATAATTTTCAAATCAAACCAAGTTACTAGTGCCTAGTAAGCATTAGACACTCAGTCAATTGAAAGTTAGAAATCGTTTTTTTTTCCTTCATCCCCATCTCCTATTGCACCACAAAAGACATACAAATAGCAACAACTAGGAAATTGTCAGCTGCTCCACAAATGTGGAAGCTACTGCTGAGGACTACCTTCAGGCCACCAATCTCCATCCCATGATCCTCAGCATCTCCTCTCTGGGTGAAAGCACAGGATGGAAGCATTGATTTCTTGATTGATTGTGGAAAATTTGGTCCTGAAGATACAGAGCCAAGCCGCGTAGGGCTTTACAGGTTAATATTGCCACTTACATTTGACCTGGAAACCTACTGATAACCAGTATTGCTACCATAGCATTGAAGCTACACTGGTAAACCTACTCACCCCCATTAGCAACTAAGGTGCTGTGTATTGGACTAGTTTCAGTTTTCATTTTCAAAAGCAGTGTAATAGTGCATCGTAATAGCCTAATCGCATGCTGAAGATATTATAAATTATTGCCATAAGCATATCTAAGGCAGAAAACTTGCAGCTGCCATACCAAGCTATTCACTCAGAACATTAAGCATAGTATCTTCCTTTCTTCAGTATGCAGCTATTTGTCTTGGCTGGTAACACAACCCTAATCTTGATTTCTCCATTAGACATGCCCTAGATGAGTGTTGCATAGGATTCAAACTAAATGAACTTGCTTGAAAAACATTTATGGCAATTGTTATTACACAATGTAGTCTTCATGAGATAATTGTTTCTGCTCCTGCTTTCTCTGTTCAGTGAATGCTAAGCCAAAGGATTAAGTATGTTATGGATTTCTTTATTATAAATGCCACATCTTTCATCTTTTTTATAACAGCTGCAAATGGAAATGTTTTAATCATTTACCTATGTTATGAACTTTCTAAGTCATGAAGGTGCTCATTGATCTTTATAATTTTTTTTTAAGAGAGTCATATTATTTCCTCATTCAATTCATTTACAGTGGTAACATGAATATCTGAGCACTGGAAAACAATAATAATATAAAACCTTTGAAAGTCAAGAAATCTTATGAATAGCAGTTCCCATTTTTCATTGTGGTTTGGAGATATCACTTTTCCATCTGCAAAATTATATGATCTGTCCAGGACAGAATTTGTCTCCAGATCAGGGGCCTCTAGATCAGGGGCCTCAACTCATGAATCGGTGCTGGTCCATGGAGTATCAGAAACCGGGCGCTGCAAACAAATAAAGCCCCTTCCACGGGATGCAGGCACCATATGAAACCACACCCCCTCTAGTCCATGGGAAAACCTCTCTCCATCAAACTGTGCCTTGTGCCCAAAAGGTTGGGAGCTGCTGCTCTAGATTACTATGGAGCAGCAATCCTATATACCGGTATATTTGCTGGAGAATAGGCAGCCCATTGAACACAGACAGTTTTTACAAAACTAGGAAATAAAAAAGGGCTGTTTCTATAACCTCCAGAATCTTAAAGGTGAATTATAAAATCGGAAGAAGTTATAGATCTGATTAAGAATTTTGAAATAAAATGAGTAAGAAACATGAATAATATCAACAATTGCAGTAAAAATTATGCTTAGATTTTCACTGTATAATAGCAAGCTCTCTGCATCAACAAGTAAGACAGTGCCCTCTAGTGATTCTCAATCCAATAATACTGGCAAATATAGAAAATTGTAGTTTTGGACTTAAAAATAAAAATGTCTTTTAAGATTTATCGGTTCAGATTAATTTTTAAAAATAAAATTAAGCATTCTTGTAATTAGCCATTATTATAAGAGTAAGATATAGTATTCTAAATAGTCTGTCAGGTTCAAAGGACACTGTTGTATGGTTCATCAGTAGACATAGATATAGCTCTGAGTCCCAATCTGGTAGCACAGAGCCTAAAACAATGGGGGCACTGGAAATCCATTCTTGTAGTAACTGTGGATATTATACTGTGACGCTGCTCACAGTTTTCTATCAGTTTTTGGTGGCATCTGTCTTCAAAGTTCGTAGACACTTCATGGCATGGGTCTTGCCAGTATGTTCTGTCTGCAGCTGCAGCTTCTAGCTCACTTGGCTGGATGTTAAAATGACAAATGGGTTACTTTTAAAGCATCTATATAATGCTTCATGGTCAGCCTTGAGGTCTCTTCCCAGACTCTAATGCACTATAAGAGCAACTAGTGAGGCACATAGTGGTCTTCCATTCTGATGACATGTCCCTCCCATCTCACCTAAGTTCTGATAACCAGGCACTCAATGCTGGACTCATATAAGATCCAAAATCTCCAGGTTGGAGCACAGTCATGCCAACAAATGCTGAAGATGGAAAGGAGAGCACACATGTGAAATTTCTCCAGTTGATTGATGTGCCTTCGATACAGATTCTAGCAATCACATTCCAATAGGAGGGGAGGGATGACCATAGCTCTGTAGAATTTTAGCTTTGTGGAGATATTGATGTTTTGTTGATTGAGCACTCTAGTACGCAGCCACTCATGTGCCTTGCCGGCCTTGCTAATTTGAAAGTCAATTTTTTGTCCAAAGACCAATCCCTCATGATGCTTCCCAAGTATTTGAAGCTGTTTCCATTTATCAATTAAGTGTTGTCAATAGTCATCAGTTTCTAACCAATGACATCATAAGAATTTTCTTCAATTAAAACATGAGACTAGTTCTGCTGGATCAAGCCAAAGCTCATTGACGAGTCCCAGTTGTCTTTCTGCATCTTTCCAGTTCTTTCTGTGGTTTTCAAATGTGAAGCCAAAACTGTGTACGGTAGATAGTATTGCAGACACAGACGTGTCTGTTTGTCTAAGAGCTTTATACTGTTAGTAATTTTAAAGATCTTTCCTAATGATCCATGCTATGGAATTTGCTTTTTCACAGCAGCCATGGATTGAATCAAATAAGCCCGTGATGGCGAACCTATGGCACGCGTGCCACAAGTGGCACGCGGAGCCATTTGTCAGGGCACGCGAGGCGCTGCCCTGTCAGCTAGCCAGCGCGCATGCGCGCGCTGGCCAGCTGAGTTCACCTTTTTAAAAGCTATTTTTCGCCTTCCCCAGGCTCCAGAGGCTTTGTAGGAGCCTGGGGAGGGCGAAAAGAGCCTCCCCCGCCCCCTCCGGAGGCTTCAGGGAACGTCCGGAGGCTTCCCTGAAGCCTTCGGAACACTTAAAACCACCCTCCGAGCAACCCGGAAGTGACTTCCGGGTTGCTCGGATGGTCGTTTTAAGCGCTCTGAAGGCTTCAGGGAAGCCTCAGGACGGCCCCTGAACAGGCACGAGACGTGCGTCTCCATCGCCCGGGCCCGGATCGCCTCCGCTGCGCGGCGCCTCAGGCTCGGCGTCCTTGCACCCGGCCTTCACATCGCTGCCGCCGCCGCTACCACCGCCGCTAGGACGGGCTCGGCCGAAGGGAAGTCCGTCAGGCCTCGGCCGCGCCGCCCTCGCCTCCTCCTCCTCCTCCTCTAGCCGCGCCATCGCAAGGATTAAGGCGAAAGGGGGGGGGACGGGGAAAGCGAAGAGGGCTTTGCATGATTTTTTCCCCTTCTCCAGGCTCCAGAGGCTTTATAGGAGCCTGTGGAGGGCGAAAAGAGCCTCCCCCGCCCCCCCCGGAGGCTTCATGGAACGTCCGGAGGCTTCCCATACTACATCGCAAGGATTAAGGCGAAAGTGGGTGGACGGGGAAAGCGAAGAGGGCTTTGCATGATTTTTTCGCCTTCCCCAGGCTCCAGAGGCTTTATAGGAGCCTGGGGAGGGCGAAAAGAGCCTCCCCCGCCCCCCCGGAGGCTTCATGGAACGTTCGGAGGCTTCCCTTACTACATCGCAAGGATTAAGGCGAAAGGGGGTGGACGGGGAAAGCGAAGAGGGCTTTGCATGATTTTTTCGCCTTCCCCAGGTTCCAGAGGCTTTATAGGAGCCTGGGGAGGGCGAAAAGAGCCTCCCCCGCCCCCCCGGAGGCTTCATGGAACGTCCGGAGGCTTCCCTTACTACATCGCAAGGATTAAGGCGAAACGGGGGGGACGGGGAAAGCGAAGGGGGCTTTGTTGTCCTCCTTCTCCTCCTTTCCCCCTCCGGCTCGAACGTGGCGCCGGCAGGCAGCGAACGAGTCTGCCGACTGGAGGAACAGGGTGAGAGGCGGGTCCTGTGAACGGTGGCAGCAGCGGCGGCAAAAGTCGTAACTCGGCGGCGGGCCGCCCCGGCTGGGAGACAAAGGAGGGGAAAGGCGGCAGGCAGCCGAGTTGCGACTATTGTCGCCGCTGCTGCCACCGTTCACAGGACCCGACTCTCACCCTCTTCCTCCAGTCGGCAGGCTCCGACTCGTTCGCTGTCTGCCGGGCCCCGGCGCCACGTTCGAGCCGGAGGGGGAAAGGAGGAGAAGGAGGACAACAACCCCCCCCTCGCTTTCCCCGTCCTCCCCCTTTCGCCTTAATCCTTGCGATGGCGCGGCTAGAGGAGGAGGAGGAGGAGGCGAGGGTGGCGCGGCCGAACCCTGACGGACTTCCCTTCGGCCGAGCCCGTCCTAGCGGCGGTGGTAGCGGCAGCGATGTGAAGCTTGAGGCGCCGCGCAGAGGAGGCAATCCGGGCCCGGGCGATGGAGACGCACGTCTCGTGCCTGTTCAGGGACCGTCCCGAGGCTTCCCTGAAGCCTTCAGAGCGCTTAAAACGACCATCCGAGCAACCCGGAAGTCACTTCCGGGTTGCTCGGAGGGTGGTTTTAAGTGTTCCGAAGGCTTCAGGGAAGCCTCCGGACGTTCCCTGAAGCCTCCGGAGGGGGCTGGGGGGCTCTTTTCGCCCTCCCCAGGCTCCTATAAAGCCTCTGGAGCCTGGGGAAGGCGAAAAAAGCATGCAAAAATGGGCGCGTTGTGCGCGCATGCGCACTGGGGGCACGTTGCATTATGGGTGTGGCACGCCCGCACACGACCCCCCCGCGCTCCCCCCACTTGTGGCACGCGAGCCAAAAAAGGTTCGCCATCGCTGAAATAAGCTATCCACTATTATCCCTAAATCTTTTTCTTGTTTACTTATATACAGCTTAAACTCTCTTGATCTATGTACAGTAGTTTTTGCTCAATGTGTATTACTTTCTATTTAAATTGAACCACATTTATCTCCAATTTGAGGAGAACCTTGTGGATATCTTTACAATCATCCTTGGTTTTACTATTCCAAAATGTTTAGCACCATCCAAGCCTCGGCTAACTCCCTGCTTACTTGTAACTCAAGATCCTTGGTAAGTAAACTCAAAACCACAGGTCCAAAATCAAATTTTTGGAGAAATCCACTTCTTATACAATAATACAATACAATAGCAGAGTTGGAAGGGACCTTGGAGGTCTTCTAGTCCAACCCCCTGCCTAGGCAGGAAACCCTATACCGTTTCAGACAAATGGCTATCCAACATCTTCTTAAAGACTTCCAGTGTTGGGGCATTCACAACTTCTGGAGGCAAGCTGTTCCACTGATTAATTGTTCTAACTGTCAGGAAATTTCTCCTCAGTTCTAAGTTGCTTCTCTCCTTGATTAGTTTCCACCCATTGCTTCTTGTTCTACCCTCAGGTGCTTTGGAGAATAGCTTGACTCCCTCTTCTTTGTGGCAACCCCTGAGATATTGGAACACTGCTATCATGTCTCCCCTAGATCCTTTTGCCCCCGATAAGATCTTTGGAAGATGAAGTGGGCAGAAGCAATGCCTTTACATTGCAGGTCATAATATTCTACAGAAGTAACTACGATTATATGAACTGTTTTAAAATTCTTATTGAAAATATAAAGTATTCTGTGTTACTTTGTTATTTGTAAAGTCAACATAATCAACGATTACAGGGAAGATCTAGAAATATGATTGTATCTTACAAAACAAATCTTGGAAAGTAATGTTATCATGCATAAACATTTCTTTAAACAATGCAATAATTGGGGTAAAGCAGAATTAAAATAATGGTTTTACAAGGGGGGAAAGCAATTCACAATTATTTAGAGCAAACACTAATGATTGAATTATTAAATGACTGAAGGAAATTGAGAAAAAATATTTTAATGGTAAATTAGGTTAGTTTTATGCCCGGTACTTGAAGATAATTTACTAAAGGAAAAAAAACACTATTTATTAGATCTGTCTACAAACTGTAACAGTGAACATTTGAAGAAAAGTAACGTCCTATCTTAGCTCTATTTGTGCATCAGAATACTCTTCATGCAGCACTTGGAAATAGCATCCAATGATGCTTTTTGTTTTGGAAACTATAGAAATACTATTTTCCTCAAACAATTATTTGCCCATTTTCATTTACAAAAAGCCTGTTCAAGGTTTCTTTTTTTTTTTGGAAGAATTTTATTGGTTTTTAAACATTTATGGGGAAAGGTAAAAGGGTACATAGAAAATTTTGGCAGCTCCCGTGCTAGTGGTAGAAATCCCTCCAAATCTCACAATTTTTACAATGTTAAAAACAACGTATAAAAGATAAGCAAAAACAGAATCTTGTTCTACATTATATCAACCATGTGTTCAATCATCTCTTTTTTTGTCACTTTCTAGTATATCAACAATTACAATAATATTTCAAATGCATTTATTTTTGTGACCTGAGCCTTTTTGATATTGCTCTCTCCTCCCTGTCCCCAGATGGAGCCACATCCCCTCCCTCCTTCATATCTTGTACATTACTACCTTTTTCACTACCTCCCATATTTTCGTCCTCTAGGAGAAAACTGTATTTTTTAATGAAGATTTCTGCCTCCCCCACTGTATTAATTCTAACTCTGTTTCCCTCCCAAAAGATTAGCATTCCCTCTGGCAATAACCATCTAAACCAAATTCCTTTATTATATAAATTCTTTGATAAGGAGGAGTACTTCCTCCTTTTCTCTCTAATTTTTTTTCGGAATTTGCTTAAGAATGGTAATTTCTTTGTCTTTATATTTTAGTGGTCCCCCCCTTTAAGCCCCTAGCACCTCATCCCTCGTGGTCCTAAGAAATTTAACATGTACCTCCCTAGGAACATTTTGTATTCTGGCATATGCTGAATTAATCCTGTAAACCAGATCCATATCCCACCACAACTGTTCTTTGTTCTTTGTCTCTCTTAATATATTCTGCTAAAATTGTACCCATAATTTCCTTAAGGTCTTCATTTTCTGTCTCTGGTAGGTTCTGGAATCTGAGAAAAAAGGACATTCTTTCAAGTTCTATTTTTGCCATAAAATTTTCCAATTCTAAATTCCCCTTCTGGACTGCCTTAACCTCCTCCCCCAGCTCAGCTGTCCTCTCCTCCAACACCCTAATTCTTTGTTTGTTTTCTGATATATGGTGTTGTACACTTCTGAGTTCTTCTTTGAGATCTGACACCTCCTTTTTCAACTCATTTTGACCCCTCATAATTTCCTGAAACATTTGGGTAACTGATAAGTCTTTTGAGCTCTCTCCAGCCCCTTCTTGTTGTAACAATGAAGTAATTTTCGTCTGATGCATACTTGGGCTGGAGGTGGCAGATGTGGGAGCCGAGAATGACTTGCCTGTTGGTGGTTTTTTGGGCCCCATTTTTCTGAGTTCAGAGATGGTATAAATCTTTTACAAAAGAAATGGTGTCAGTGGAGTGTGCAGCTGTGCCGATCCAAGGAGGCAGACAAATTTGAAAGTGAAAAGTTAGTTCTGCATCACAGTTCCAAGGCACGGACGCACGCCAGAAAGGGGAAAATAAAATAGTCAATATCAAGGAAGACCATATAACAGGAGAGGTCCAGGGGTCCATCAGGGGGGGGGGGTAATAATACAATGCCAGCAATTTTTTCAATAGTAGTTTCAAAAGGCAGACTTCATTTGTAAGTACAAAGATGAAGATGTAGGGGAGCCATCTTGGCTCCTCCTTTCACAGGGAGAAGAACAAAGTTTTCCATAAAGTTTTTTTTCCCTTTAAGAAAACAGCTCAGCAATCACTCTTGCAGTTGTGATATGAATCTTTCTCACATAGTTAATACAGGTGACATGTCAGCCTTTATTCTCTCTCCATTCCGATGTAGAGATAGATAATTCAAATGCTGCTTTATCCGAGGGGGTAGAGAGAAAGAAAACCCCTCTAATCTTCCAGCTTCAAATAGATTGAACACGAATTTACAATAGTCTGCTGCTTATCCATTAACGATGATTAAGGAGATTAGGATGGATCTCCCCCTACCAGCATTCCAGCCGCTCCTCCTAAATTAATTCCTTCCTCCCGGAGCCCATTCAGCGAAAGGGCAGGCAGCCAGATGCTGCTCCATGCCCCCCCTCTGCTCCCCAGCTCCTGAGGCGAGGCTGGAAACACCCCCGCCGGCTGCCGCCAAATCTGGGGGGGTTCCAGCAAGCCGCCCTGCGGCAGGTGGCCCCTCCGAGGCCGCCTGTGCTCCTAAAAGGAGACCACCAGAGAGACGAACTGCAGACAACAACGTCCGTTGCCTTCAGTGACCAGAAGTGATTCTCACCTGTTCAAGGTTTTGTCTCTTCAGGAGGCAAAGGAATTGTGGATCGCATGGAGGTACGTAGAGGTACACCAAGTCCCTTGTTAAATATTTTGTAACCAACCATCCAGCCATAGGGGAAGGACTTAAGCCTTGATCCTATACCAGTGTAGGAAGTTAGCAACATCAGTATAGACTTGTCATAAGCATCTTTTAAAACGTACATTCATAAATGCCAGGCAGAAATTTGCAGAAACTGAGTTCAAATTCTGTCTTGGTCTAATTGTAGGTTTAGGATAACAAAGATAGTGTTTCTCTGGTCCTGTGACATCCTGCGAGTAATGAATAAGAGCCCCTGAAAAATGCTGGGAATTGCAGACAAAAACAGCTGAAGGAACTTTTTCAATGGCAATTGCATTTCCAAAAATTGAAACATTGAGAGACATAATATTTCCTCACTTTGGACTATTATATTTAATCACTCTTAAAATACAGATGTCAATCCAATATATAATTCCTATATTAAAAATGAAATGTGTGTATCTCATAAATATATGTTCTGTTCCCACAATCTTTGTTTTTATTTTCCTTTGATGAATTATTTATTTGGATTATTAATAATTATTTTTACATTTAATATCTTTCCCATACTCTGAACAAAATTGTCCTCAATGGTATCCATCAGAGGTATTTGACTGCATTTCTCATACCATCTCCAGCCAACTTGGTTATGCAAGATGGAAGTTGTGGTTAACAAAACTGGAGGCACCAAACTGTACATAATGTCTCAACCTGTCTTCTTCTATACTTTTGAATTTTCTCTTTCTGCAAAGTCCATTTTGGTAGCAAGTTTTTTTCCTATGAAGCTTTTACGTCATGATGCAGTTTAAAATTATAATTGTGGGCAGCAAGATGTTATCACACAGAACATAATGTTGCTTAATGTTTAAATGATCATTGCACTCCTACTAATGATTAGTCAGCATGGGAAGAGGAATTAGATCTATCGATTTACATTGTTTACTCAGTTAACTTTAAAACTAAATACTATATTTTAAGTACTGGTTTAAACTCCTTTTACAGTTTAGGTTTTCAAACTGTGTACTATTAAGAGCTTCAAATACCTATTGCCTTGTTGTTCCTAAAAAAAACTTAATATAAAAGTAATAAAGTGACATGCACTGGAATAATGTTCCTAGTTTAAGAAAAATAGTTTATTGCCATGATGAAAATGAAGTACTGCTTAACATAAAGATCTATTCTGGAGGCAAAGAATGTAACTTTATGTTCTGTTCTTTTAACTGTATCTTGATTCATAACTCAGGATATTTTTTCCACTGGGAGAGCAAGGGAGGGGGAGGCATTAAGTTGCAGAAGGATACCCCATCTACTACATATCAGTTAATCTATATAATAAAGCTAAATCAGGTATTATTGCTCTCAAGGAGTTTCATATTTGGAAAGAATAAAAACACCAGTCAAACAATATCATTATAGTTTATTCCAGCTGGATTGAGTAAATGCCTACTTTAGGTGCACTCATAGTTATGTCTACGTTTTTATTTCTAATTAAAAGTTAAATAATTTACAAATGTTTCATAAATAATTTTCTTCTAAATGCCCATGTATACCCTACACACAATAGTGCTTCTTATGGCTTCAAAAAGAGAATAACTGGATAACAACAAGCCAGGAAGAAATTCTAACCTTTTAATGCTATGTAGTATTTATCTAGATTTCTGCTAGCCAGATAAAGTAACTATACACATACACACAAATACCAAAGGGAAAGAAATAAATCAACTGTGAGTGTCCATTTCCAACACTATTATTTTTGATGTATCTGGATAAATATTACAGCTCTTGTTTTCAGCTCTATAGTAAAGTCCTCAAATAACCTAAAATGAAAAAAACATATTACACATTAAGGAAACATAACGTTTTTCAACATTCACAAAATAGTTTGTATTATGTAAATTAGAAGCCAGTGAATACTATATTTTGAGTATCTGAAGAGTGACTATAAAATCTACAGTCTGAATACTTTGACATTTTGTAGAGAATTTTTGATTGACAGCATAAAATGTCTGTTTTCATTATAATGGAAAATTCAACTTCATTAAAAGTGATGTTAACACCTGAGATTATTTTAATTTACTAGTATAAATGTTTCTGAAATGTAAAGACAATGCTTTATATAGTGATATAAAGAATTAGTTAATTTGAGATTTAAAATATTGTCCCAAAGGTGTTTTTTTTAAAGCAGCTGGACTTTGTTTTTCCTTGAAGACATTTTGCTTCTCATCCAAGTAGCTTCTTCAGTTAAAAAGCACCTTTCAGACAACCATGATCTGGATGACTGAGAATCTCAATAAAAATTGAAATTAAAATATTTCATCCATTTGTCATAAAAATACTGTTTTAAATGAGTCTATCCTGCTTTGATTGGGCCATGTGACTCCAGAGTTTGCTCCTTTCCCATTTAATTTTTATTGAAGCCAAACAAATTAAGACGTACTGCATGGAAGAGCACTTAATGGTGAAGGATTTAAATAGTCTATTTAATATTCATAGAAGTATATCACAAGTGAACAAGATTTAACTAAGCAACAGTCATTAAAGAGAGCTTTACTGCTGAACTATATGTAATAAAATGCACCCTTCAGGAATTGCAAGTAAGAAGCTGCTTGCATCCCATTATATGGATTCTACATCATTAGATTCACATGACATGATGAACATATTTACAGGTTACCTTAGGTTATTCAAGTTGTTTAATAGGGATGCACATCCACCATTATTTTACTTTCTGTCCCATATAACTTTTTAACCAGTCATAGGCTTTTCTAACAAAAAGGTATAACTATGGCTGTTCTCTTTTGCATGTATACATTGTGCTTGAGATCTTACTAAGAAAAAAATTGAGCTCTATATACTTTATAGCAAATATGAGATGGATAATGAAGAGAGAAAGAGAGATCAATAAGTAGTTTACTTTTGCTTTATTTATAACAGCAAAGCTTTTGTGGTTGGGGCAAAATGTTAAACATTGAGTACATGTAAAATTTGAATTTATTTTTTTTAAATATATTTTTATTGTTTACATATACATATATTGAATATAGTGCAATTGTCCTGGCATTCCACTTGCCATGAAACAAAGGTAAAAACAAAATAACATACAGTGTATGCTATTTTAAACAGTGCTAGTGTTGTACAGTAATTTCTGACCATTATATTCTAGTATGTCAAGTTATCTATCATTCTAATACCTGCATTCTAATACCTACATAATATTTGTTTTCATGTCCACCTAACCTGATTCTTTCATATTCCAGCTTGTACCTCGGGTTTCTAATCATTGATAGAATCTATTCATGTAGCATAGTATTCTGTATTTCCTTCATTGTTTTATTTTTAGTATTAGTCTGTCCATTTCCGCACAGACTATATCTTCCTTATCGTCTTCTTCTCTGAAGGAGTGTTTTCGCTCTTCCACTGCTGTGCATACACAATTCTTGCTGCGGTCAAGTTGTGTAATATTAGGTATATTGTCCCTTTATCATAACTATCTGATATAATGCCTAATAAAAATAATTCTGGCTTAAACTCTATATGTTGTCTGGTCATTTTTTCTAACCACATATGAATTTATATCCAAAATTTCCTTGCCTTTATACAGGTTGTGTTAATATTGTCAGGTATTTGTTTACATTTCCAACACTTTAGGGACACATTGCTAAACATTCTGTCCAATCTTGCCAGGGGCAGATGCCACCTATAGAACATTTTATAGAGATTTTCCTTATATGTTGTGGCCATTATCAGTTTCCGATTTCTCTCCCAAAGCTTTTGCCATTTACCCAAATCTATATTATGTCCAAAAATTTTAGCCCATATCATCTCTTTAACTTGTTCTTCTTCCATTTTATAATTTAATAAATAATTGTATAGTATCCTGATCAATTCGTCATCAGTCCCTACTAATATCTTGTCCAATGTTGTTAGTTCTCTATAAAAACTTCATGCTTTCACATCTTTCACATATCGTGATTGTATCTGCAGGTATGACCATCACTCTAATTCTACCCCTTGGTCTTTTAGTTCTAATCTGGTTTTCAATTCACCATTCTCATTTAATATATCCTTGTAATAAACAATTTTTCCATATTTATAAGATTTGGGTGTATCAATGCTTCTAACGTGGAGAGCCAGACTGGTATTTCACTATAGTTTTGTTGTTTAATTTTGTCCCAGACTGATAACAATGCGTTTCTTACATAATGTCTTTGGAAATATCGATGAGCCACATTTCTCCTGTGCCAGAGAAATGCATGCCATCCTAGTTGAAGGTTGTAACCCTCCAATAATAGTCTTCTATTCCTCAAAGTTATCCACTCTTTCACCCACGAGTGCAGCTGCTTGGTAATACAATTCCCAGTCAGGCAGAGCAAAACCTCCTTTCCTTTTTGACTCTTGCAGTAGTTTCAGTTTTATTCTCGTTTTTTTCCGAATTTCAACATTATTTTATTCAATTTCTCAAAATATTTTTTTCTCTAGTTCTATTGGTATTGTTTGTAATAAAAAAGTATCTTTGGCAGGATGTTCATCTTTATTGCGGCTATTTTACCCATCATGGAAATTTGCAAACTTTTCCATCTCTCCATATCCAGTTTAATTTGATGCATTAATTTTGTATAGTTGTCCTCTTTGATTGTGATACATCTAAGTATTTCACTTATTTCACTTTCTGGATATTCATTTTCTTTATTATTTCATCCATCTGTTTATTTGTAAGTTTTTTAACTATCATTTTGGTTTTTTCCTTATTCATTTTTAGTCCAGCAACCTCTGCATATCCGTCTAATTTCTCTATGAGTCTTGAGCCTGATTCTAATAGTTCCTCTAAGATGAAAACTAAATTGTTTGCAAATGCTTGTAATTTGTACTTTTCTCTTTTGATTTCCGTTCCTTTAATTTGCTCCTTTTGCCTGATGTTTCTGGTTAGTACTTCCAGTGTTAAGATAAAAAACAATGGAGACAATGGGCAGCCTTGCCTTGTACCTTTTTGAATTGAAAAGTTTTCAGTCATCTCATCATTCACAATCACTTTGGCTTTCTGTTTTGTATATATTGCCTTGAACATATTTATACATTTATCTCCAAAATCCATATGTCTTAATTGATGTAACATGAATTGTCCGTTCACATTACCAAACTCCTTTTGGGCGTCTATAAACAACAATGCCAAATGCTTTTCACTATGCGTTTCGTAGGATTCCAATATATCTAATATTGTTCTCATATTATTTCTTATCAGCCTTTTGGGTGGGAAGCCATTTTGATCAGAGTGTAGGAACTCCTTCAAAAAACTCTTCATTCTTTCTGCTACTATTGAAGTGAATATTTTATAGTCGGCATTTAGTAGAGATATAGGTCTGTAGCAGTGGTGGGTTTCAAATCCCGTTCCAACTGGTACAGTTGGAACGGGGCCGGGGCCGTCCACATGGACGCACACAGCTCGTGTGCACACGTGTGCAGCGCACGCATGTGTCTTAGTGCCTCCGTGATACTCTGCAACGCTCCAGCAGCTCTGCGGAGCGTTGCGCAGGTGCTGTATGCACCAAGCGCGTACACGGAAGCGCAGAAGCCTTTAAACACTGTTAAGGAGCTCAGGCGGGTGGGCCCTCCAGAGCACTGTATCAGAACGGTATCCGGTGCTCCGGGCTGGCTCTGGTATGCCTGTACTGGGGCGTACCACCTGCAACCCACCACTGGTCTGTAGTTTTTAATTTGCATTAAGTCTGAATCCACTTTTGCTATCAAAGTAATGTTGGTGGTATCTTTGCTTCAGATAAAACTGCATTGTATATCTCTAATAATGGTTGGTGCAGAGTATCTTGTATCTCTTTATATATTTTTGCCAGTAGTCCGTCTGGGCCAATGCTTTTTTTTTTATTGCCTCTGCTAGTTCTGTCATTATTATCCTTTCATTCAGTATATATTTAATTTCTTCTGGAACCTTAGGCAAGTTAGCTTTTTCCAGGTATGTAATATTTTTTCTTCTGGGTGTTTTTTACATCCAGTAAAATTTGAATTTAATTTTCATTAGAAATGAACCCTTTGGAGCTTTGTTCCAGGAGCAGGCTTGTTCCACAGTTTAATAGCATTTATGGTCAGGAAATTCTTCCTTATTTGCATTTGGATCTCTCTCTGTACAGCTTTTATGTTTTTGTTTTACTCTTGGCACTATGCAAAACTTCTGTGATATTTAATGTTTAATGAAGCAAGAGGAAGAGGAGGAAAAGTTAATTCTAAATTTAAGAGCACATGACCTGTTAACTTCTGAGAATAAACAGCCAGAGAAACCTAAAAATTGATATAGTTGTATACTCCCCCACTTGGCCAGTCAACGTTTTGGTCTATTAAAGAGATAATCATAAAGATCCCACAGTAGTCTATGCTGTAGAATTCAAGAAAATAAGAATTTTGGTTCTACATGCAATAGAGAAAAAGGGTAATGAATGCCTGAATTATGAGAAGACACAAAATACACATACATAGAATACACACACATACGCACACATAGAGGTTGCCAGGGCCAATCTGCTAGAGTTTAAATAGAGTTAGACTACCCTTGACTTAGAATCAGGGATATCCATCTGGTGGCCCACAAGGCAAATGCATCAGGCACAAGCCATGCCCACCCCAGCTCCACAAAGGTAAAAAAGTTGCAAAACATCATATCATGGCAATGTGACGCCGTGGGGTTGACTTAGATTGTATTGTGATCTTTAGCAACTATTTTTATATTTTTAAAATTATTTTTACACTTAAAACAATGCAATACCGCAAAGTCGAAGTGTCCATACATTCACATTATATACAGCTAGTTTCAACCATTAACAATTAGCCTGCTTAATACATTGTCTATCCTTCTGTCCAATCACAATATATACAGTTTGTTCCAGTCTTGTCCCCTTGTCTTATACCAATCATAAAATCTGTTCCATGTTTCAAAATATTCTGATTCCCCTTTATTTTAAAGTTCAAGAGTGAGCCTATCTGCTTCCGCACAGGCCAATACTTTTCTGATTATATCTAGCTCTGATGGTATATTTTCTTTTTTCCAATACTGTGCATAAGTTATGCGTGCTGCAGTTAGTATATGTATAATTAAATAAAGTGCATCTTTCTTAAACCCCTCCGGTATTATACCTAGGAGAAAAATTTCTGGTTTAAACATAATTTGGTTTCCCACCATTTGTTCTAACCATGATTGAATCATTTTCCAATATTTTTTGCCTCATTGCACGTCCACCACATATGATAGAAAGTGCCTGGTGTTTTTTTACACTTCCAACAATTTGGGGCCAGATTTTTAAACATTTTGGAAAGCCGTGCTGGGGGGAGATGCCATCTGTAGAACATCTTATAAAGATTTTCTTTATACACCATAGCCATTGTTAGTTTCTGATTAAGTATTCAAAGTTTTTCCCACTTAGCCAATTCCACATTATAACCGAACTTTTTTGCCCAAGCGACCCATAGTTTCTTTGACATGTTCCTCCTCTAGCTTATATTCCAACAAGAATCAATACAACACTTTGATCAGTCTGTTTTCTGTCTGTATCAAAAGTTTATTTAATATTATGTAATCTTTGGCAATCCCTTCCTTCTTCCTATCCTGTGCAAACCTTGATTGAATCTGTAAATAAGACCACCATTCTACTTGTAGTCCTTGTGATGTCAATTCTGATCTAGTTTTGATCTCCCCCTGTCTGTTCAATAACTCTTTATATGTAACTATATTTTCCATATTAATTAAATTTGGATGTATGTATGCTTCCATCGTAGACAGCCAAATGGGTCTGGGGTAGGTTTAGACCATTGATATTCAATGATAGAATCTTGATTTCTCCTGACATAATTATATGTGTACTTAGGTCGTGTGCTTCTTGTTGCCCTTATCTCTCTCACTTCCTTTGGTTCTTCCCCTTTTTTGTCTAGAACAACTTCTTTCTCCTTTCTTGTCTCCACTGGTTTCTTTTCTCTTCTTACCTGTGCCCTGAGTCCTTGCATCCTTACTCCCGACTGTTCTCCTTCGTCTTCCTTATCCTCCTGCCCAACAAGATTGTTGTAGAAATCTTCCGCTTGTTCCACCGTATCTATTCTGAATCTTCTATCTCTCCAAGTTACCAGTACGCCCTCCAGCATCAGCCATCTGAAGTTAATTTCATATTTATTCAGGACAGATGTTAAAAATTGATAGGGCCTTCTTAGTTCTCTAATTCTCCTTGGTACCTGTTTTAGGACTGTTAGTTTTCATTGATTGTGTATTATCGGGTCGTCTCTTGTTCTATTCAGCATCTCGTCGCGTATTGATTTTTTTACAAACTTTACATGGATTTCTCTCGGTAGATTGTTCTTTTTTGGGTAGTTTGTCTGTATTCTATATGTCTCGTTGATCTCACTTATAGCAACTATTTTTAAAGTGTTTAAAGTGTCTCGACATTCCGAGACCACAGTTGACACTTTTGCCACTGGACGGCCCATTTGGACCTAAACCATCCCGTAGAGATGGTGATCAGGAAGACGAAGACTTGCTGGTCTCAGGGACACCGCAAAGTCCCTGATTGGCCCAAGGGAAGCTCTTCAAGCCGGTGGTAAACAGGCAGCCCCAGGCTGATGAAGTCGGGATGGCTCTGGAAAGAAGGAAGTGAAAAGAGAAAGTGAGTCCATCTGGTGAGGTATTTTTTTTTCTATTTTGGGAAAGACTGCCCAAAGAAACTTTTTTTAAAAGCCAAATCAGATCCTTAAGCAAAAGAATTAAGTGGCGAAATTAACTTTTATTGGATTGTTCTGGAAAGCTTTTTTTTTCTTTGTAACTATACTTTGTGGATTGAAATGCACGCAAAGTTTTCTGTTTCTCCTCTTAAAGTGAACGGACTAATTTTTTTTCTTCTGCTTTTTGTTACTTTATTTTTTGACTTTTGGACGAAAACCTTTTTTTTATTTTAACAATTCTTCCTATTACTTGTTATTAAATTTCATTAAAGAACTTTGTTTCCTATAAGCCAGAGATAAATATTAGAAAGTGAAAAGTAGCAACGCTGCCACTCGGAGGTCAGAGGCTGGAGTTTTTGAAACAATGTATCTCTTCTTTTTTCCTTTTTGATCTTACTGACTTTGTAGCTGAAGGGTTTGTAACTTGTTTAGAGAAACTGATAAAGAGCCAAGGGCATGAATTGTTTTTGCAGGTGCTTTTGAGAACTATTTTGGCAGGGGAGAGAAAGGAGGAAAAAAACCAGAACACTTCTCTTTTGAAGAGCACAAAAGAACTTGTGCTTAAGTCAACCTAAAATTAAAAAATAAAAGAGGCCTGGAAGGATAGAGTGGCAGTGGCTACTAGTTTTTTTTTCTTTTCCTTCTTCTTTTTTGGAAACATGGATCAATATTCAGATGAGGAAACCTTAAAATTTCAAAATATCTTAGCTGGAATTTAAAATCTATTGGGAAGATATGGGAGAATTGAGAAGAAGCTGGAAAAACTAGTGTTCCTCACAGCAAAAGATGAAGGGGTTGGAGCCCCAAAAATTGAAGGGGAGAATGAAGACATAGAAGATAAAGACAAGACAATAGATGAATTTATTAATGGAGCAAATGTGGGTGAAAGTGGAATGAAGGGAACATGGAAGAGGGAATTCGATGAATTGGAGCTCTACCCCAAACTCCAAGATACAGAAGAAAAAAAAAGGGTAATGATGATAGATTTAAGAGAAATTTTTTTCAGAAGCACAATTGACATCCAAAGACAAGCTAATTTTAATAACAACTGGTGGGCAACGAGATAACTTGAGAGATCCTTCAAGCAACAAAGTACGGGGAGAAGTCTATAAAAACCTTATAAATGAAATAAAAAGAAGATTGACACCACAATTGGCAAGAGAGATAAGACTGTTTTGTTACTGGAAAGATACAGGTTGATAATGAAAGTTGATAATAAAAAAATAGTTAATTTTTGGTTGATCAATAAGTAGGAATTTAGTAATTCTTAGATTGTTTTAGATTGTTATTAAATGTTTATTTGTCAACAAATAATTAACTATAATAACAATAATGAAATGATAATGGATACAGCTTAATTATATATATATATATATATATATATATATATATATATATATATATATATGTGTGTGTGTGTGTGTGTGTGTGTGTGTGTGTGTGTGTGTGTGTACTAGCAAACTAGTAAAAGAAATTTGGATATAAATTGCAAATTGTGATCTGGGAAAAAGACATAAATTTTATTAACAAATTTTTATTTAGGTCTTGTCATAAAGGTGTAATGTTTTTTGGGTTTGATGAGAGGAGGTGGGATATAAATAGTATTGTTTAGTGATGTATACATGCTGTGGTATTGGTAAAAGCAACTTGGATATTGCAGCGTCACCAGCTGCATTAGGGTGGGCTCATTCATGGGATGAAATAAGAGAATGACAGCGAGGTTTCCTCGAGATGAGATGAGCCCAGAATGTGTTCTGGAGCCTGCTTTTATTAAGCCAGAAGGCATTCAAAAAAGTTTCCGTTATACAGCGTGTGATTACATGATTGGTTACCTGCTTGTGGCAGGGCAAAACTAAGCAGGTTAGCATACAGCTATATAATTGGTTAAAGCTTTCTCTAGGATGTGGTTTTTTCTCTCATGTCCGGAGTTCTCTGGACAGGCTCTGTGGTTAGCATTTCTTGCATAAACAGCAGGTGTTCAAGCATAGCAAAGGATGTGGTATTCAATGTCGTCAGGTTGACTTTTACTTGACCATTGCAAAAGATCCCGACATCTCCTCCTTTCTTTTTTTATTTCAATGGAAAGGCTGTGGCGGTTGGAGCCGGAGTGTGGCCCAGGCCCCTCCGGGCCCGAGATTCACTATCACTCACCGACCACTGGACACAAGGTCAAGTCCTCCGACTCAGCCTGTATCTTTGACCTTACCCTGATGTTTTTCTGAGGAGATGTTTGTATGGTTTGCAAAGTGAGCTAAAGGATTGACTCATCCTCTTCACTCATGATGAAATTATTTGACACCTCATCCTGAGGTATGGGTTGGTAGGTCCCTCTGCTTTCGAGGTCCCAGAGGGTATTCTGGGATTGCAACAGCATGGTCTGCAATGAATCTATTCTAGATGTGATAAATGTAGAAAAGCGATTAAATAAGCATGGGCCAATTGTGCACGCTAATACAAGCAAAATTAATGGTCCTATAAGAGCACTTAGCAAAGTATTGAGCCAAGGGGAAAGGTTATACCAGTTTCCAAACCATCCTTGTTGATCTTCCCTCTCCTTTTTTCGTTTATTCAGGCCTTCTCTGAGTTTTGTCATAGAGTCCTGCACTATGCCAGAGTGGTCTGCATAAAAACAACATTCTTCCCTTAAGGCCACACATAACCCCCCTTCTGTTTTAAAAAAAGTAAATCGAGTCCTCTTCTGTTTTGCAAAACCACTTCTGAGAGAGAGGTTAAAGATTGTTATGTTAGGCAAAGTATTGTTAGGAATACAGTCATGTGGATGTAACTTGGGATGGAATTGGCAAACATGGCGATCCGGAATTCACAAGGGGTAGCCTGGGAGTATAAAGTCACACATCAATGGTTGCAGACTCAGGAGACGGGGAGGCTGGCAGCGGAGATGGGTGGGGTGCCGGTGCAAAGTAGGGCCGGATACAGCGACCAGGAACCCACAAGACTTTGTCAGGCAGTTGGACTGCTGCGTAGCCTCTTCCCCAGGTGATGAGATCAGCGGGCCCTCTCCAGGCAGGATCTGGGAGTTGGCGATACCAAACCTGAGGGCGGGGGAGAGAGAGGGAGGGGGAAGAAAAATGCCTTGTGGCAGCAGAAGAGGCAGGAGTGCCAGTCAAGTTTAAAAAATTCAAGGAAAATAAGCATAAGTTCAAAATGTTTTGCACCGTTGGGAGGTTAGGGAGGTTTTTCCCTTTTTTGTCAATGTGTCTGTCTAATGCATGTTTTAAGGTTTGGTTAGCCCTTTCAACCAAGGCTTGACCTTGGCTGTTATAGGGAATGCCAAACTTATGAGTGATTCCCCATTTCGAACAAAAGTCAGCAAAGGCACTGCTGGTATAAGCAGGGCCATTGTCAGTTTTGAGTTCATTTGGACGTCCCAGCGATGCAAAGGTACGAATACAATGATTAATAACATGCTTGGTGGATTCATCTCTTTGGGGTGAAGCCATGATGAACCCAGAAAAAGTATCAATAGATACGTGAATATACTTCCATGGGGAAAAGGAAGGATATTGGGTAACATCCATTTGCCAAATTTGACAACATTCAGTTCCTCTGGGATTGACACCCATAGGAATGGAATGAGACTGTTTACTACAAGTAGGACATTGTTGCAAAATTGCCGAGGCTTCGGCAGCAGTGATTCCAAATTGTCTAATGAGAGCCTTTTTGTTTTGATGAAAGTATGAATGACTTTCCCAAGGAGTGGGAGAGGTAAGAGGAAAGACAATTGTAGATGCAGAAGCAGCAGTGGCAGCTGCGTCAGCACGGTCATTGCCTTCCTGGATGATGCCAGGAAAAGGCTGATGACTTCTAATGTGAGAAACATGAAATGGATTTGACCTAGTATTGATAAAAGATTGTAAAGCTAAAAATAATGACATCAAAGAAGATTCAATAGAGGGAGATAAATAAGACATGTAGACGGAAGAAATAACTTGGAAAACATACAAACTATCTACTATAAGATTAAAGGGTTGATGTTGAAAGTGTTGAAAGGCCAATAAGGAAGCAGCTAATTCAGACCGTTGAGCAGAAGTTTGTTCAGATGTGGTTTTAATTACCCATTCACCATCCTGTTGCCAAGTGCATGCACCAAACTGCTTGCTGCCGTCAGCAAAGACAGTGACTGCATTAGCAAGGGGAACAGGTGAGTAGGGGGAGGACCACTGAAAAGGTACAGAGTTCAAGAGGGATAGTCGAGGGTCAGGGGGAGCATGACAAGACACTTTACCAGGCCAATCCGCAAGAGCAAACTGTAGGTGGTCACAAGTGGAAAATAAAGATTCCCAAGTAACAAGAGAGCAAGGAACAAACAACACAACAGGCTCGAAGCCCATGAGGGCTTTTGAGCGATTTCTAGATTTTATTATTAAATGGGCAAACTGAGAAGATTTCTGAGTGATAGAGGTTCGAGGAGTGTGAGATAAATGTATCCATTCTAAAATAAAAAGTTTTGGAGGAGAAACAACCTGAACAAGGGCAGCAGTGGGAATGACAGGGGTGTTGATGATTAAGATTGATAAAGGGATATTTTCTTGCATCCTATCTACCCATTTTGTTGATAAGGCTTCATTAACTAATTTTATAACAGCATGATGTTCTTGAGTTAAACCTATTCTATCAGAAGGATGTTTTCCTAAAGTTAGTGCAGAAAAAAGAGGAGACAATTGATGAGTAGTAAGGCTTAAATAAGGACGGGTCCAGTTAATGGAACCCAAATATTGTTGCAACTGCAAAAGAGTAGGATTATCAGGAAGTTTTAAAAAGGGAAGGACAGGAACAGATTGAGAGGCAAGGACCTTGTGTCCTAAATAAGAAAAAGGGTATGAAGTTTGAATTTTATCAGGGGCAATATGCAAACCTCCTTGTTGTAATATGGTTTGCAGTGTAGGAAAGGTTTTGAGGACAGTCCCTTTGGGGCCAGGGGCTGCTACTAAGATATCATCCATATAATGGTAAACTAAAAATTGAGGAAATGCCTTTCGATACGGTTGCAAAATTTGGGAAACATAATATTGACACATGGTAGGTGAGTTAAGCATTCCTTGGGGCAAAACTTTCCATTGATATCTGGAAGTAGGTTTAGAATTGTTGAGTTCAGGGACAGTAAAAGCAAAAAGATGTTTGTCCGCAGGATGTAAAGGAATAGAGAAGAAACAGTCTTTTAAATCAATAATCATTAAGTCATAATCTTGAGGGATAAGGTTAGGATTGGGTAGGCCACACTGGAGGGCTCCCATGGGTTGTAAAACATGGTTGATGAGGCGTAAATCATGAAGGAGACGCCAATGGCCTGATTTCTTTTTAATGACAAAAACAGGTGAATTATATGGGCTAACAGATTTTTCAATGTGGCCTTTTTCTAATTGTTGAGCAACTAATTCTTTTAAAGCTTGTAGTTTTTCTATAGTTAGTGGCCACTGGTCTACCCAAACAGGGGTAGTAGTCTTCAATTGCAATTGAAGTACAAATTGTTGAGGGTTCATTGTAATGTGAGTTTGCCTTTAAGTTGTGACATTAAATCTCTCCCCCACAAGTTGATGTGAAAAGGCAAAATGACAGGCTTAATGTGGCCGGTGATGGTACTGGAGTCTGAAGTGACAGCAAGCCAATCCTTACTAATGCGAGCTGACCGAGATCCACCTACCCCTCTGACGGCCGGGGCGGAGTCAGTGGGCCAATGGGAGGGCCACTCAGCAGACCGGATTACTGACACGTCAGCTCCAGTGTCTAAAATACCAAAAAAGGAACGCCCATTGAGGTGAAATTCAGCAGTAGGGCGGAAGTGCCCCACAGTTTGTTCTAAGGCCAACGCCTGAGAAGATGAATCCAGAGCAATCATAGTGGCTACAACATCTCCCTTTTTTATAGTAACTGGAGAGTTGACTATGATTGCCAAGGCTAAGTCAGAGAGAGAGAGTCAGAGGAGCACAAAAAAGGAGAAGCAAGCACCCCCTGAGCAGTAAGATCAAGATTAGGCATAACGATGACAGGCAGAGATGGAGGCAGTTGGATAGAGGTTTGCGGAGAAATAAAAAGAAAATCAACTTTTCCAGGAATTACATAGTCAATTGTATCATTAGCAACCATAGGGTATGACTGTGACCAAACTTTAGAATGTTCAATTTCAGCCTTTGGGGTGGGGCTAGCTGTAGGCCCCTCAATTAGTTTCCCGACTGTTGCTGGTTTTGAAATGATGGGCTTTGGGGATGATTTTGATGTGGCTGAGGCTGGTTGGTGGAGCAACACTGATTTGCCCAGTGAAAACCCTTTTTACATTTAGGGCAAACAGTGGAAGGTCTGGCCATGGTTGGGGAGGAATAGCGATTAGCGCCACCTCCTGGTGCTTTGCATTGATTTTTAAAATGTCCTGGTTTACCACAGTTAAAGCAATTTCCCGTAGGGCGTGAAAGTGGGAGCACCTCAGAAGCGGAGGAAGAAGAAGACGGAGCTAAAGACGTGGTTATGGCAGAAGCTAAAGCAGCCATTTTATGACTTGTAGTACCCACAATGCGGCAAGCCTGTAAAAGATCCGCTAAAACAGTACCAGGCTTATTGGCAATGGGTTGAAGCACCTTTTGACAGTCAGGATTTGCATTTTCAAAAGCCAATTTCATCATTAATTCATTGCGAGCCTCCACATTGTTAATTTGTCGTTCTAAAGCCAATTGAAGACGACTAATAAAAGATGCATAATCTTCATTTGGGTTTTGCATAATTTTTGAGAATGTTTGTAGGGGAACACCTTGGTTGTCATCTACCTTTCTAAAGGCAGCGAAAGCAGCGTCCTTAATTATTGGGAATGCTGCTCTGTCAGACAAAATCTGTTGTGCAATGGTTGCATGAGTGCCAGTCCACATTAAATCATCTAAAATTACGTTTTGAGGAAGGCCAGTAGTGACAGCAATGGCAATTTGTTTTCCATATTCTGAATTCCAAATAACATATTGAGAGGGAGTTAAAATCATTCCGAAAAGAGATTGCCAGTCAGCTAAAAGCATTTCAGCAGTAGCCGAGGAAAGTGAAGTAAGCAAGCCAAGAACATAGCGAGAATGAAGACCATAATCTTTGACAGCAGCTTTAATGTCCTTTGTATTTTTATAGTTGACATGTTGGTGGACAGGTTGGACTGCTGCTCCGGCAGGAGCTCCCTGTGGAACTGCCCAACTTACTGGAAACAGAGCAGAGGTCTCAAGGTCTTCAGGGTCGATTTGACCCTCCCGTCTAGCCTGATGGAGAGCTTGGACTATAGCTCCTCCTTGAGTTTGTAAAGGAGGAATTGGAGCAGTCGCTCTAGGATGGCTTAAGGTAGAGAGCGAAGCCTTTTCTTTTTGAATTTCATCGTACGGGGGAGGTACGACACCTACTGGCTTAGAAGGTGAATTAGGATCATATTTATGATGAACAACTAAACATTCCATAATTATGCGCCAATTAATCACTATTTGAATAGGTGCTCTAGGAGACTGATGCAAATATTCCCCCAATTTGATCCATGTAGAGATTTTTAAAGTCCCTTTCTCAGGGTAAAATGGAAATTTTTGCCAAATGTAAGTTAACAAATTCCTAATCTCCTTTTTTTTTATTCGTGGTAATTTTTTACCACTTTGAGAGGCGATCTTAGAAGTAGCATCGATTAATTCTCCCAATTCCTTCAAATGACCTATCTGAGGTTGGGAAAATTTCCTACCCATACTTACGAGATCCAGTCGTCTTTCAGACGGACGATTTGCGCGGCTTTCCTCAACGATAAGGATGGGCAGTTCGATCTAACGGCTTCTTCGCAAAGAAATCACGTCGGGGTCACCAGAATGCAGCGTCGCCAGCTGCATTAGGGTGGGCTCATTCATGGGATGAAATAAGAGAATGACAGTGAGGTTTCCTCGAGATGAGATGAGCCCAGAATGTGTTCTGGAGCCTGCTTTTATTAAGCCAGAAGGCATTCAAAAAAGTTTCCGTTATACAGCGTGTGATTACATGATTGGTTACCTGCTTGTGGCAGGGCAAAACTAAGCAGGTTAGCATACAGCTATATAATTGGTTAAAGCTTTCTATAGGATGTGGTTTTTTATCTCATGTCCAGAGTTCTCTGGACAGGCTCTGTGGTTAGCATTTCTTGCATAAACAGCAGGTGTTCAAGCATAGCAAAGGATGTGGTATTCAATGTCATCAGGTTGACTTTTACTTGACCATTGCAAAAGATCCCGACAGGATATAAACTCTAAACAGTGAGTTGGGGGGGGAAAGAGGGTGGGAAAGGTTCAGAAATTTTATTAATTGACTTTTACTTAGAATATGTCATAAAAGTGTAATGTTATTGGAGGATTTTTGAAATAGTTAATGAATGCCGTTATGTGGTTGTGTCTTTAAGTATGAATAATTTGAGGTAAAAGCACGTTTAAATAATTGTAGTCAAATGAGAATTGTGGTACATTGATAGTAAGATATACAAAGATTTTTGATTTAAAGTGTATAATCTAATATGAACTATAAGTAATGACTGTGGAAGAAATGCACGAAAGTTATCTGTAACCAATCAACACGCTTTCTACAAGATGTAATGAAGGATGATTCTTTTTTTGTGTGTTTTTGTTTAATTAAAATAATATTTTTTCAATAAATAAATAAATAAATATTGGTGTGGAAGAAGTCTTCAAATAATTCCAGGGACAGCGAACAAAACAAATAAATGGACCATCAAAAGAAATCAACTCAGGGTTTTCACTGGAGACAGAAATTTATTTTTCACATTTCTGTATTGCCGCTCTCCCTCAAAGATTATATTTTAAACACTTACCGGTATATGAAGGCAGAACTTTCTTGACAAGTTTGTAATGCCAGGAAAAGTGGAAGAAAAGAGGACAACCATCAGCATTAACTCAGCTGTAGCACCAATGCATGCACCATTGGAAAACCCAAAGGAAAAATACGGTGACAAATTCTCATGAAAAAATATATATATTTAGTTGCTAAGAATTAACATTGACTCAACAACATAATCAATTAATGTTTAATGGTAGACTAGTAGTAAGGAGACCCAGATTCAAAACTTAAGGGCATGTTACTAAGAATAGGCTGAGGAAAATGTGTTTGCAGTGTTAAATACATATAGAATAGCAGAGAAAAGGGAGACTATTAGAATGATCACCTGTCTGGAAATGTTTATGTGTAATAGGGAAAGTAACAGGTGCACTCTCAAAAACCTGAAGTTACCTTTAAAACTATCAAAATCAACAAACAATAAATTTATAAATTTACCATAGCATTTGTTCAACACAAATGCTCAAGTTCACTAAGAAAAGGATGGAAAAGAACTTCTATGAAAACCCTTTTCTTTTTTAAAAAAAAACAAAGGTTTGCTTTTTCTCCACAAATGAATCAAACACCAAATAGGGTTCCAACCCACGTTAAGGCTGCTTCAGGATATAAACTTTATTTAGTATTATGTGGCAGTTTCTGGAGCTGCACACCATATCTTTTACACTAATTACAGATAGTCAACTTAAGACCACAATTAAGCCTTTCTTGCCACAGTTGCTAAGTGAATTACTGCAGTTAAATTAGTAACAGTTATTAAGTGGTTCTAGCTTCACCATTGCCTTTGCTTGTCAGGTTGCAAAAGGTGATCACATGACCCCATCATAAATACCAGGCATCCAAATTTTGATCACATGACCATGAGGATGATGCAACATTCATGTGAAAAATGGTCATAAGCCACATTTTTCATTGCCTAAGTTGCAAATTGAGGATCACTGGTATTTTATTAATTTATATTCCACCCTCACAAGTGGGAAGTTCATAAAGAGGTATTTCCACATATCCTCTTTTAGGACACTAACTTGTGTCATAACAGCTTGGTTGTGTAGACATAGACTTTAAAAACTGCAGAATATTTCAAAGCTTCCATCTTTGATGTGATATCATTCCAATGTTTGGTAACCACAAAATAATCACTCTTTTATTTTGTCGGTATTGTAAAATTGAATCGAATGTCTATTAATAGAACCCTAATATTTGGAAAAATGATTTAATAGTGTACGTAAATATTCCTAAGGAGCCATGAGGAGGAAACCATCTATAAGCAAGTGACAGCGCGCTATTACATACTGATGCCAAAGAATGCTGTACGGAAACAGGCAGGATATTGCACAAAAAACGTTTTCCAAAAGCTAATCGCTACCTCGTCTTTCCCGCAAGCCCCCACCCCTCTATCCTAGAGAGCCTTTGCCTTCTATTGACGGTTATAAACTGCCTCCTCTTGTTTTGAAGGTGCGCGTGGTTCTTTCCTATTGGCCACTCTCTTCGCCCCTCCCCTTTCGTCACTCGAGTACAGTACTGTGGAGACAGAAACATAAGCTGACGGGAAGAGAGGTGGTTGGTGTACTACGTTTCCCAAGAAGCTTTGCGCGGACGAAGCTCTGTGATTGCTACTGTTTACTGCTCCTCCTCCTCCTCCTATGTAAAGGAAAGCGCTTGCAGGGGAAGCGCGCGTCTACTCTCCTTTCGCAGTGTGTGCGTCTGTATGTGTGTGAGGACTGGCACCGGGAAAGGAGCTAGGGCGGCGGCTGGAGGAGGTGAGCGCATCCACCCGCTCGCCTGACAGGTCCCTTTCCCGGCACAGCGGGGGATCGGGACAGGGAAGGCATCCTCCCCAGTGGTGCCGGCGGATATCCCGTACTCCTGGCTGCCCAAAGGCGGCGGCGCGGGGCACGGGCCCCCCAGGGACCCCGGCGAACGGCTTCTGCAGCATGAGCAGCAGTGGAATCGTCCGGAGAACTGCAGCGGAAAAGGATCGGGCGGCGCAGCTCTTGCTGGCAGCGGTGACTCTTTGCTGCCTTTGGTGTGCCATAGAGGCCCAGGTGAGCGGAGTCACCCCATGGGCAGGGAGTTCGTGGGGGTGAGGGGGGGAAAGCCATAGGGATCTGGAGTGCCTTGGGGTTTCCAAACCTTCCTGTTGGAGTTGAGATGGGAGAGTTGCGAGAGAAAGTCTTCCTCCGCTCACTCGCTGAGACCTCCTGGAAATCTCTCTTCCGGCGTTGGCGGGGGGGGGGGGGGATTCTTTGCTCTAGGTTAGCAGGTGTTTAATGCTGATTTGTAATTAAGCCGAGAGACTGTCAACTAGGATTATATTGTACCCTGTAAGGAACGGAGCAGAGAGAGGGAGTATGAAGGACCTTTTATGTGAAAGGCAGGGGAGGGTGGGGTGCTGTATTTCTGTGTGAATAAAGTGCAAAGCCTGCTCAATAGAGGAAGGAGAGCTTTGAGTGCTTAATGTTTATTATCTTTTTAAAACTTCAGTGGGTTTTGTGGAAACTCCAGGTTATGTCATGAAAAAGTCTGTTTAAAAGTCAATGGAGCAAACAGCTATGTGGCAAGAGGAGCCCCATCTTTCTGGCTGTTTGAGGTAGTTCACTCTTTGGGGAAACAGGTACTTCTAGGAAAGCTCAGGTAGACATAAGATGAAGGATGGTTGTTTAAAATGCAATATTTTTTACTGTAAGCCCCCTAGCCTGTCTCAAAGTATTGAAAATGTTATTGAGAAACTTATTTTTAACCATTGCTTTCCTATTAGAAATACTTCGGGGTGGGAGCTCTTG
Source organism: Natrix helvetica (assembly GCF_964273705.1). Classification (NCBI taxonomy): domain Eukaryota; kingdom Metazoa; phylum Chordata; class Lepidosauria; order Squamata; family Natricidae; genus Natrix; species Natrix helvetica. The sequence continues at coordinate 220,839,911 of NC_138552.1, read as the reverse complement.
AAATGTAGTATATGAATTCCCAAAACAGGTAAAAGTATGAATAGTATTGCACAGAGTCTGTTAATTGTCTAGAGACAATCTCCCTCATGAATGTACCTGTGTGACATGCAGATTTATAAACACAGTTTTATAATAGCTGCTTAAAACAGCACAGGAGCCATTGTATGAAATGTGCTTTAAATTTGACTTTAGTTTTGTTGTATAGAATACAACATTTTTTTTCATGAAACTGTCTTCAGGAGCATATGCAGCTTACTTGAAAAGCTGATAAGCAAGTAAATATCTTTATGTTAAATCATGCTAATCACAGTGCGGGTTTTTTCTCCAGAACATAAGAGCTGTGGTGGACTACACAAAAGCCTATCTACCACACAAAGATCATTCATTTGTCAAAATACAATCTGCGTATCAGTAAGAAGACCACAAGCAAACCTTGAGTGCAATGTTCTCTGTTTTATTCAACAAAAGTAGCCTTCATTAATATGTCTCATTTTTTAAAGCAGTTCAAGTTCATTACTGCAAGCATATCTTGCAGAGGCAAATGTAATATATGTTGTGAAGAGATACTAACTTTTTATCTTATTTGAGTCTAGTCAGTGCATAATTGGAAGTGAATATCCTTTTTTTCCTTGTAAAAAGGATGTTTCCTTGCTTTGAAGGAATGTGTGGTTATTTCTTATTGGTTGTTCATTGGAGCACTTTAGAATTTTGGCTCAACCTGCCCATATATTCAATAGAGCTGGAAATATTCTGGGGACTTCTACTAAATTCATACTTGCCTACCTTACACAGAGCTAAAGAGATTTAAAGTTGATAGACTAGCATTTCTCAAACTTTTTGCCATCATGAAATGTTTGGAAAATGTAATTAAATTAAACAATAAAATAATGTGGGTGAGTCCTAGGACCCCATAATTAAATGCTGCCATCTTGTGGGATCTAGGAAGTGTGCTCTCTCTGTTGTGACCACTACCCTCTGAATAGTATTTATTTATGATTTCATCATTTCAAAACAAGATGGATGGCAAATACATTTCATAAGTAAATGGTACACCCAGAGAGGAGAACTGAGGCTATGAATGGGCTTTGACTTGGGCCACCAGATGGACTTCTGCAGATAGTTGCGACTGCCAAAAATCATTTAAGTACTGTAAAATTTACAGATTAGAGATGAAAGAAGGCTTGGAAGATCTATTTTTTCTTTATTTATTTCCCTAATATTTACTCAACAGGATCATTTTAAGGCAACAACATACACTTTTATTTGAGTATTTGACGTATTAAATGTATAATCCTTTCCCACAGAATACACTGTTCCTCAAAGCTATCTATTACTATTACAATGCTATGCTTTGTGTAGCATGTCAGGAGTCATTTTGTTGCTAAGCAAAAGGAGTTATTTTCCTATTTGCAAATTAATGAGAGATCAAACAGTAGATCCACATTTGTTTTCATGCCCGCTCTGTAGATATTCAGTCAACTTTGGCAGTCAAAATGGTGGCTACAACTGCGAAACACATCCAAAATGGCTTCAGTCACATAGATGCGACCACTGTTTCAACCTTTTTGACACCTGTAGATGCCCCTGGTCTCAGCCATGATACTCTTCTTGAGTACAGTTTGCACTTAAAGATTTGGCATTTAAATTTTTCATTTGAGTAGCATACTTTTTCCCCTACCCACTCCAATAGTCCTGTGATAACTGATTATTGTTGAAGTATTTCCATACATATTGGAAATATTTTTGTCTAATTAGCTCAATAAGTACTTTATTCTTTTAATATTTAGGGTACAAGAACAGGACAAATGTTTCAAATATTTTAACATAATACTGCTTATTTCAAATTTAGCTACATTTTGTATTCATTTCTTATAGTTAAACATTGTACTTATTACCAAAATTCTCATTGTCATGGCCTTTAACTTGGAGAAAGAGTGTATCGTAGGGCAAGTATTTTTGAACCAAGCTACCTCAAATGGGCTAACTTACAATATGTGTACAAAATACAAGATTCCTGATTCCCAGCGGAATCAAATTTGGGAAATTATGGTTGCTTCAGTACTACTGACTGCTACTGGGCTGTTGCAACGGTCACACGTTCTTCATTTTCAGTATTAACAGTTTCCTAGCCACTGGCAATCCTTCCATCCCTCCCCCACCCAGCAGCAGCAATCTACTTACCTGCTGGGAAGGGAACAGGATTTTTTATGGTCCCTCCCAGATTACCACTAGGAAACTCAATGGAAAAAATAGCAGGAAATCGGAACTGACTCCTGCACCCACTCCTGCACCCACTCCTGCACTGCTTTTTTGCCTGCCCTTGGTCATTCTGTTTCTCTTAAGTAAGGAAATTTCTTTGAAACATGACCTAATAGCTTCTAATTAGTTACTGTGATTTAGTACTGTGGATAGTTTACAAAAATAAAGACAGGTTTCATTTGACAGGTGTGTTGTAATGAAGAAAGGGAAGACCAATTGTGAAACATTTTCTTCTTATTTAAAAGTAAAGAGACCAAACTATATAGTTTTCCTTTTTTTAGTTTTAGATTTTATAAAGTAACCCAATCAGTTAAAATAGTTAAATTCCACCTAAATTGCTATTACCTCCTACTATTTTTAATTCTTTCTTCTTGGAGCCTAAATCTCTAGTGTAAATACCATTTCTAGCTGGGTTTTTTTTTCATAGGTAACAGGATTACTTGATGACTGCTTATGTGACATAGAAAGCATAGATGACTTCAACAATTTTAAGATCTTTCCCAAAATACAGAAACTTCAAGAACGAGACTACTTCAGGTATTACAAGGTAAAGTAAATGACATATTATTATAAAGCTGATTGAAAGCTAACTTTAATTCTCCAAAGAAAAGAATAAGATGTAAAGAAATCAGTAATTTTTTTAAAAAAAGGAGGTCCAGGCAGTGGGGGAAAGAGGGAGGTAGGGCTATGCAACTCATTTGCTAGTGCCCCTCCTTAGGCAGCAGCTGCACCCCCCTGGAAGGTTCTTTGGAGCTGTTTCTGGGTTCTGTGGGTGTGCATGAACAGATGACCCTTTGGGGCAGCCAGCAAAATACTATAAAGTGGCTGTGTGTAAATGTGCCCAAAGCGATAGGCAGGGAAAGTCTTGAAAGCAGCTGCATGAAGCTTGTGAACCAGTGCAGCTGCCTAATACATTCTGGAACGTTACTTTATTTGTGGCAATGAAAATCCATTGAGGGTGGAATCGATAATATTCGGAAACATTACACTCAAGGCAAGATATTTTCAAAAGTTGTTTAAAGGTAACTATTAACTAGTTTGAAACCTATAACTAGTTGAAAATTATACTGTTTTTCTTAGTGAATTAATGAAATACACTATGTATATAACTGAAGAACTGAAGGGAAACAGAGCAATAAGTAGCAGTTCGTTGGTGGAGATTATAACTGTCAAATTTTAAGTGGATGTGATAATGCATTCATAACTATGAGGTACTAGATCTTTGGCATGAGCTGCATTTCCTCCTCTGTTACACATGAACTCTCAGAATTATTTCCAATGACCTTTTTCCTTTTTGTTCAGTTTGTTTAGTCTCATAATTTTAAAACACTTCTTAAATTAATATGAATGACATTTTTAAAAAAATTGTTATTTAAGGTTAATCTGAAAAGACCATGTCCATTCTGGGCTGAAGATGGCCATTGCTCTATCAGGGATTGCCATGTAGAGCCTTGCCCTGAGGTAAGTTTCAAAACAAAGGAGAAAGCTGAAACAAGATTGTATTGACTTTTCTAGCCCTTGGTGTACTCTGAGTTTTGTTTGCTTATAGATGTTGGATTGCAGTTAGGTAATATCATTCGTGACAGTGAGTATGAGATTTTCTCACAGTTTATATAAAGTAGTTTGTCCTGACTTTATTGGGTTTTTTTCTCCTTGGTTTAATGGTTGATTGGAATATTGCTTTCTGCTTGATCGTTTGTCTGAGTGTTGGCTGCCGGAAGGGATTTGTTCTGGACTTTTTAAATTATTTGTTTGCTATATCATCTTTATTATTGTTTATTTATTTGGAAAATTTATTTGGTCGCCTCACATAATTATAAATAACTAAAGGTGGCACACTTATCTAATATACCTTCCTATTTTCCTGACAATGACATTTCTGTGAGATGTTGGGCTGAGAGAGGGATTGGTGAGGATCCAGCCAGCTTGCATGCCTAAAGTGGGACTAGAACTGATAGTCTTGCAGTTTCTAGACCAGCAGCTTAACCATGAGACCAAACTGTCTCTCTAAGCGAGCAACCTCTTTTTGTTTCTTTCTTTGTTTTTTTATTGTCTCTTTTGAATGCTGCGTAAAAGTGCTGTGTTTATTTTTATTAATGTCTATTTACCCTAATCAAGGAACTATCAAATGAAAATTAGACCCTACCAATATTGGCCGGGCAAGCTATTATAGATAAATACTCACATTCGCTATCATTGGTGATGGTATCTAGGTGGGTAATGAAACATCTATAAGCAAACAACCAGGCTCAGAGAGTATCAAGAACTCCACAGTTCAACACTGAGCTACATATATTCTCTTCTATTGGATTAACTATTCTGTTGACAACCTAATGTTTATTGTTACTGTGAGGATTTTATATAAGTGGATGTCAGTGACAGAATGATTATTTATATACACATTCTTGCATAAATGCTATGCAGACTTTGACTGTAGCATAGGTATTCCTTCGGTAAATTGGATTTATCATTTTTTCTTAAGCATTTTATAGGGAAATCTCTTTGCCTTTGATTGAATTTGACTCCCTTGAAATAGGCATGCAGACATTCAAACCTGTCAGATAATAAATGAAAGTTTCTTAATAGTCAGTTTATTTGTCTAGGGAATTAATGCACAACTAGTCTTCCTGACTGTTTGGCTCCAATTCTGAATTTTCTTTAGTACATTTATTTTGAGGGTTGAAAATTGCTTGAGAAAAAGTAAAGATAAATGCTTACATCACTTGTATTTATTTTAGAGTAAAGTTCCAGTTGGAATTAAAGCTGAAAGTACTAACAAAGTAAGTAATTTCTTTCAAAATAATCTAATCCCCCCCTCTTTTACATATGGCAAAGTTTGCTGTCTGAGTTTGCTGTCTACTCATGCCATTCCCAAATTCTTATGTAACATTGTGCTGTACAAAACCATTGCCGGCTGGTTTTGCACCACTGCAAAAGCAGTTCCAGCTTTTTCTTGCTTTTTTTATATTGCTTTTGTCTTCTAATAGAGAAGAAGTTGCAGCTGGCAATAGTATATTTCATTATGCTTCCTTGTCCTAGAAGCAGAGTTGATATTTTTGTCCTCCTTTCACCCACTCCTGCCTCTTTTTTTCTGTTTTCAAACGTAACAAGAGACTAAATAGAACTATTCTAAACAGAACAGGATAGGATAGGAATCTGGTTGAAAGATAACATGATATAAATTTTAGCTTATAAGCACTGGAATAATTATGTTATTCTATTGCTCTGTTAGTCTCTTGAAGTAAATATTGCAAGCAGTTTTGCAGTGCTTGAAAAGCTCAGAGAACTCCTTGTATCATTTTCATATTTTTTTAAAAATTACATTCATGTCTGGGACTTATGGGACTAAGGGTTTATAATAATTCTTTAGTACAATGAGGAATTTGGGGGAATACATGCAACAGAAAGTTCAGGATTTGGAAGAGATTATAGTAATGTATTAAAAAAATTAAGTACTATTTTGATTTGAGTAATAACTTAGATAAATAACTGGCAAGTATTTATCTAAAATATTGGTATTGGAGATCTAAAGATTACATATTTTGCCTTTCAGTATTCAAAGATAGCAAACCATACCAAAGAACATGAAGACTGTGAACAGGCTAACAAACTGGGTGCAATTAATAGTACATTAAGGTAATTATGCTTTCAATATTAGTGGAAGACATAATTCTTATTTAATGGTTCTCTATATATTTTTTATTCCTGATGTTCTGAGGAAACAAAATAGTTTCATATTTGATGTACCTTTTGTTTGAAACATTTGCATCAGTTCAATTTAAATTATACATGGGATGAATACATGCATCAGATAGCTGATAGTTTCTACAAAATGACTGCCTCTTAATTTCTTAAAACTATACGCTAGTACAATATACTGTATAATAATGAACTATCTCACTTTGACTCATAACCTCCTTATTACTTTTGGTCAGATGGTTCTAGTTTTAGATGTAAACTTCCTTAATTTTAATGGGTTCAGAAAAAATTATAGAACAACAACGAGGAAACAGTTATTTATTGCAACAGATGTAGCGTGAATACGTAATCTAATTCTGCTGAATTTGTACAGTAACTATGCAACTCTAATGATTATTGCAAATAGTTCTAAGAAAGTGCTTTCTGGCTCTATTACTATATGGAAAATAATATAGGTGTTTATGCTATTCCTATTATCTTGTCTTGATCTATTTAATTTTTAATCATTAGTGATTTTACGAGGTTCTGTGAAAGCTTGTTGGGACTATAACAGATATTTTTTTCAGGGTCATCCTAATAATCCTATCTCTGATTTCTATGTAGTTTGAGAGTTATATAAAAATAAATGCATTCAGTCCATAGCTAATATTATTTTCTATCTCTCTTTTATATAGTAACCAAAGTAAAGAAGCTTTCATTGACTGGGCCAGATATGATGATTCCCAGGACCATTTTTGTGAATTGGATGGTAAAATTTGAGGCATATTTTCTTCACTGTGTAACTAAGTAAATAAAGTTAGATTAAATATCCTTACACTTTAAAAACAGAATGTGTTAAAAGTTCTTAAAAATAGTTTCATGTTTAATAATGTTTCAAATGTAAATAAACTTTCGGCTTACTGTCTCTTATTGCTTTTTTGGCTAATGTTAAGTATAACAATTGCAAATACTACTAATCCAAAATGTTACTCTAAGGGGAACCTGGTTGGCACAGTAATTAAGAGAATGGAAAGCTAGCTTGGAAATTATATTCAAAGTGATCATCAATGAGTCTTCATAAAATTGAAGTAAGCTATTAAATGGGCTGCTATAAGATACAACCAAAGATGCATATTCTTCAACCTTTTAATTAAGGTTTGGAATACTTACAAAATTTGCATATGTGGCTACAAAAACCAATTCCAATTTCAAACTGCACCAACAGAAACCTTTCAGATGCTTGGCAACTTACTCATATTTATTACAGTTGCAGTGGCTTGGAGGGTCACGTGATCATTTTCTGACAAACAAAATTACTGTGGCAGCCAGATTAATTTAACAATTGTGTTACTATGGCAAGAAAGTTCGTAAAATGGAGCAAAACGTATTTAACAAATGTCTCGCTAAGCAACAGAAATTTAGAGGTCAATTGTGGTCGTACGTTGAGGACCACCTGTACTTTGTTCAATTGTATATAAAAATATAAAAGAAAATAAAAATATGTCATATTTTAAAATATTTATATATTTACCTTTAATATCCATTTTATTTACAATATTCACATTTAAAATGTAAAAATATAAAATGCACAATGTTGTTTATTTCTTCATAAATGCTTTTATATGCTATTGCTGTAATTTGATCTTTTACATCAAGACAGCTCCTTATACTGAATGTGTTGGCAAATTGCATGTTCCAATTCATAATTAAGCAGCACAGTTTTTCTTTGTTATTAGATGAGAGATCACCTGATGCTCAATATGTCGATTTGCTCTTGAATCCAGAACGATACACTGGATACAAAGGGCCCTCCGCATGGAGAGTATGGAACAGTATCTATGAAGAAAATTGCTTCAAGTAAGTGAAAATAGAGAGCAAAATTATTTGGTATTGAAATTTAAAATTCCTTAAATTACCAAAACATAAATTACCATATTTTTCTCCCTAGGCCACGATCTGTATATCGTCCACTAAATCCACTGGCACCAACCAAGGGTGAGTTGTTAAATCCTTTGTAATTGTAATATATCTATTCTGAATATTAGTTCTTAAGTAAAACATTACTGTGGTTTGTTGCACAATCAGCCAGATATTTAGACTGGATTTTGCATTTTTATCCAGCTCCAAAATTCTTCCCAAGGACCTGGAGTAGGTTGATGTTGTTGTTTGATGGTATTGGCGATATTGTCACTAACATTTTTATTAATACCTAAGGTTTTTTTAATGTCTGTTCCAGGGGTGTCAAACTCAACTTTATTGAGAGCCGCAACAGAGGGCTGGGGTATGCATGGCCAGCTTGATGTCACTTGTATCGGGAGCACTTGTGGTGGCCCAAGCACTCTGCTAGTGAAAACGACTTCCCGAGCCCCCAAACGAGTTCCAGAGCTTGGGCTCCATTTTTGCTGGCAGAGGTGCTGCGGGCTGGTCCTTCGCTATTTCCAGGGTAGCCTGAGGGCCAGATCTAAGCACCCTGTGGGCCAGATCTGGCCCGCAGGCCTTGAGTTTAATACCCCTGTTCTATTTGTTTAATTCAACTTGGCAAATATACATTCATCAGATAATGAAACACATTGAGACCTAGCTATATATGATAGTTGTGCATAATTAGCAATTACATCTGAAACCATAGTTCTTCAAACAATAATTCTGATTTGAATGGGAAGGCACATCTTTGTAAGAAATCACTTCCATTTTTCAGTTAAATCAATGCATCAGAAATAAAATTAACTAGTCTGATTTAGTAAAAAAAAATCCAATCATCTGCTCTCAGTTTATGTTCTTTAATTGGATATTTTTATTCTGGGAGGTACAAAATACATTCTTTTAAAGTGACCTATAACATAAAGCAAGAAGAAATAACACATTTTAAAAAATTGATATCCTTTACAATCTTGTGCCAGTATTCTCCCATTTTGTTATGGATGGCAAATATATCACTATTTGAATCTTTAACTTTTGAGAAAAATAGTGTTGGAGTTAATTGCAATCAGAAACTTCTGACCAATTTAACACACATACAGTATATGTTGATACTCTGTGCAGAAATAAATATGAAATAAATTATAATACTTATCTTTTATAACTTTTTTTTTTCAGGAGAAGATGATGGTAAGTTTTTGTGACATAATATTCTTTCACTGTATTATTTAAGATTCTGTAAAAAATCATAAGAAATGGGAAATCCCCCAGGATTACAATTTTACAATATTACCATACTGTACCTAATAAATGAATTTCAGTGAGAGATATAAAGTAGGAAAAATAAAGAAAGAAAAGTTTAACAAACATTTATTGGTTATATTGGAACACAAATGTTGTCTAGGATTACTATTCCTTTTCTCATGATTAATAGATGATGCTAATAATTGGTGATATGCATAAACAATTGCCATTAATACTATAATTCTATAGGGATCATTATTAAATTTGTGAGGTCCAGCAAACTAGATTAGAATGATGATTGATTTTCTGATGTTCTGTTACATTCCAGGGATCTTTATATAAATTCTGTTACTATGACTTGTTTTGAAATAAGCATAAATCAGATTTAAAACAGCTGAACCCTTTTTTCAACTTGAGAAATAAATATTTAAGAATGTTTAACGAGAAGCAATGAAGTGATACATCAAGATTCAGTTTTCACAAATTTTTAGATGAAAGGGCTAGATAATTTTGATATGTATTTTGGGATATGCTGTGAATTTAGATTTTCAAAGTATTTATTGATTAGATATGTCTAGGCCTTGTTTGAAATTAATTATTTCTGTATTCACAGGAGAATCGTTTTATACATGGCTAGAAGGTAAATTCAGTAATATAAAAATTCTAATGAAAAACAGCAAACTGTGTAATAAGAAAGTCCTATGAAATTTAAAGATTAAGGAATGAATTTCTATTCAAGGAAAAAAATGTAACAGTCAGCTTGTTAGCTAAAAAAAAACTTGTTGATTTTGCAAGATTTGATCATTTTTACTAAATGCTTTCAATGATGAAATTAATGTGTACCATCCTTTACAATCATCCTTTAAATGTTTTGCACAGGGCTATGCAAAACATTTTAAAGACATGCCTTGCAAATCATGTTAATTGAAGTAAGTCTTAAAGCAACCATGGCAAGCCATTGCAGTTCTTTTGAAGGCAGTTCCCAGTTCTCTGCATGTACCTGCCAGGATAGCATTTGAAATAATGCTTTAAAGTTTCAGCCTTTAAAAGGATATGTCCTAGTGGACAACCATTTAAATATGAGCCAGCAGTGTGCAGCAGCTGCCCAAAAAGCCAACACAGTTTTAGGCTGCATAAACAGAGGGATAGAATCAAGATCACATGAAGTGTTAATACCACTTTATAATGCCTTGGTAAGGCCACACTTGGAATACTGCATGCAGTTCTGGTTGCCACGATGTAGAAAAGATGTTGAGACTCCAGAAAGAGTGCAGAGAAGAGCAACAAAGATGATTAGGGGACTGGAGACTAAAACATGAACAGTTGCAGGAACTGGGTATGTCTAGTTTAATGAAAAGAAGGTCTAGGGGAGACATGATAGCAGTGTTCCAATATCTCAGGGGTTGCCACAAAGAAGAGGGAGTCAAACTATTTTCCAAGGCACCTGAGGGTAGAACAAGAAGCAATGGGTGGAAACTAATCAAAGAGAAAAGCAACTTAGAACTGAGGAAAAAATTCCTGACAGTTGGAACAATTAATCAGTGGAACAGCTTGCCTCCAGAAGTTGTGAATGCACCAACACTGGAAGTCTTTAAGAAGATGTTGGATAGCCATTTGTCTGAAACGGTATAGGGTTTCCTGCCTAGGCAGGGGGTTGGACTAGAAGACCTCCAAGGTTCCTTCCAACTCTGCTATTGTATTGTATTATTGTATAAGAAGTGGATTTCTCCAAAAATTTGATTTTGGACCTGTGGTTTTGAATTTACTTACCAAGGATCTTGAGTTACAAGAAAGCAGGGAGCTAGCCAAGGCATGGATGGTGCTAAATATTTTGGAATAGTAAAACCAAGGATGATTGTAAAGATCGCCATTTGTCTGAAACGGTATAGGGTTTCCTGCTAGGCAAGGGGTTGGACTAGAAGACCTCCAAGATCCCTTCCAACTCTGCTATTGTATTGTATGGCTGGCTTGATGTTTCCAGAAGAGTTTCACTCACTCTAATAAAGTTTGGAAAGCCCCTTCTTCTTTACAAATCACTTGTTTTGAATGCTTTGCTCAGCTGTTTTTTTAATGCAAGCTCTGGGTCAGGGCTGTCAAACTCCCGACCCATGGGCTAGATGCGTCATGCGCTGGCCACGGTCATGCCCGCTTTAGTGAAAGGGAAAAATGTCCCATACATCACGTGATGCCACCGTGGCAATGTGAGTTTGCCACCCTTGCTCTAGGTCAATTTTGCATAGGAACTACATATCACACATAAATAGAAAAAAATAGTAAAGTGATTACTACACTTGTAAATGAAATATAATAGGACTGATTTTATTATTCAAATCAAGTGTTGTAAATATTATCTAAAATATTGCAATATCTCCTATACTCAAGATACGTCTTATCAATGGATTGCTTTGATCAATTTCTCTAATCTGGCAATGTTCACCCACTTTGGATCCATTTTGTTGTGAGGTTTAAATATAAAACAAAACCATTGTTTTCCATTATGTGACAGAACTGTAATGAACCTTGGATCTAGCCACTACCCATTTCTGGTCTTTGCATGCTAAAGAAAAAGATCCACTATGTGCTTTCTATAAAATGTTCTAACTTGGAAACTGATTAGTGGGAATAAGGCAGAATTTGAACTATTGCTTTATTCTCCAGTCTTTCAGCTCAGCTTTGAATGAATGAAAAATATTGTGCAGTCATAGAAAGCTTTCGATCTGCTAGAGCAGTGGTTCTTTTTCTTCACTATGGACCCCCTTTAAATACCTTTTGTGGCCAGACTTAACTAAAAATTTAAATCATCTTCAAGCCTTCAAAGACCCCCTGTGATGATATCACAGACCCCAGGGGTCCACAGACCATAGGTTGAGAACCACCATGCTAGGGGATCCTGTTAGTAGAAATGGACAGAGGGAATCTTGACTGATTCTTCCTGCAATTATCTGTGCTGTTCTAGATAGTCCCCATCAGTTCTCCAGAACTCATCTCCATAAGTTGCAATAGTTGAAGGGACCAAAATTTTCCTTTTGTATCTATCCCAGTGGAATATTGCCAGTCTCAAAAAGCAACTCTTCCAGTTTTTTCAAGAATTTCCAAAGGTGGAACTGTTACAGGTAGTCCTCAACTTATGACCACAATTGAACCCAACATTTCTGTTGTTAAATGAGACATTTGTTAAGTGAGTTTTGCCCTTTCATTTTACAACTTTTCTTGCTACAGTTGTAAATCACTGCAGCTTACAAATTAGTAACCAGTTATTAAGTGAATCTGGCTTCACCACTGATTTTGCTTGTCTGAAGCTCACAAAAGGTAGGTCCACATGACCTTTGGACACAGCAATAGTCATAAATATGAGTGAGATACCAAGCATCTGAATTTTGATCACATTATCATGGGGATGCTAAAAAAGTCGTAACTGTGAAAAATAATCACTAGTCACATTTTTCAGTGACATTGCAACTTTGAACGGTCACTAATGAACTGTTGTAAGTGGAGACTACTTATATAGCAAACTACTTTCTAACTGGAGTATTGAATTATTTTCTAATTCAATTTTAACAATATTTTTATCTCATCTAGGGCTTTGTCTTGAAAAACGTGTATTCTATAAACTTATTTCAGGACTTCATGCAAGCATCAACTTACATCTTTGCGCAAACTATTTACTTGAAGGTAAATTGCCCCTTCTCTTTTTATTATTGTGGGAAGTTAATTTTTCCACTATTCCCATAAAAATAATTTCAATATTTACCTTAAAGCATTGTTTTTCTTTGTTCAGAAACATGGGGAAGACCTCGTTGGGGACCTAATGTCAAAGAATTTGCCCATCGTTTTGACCATACTGAAACAAAAAGTGAAGGACCAAGACGACTAAAAAATTTATATTTCCTATATTTGGTGGAACTGCGTGCATTGTCAAAGGTTGCATCATACTTTGAGCGTTCAATTGTGGACCTTTATACTGGAAATTCACAGGAGGATACAGAAACTAAGTCTCTCTTGTTAGAAATCTTCCAAGATACAAAGTAGGTGTGCTTTTCTTCTCCACCTTTAGTATGTATTCAGATACAGACAACTGAATAAAGTTGATTTCAGAAGATGTTTAGAGAATTGCAGGAAAATGAAGGTATTAAAACAGACCTAAAAATAAGGTTCAATTCACATATAAGATTAAACGATTGTTTAACCATAACTTATTATAAATAAATTTATAATAAATAACTAAATCATCAGGATTATGACAGATACTGGAAGAAATTCAGGTTGCCAAAACGGGACAAATGAAACATTATGCTGAGATCACACATGTGGTTAACACATACAGGAAATTAGCTTCAGGTTGCTGACGAACTAACGTGATATACTCAGCCGATATATAAGAATATTCATTTTTTTATCCTTTGACATTTTTTATTCTTCCTTTGAATTAGTTAACCCCAAAGATGGAGTGTTTTGATTAGAAATGTCAAATTATTGAGAAAGGTGCCATTTCAAGTGAATTCAGTGAACTAGTAATCTGTTATACAATATTGTTTTTGTGGACAACTGCTGCATTTTAGAATGCTGAGTCCTCTGTGTTACAGGATGTTGGGGTCAAATAGCTCAGTGGAAAAAGTTAGAAGGTCTGGGTGAATTTTAATAGGAGCCATGATGGCACGGTGGTTAGAATGCAGTATTGCAAGCTAACTGTGCCCACAACCAGGAGTTCGATCCTGACTAGATCAAGATTGACTCAACCTTCCATCTTTCCGAGGTTGGTAAAATTAGGACCCAGATTGTTGGAGGGCAATATACTGAAATTTGTAAACCACTCAGAGAATACTGTAAAGCACTGTAGAGCAGTATATAAGTCAGGGATGTCAAACTCAAGGCCCGTGGGCTGGATTCAGCCCACAGGGTGCTTAAATCTGGCCCTGGGGCCGACATGGAAATATCAAAGGACCGGTGCCTTTGCTGGCTAAAACAAGCCATCGGGGGGGGGGGGGGGTTTGCCTTCCAGGCCTCCAGCACACTGCCGGCCAAAAAACGGCCACACGAGGCCGTGCAGGGCCTTTGTATGGCCTGTTTTCGGCCAACAGAGTGCTGCAGGAGGACTGGATTGGACTGGATTACAATTATGTGGCCTCAAGTAAACCCTTAATCTGGATAGAAAACAAGCAACATCCCATGTTAATACTACAGTTTAATGCCAGATTTTACATACTGTAGGTCCATTTAATCTACAAGCAATAAACTATAATTGCCATTTCTATTTACTATCCTGGAAATTTACCTCTACTGTTAGATCTTGTATTATCATTTTATTTATGCTATTGTATTTTTATTATTAGTTGAATAATAAAAATACAATAGTATAAATAGCTTTTCTGCCTAGAAAAGCAATTACTATTAAATAATGGGATATACATTTAGAAATAAAAGTCTAGTGGAGTATGAAGAATAAGTAAATGTTTGCCAGTAATATCTGTTAGAAGAAATAGGAAAATGGTTATAGTAAAGAACTGTGGAAAGAAAGAAGGGAAAAATGCATCTTGAGCCTGTGTCAAACTGCCATCATGGCCACACCCACCCCAGACATGCCCACCATGCCCACTCCTTCCCCCAGCTACACACAGACACATGGCCCTCCAAGTCAAACACAACTCTGATGCGGCTCTCGATGAAATCAAGTTTGATACTCCTATCTAAAATTCTATAATGAAGTGATATTGCTATTCAATAAAAGCCATGGGAAATGGCCTTGAAGAGCAGAAGGAAGAGTCACTACCAAGGAAATGATTAGAGCAAGAGGGATTTGAACTTGGGCCAAGAAAATAACTTGAGAAACCCTCTCAAACAAGCACATCCCTAATTTACACAAAGATAAAGGGAGGACAAAATACAATCAGACTTGCAAGATTCTGTTACTGTAGAACTACAGAGCCAGGGCCTGCGGCTGATGCTTTGCAATGCAAGGTCTGTTACCAACAAGGCCCCCCTCATTAATGAGTTGATCTCAGAGGGGGAGCTAGACCTTGCAGGGATAACGGAGACCTGGTTGGGCCACGAGGGTGGTTTACCCCTCGTGGAAATGTGCCCACCAGGTTTCCGGGCATTCCATCAGCCCCGGGCCCTGGGTAAGGGTGGTGGGGTGGCGGTGGTTATTCGGGAATGTTTAGAGCCGAGGGAGTTCACTGTCCTTCAGATACCCGGGTGTGAGTCCCTTGGTGTGAACTGGGGCCCAGGGAGGCAGTGGGGCTTGCTGATTGTATACTTGGCTCCTCGCTATGCATCAGCAGCCCTGCCCGAGCTCCTCGAGCTAATCTCAGCGACGGCGGTTGAGACTCCCAGACTTTTGGTCATGGGGGACTTCAACTTGCCGTCAACGGGAGCGGCTTCCGAGGTGGCTCGGGAGTTCATGGCTTCCATGACGGCCATGGACCTGACCCAATTAGTTCAGGGCCCCACTCACGAAGGGGGCCACACACTGGACCTCATTTTTGTATCTGAACAGTGGACGAGTGGTCTGGGAATAGGGGACTTAGTCATCACGCCCCTGTCATGGTCAGATCACTCATCCCTCCGGCTGGACTTCCCTGGCGCTATCCCCCACTGCGAGGAGGCGGAACCAGACTCTACAAGCTGGTACCGCCCCAGGCACCTGATGGAATCGGACAGATTCCAGACGGAGCTTGGGCCAATACCTGTAGCCCTGTCCCGCTCCCGCTCCGAGGACCTAGTGACTGCCTGGAATAGGGCGACGACTGGGGCCTTGGACCGGGTTGCGCCTTTGCGACCTCTCCTGCGGCATCGACCCACCCGGGCTCCTTGGTTTACTGAGGAGCTAAGGGTGATGAAGCGCCACAGGAGACGTCTAGAGAGCAGGTGGAGGTCCTCACGCTCCGAATCTGACCGAACACAGGTAAGAGCCTATTTGCGGACTTACCTTGTGGCAATAAGAGCGGCCAAGCGTAGGCATTGTGCCGCCCTTATTGCGTCCGCGGATAACTGCCCTGCCACCCTGTTTCGGGTGACCCGTTCCCTTTTATCGCAGGGGACGCGGGAGACACCCTTACAGGGAAGAGCAGAGGAGTTTGGGGAATATCTTCAGGACAAAATTGATCAGATCCGGAGCGGATGGACCTCCGTCAGTGGACCAGACGAGCCGTCAACAGCGAGTCTTGAGAGACCATTCTGGGATGAGTTTGACTCTGTTGCTCCTGAGGATTTGGACAGGTTGCGTGGACGGCTGCGGCCCACCACATGTTCAATGGACCCGTGTCCCTCCTGGCTGGTACTGGCAGCCTGGGAGGTGACACGAGGCTGGCTTCTGGGCCTGGTGAACGCCTCATTGGGTGAGGGATACTTACCAACCGCCTTGAAAGAGGCGGTGGTGAGACCCTTGCTCAAGAGACCTTCGCTCGACCCAATGGAGCTAGCTAATTACCGTCCAGTCTCCAACCTCCCCTTTTTGGCGAAGGTTGTTGAGAATGTGGTGGCGCAGCAGTTCCCGTGACACCTGGACGAATCCAACTATCTAGACCCACGCCAGTCCGGCTTCCGACCCGGGCACAGCACAGAGACAGCCTTGGTCGCATTGGTCGATGATCTCTGGAGGGCTAGAGATAGGGGTTGTTCCTCTATCCTGGTCCTATTAGACCTCTCGGCGGCTTTTGATACCATCGACCATGGTATCCTATTGCGCCGGTTGGAGGGGATGGAAGTCGGAGGCACCGTTTTGCGGTGGTTCGGCTCCTACCTCTCCGACCGGAAGCAATGTGTGTTGACAGGGGGGCAGAGGTCGTCCCTGAGGCCACTCACCTGTGGGGTGCCGCAGGGGTCCTCTTGCCTCTCCTGTTCAACGCATATGTGAAGCCGCTGGGTGAGATCATCCGTGGTTTTGGGGTTGAGTACCACCTGTACGCTGATGACACTCAGCTGTACATTTCAACCCCAAACCACCCCAACGAGGCTGTCGAAGTGATGTCCCGGTGTCTGGAAGCCGTCGGGGTCTGGATGGGGGACAGCAGACTCAAACTCAACCCCTCCAAGACCGAGTGGCTGTGGATACCGGCGCCTCGGTTCAGCCAGCTGACACCATCGCTGGCCATAGGGGGCGAACAACTGTCCCCTGTGGAACGGGCGCGCAATTTGGGCGTCCTCCTTGATGCCCAGCTGTCAATGGAGGACCATGTGGCAGCCGTGGCAAGGGGGGCGTTCCACCAGGTTCGCCTGGTGCGCCAATTGCGCCCCCTACTGGACCGGAGTGCCCTGCGCACGGTCACTCATGCGCTGGTGACGTCTCGCCTGGACTACTGCAATGCCCTCTACATGGGGCTTCCCTTGGGACGCATCCGGAGACTGCAGCTAGTTCAGAATGCAGCCGCGCGGGTTATCATGGGGAGTACACGATACTCCCACGTAACACCTCTCCTGCGTGAGCTGCACTGGCTACCTGTGGCCTTTCGGGTGCGTTTCAAGGTATTGATTACCATCTTTAAAGCGCTCCATGGCATAGGACCTAGTTATCTGCAGGATCGCATCCTACCACACACGTCCCTACGACCAATCCGCTCACACAGGGAGGGAATCCTCCTGGTGCCGTCCGCTAGGCAATGCCAGCGGGCGACACCTAGGAGTAGGTCCTTCTCTGTGATGGGCCCAACCCTCTGGAATGACCTCCCCCCCGACATTCGAACTACCACCGACCTCCGTTCCTTCCGTCAAAAATTAAAGACTCACCTGTTTCAATCAGCTGGCCTGACACTCTCTTAGTTTTGCCTCCCGGGGATATATTTTAATTGGGTTTGGGTATTTTAATTGGGGATGTTTTTTAGGGTTTCTATAGTATATTTATTTCTTGTACAGTCTTATCTCCTCCATCCAAATGTTTAGTATTTAATTGTTTTATATTATTGTATTTTATGCATTTTATTTGATTGTACACCGCCCCGAGTCCCTTTTTGGGAGAGGGGGCGGTTTAGAAATCCAAGAAATAAAAATAAATAAAATAAATAGTTGTCACAAGAAAACTGGGGTGTCAAACTCTATTTCATTGAGGGCCGCATCAGGGTTGTGTTTGACCTCAGACGGCCTGGGGGTGGACGTGGCCAGCTCAATGTCACTTGTGGTGCCTTTGGTGGCCCGTGCGCTCTGCCAGCAAAAACTGGTTCCCGAGCTCCATTTTTGGCTGTGACAGCCTTCTACAACCCTCCGCGAACCAAGACAGAACTTGTGGCCCTCACATGCTCCATTTGTGGCTGCGATGGCCTCCTGGAATCTTCTGCCAGCGAAAACAGAGCTCAGGAGAGTGCTTGCAGGCTCGTCCTTCACTGTTTCCAGGGTACCCCCACGGGCCAGATATAAGCCGGGCTGGATCTGGCCCCCAGGCCTTGAGTTTGACAACCCTGCAATAATAACAATCCTAGCCTCTATAGCAGGGGTGTCAAACTCAATTTCATTGAGGGCCGCATCAGGGTTGTGTTTGACCTCGGGCCGAAGTGGGCATGGCCAGGGTAGGCAAGGCCAGTTCAATGTCATTTGTGTTTGGGGCACCTGTTGTGGCCCAAGAGCTCTGCCAGAAAAAATGACTCCTGAGCTCCATTCTCAGCTGCGACGGCCTCCTGCAACCCTCTGCCAGCAAAAACAGAGCTTGTGGCACTCGTAAGCTCCGTTTTCTCTGACAGAGGCACTGTGGGCCAGTCCTTTGTTGTTTCCAGGGTGGGCCTATGGGCCAGACCTAAGCATCCCGCAGGCCAGATCCGGCCGCTAGGCCTTGAGTTTGACACTCCTGCTGAATAGGATTGGTTTCTTAGTCAAATCTACTTTGTTAAGCTGACAAATTCATTCTGGAGACAAAAGTAGTAGAGTTGTTAAAATATCTGTCAGATATCATAATGTGCATACAATATGTAGTTTTGGATGAAGTTTTCTCTCTGTCTTTTGAACAATAATATTCTCTATTGTCAGAAAGTTAGTTTGTAATTGTTTGTTTATTTCTATTTAGCGGGGGGGAGGGATATAGTGACATACTACGAAGCCCACAAGACATTACATCCAGATGAAAAAAAGAAAGAGTTTTATAAAAGAGTTGCCGAGAAAGACAAAATTGAGAATTGTAGCTAAAACTGTTGTGTAATGAAGTATTTCATGTTGTTATTTCCTTTGGAATATTTGTTAAGAATCCTTTGAGGAAAAAACATAAAAGTAACATTTCTGCATTGCTTATAGAATTGGACAAACCATGTAACTAGGTATGCCTATAATATATATTTTGGCTCTTGAGCTATATTTTAAACATTTTATTTCAATTAATTGTAGAAAGTGGATCATTATTAGTAGTATCCAAACTGTTTTGTTGAATAAGTCTAATTCATTATCAAAATTTATCTAGGTCCTTTCCTATGCATTTTGATGAAAAGTCCATGTTTTCTGGAAACAAAAAGGAAGCCAGATCTTTAAAGGTAAACATAGTTTTTACATTGATAATTTATATGTACAAATAAAAGATACTTTAAATTAGATTAAATCATGTTTCTTTGCTTTTATGTATGCATTTGATTATTTTGCTTTATATTTGAGGCAACATCAGTAAACATCAAGCTACTTTTAAATTCTTACGAGTAATATTTCAGAAAAGTAGCAAGCAAGTCATCAGAATGTAAGATATTGGATTAATGTAAGATACTAATTAGAATCTCTGTCATGCTATCTATTTGCATAATTTTGAATCATCTTCATATTTCTACTGTTTACAGCTGTACTTTATAGCTTTATGGTAAATGCCAATTCATAAGCTTCTTTACGACATAAAAAAATGCAACTTTTTCTTTTTATGAGAATATGAAAGAAACACCAGGAGCAGAAGCACCCAGGGGTGGAGATCAAATGATGGAACAAGTATTATGTCATGCCAATTCAAACTCCACCTCTTTTTTAGATATGTTGTTGCACACATGTACAAAAGGTGCAGAACTTCACCACAGCAATGTTGATTTCATCCTTTTGACAAGATATCTTTTTCAAAGCCAATAGTACTTAGTGAAACTGACATAGAATTTATAGAATAACTATGGATACATTCAGACAACTTGCCATCAGATTAAAAATGGTTGCAAACGATAGTTTGAACTAATTAGTTTGAAGGCTTGGTTACCTCTAAAATGAAAATGATACACAAAATTAGGAAGTAAAGAAAAACATTGAGAGAAGAGAATGTTGGCCCACATCTTGAGAATCATTAATGCCTTATAAAAAGTTTTAAACATGTTTTTCTGTATTGGTAGGAAGAATTCAGATTGCATTTCAAGAACATATCTCGCATAATGGATTGTGTTGGATGTGATAAATGTCGTTTATGGGGAAAATTACAGGTATCTGATTTTTTTTTCATATTTTTAAGGTTAACATTCTTACATAGCAAAACAGTTTTCACACCAGCTAAACTATTCCCTATACTCTGCATCTCTAAGGCTGGTTAATATCAATATGGTAAATTTTAGCTTTACTATAGATATTTCACATTTGCTGTATTATGACATTCAAGCTATTCAAATAGTACATGTCATTTCACCAATTATAGAATACAAGTGCTATATAGTAGGAATACATACCCCATTATGCAAATATTATTCAATATTTATATTAAAATACTGCATAGCAATAGCACTTAGACTTATACTGTGTTTCCCCCAACCAGAAAATAGACTTAAACAGAAAATAAGCCCTGGCTGGATTTTTTAGCATGTTTGTAATATAGGCCTACCCCAAAAATAAGTGTAGAAATGCCCAAAGTTGTTAATGAATGTATATTGCACTCTTGCTGTTTAATATATTGGTTCTCTTTCAGACTCAAGGTTTAGGAACTGCTTTGAAAATCTTATTCTCCGAAAAAGAAATAAAGAATCTTTCTGAGTACAGTCCGTCCAAAGGTTTTCAATTGACACGGCAAGAAATAGTTGCTCTTCTGAATGCATTTGGAAGGTAAGTTACACTTGAAATTTGTTATAGCTATGTAGTGATAGGCTGGGCTTTTTCTTCGTGTAATATGGACTTTAAAAATATGTATGTACAAGTATCCCTCAATTTATGACAGCAATTCAACCCAGAATTCTGGTCACAAATCATTGCAATTATTAATTTGATTCAATGTTATGATTATTTTTATGACGGTTGTTAAGCTAGTTTTCGATCAAATTTCTGATTTGATCTAAAATTCAAGTTGGTGTTTCATGCATGAAGAGCTTCCTTCTTTTAATACTGAACTTCTGTAGACTTGATCCTTCTTCCTTTCTCTTCTTCACAGACTTTCTACAAGTATACGAGAGCTACAGAATTTCAAAGTCTTACTGCAACAAAAAAGTTAACGAAGGCTTTGTACCTATTGGTAGAAGCAGCCACTAATTTATCACCAGGCAAAACGAAGCCAATCTGCATACAAGACTGTTCTAGAAAGGCAAGAATATATATAATTCCAATTTGAATATTTAAAATAGAAAAGGTTACATTGGACAAAATATTTATGGATAAACTACCTGGCTTTAGTTATGTAAAATCTTTGTTTTCAACTGTTTCACTATTCTTACTCTCTACTACTTTTGTTTCATCATCATTCAAAAGAAATGTTGCCTCTCCTACTTTACATCACCATGCAGGAACCTCATCCTGGCTACATTGCTTACATGAAAAAGATTCTTTCTAAAAATATCTGAGTGGAAATGCTTTTTTAATGTTTATTTGGAGGTATTGACGATATGTAAGAAAAATGTTTTCTTGCATTTGTATTTTGTTTGTTACAGTCTCTGTCATGGCCAGTAAATATTTTACTAAAATAAGCCCCTTGGCATCCAGGGGAAGTAGTTATTGGGGAATCTCAAGTTATTTTTGTGTTTGCCTCCTTGTCCTCTTCTCCTTTCCTTTTTTATTTTATTTTTCTACAACACAGCTGCTTTCTCTGATAAGACAAAACTGGGTTAAATTTATCAGTTTTTATTCTGAATGGATACTGAAAGGCTTTTCCCATTAACTGCTGCTAGCTTAAAAAATTCAGCTCAAGCTTTAGTCATGGACCTTAATCTTCCATTTCAAAAACCTTAAAAATTCTTCTTATTCTGGTGCTCTTCTATTCAAAAACAATAAAAAATAAAACTAAATATTTTCACAGATAAATGGCAACTTTTTTAAAAAGAAAAAGTCACTTCCAGAATTCAACAGAGCACATTCTATCTATGCAATCTCTAATTACACCTTTAAAAATATAGTCTCTAATAAAATGGATATTCTATACATTTGTTCCTAAATCTTTATCTACAAAGGGGGATCTAGTTATCAAAGAACTGTTGCAGGTAATAAACCTTTAAATTCTTAATCTGCAGTAGGAAGAAGTCTATAAATTGTGAAGGAGCACCTTATTAAAAAACTGTTTGTAATGTAATATTTGTATTCTGTGAGGGAATGAATGTCAGTTTAAGTACAATATACAGATTTGTACATATTTTGCTTTGCTTTGATAAGTAAAACAAGTCTTTACAAAATGAATTAAAAGTGCTCTTAAAATCTTCTAATTTAAGACATGTCTGCTGCTATTGTTGTTGTGTGTGTCTCTATTTATACTGCATGCTTTAAGCAACATAATTCCATAACTTTGTGATTTAAGTTTTTAAAAATGAAGATTCTCAGCTGTATGTATTTCCACATATGTGAAAGTTTCCAGTGATAACTAAATGAAGAAAATTATAATGTTTTGTCCTTATAATTTAAGATTTCATTGTTTATTAAAATCAATAGATAGTGAGCAATATTCTAAAGATTGCATTCAGTTCAGCGCTTAACAAATAGGAACTTCAGATCTTTATGGTAGATAGGAATAGTCTTGTATCAGATTCTGCAACTAGGGAAACTTGTCTGTGCCTTATAATTTAATGTTACTGGCAAGGTCTGTTACTTGTAAGATCTGTTTCTTGTCAATTAGCTTTATTGTATCCAATTTGTGATGAATCAGACATAAGATTTTGTACAATGGAATGAAGATTATTTTTGTTAATTCATCTATTTCTCATACCTTTTCCCATTATCCAAATTCAAAATAATCTAGTGTGTTGGCATTGCAGGAATAAATAAATGCCCCCCCCCTACTCAAAATGCTGAAGGAGATTTGAATAGACTAAGAGCTATAGGCTTCAGAATTTATGGACATATTTTTAAAGCATGTGATCTGAAATTTTGCTATTTTTAATGTTGTGTTTTGAATGGAAATTGATATTCAAAAGTGTTTAATTTTCACGTTTTAATGGTAAATAATACTGAGTTAGCATGGAATCCATATGCAAGGTTCTTATAGCTTCAGTTCTTCTTGGTGTGTGCTACTTGAAACTAAAGTCACATGGACATGAATCCTTTCAGCTTTCTTTAAATCGCTTCCTTAAAAAAAGGGCAAGGTAAGCAAAATATTTTTCTCTCTTTACGCTAAATATAAGTTTAATGAAATATCTATTTTAGAAATATTACTTTGTCTTATGCTAGCTTTTGCTGATTTTTTAATGGGAGAGCCAGTAGACCTCATTTTATGTGTATCGAAGGTAGATGTTGATTCTAAGTCAAGATCCTATGAATAAGATTACAGAAGTACATTACTCAGGAGGTTTGTGTACATCCAAGATTGTGAAGGCTACTATTTATTTAATTGGTTAAAAATACAGAAATTATAAGTAGAAAACAATGTTGTAGTAATTTTCAGTTTTCATTAGTTTTCAGACTTCTTGACTATTGAATTGCTTTCATATTGAATAAGGAATTTAATTGCTAAAATGTGGCCAAAATACAAGAAGTGCTACAATTACGTCTGGAATTCTGAGTGTCTCTTGAGAGTTCAAAGCATCTCTTTAATTATGTATTTGTCTGCTCAGCTGTTCTTTTTATTGAAAGAAATAAAAAATAGCTAGTTGTGTGTAATAGACAACATGAGTTTTTATTCAGTAGTATAGAGATTTGAAAGAAGCCTTTGAATCTGCCATATAGAAACAAGAATTTCCAAGTGGCTGAATTCAGCCACAGTTAAGAGTTGTTTTCTGTTTCTCTTACTATTCTTATTACCAATAGAAAGAAATGGACAAAAGAAGTTGCTTTCCATGCCATTTAATCTAACTGAGGAACAATTGTGGTCATTACATACTACACTTTCTAAGCTTGATTGCTCCAGTTACTACTAATGTAAAGATCACCAAGGCCGCTCCCTCATTGGGCCAGGTGGCACAATCAAGAAGAATTCTTGTCACTTTTGCTTCCATTGCAATCCTTTCCAGACAGCATAAACCACTTCAATTTCTACTTAGCAAAAGACTAGCGTAAAGCTAGAGCTGGCAGCACTAAAAGGAAATCATGCCTACTTTGATTCATTGCAAGCCTGTCCTCTCCAGCCATCATAAATCAGTGCAATTTCTTCTTAGTGCCGCCAGCTATAGCTTTACGCTAGTCTTACCCTGGTGAAGCTAAGAAGAAATCTTAGTGGTTTATGCTGGCTGGAAAGAAAAGGATTGCAAAGGAAGCAAAAGTGACAGGATTTCTTCTTCTTGATTATGCCATGTGACCCAGTGAGGGAGCGGCCTTCTCTACCCTGACTTCTTCAGCTTGTCAAAAGGTAAGTAAGCGAAAGGATATGAGGGAGTGGGGATGGGGAGAGTGCATGTATGTTGGCAAAGCAGGCCCAGTGCCTATGAGTACCTGGCCAGGCAGGATGGGAGGATAATAGGTGGGTGGATGGCAGTGTCTCTCCTGTCGGTCATAAGGGGGAATGACCAAGGGAGTGAAGGGGCAGCAGAGTTTATAAGTTTGAAGCAGATTCGTATTTAGCTTTTGGGGTACGCATTGTAACTTTGAACATTCATTAAATAGCCTGTCAAACCTCAAGGATTAACTGTATTTCCTGTTGTTATGTCACCAATTTTATTAAGTACAATTCTTAACTACAATTTTATTTGGGATAGGAAATGAGAAATGTATATAAAGAAATCAACAATATGGTATAATTTGTTATCAAATATCTAGATTAGGTTTCTAGCTCAGCAAAGACTTGATAATCCTGTGCTGACTAATTCCTTTTGGGCTGAGGAACTTTACAATAATTAGAATTACTAGCATTGTCGAGTATCTGTGGAATGACAAGATGCAGCACAGTCATCTATGAATGCCTTTAGATGCTGTGGAATATGAGATGTCCACAAGTTTTCCGGAGAGTTCTAAACAATGAAGCCTATCAGGTCCCAGTTAGAATACCATTTGCAAAGAACTCTTTAAAGCTGGTCATATGTACAACATGATATACTAAAATATTTCCTGTGTGACTGAGAGCAATAAAGAGAATTTCTTTTAAATGCAGTCCTCAACTTACAACCACAATAACTCTGAAATTTCAGTCCTAAGTCATTGTAGTCTTCAGTAAAGGCACCACGTGACCAGTCTCGATTTTACAACAATCATGAAGTAAGTCACCATAGTCACATAACCAATCACATAGCCAACCATGTGATTCTTAAGTGAATCCAACATATCCAATGGACTAGAAACCAGCACAAAAAATGTTGTGAATGTGAATTCATTAAAAAGTGCCTGAAATGCAATTATGGAGTGGGAGGGGATATAGCAATTTTAATTTTGAGTATGGGTGGCAAGTAGTTTTTAAATAGTTTGTCATAACTTTGAACAGTCATAAATCACTGGTCACCAAAGACTACATATTGTTTCTGATGTATAGATCAGTTTTTTATTTGTTTGATTTTGTTTTGGGTTTTATGTTGTCTGCCCTGGGAACTATTCTTTTACAACTTTTAGCAACCTGTTACAAGAAATTCGCAGAGCATTTTGAGATATAGTTTGCCACCAAGACACTTGTGGTGGTTTGCCCTGTCATTTGTTATCTTGCCTCTTTCCCATCATGGCTACTTTAAATTAGCTTAAAGGGATTAACTGATGGGTTCAGGGTTGGGGAAAAGCTTCTTTGCATTAGGACATGCTTCTGGTTGCCCTTAAAGAGGTCACAATTTAACCCCACCAGGAAAAGGCTTTCTTGGATCTGGAAGATTATAATTGTCATGTAGGATTGAATACATGGGCAAGTATTTCTGCATTTATTGTAAAGTGCTTTGTGAATTTTAAAATGAATAATGTATAGGAAGTCCTCAAATCATAACCACAACTGAGCCCAAAATTTCCATTGCTAAGTAAGACAGGTGAGTTTTGTCACATTTTATGAAGTCAGCATTCCCATAAATCTCGCCTGCAGAAGGAAGCATGAAATGCTCCAAAATCTCCTGGTAGACGGATGCATTGACCCTGGTCTTAATGAAGCACAGTGGTCCAGAGTCCTGTTGCTCAGTGGTCCAAAGTCGTCTTTTCTGATGAGAGCAACTTTTGCATCTCATTTAGAAACCAAGGACCCAGAGTATGAAGGAAGAATGGAGAGGCCAATCAAACACAGTAATCCCACGGTCCCACGATATTGAACCAGTTTTTGGTGCTTTTGGCAAAAGTTGCTCTCATCAGAAGAGAGGACTTTGGACCAAGGAGCAACAGGACTTTGGACCACTGTGCTTCATTAAGACCAGGGTCAATGCAGCCATCTACCGGGAGATTTTGGAGCACTTCATGCTTGCTTCCGCAGACGAGCTTTATGGGGATGCTGACTTCATTTTCCAGCTGTCCACACTGCCAAAAGCACCAAAACCTGGTTCAATGACTGTGGGATTACTGTGCTTGATTGGCCAGCAAACTCGCCTGACCTGAACCCCATAGAGAATCTATGGGGCATTGCCAAGAGAAAGATGAGAGACATGAGACCGAACAATGCAGAAGAGCTGAAGCCCGCTATTGAAGCATCCTGGTGTTCCATAACACCTCAGCAGTGCCACAGGCTGATAGCTTTCATGCCACGCCACATTGAGGCAGTAATTGCTGCAAAAGGGGCCCAAACCAAGTTCTGAATACATATGCATGCTTATACTTTTCAGAGGTCCGATATTGTTCTATGTACAATCCTTGTTTTATTGATTGCATGTAATCTAATTTTCTGAGATGGTGGATTTGGGGTTTTCATGAGCTGCACACCATAATCATCACAATTATGACAAATCATGGCTTGAACTATCTTACTTTGCATGTAATGAGTCTTATCTCATATATTAATTTCACCTTTTAAGTTGCATTACTGAAATAAAGGAACTTTTGCACGATATTCTAATTTTTCGAGTTTCACCTGTACATGCCAGTTGTCCAGGGTCCAAATTTTGATCACATGACAATTTTGATCACATGAGGATGCTGCAATGGTCATAAGGCATGAAAAACAGTCATAATCACTTTTCTTCAGTGCCATTGAAACTTTAAATGATCACTAAATGAATGGTTGAAAGTCAAGGACCAGCTGTATAAACATTTTTCATAAAATATTTAATTTGCATACACTATATATGACATATGTACAAAGATGTACTTTTTGGGATGAGTCATAAGCTGGTAGACTGACTATAGCAGGAGATAAAGTAAGAAGTACACACTTCGCTCTATTTTGAAAAAGAATAGATAGATTGGATTGTTTTTCCTTATAAATGAATAAGTGAAGAAAATTCAGAAATGTAGTCCAGAATCAAAGTACGCATGCAAATAAAAATTGTACGTACACTGTTTTAGAGAAGATCTGGCCATGACAAGTCAGTACTGTAAACTCCAATTTATTATATGGACTGCTGAAGCTAACACAACTGTAAACAGTAACCTCAGGGCAAATTCTTTTGTGTTTTTTAAAGTTATAGTATAATCCTAGTATACTAGTATACTAGGATTATACTATAACTCCTAGTATAATCAAAGAAAGACAGGAAGTCGAAATAAAACGAAGACAATCTTAGTGGGACAAAACAGTTCTTCCAATCTGTTTGTCACCTCACTCATGCATGAGTAAATGTATACAAAATTATTTTAATGACCAATTTACTAAAACTAATAATACATTTTAAATAGTTAAATTTGCATGTTAATACAGATCAAAAACTCCTATCAACATAGGTTTCACTGGGCATTATATTGTACAATTAAATTAAAAATTTAAACACTACCAGGTCTATACATATTCATATTTTGTTTTTCAAAATTTAGAGTTTTTCAAACAATTTTTCTAACAGATTTTTTTTAAGCAACTCAACTCTTTAAAACTCAAATATTTTAAACATAAAATCAGACTCAGTTCTTTTGTACATAATTTAAGTATGTAAGTCCTTGCAAAGCAATTCTTCTTACTAAAGTTGAATAAAGGAGTATCATTGGTCTGTTGTTATATTGGGCTTCGGCGCTGAGAATCTGATATGAAATCATGTTGCAGGGATCCAACTTGAACCATTAAGCTGTTATTTAGATGTCCCCAGTCATAGGATTCAGGAGAGAAGCTAAAAGATAAAAACAATGGACTTTGTAAAAAAAAAAAGTGAAGGTTTAACAGTGTTTCAAGTTATGCAATTTTAAAAAGCTCTTCAGATGCATTTTTCCAATCATATTCTGACTGTGTAGACCAGGGGTGTCCAAACTTGGGAACTTTAAGACTTTGGACTTCAACTCCCAGAATTCCCCAGCCAGCCATGCTGGCTGGGGAATTCTGGGAGTTGAAGTCCACAAGTCTTAAAAGTTCCCAAGTTTGGACACCCCTGGTGTAGACCTATTTGCATCACTCCTGTTCCTGGAATAAATTCTAAGTGCATCTGACTAGACATTTGCTTAGCCTAAATTTTATACATAGCTGTTAATCCAGGACACGAAAAAATTCACTTTTTATTTTTTTTTATTTATACATAAGTAATTTTGATTAACAAAGAAGGAATAGTACCAAAGATATTTTGCTTATTGATGATGTATGTTTGCAACATTCATAACCTGTTAGGTTGATTGTCTTTTCAGTAGATTGGATTGGTTCATTAATGAAGTAATTCCTTTTCTTCTAAATTGTATGATTTATTGATAGAAAGTGTAAATTCCACCAAGATTTTTCTGTGGCATATATAAACAAGGTTAAACTTATATAAACCTAAAGAAAGTATACTGTGCTGCATATAATATGCTATGGTAATTGATTGCAGAGATATGCATAAAAGATATGCATAATTATTGTGAACAAAATATCAGTCTGTGTCACATGTCTGTTTACTTGTGTAATTGATTAGTCCACTTTTAATGGGATTTTTTAGAAGAATGTGGTTATCCGTTTCACCAATTATTCTAGTTAAAACACTACCTTTTTTTTGCATTTTTCTAGGACCCTGAAGCCCTTTGTAAAGTTATGCCATTCTTTTGTAAGGTCTATACACATGTTTGTCCTACCTGCCATATATGCTATGTGGTGATATGCTCCATGCCAAATCATCATCACTGTCATATCTGCGAGGATTGTCAAAGAAATAAGTTCTTGGGTTGAAAGCATGAGTTGGTACTATTCCTGGATTCGTCTAGAGAAAAAAGAAAAGTTATTTATAATTGAAGCTATTTGTTGTTGTAGAAATCTGTTCTTTGGTTTCTTTTTAAAAAGAAAAATATAAATGCTTAGAATCATATATTAGAAGGGTACATTTAGATCATCAAGTTCAACCCCTAGTCAGTAAAAAAAAAAATCAAAGTGAAGTATCTTGACAGATGGTTGTTGTTTTCCCATGAATTAGCCAGTTTCGGGGTCCATGATCTCTGGGTTACTGGTCCTACTGTTGCTCTTATGGTTAGCCCCCAATATTCAGTTGAATTCTGCCTTTCTGTAACTTAAGCCCATGTTTTAATTCTTTAAGAAAATAAAAGCCTTGACCTTCTAAATGTGACATTTTTTTAAAGATGTTGGAATAAAACTGTCATATCACCATTTAATATGTTTCAATGCTAAACATACCCAACTCCCTCAATCTCTCTTCCTAGAACTTCATTTCTAGTCATTTATGTATCCTGCTTGCCTTATCTACACCTGGTTGTAATTTTTTCTGTATCTTTTTAAAAGTTTGTACCTAGGCTTGATACGGAAACTTGAAGTCGGGTCTTGCCAAGAATAATACAGTAGAACCATTAATTCCCATGACTTGGGGGTTACACTTCTTTAACCCCCAAGTCATGGGAAGTATAAGTTCAGAAGTATAAATCTGAAATTACATTTTCCTTTTTTTGTACGAATTTCATACAGCTGCTCTGCAATCAATTATTTTTCCAAGATCTTTTTCACAAGTAGTATTTTATAGCCTGTGCATCTAATGGTTGTTTCATAAGTGATGATCTTTCTACTTGCCTTCTGTTATATTTTACTGTTACTTTCAGCCTACAATCTATCAAAATAATTTTGAATGATAATCTGGTCTTCTGGTATATTAGCTACCCTCAATGTGTTTTATCAGAAGATTTAATATGCGTACCATTTGCTCCAAACAAGTGGTTATTTAAAAAATGAAGATTAGAGGACCCAGGACTGGTTCTTGTGGCATTCCTTTTGATAACCGTCAGCAGTATGATAAACCCTTGAGTATACTCTGAATATAATTTTCACACCAGGCCACTTATTGTCATGCCATACACCCCAGCATGACATGTGGGACTTTATCAAACATTTGGCTAATGTTAAGATAGGTCAACAATCTTACAGAAGTTATATAGTCAACAGCAAGATCAGATTGGTCTGGCAAGACTCTTGACAAATCTGTGTTTATTTCTGATAACTATCACATTGTTCTAAGATGGTAACAGATAATCCCCTTAACATTTGCTCTAGAGTTCTCCTAGTATCAATGTCAGACTGACTAGTCTATAGTCTGAATTTTTTTTTCAAGGCAAAAGGAGGATAAGGAACTCTTGCTATTCTGAGAGAACTTTTTAAGATCCAGCAGGATTTTTTAAAGTTATCTCTAAACAGCTACAAGTAACAAAATGTTTTAGGGGTCCTGTACATTATGCTTTAAATATAAATGATCAATTATCCTTCCTGTAGTAGAAGATATTTTATGTTTGGAAGGAGTCTTTCCAATTTTTTTTTCTAGTAATTCAATTACTTTGACTGTTCAATTTCTCAAATAAACATTTCTACCAGTCAGTTTGAGGAATGGTCTGATTTACATTAAATTTACATCAAAATAATCAGCCACTTCCTCTTTTTCACCGATATCCAGATATTTTAGTTTTTCTTCATTTCATTTAGATCTATCAATCACCTGCTATTAGAATACTGATAATAATAATAAATTAATAAATTTGAATTTATTAGCCGCTCCCTTTCCAGGCAGGACTCGGGGCGGTATTACAAATTGAATATATAACTTCAAATAAAAATCCACATCAGTGATTAGATCATACATACTATCAGTAAAATCCTTTATCTGCTGCATATACAAAATTATATATAACATTGTATCTTTTCAGTGACATTCTGGTATGTTGGTTAGTTTAAGATTATCTTATTTTGTTTTTAGATAAAACTTTGATTCATTGTATATTTAGCTCTCTTTAGAATATGTAGTGGTAAGGTTTATGTTATTTGCAGATGAAACGTTGACAGATTTATGGGGATGGCAAAACAGAAATAATGGGGGAAAACCGCCATGAAAATTGTTTCCATTGCAAAGTTATACTGATAGAAATCAAACATTAGCCTTCATCTTCTATTAATTTAATAACTAATTGAATTAACTATTTTTCCTTTCCCATATAAACTTTTGTTTATGCAGATAAGAATTGTTTTAAACTATTATGTCTTCTGGTGGCTCACTGCCAGAATATGTAATGTTGATAACTGGAGAAAACTGGAGAATTTTCTGTTGACAGTTGGTTTTCTTACTACCAGAAAACATGGCATGTTGAGATTGCACAGATATCTCCATATATTTATATATACACCCCTAATGTTTTGTTTCTGAGAAATGGTACAAACAATATTATGCAACAAGACTGTACAAATAATATAAGATAGATAGTTGCTAGGGAGCAAGTTCCCTAAGTAATCAAGGAAAATGAACAAAAATTAGGAGTGGAATTGAACTGAAGAAAAATACAAGGGAGAAATGTTAAAGAAATTATGAATTACTATGTCCTCAATTATGAGAAGTGAAAGAAACATTTTTGTACAGCTGCTAATTATAAAGAATTTGCCTTCAGAATTGCTGATTATTAATTGTAGATGATTGAGTAATGCTTCTTGCTGAGTAAGCAGAAGCAGATGAATGGAATGGAAAACTAATGAATATAAATTCAATGAATACAAAGGCTGATGAATATGAATGAACGAGCAAATGGAAAATAGGAATTTTACAGAAGAGCTGTAAAAGAATTTTAGCTGCAAATTTTTTTTACAGTCCTTCTGAAATTGAAAATGGGCAGAGTTTATCACAGTTTACCAGCAATGCTTCCGCTATGTTTGTATCCTTGGCACAAAATAAAGCATGCATATGCAACTTCACTACAATGCTAAGAAAAAAAGAAATAGAGGATTAGAGCAGTGAGTGGCTGTATTCCAACTCAGAAAAGATCAAACTTTTCTCGGATCAATCAAATGAGGCAATAAAGCAAGAAATGGACGGGGTGGGGGTGGGTGTTAAAAGCAAAAGAGTGAAGGGGACCTTACTCTGTAGAAAACACTGATGAACCAGAAGCAAGATGTTCTGTGCTGATAGAATTTAAGAAGAGCTTTAAGACCATCAAGAATGCTCTTACAGTGGGAGACCATGATGAACAATATATGAGAAATAGGAGCACTTCAGAGCAGAACATATGGAATTGATACCTGCAAATGGATAAAGAGAATTGTAATTGTTTGTGATTAGCTATGCCAAAGAACCAAAGGTAATGGGCACTAGATGCATAGGATGCCTTTTAAAATGTATTATTTTAGAGTCATAGAATCAAAGGATTGGAAAGGATCTTGGAAGACTTCTAGTCAAATCCCCAAATCTTCCAGAAGCACAGATTAGGAATGTAATGCCAAAATTCATCATACAGGACCAAAAAATGCTGTTATGAGGCTACATCTTTTTTCCTCCCTTGCTACAATAAATCTTGATAAATAAATCACACTATTTCTTAAAAGGTTTTGATCTTAAATTAGTTATTTAATATTAAAGTCTTATTGTAAATGGAGCAAATTTTGCAAGAACTAAACTACCAATACAGGTAGTTCATTTACAACTGTTCAAAGTTACAACAGCACTGAAAAAAGTGATTGATGACCATTTTCACACTAATTGATGACAATTGCAGCATCCCCATAGTCATATGATCAATTGACTCATATATATGACGGTTGCAGTGTCCTTAGGCAGTGATCATCTTTTGTGACCTGATAAGCAAAGTCAAGGGAGAAGCCAGATTTACTTAACAACCATCTTACTAAATTAATAACTGCAGTGATACACTTAAGAAATATGGCAAGAAAGGTCAAAAAATAGCGCAAAACTCATCAAAAGCTGAGTGAGTTTAAAAATTACACACAAACACGCACACACCAATGAGAGACAAATCACCAAGAAAGATATACAACACAATAGCAGAGTTGGAAGGGACCTTGGAGGTCTTCTAGTCCTAGACAGGAAACCGTATACCGTTTCAGACAGATGGCTATCCAACATCTTAAAGACTTCCAGTGTTGGGGCATTCACAACTTCTGGAGGCAAGCTGTTCTACTAATTAATTGTTCTAACTGTCAGGAAATTTCTCCTCAGTTCTAAGTTGCTTCTCTCCTTGATTAGTTTCCACCCATTGCTTCTTGTTCTACCCTCAGGTGCCTTGGAGAATAGTTTGACTCCCTCTTCTTTGTGGCAACCCCTGAGATTTTGGAACAATGCTATCATGTCTCCCCTAGTCCTTCTTTCTCTTAAGCTAAACATACCCAGTTCCTGCAACCGTTCTTCATATGTTTTAGTCTCCAGTCCCCTAATCATCTTTGTTGCTCTTCTCTGCACTCTTTCTAGAATCTCCACATCTTTTCTACATCGTGGAGACCAAAACTGAATGCAGTATTCCAAGTATGGCCTTACCAAGGCATTATAAAGTGGTATTAATACTTCACGTGATCTTGATTCTATCCCTCTGTTTATGTAGCCTAGAACTGTCTTGGCTTTTTTGGCAGCTGCTGCACACTGCTGGCTCATATTTAAATGGTTGTCCACTAGGACTCCAAGATATGTGTAATATGTGTTGCCAAGATTTTAGAGTTGGCATTTGAAAAGTTAAAACTTAAGAGTAAACTGATGTTAGAAATAAATACTAACACCCCTACCCCCCCCCCCCCACAAGCTTGTTCAGATATGTTCATAATAAGAGAAAAAGAAATAGTATATCAGCTGCTTATTGAAGATGGCAAGTGGTAACAAAAAAGAAAACGAAGAATTATTCTATTCCCCTTTTTGGTCATTTTTCTCTGAAAAGAGCATGTAAGCTTCCTTAGGCAATTGTATGAAAGAACAGGATTCTAGCTTAAGTTTGATAGAAACATTGGCAGGTAGGAAATACTTATTTCACAGGGTGGGAGTGATGCAATAAATAAACATCTGAGACTATTTACTAAGGTGTCATGACCACAATATCTTAAAAGCAAATTAAAAAATGTTCACTTAGGTTTTGCAACAGTTAATTTATTCTTAGAAAAAGTCATTTCCTTTAAAATAAGTAAACATTAAGACTAGATATAACTTACTAGGTCTTTTGTAGTATTTCGAACACGGAAGAAAAACACCACCAAGGAAGTTGGGAGAAGTTCCCACACAAACAAGATTATTCCAAATACTATATAGCCAGCATCACCCAACTGGCATTTCAGATCTGCCTGTTACAAAATTAAAGGGAAAACTGTTTAAAATAGTCAAGTATTAAATATTTGTAAGCAGATAGCGAGATGAAACCTTATCTGACAAGCAATTTTCTAAGATTTTTGCAGCTTCCAAATCTAGATATTTTCCAAATTTTCTCAGCCTAAATAAATGAATATGCATCTATCTGTATTATCAATACTTATTGCTGAGCACATTCTTCCTGTCAGAACATTTCAATTAGTGAATACTTACTAATGAATTGTATCAATACTACAATCTGTATTAGATATATATATATATATATCTAAGCAGGATTCATTCTGAAAACATAGCTTCAAAGTGTTGAACTGTAGTCTGAATCAATCATGGATAAATTGATTTAATCCAGAATCAGTCAGATTGACTAACACATAGGTAATCTACGTATGAATCACTTGAAAGCATGCCACATTTAAATACATTTTAAAATAGATAACAGGATTAACTTCCTGTTACACAATCCCCTTTCTTCTAAACTGTTAATACAGAATAGGAAAGATTCCCATTGGCTTATCTGATATATTGTTAAATTTTCATCATAAAGCTAAACCAAATGAAATGAAACCAATTTCGTTTTATTTAAGTACAATGATAATAAAGATTATACTTATAAATGAAATTTAAAACTCTCCTTGGCTAAAGTATTACTGGCATACAATACGCCATTAAAATTTTAGAAAACCTAACATTTTACCACCACCCATTATGATTTTCTCAAAAGTAAATCTTTTTTGCAAAGGGCAAAGTGACTTATGGTTTCCCTGGTTTTAACAAACTCTGGATTATGATTGTTCAGTTACATATAAACATTTCCTTCAATCCTCCACTGAAGATTCCATTCTCATTTTTATGAAAATGATGCCAGTAGTCTTGTAATCTTTTTTTTTCTTGACATACTGTATATATACTGTAAAGATCTTAAGCTAGTAACTGCAATGATGTGGGAGTGGGGAGGAAGGATGTTTACTTTTATATCATTTAAGTATCTAAATGAACACTGTATTGTTAGAAGAAATTACTACACAGTACTTGCCTGATCAGATACATTGTACCAATCATAATCAAAAGAGTTCATTGCCTTATTTTGAGAAAATGATAAAATAACCAGGTTGTAACAGGCTCTTGAGGTATACAATAGTATAACAGTTACTCCTATTGATGTTAACTGGCATACTGATGATCCCTAGAGAAAATATTAAAACACAGATATTAAACACAATTGTCTACTGATCACAAAAATGTTCAAGGTTCTAGTTTGAGAGACAATGTGTAGCCAAATCTCAAGTCATTTTGGACCATCCTAAACCTTGTGCTTTGTAATTCTGCTGGAATCTAAAAAGTCTGATACCTTACAATCTGTTTCTTTGGAAAAGAGAAAGCCATATTTTTTTTGGGTGGTGCAGAGTAGAAGGAAAAAAAACAAGGAAACATTGTCTATTTAATGTTCCACACTGGAAAAAATATATCACACCATAGTGGAAAAAAGAAGCTAACATAATTCAGAAAAAAGTTTAAGACCTGCAAATAATTCAGTCTGCTTTTTCTAGAGCAGGAGGATAGATATGCTGATATTAACCAGCTGATCAGGAATTATACATTATGCATATCTGTTGGACACCTGGAAAATGTTCAGCATCTTTTTTAAATGTAATTTATAAAATAGAACAAATGCAAGGATTATTTTGTTACAAATCATTGCACTGTCCAACAAGTAATCATAACAGTTGCAAAATCATGTTCATAAAACAGTTGCAGTCGCATTAGGACTACCAATTGGGCATAAATTAGAGCATTTCTAATAACAGAATACTACCGTATGAAAGATAGAAAAATAATTTAATTAAAGGAAAATTTCCTTAATCAAAGACAATTAGCTCCTATAATATCATCCCTGCAGAGAAAAACAACAAAAACCCTCTAAAATAGAAGGAACCAATATTTCTTTGGGGGGGGGGACTTTTTTTCTCTATCATTATAGAACCTTTTGGAAAGAATAAAATCTCAAGGAATAAACAATAGCAGTCTCAGTGTTGAAAGAGAAAGAGCCTGTCTTCATTCCAAGTAAGAATATAAGCAGTCTGCTTAATCGGTTCTAAAGCCTCTTTTGTCCACTTATTCCTTCATTAAATCTTCAGTGATGGAAATGAGAAAGATAATTCAGTCTTTGGTTAGCTGCTGAGAAGTGACAGATGGAAGTTCATTATTGTTCCCAGTCTTAGACTATGGTCCTTCAGTCATCTGATTGGATAGGATGTTGAAAATGCCAGATCATGGCATCTAAAATACCAGTATAAGCTGCTCAGTGACAAAATTGCTGAAAGGTTGAGACATACGCCCATCTCATAAAATCTCTGCATTCTAGATTTGGGGCACTTGGAATGTTTAAAACATTTTTAACATGATTTTTTTTTAAATCTTTTGCTTGCTTAATGTAATGAAAAATCAAATGATAGTGCCATCAACTTTAGAAGCTCATTGACTACTGAGCTAGGTCTTCGGAATGATTTAGTATTCTTATTTTGGCAATGTTAATTACATTGCATTGGTTTATTATGCTAGACAAATTGGTGATTTCTTAAAAAGTAAATATTATGCAAATTGGTATGAAAATTGCAGTTTGTCAATATTGGATAAAGTGAACTTTATAATTCAAAGAATACATTTCCTGACTACTATTCATGTTTATATGTTGTTTCAGAACAATCTAAGCAGAACATATTCTCAAGAAAGTATCCACAGGAAAAAAAACTGCTCTTTCAGATATTTCTTTTTCAATAGAGGTAGTCCTCAATTTAACAACAATTCATTTAGTGACCGTTTAGTTACAATGGCACTGATAAAGTGACTTATGACCATTTTTCACAGTTAGAACCTTTGCAGCATTCCAATGATCAGATGATCAAAATTTAAATGCTTGACAATTGGTTCATACTTAAGACTGTTACTGTGTCCCAAGGTCATGTAATCACTTTTTGTGACCAGACAAGTAAAGTCAACGGGGAAGCCAGATTCGCTTTACAACCATGTTACTAGCTTAACAACTGCAGTGATTCATTTAACTGTGGCAAGAAAGTTCATAAAATGGGACACAATTCACTTAACAAATGTCTCACTTAACAAGAGCAATGTTGGGCTCCATTGTGGTTGTAAGTTGAAGATGTTTAAGTTTGTTTCTGGAGATTTGGAGAGAACCAAGTGTGGTCCTGGATATACCTATACCAATCTGGTTTTGGAGAAAACCATAATGAAAATGCTATTGGATACCCAACTGAACAAAATAATTCTGATATTTTACAATAAACTGACATTTATTTCGGAATATCTCATCATCTAACAACTAAGTTTGCTTTTTCCTTAGATCTGGATAATAGAATAAGACTATTGCCAATGAAGCCCTTCTTTTGTTGAAGTTTTGAAAAGGGTTTATTTTTACTTAGGACATTTAGAGGTTTTCAGAGTTATTTAAATGGAATGTAATAATTTTAGCTGATTGGGTAAAACCTGTAATTGGTTGCTTTCAGACTGATATGTGGATGTGTGTGTCATCTAGTTAGTCGGGGACCCTGGCAAATACATAGACAAGTATGTAGGGGTTTTTTTTTAAAGTGTTTTCAGAGGTGGCTTGCTACTGCCTTTAAACTGATTACAAACATCAATTTTATAACTTTATTTTAAAAAAATGAACTATCAATTGGATTCACCCCCATTAATCTTGATTAGACACTGAAGAAAAATCCTTCCATTCTTGAACAAGATACCATTCACTTGTCTGCATTGGAATGATTTCCCCATACTAAACAAAAACACATACAAAACACAAAAAACTAAGAGGTACTTTACCTTGGATTCCAAGTAAATATTTGCTAAGGTCATTTTGGAAATCTTGTAGAGACAAATGGAGAGTGAGATGGCACAGAGTACAAACAGAGTGTCATTTATAGCAACCCTGACCAATACAATTATCCTCCTTTCTGAATTTTCTAATTTCACAAGCACAGCACACGTTAAATTCACCAGCAGGAAAAGTAGACTGACCACGAAAGACACCAAGTAGAGGGGTAACCTAAGCAAGAAGAGGGAAAATAGTATTACTTTTACAATTATTATTTTTAGCAAATATTAGTACAATACTAAAGCAGTCTTCCTCAAATTGGTATCTTCCAGGTGTGTTGGGATTCCAGGCTGCTTTAAAAAGGCTTTGTGTTGCTCAGTTTTTCCAGAAATGTGTAATATGCTCTCTATTATAAAATAATTTTAGAGCCTTGATTCTGTAACCCAAATTTCCTATCACTGAATTTGGACATTGGACTGCATCTTGACATTTCTAAAGCGACGAATCGCTGTAGCTTGCACAAACCAAGTCTGTAGCTTAACTAAATCTTAATTAAATTTTCTCAGAAAATTATTATAAATTAAATATAATTGTAATTTATTAAAAGTAATAAAGCTTTCTTAGTCATGGTGCCTATCATGGAACAGCCTCTTCCCCCCAACCTTCCGCCCCCAGGTCTGGAAGGCCCAAGCCCTCTTAAATTTCCTGAAGGCAGTGAATACCTGACTCTCCCTGCAGGAGTTGACTAGGATGGTAATGAGCCCAATATAAGTGTAAGTTTCTTATGGTGCCCAGCTATTGTATTTTGTCTATTTTTAACTTGGTTTGTATTTGTGTTTTGAGGTCTTATTATGTATTTTAGGGTTATTGTTATTATCTGCCCAGAGTTATGCACATACAGTAAATAGATAGCTTTGTAAATTCTCTAAATAAATTAATAAAAATAATTGTTATTTTTCAGAAATACATGGGCATGTTTTTTTATTCCTAGAAATAAAATAAAACATGTCCCAGTAGTATGCAACTGCTTTCCCCCCCCTTCATTCATGTTGGAATTATGTTTTTACCTGTATTTAAGTAATTCTGGTGAGTATTTAGATTTAGCTTTGAAAATCACCTGTAAGAAAATGAGACTGTGTTATTAAACATGCAATGCATAGTAGGGCTGGCACTCTCTTGTACTGTGAGTTCATTATATTTCAGATGGATGACGTGGCCACATACGTAGCACACTTGCTTTCCAATTTGCAAATAGACAATTTTCTATGTGGCAGCAAAATGTTATTCATCAGTGTGTTTACAGGAAATATATATCTTATCCTAGACAAAAAAAAACCTGCAGAAGCGAAAGTAGCTTTGTATACAATCAGAGAAACCAAGCAAAAATAATGACTATGATCATCTATTCAATGTCAGGTTGTTTTGAAAGGAAACAATTCTGTAGTAGTGCTTGTGTACCACACCAGGGTTCCCCAAACTTTCTGGCTTTGCAGACTGATGCAGGGAGGGAAGAGAGGGGATGGTTCTTGGCAAGTGATGGGCAAGCACAGGGGGGCACATGTTTGACAACTGCTCGCACAAGTGAATGCACATGTATGAGCATTAACTTGCGCGCAAGGGAATGCACATGTATAAGCACTTGCCCGCAACTTTGGGCGGCCCAGTTTTCAACACCTCACGGCCCAGTAGTGGGCTGTGGCCCT
This sequence comes from Natrix helvetica, assembly GCF_964273705.1. Taxonomy (NCBI): domain Eukaryota; kingdom Metazoa; phylum Chordata; class Lepidosauria; order Squamata; family Natricidae; genus Natrix; species Natrix helvetica. The sequence goes on along the minus strand of NC_138552.1, from coordinate 220,799,463 downwards.
GGGGTTGGGGACTCCTGTTCTAACCTATCTAGTAGTTCTGTGGTGGTCTAATTGCTTATGCTCCAAGATTAAAACAGGAAACACTGTCTCAGATTGAGTTCAACTTGTAGGGACTGCTTGGATTCAGCCATTTAATTTCTGGGTATTTTTGCCACTTATCTTCCTTTGCTCTTCAACTTTCCAGCCCAGCTCACCACCCTGGCATTGCTTGATGATCCGTCAGACCAGGTGCTGTCCCATGCGAAGATCAGAGAAAGGATCAATGGGGCAAATGAGGCTCATGCAGGTCATAAAAGCACCAATGCTTGCTTTCATGATTGTCATCTAAGCTTCCTGACTATTGCCTAGGACTTCCCTATCTTTAGCTTTTTGCTTGTAGATTGTGTTTTTTTTTAAATTAGAGGAGATTCTGTTAGTCACAGGCAAATGGGTACTCTCTAACTCAATTCTTTTTAAACAAAGGAAATATTTCACCCTTCTTTCCTTTAAAAAGAACCCTCAAAGGCATCATAATCTTGTTTCAGAGTTGCATTATATAACGTAGCAAAAGTAGAAGCAGGGCATATATAAATAGGCCACATATACAACTTTACAAAAGTAAAATAACGTAATTTTATTTATTTCCCACGTTCAATGTATTACCAGAAATTGCAGTTTCCCTTCCATGTATCTTTGTAACACAAGCTTCCTCAAACTGGTCTCACTTCAGATTTGCAGCTTTCAGCTACCAGAAATCTCATTGATGATTGAGGAAGTTTTGGAGTTGAAGTCTACATATTTTGAGACTACTTAGATCTGTCATGCATTTCAGAAGCAACCAGACAATCTGTTACTCATAATTATTAATCATGCTTAATAAGAACATTCAGAATGATATATCTTTGGAGAGAAAATACTTTTTCTCAAAACTTTCCTTCAATATCCTTGAATGCTAAATCTGTAGCTGACATCCCCCCAGTTAGTAAAAGAACTAAATAATCCCCCCCCCAATGAGATCTGCACCTTCATTTCTGGGTTTGAAGACCTGACACTTCCACATGGCCAGGTACTCCAAAGGGAGGGGAGCACATGAATTTGTCAGACTCTACCTCCTCCTTCCCCATATTCACTTTGCTCCTTTCCTTTCCACCTGGTTAACTGAATTTTAATTTTAAATGTAAGGTTCTTATTCTTTTTAATGTTTTACATTAATGGTATGACTATAAACCGCCTAGAGTCGCCTCAATGCGATGGGCAGCATAGAAGTATAATAATAAATACACAAAAATAAATAAAATATTTCCAAGTTCACAACTTACTAAGAATCAAACAAAGAGTCACAAATAATCAGTTCTTTTCTTAATATTATATGATAGGTCATATGATCTTTATAATCTTGAGCCAATCTTTACAATCAGTTGGCTTGGCTTAGGGCTGCTTTTATTGCATGTGTGCTCTTCTCAACCCATCTCCATTATACTATTTTCCTGAATATTCCCTTCCCCAGCTGTTTTTAGGATGGTTCTTTGGGGAAATTATAGCTTCTGTAGCTATCATGCACAATTGATTGTTGAACACTTCTAGCCTGGCAACATTTTCAGAATCAGATGAGCCATGATTGTCTTCACTTCTATTGATGGGTGGCTGAGAATTAGAAGAAAAAATCTCATCCCTGCCCTGTTAACAAACTGAAATGACAGTAATTGGTGCTACAGTTACAATGCTATAAGTAGTAAAACATCTGTAACCCTTCAAATAACTTCTCTTCCTCCATTCACAACACACAAGTTTCATAATGGAGTACTATTATTCTTTGCCATGTGCCGAAGAAACAGCAATTCCTTTTCCTTTAAATATCATCATCATACATGTATCTCACAAACCTAAAGCAGCCCAGCTAGCTTAATCACCAGAAACTTCAGCCTTGTGGATGTGTTAGCAACTCATCTTACATCTCTCCTCAAAACCACTTGAAAACTGAAGAAATATTCACCAAACATACAGAGGCATTTCTAGATATGGATAAACAAATTTAAAGAGTGGACATTCAAGCTAGCCTATGAATCCTATGGGTGATCTGATTTTCCAGGAGATTTCTTTAGTGCCAATTTAGCCTAAGACTGAGTCATAGGAAAAGTCAGTTTGAGATGGGATGTATAGTCATGTAGATTTTGGTCTAGCTATGTCTATGATTCTTTGGTATAGAGCCTAGCAATGGTAGGAAGGCCACATCATATTGGATTTGATAAACATTCAGTAATCAAATTGTCCAATATTTTTTATTATCCTCTAAATCTCCATTTGTTTCTACTAATCTAAAAATGGAGATCAAACTGTAATTAGTCTCTCCCAACTTTGCACAGGAAACTCTTCAAAAGCGATATGCTTAAGGATGATGAGAGTTGTAGTCCAGTACAATTAGGGATAATACCATGGAGGGTACTTCTATACAGGCAATCCTTGACTTACAACCACAATTGAGCCAAACATTTCTGTTGTTAAGTGTGACATTTGTTAAGTGAGCTTTGCCCCATTTTACAACTTTTCTTGCCACAGTTGTTAAGCTGCAGTTTAAGTTAGTAATACGGTTATTAAGTGAATCTGACTTCCCCATTGACTTTGCTTGTCAGAAGGTTGCAAAAGGGGATCACATGACCTCAGGACACTGCAATTGTCATAATAAGTATGAATCAGTTGCCAAGCATCTGAATTTTGATCACATGCCTGTGGTGATGTGGTCATAAGTTTATAACTTTTTTTCAGTGCTAGTGTATCTTTGAACAGTCACTAAACAAGCTGATGTAAGTTGAGGACTACCTGTGCATTATGATCCAATTTCTATATGCTGTAGTCAAGCAGGAACAAAAAAATAAACATGCACAGTTAAGCACAATATGCATCCAGCAATGCATATCAATAGGATTCTTAGCCTTGAGATGCCAGGGCTTGAATGGCATACATCAGAGTTAAATGAAAGACCTGATGTATAACCCAACTAATTATTATTATTTTTGGCAGCATATATCATGTTCAAATCAGACTTAATTGAACAGTTTTATCTGGATGCTTTAAAGATAAGGCTAAAAACACAGAATAACATTCATGTACAAACATACGGAATGGAGGGCTTTGATAAAACAATATTCATTTAAAGGTCGAAACATTCTCAGATTAATCTTGATTGATGGACACATTCATGCAGTTTTCCTGGAAATAATCCAGAAGTGAGTTGCCATTGCTTTTTTCCCAAGATGTATTTTTTAATTTCTCAGCCTAGCCTACGGCCCTGATATTCCCTGTTGATCTCCTATCCAAGGACAGATAGTCCTTGATTTAGCAGCATAATTGAACCTGGAATTATGGTGATAAGTTATTGCAATCATAAGTCGAGGCATCATGTGACCAGATACTATTTTTCAACATTTTTTGCAGGGGTCATTAAGCGAATGCGGTGCTGGTTAAACAAATCCATTTTCCCCGATGGGTGGAGGTTTTATGCCCAGAAACTGGAAGTAAACACCATAAACCAGCAAAACAATCACAGATTCTTGTCGCATGACCACAGAACACTGCAAACAGCGGTAAAATTGAGTTGTTTGCCAAGCATCAAAATGCAATCATATGATTTGTATAGATGACAGAGAACGTATTCTCACCCTTCACTTTCTATTAGACTGTATACAAAAGACAAAAAAGGCCAAAAGAACAGAGACAGTACAATTCATGCCACAAAATGTGTAATAGATTGGATGACATAAATCCTGATATAGGTGGAAAAACATCTACGCTAAATTCTAGTCCTAAAGTAAAAAGGATACAGAAATGAACTGAGCAAATGTTTTGAAAACAGGTTTATGCTTCCTCAGTATTTTGTTGGAGAGGGACTTTATTTATTGAATTTATTTAAAATACAATGCTTCAGAGTAGATCTACATTATATGTAATACACACAGGATTTTTCAATATATTGTCCACTTTGTCGGCCAGTTTTGTCTGTTTGTCTGAAATGGTATAGAATCCCCTGCTTGAGCTAGGACTAGAAAACCTCCAAGGCTCCTTCCTTCTGTTATTCGGTTCATCTGTTATTATGAGAAAAGAGTAAGATTCAAAAATGATACAAATCAGCCTTCCGCTACTTTTTTCCTGCAACTTCTTCCTCCTAAGCTCTGCCTATCATGGCTCAAAATCTAAAAATAAACCCAACTAAGATAAACAGTCACAGAGGCAGAGATTGCAAGAAAGAGTTGAAAGGCAAGAACATATTAAAGCCTTTCTTCTTTCATTCCTTCCATCCCACATTTCCATTACCATTGTCTCAATAGGTCAGTGATGGCGAACCTATGGCACGCGGCTTCCTCAGGCTTCCTCAGGCTTCAGAGGCTTTATAGGAGCCTGGGGAGGGTGAAAAGAGCCTCCCCCACCTCCCCGGAGGCTTCAGGGACCATCCGGAGGCTTCCCTGAAGCCTTTGGAACGCTTAAAACCACCCTCCGAGCAAACCGGAAGTGACTTCTGGTTTGCTCGGAGGGTCGTTTTAAGCGTTACAAACGCTTCAGGGACCGTCTGGAGGCTTCCCTGATGCCTTCGGAGCGCTTAAAACCACCCTCCGAGCAAACCAGAAGTCACTTCCGGTTTGCTCGGAGGATGGTTTTAAGTGCTCCGAAGGCTTCAGGGAAGCCTCCGGACTGTCCCTGAAGCCTCCGGAGGGCCTCCGGGGGGGAGGCGGAGGCTCTTTTCGCCCTCCCCAGGCTCCTATAAAGCTTCTAGAGTCTGGGGAGGGCGAAAAAAGCATGTAAAAATGGGGGGGTCACGCATTGTGCGCACAGGGGGGTCGCACGTTGCATTATGGGTGCGGCACACCCACACATGACCCCCCTGCGCTCCCCCCACTTGTGGCACGCGAGCCAAAAAAGGTTCGCCATCACTGCAATAGGTTGTAGCACCTTGTCTGGACATGGGGGATAAGCAGATCAGCCCTAGTTAGTATTGGAAGGGAAGACTATCAGGACAGCCCAGAAACTGTAGGCTAAAATGGGAAGTTGAAATGTATTGTAAAAGAATGAGATGGCAAACCATTTCCAATATCATTGCCAGGAAAAGTACATAGATGTGTCCATAAAGTCACAGGAGTCAATTTTCCATTTTAAACTTGTATAAGAATTATGGGATTTGAAATCCAACACATCAGAAGCACCACATTGGAAAAGTCCATCATAACAGATTGAAAGAAAAACTCAGCCTCTTTTTATGCCAATTAACTATTTGTTAATTATTTAACTTTCTTGGCATAATTTAAGTGACTCTTTTAAAGTATTTCTTCTGTCCTATTAACAAACAGTGTTTATAGAGGGAATTCTAAGCAGTTTTGCAAGTATTTCCTAAGTCTTATTAACATTTAGTAACTTGTTCACACCAAGCAGGCTGGATTTAAGGCACACTGAAGCACAACCTGTCTTTTTATTTGGCTAAAGGTTGCCTCTGGACTGAGAGTGTGTTCCTCGCCTCCCTTTTACACTTGCCCATGCATGTCTGATGTGACAATGTAGGTGTAATAGTTAAAGGGGTAGACTGTGGCAACAGGCAGATTTACAAGCCAAACTTGTCGCCTGATGTTTATCTGAATCTCTTGACTATAGTAAGCAATCGTAAACATGTTTTCCTTGAATCACAATTTTAAATGTGCTTCTCTAAATCAATTCCCATTATATTCAGTGGGAATTATTTACAGTGAAATAAACATGCAAGAGCAGCAGTTTGACTTAGTACTATAGATTGTGGCATTATTCCACCTAAATACTTGTTACTTATTCACTAAACAGTAGCCAAACTATTTGTTAATGCAATGTGTGAACCTGACTATATTCTTTCAGTTTAGCCTCTAAGAAGTAAAATATGCCAAAACTTAATTGGTTTCTGTGTAACAGTTTTGCAAGTCCAATAGAGTAATAATAAAACTTTGTTTCATTTGCATGTAATGAAAGACTGGTATATCTGCGAATATTAAGGCACCTTTAATGAGTGATTCTGGTCCAAGTTCACAATCACAATAAAAATTATAAATCATTATAATATGAAGCACTGAAGCTAAACTTCAATCAACCTACTATTTAGCTGAAAAAACAACATGAAGTCAATAAGACCCCTCCCTACTTCCTATTTTAAAATAATGTTCTGCCTAACTTCTTTAAAATTTCAGTAATGCTTTTTCCTTGCCTGTTTCTATAAAAAAATCTCAGCAAAGCCTGAAATTTAACATCAATATTCCTTATCATTTATGTGATGTATTTCAAACATAATATAATAGTGTATAATATGCATTTCTTTCCAAAATTCTTTCAATTATTCACACACCACTGCAAAACAGGGTTGCTGCCTCTCTGAGCATGTTGTTAACTGAAGGATGCTTAAGAATAGTTTGAGACTTCCTATCTCCCTGATCCCATTTAAAAATTTTGCACCCACTCCAGTGTTCAAGAAAAGATTTGCTTTGCATGTAAAATCAGCACTGCTCACTTAACAACCAGAAAATAAAGTTAAAGATACTACTACATAATCCACCGTGAATCCCGTTTGTGAACCATGTAATTTTTGGTGAGGAGAAAGAGGAAGGAGTTATTCCCAAGTGGATAAAAACAAAGCTTGATGAAAATTTTGCTTAAAGTAAATGGCCAGAAATCTTGGGTTTATCCTATTTTTCTTCTCTCTCCTCTTAAGAGCAACTGAGATCCAGATTGCCTGCTGAATTATGCTGTATTGCGAAACCCTGTAACATCAGCTGGTCTGACCAATTGGCTGAGTAAGAAGTTTTTTTGTTGTTGCTACTGTCTCTATCTACAAAGTAGGGCTCCTCCTCCAAATGTCCACTTTGACGAGCCGGAACCCCCCATAGCTTCGATAAACGGGGGTCCTAGCTAACATATGAACCCGCCTGACATTATCTAAAGTAAGATATTCTCACATCGCGGCCGTGCGATCTGTTGCCGTAGGAGGACCGCGCCATCCGAGCTCGGAAACGTCCCTCCCCTTACCTGGGTGAAGTAAAGGTTCATAAGCGTCAGGGTGAAAAACTGGAGGCACACCGGGAAGCAATAGAGGAGCCAAAAGGCGAAGGGGCTGAGAAAATTGGCGGCGACGAAGTCCTTGAAATAAAAGGAGAAAAGCACCGTCCGAAGAGAAGCCCAGAGCAGGCATAGAAATAAAAAGACCGTCTGATAGCTAAACCTCTTGTGCCGGTAGTGCAGGACCAGCCAGAGCTGGATGTAAATGAAGAGGAAGAGGAGCGAATAAAAGACGGTGTAGACCACGGTGAGACCCAGCTTCACGTACGGAGGCACAGCCGGGCTCAGAGTAGGCAGGAAGCTGCCGTTCCTCACCGCGTCCCATTCCAGGGCCTCCATCGGCGCCCGGGATTCGGGCGGGCAGAGCTCGGGCTTAACTTTGCCGACGGTGGCTCCCGTTGCTGCTCCTGTTGCTGCCGCCGCCGCCTTTCATCTTCGTCAGGAGGGGAACCGAGCGAACGAAAACAACCCGCACTTCCTCTTTGGCAGCGCACTGGTGGCTGGAAGCACATGATCTCAGGACAGAGGGATTCATTGGCGCGTCCTCCATCAGCAGTTGGCCGGGAGCGAGCCGCTGTTTGGGACGCCCCCTTCGCTGGCTCTCGGACAGGGAAGGGTGTCCCCCCTCCCCTCCGTCTTCGGCCGCTCCTGGGTTTTCAGCACAGCTTTGTTCTTCAGCAAGGGGCCTGCTGACGTATTCCAACGCAGTCCAAGATGCCAGGCTGTCTTTTAATTTGCCGATCTTATTTACGCATCTCCTTGCATCTTTCTCCTCCTCCTCATTTGTGTTCCCCCCCCTCTCCTGGGGATGCTAACTGTTCTGAAGGGGAAAACGGGTGACTCGTCTTGTTCGTGTTGGATTTCCACCTCAGGAAATGCAGAGCCTCGATCAAATAACTTTACAGAATCCCCTTTACTGTACTGGGGAGTTTCAGTTTGTTGAAGAGAAGAATGTTTTTCAAGTAAAAATACTATGCTTGCATTATAGTTGCACCTATTCTCAGTCTGCCAATCCTTGACTACGGTGTATTTTTAGTTGCTGAATGTGTGGGTCCTGTCAATTTATCTTCACCACTTGCATTAATGAATTTGTCTCTAACAGATTGGGTGCTGGATGTTGGAGAAGCTTGGAAGACAAAACAGTTTTCTATCTTCATTATCCTGTATTACATCCAATCAGATCCTCAAGGAGGAATCTGTTCTTTGTCAGAACTGCCAGGGACATCAATGTAGGATTTCACCCCTGTTATAACAAACCCTGGAGGCTATGCTGTATTTGTCAGCTGGATATGTGAGAAATATAGAATAAAAGCCTGCCTATGAGAACCTCCTGAGAACAAAAGTGGTTGTCCTATAACCCCACCAAATTGAGGATGAAATTATACCCCCTTCCATTTCATGTCTTGCACAGAGAAGTGCTATAGCAGGATGGATACTGTTTTAAAGATAACAAAACAACTGTAGATCAGAGATTTTTCCAAGCAAATGATGGAAAGAAATACCTAAAACTAGAGCCAGGTTATCAGAGATAAAGGTGAGTGTATTAACTTTAAATAGATTAGCAACTCCTCCTTTTATATTATCTACCTTTAGTGATAGAATTTTGTTTCAGTTTAGGAGATCTCCCAAAGGAATCTAGTTTTTATAAATATGTTTTCTTATAAACAAAAAAGGAAAAAGGGAAAATAAACTCATTAATTTTTAAAAAAGTTTAAGAACCAATGGGTGAAATTTTAGTGGCAGTGGATTAATTAGCATATTTGGGGAAATCCAAAAGTAAGTTTCAAATTGTCCTCCTCACCTAGTTTCTGAGATAAAAGATAAGGTAGTAATGCAATTGTCAGGAAACCCTGGGGAAAATTAGTTTCTTTGTCTGTTGGAATTCGACTTATTGCAGTATACTAGGACATACAAAGGGCATAAAAACAAAAAAAGCTTTACTATTGTATATAAAGCAACAAAATATTCCAATAAACATATGTCAGAATAACAAAACAGCAAAGTGTGTCTACAGTTTACAGTGATTGGACAAATAAGGAAAGTCCCACTTTTTTATTGATGCATATGGCCACCCATCCAATGAGTGTACAATAAAACTATAAAACAGTAATATATTTAAAAAAAACAATTATTTTCCATTAAAAAAATCAAATCATGTTTAAAGGCTAAGGGAGAACAGCAGATGTCAACAGTAATGGAGTTACCTCAAAACCTGACTGGCCCATGGTTTCTCCAGGCCTGATGGCATAGTCAGGTTTTGAGGGGCTTCAAAAAATCAGTAGGGATAGAAACAGTCTCACTTCATGCAGGGGGATGATGTTTTATAACGGGGGTGTCAAACTGGCAGCTTGTGGGCTGGATGCGTCATACGCAGCCACTCCCACCTCAGCTCCACAAAGGGAAAAACCACTAAACATCATGTGACAGCAATGTGACGCCATGAGTTTGACAACCATGTTCTATAAAGTGGGCATTATGGCAGCAAAGGCATGCCTTCTGGGTCCCACTGACTCCCTGTGGTGGAATAAAGACAGGATTCTGCTCTCTGAGCAGGAGTTGCAAATCCCGGAGGAACTCCCCATATGTTATGCACTAGATTTGTTTGAGACAGGGCAATCCCATTCAGCACCAAAGATGGTAAAGTGCCAGATCTGGAAGGCCCTAAAACCCAAGGTGAGTAAATAATTTAGTGGCTAATATATAAGAGTGAATCAGGAAGACCCAGATTTAAGTCATCTATTCAACCAGAAGGTCATAGGATGAGCTTGGAACAACCTTTTTGTTCAATCTTTTTCCTTGGGTTGTTCTGTGAATAAAATGAGATAGGAATGTGGGATGTATGTTTATAAAAGAAAGGGGATAAAAATAAAAGTTCCACTATAATATGTGACTCGCTTTGTCCAACGGTATATAATATATGCAATAATTGACATCAAAAGACAATGAGATGTCAAAATACAAACCACTTCACAAACGTATAGGAGAACAAACCTATCAGGACAAGATTCAGAAGTCCATCTGCTTCTTACTTTTGGATTTAATATATAACATATTGCATTTCTTATGAAATATATTAGCTAGCTTCTTTTCAATTTGGGTACTATATAAATTTGGAGGTGAAATTATAATTACATATGTTCCTGAAGTTAGTGTACACATTAACATCTTTTGAGCTATATTCACACGACATAATCCCAAATTAGCCAAGCATATTGGGTGATAAGTATAAATATAAATCCTGTGTTCTATAAGCCTAGAAAGTTGGGTTAATTTAATAAATCGTAGCTAGATTAATCACAGATAAGTTCCTCATGTGAACTCAGCCTTTTCACCTAGAATAAGTTCCAAATAACATCCCAAAATATTTAAGAATGGGAGGTTGACTTCAATTTTTTCAACAGCATGTTTGATGTCAGAAACAGGGCAGTAGTCTGGCTGAGAAGAACCAGCCTCTGAACCTTGTAAGCTGCTGTGTCAACATGGAAAACCATAATCACATACATTCTACTTATACTTTGCTCCAATGTCATGTATGTGTAAGCAGTGCAGCTTAAAAACATTTCTTATTTTATGTGTATGAACGGGGAGTGAAAATTAATCTTCAGAGTTTTCACACATCAAAAATGTGTCAGGATTAAACCTCAGGGCACTACTACCCTGCAGTATGAGAACTGTACCAATTCCTAGTGGTTATATTTTCTATTTCCAAAATAATCTTGCTTTTCCTGACTCCATTGCCTGAACCTGCAGCTCTCTACAGTAGCAGGTTTCATGAGGTATCTTCTTAGAAAACTACATCATCTTAATGCCTAATTTTTCAGATTCAACAACTTTAAAATGTAGGGATTTCAACTCCCAGAATTCTCCAGCTGGCCTCAGATGAAGTCCACACATCTTAAAGTTGCTGAGATTGAGAATATATGAAACAGGAAAGATACCAAATGATTGGCTAAAGTCAACCTTTGTGACAATCCCCCCAAAAATAAATGCAAAAAAGTGCACCAAATACAGAACAATAAGCTTAATGAGGCATGCCCTGAAAATATTCCTGGGAATAATTCACAGAAAAATATACAACAAAATTTAGGATCATAAAAGTAACACCCAATTTGGTTTTAGAAACAATCTTGGTACATGAGATACTCTACCCAGCATTCAAGTTCTTGTACAGCATTGTAAAGATATCAATCACAGTGTTTACATGTGCTTCATTGATTTTGAAAAAGCATTTGATAAAATAAAATACAGTAAACTATTACAAACCCTGAAACAAGTGGGACTAGATGACAAAGGCATACAAACAGTGACGTGCGGTGAGCTTTATGGCTGGTGAGGCTGGTGACGTCATCAGGAAGGCGGGGAAAGGGACCATGTGTGCTGGAGGCTCAGGCTGCCTCAGCCTCCAGCACATGTGATCCCATTCCCCGCCTTCCTGAGCGTGCTCCGCCGGCTCACACTCCGCAGTCCTCGAAAGTGACTGGGGAATGACGAGAACCTTCCTGCCTCTGCTGGACTTTGTGCGCTCCTTGCGACTGCAGTCGCGAGGAGTGCGCGAAATCCAGCAGAGGCAGGAAGGTTCTCGTCGTTCCCCAGTCGCTTTCATGCCTTCGTCATCCGGGAGTGCCAACAACATTTCTGCCTCTGCCCTCTGCAGCTCCCGGGTGCACCCGGACGGAGGTAGCCAGAATGGCGCCGAGGCAGTCCGGCGGGCGAGCAACTGAGGATCAGGCTGCCTCACTCGCTCTTTCGTCTGCCCAGACCGCCTCGGCGTCGCTGAGGCTACATCCGTCTGGCCGCGCCCAGGAGCTGCGGAGGGCGGAGGCAGAAATGTTGTCGGTGCTGCCGGATGACGAAGGCACGAAAGCGACAGTTGAGCCACAGCGATGCCGAGGCGGTCGGGGCGGACAAAAGAGCGAGCGAGGCAGCCTGATCCTCGGTCGCTCGCCCGCTGGACTGCCTCAGCACCATTCTGGCTACCTCCATCCAGGCGCGCCCGGGAGCTGCGGAGGGCGGAGGCAGAAATGTTGTCAGCGCTGCCGGATGACGAAGGCACGAAAGCGACTGTCACTTTCGTGCCTTCGTCATCCGGCAGCACCGACAACATTTCTGCCTCCGCCCTCCGTAGCTCCCTGGCGCGGCCGGCCGGATGTATATAATATATATATATATTTAGGCATACCAGGGGTTGTAACACATGCACACACACACACACACACACACACACACACACACACACACACACATATATATATATATATATATTATTTTATATTTTATATTTTATATTTTATATTTTATATTTTATATTTTATATTTTATATTTTATATTTTATATTTTATATTTTATATTTTATATTTTATATTTTATATTTTATATTTTATATTTTATATTCTATATTTTATATTTTATAATATAATATAATATAATATATTATATACTATTATTTCGTGAAGAGAGGTGAGGCTCTGCCTCCCCTGCCTCCCCTGACCTCACGTCCCTGTATACAAATCATAAAAAATCTATATTGGCATCAGGTAGCAAATGTGAGACTAGGCCAAAAATACTCAGAGGAAGCAGAAATACGAAGAGGGGTCAGAAAGGTGTATATTCTGTCTCTGCTGTTGTTTAATATCTACTCTGAGTCAATTTTCAATGAAGCACTGGAAAACATTGATGCTGGCCTCAAAGTAAACGGTGTTCAGATCAACAATTTAAGATATGCTGATGATACAGTTCTGCTTGCCACTATGCATGAAGACCTTCAGTTTGTCATCAACAGAGTCACAGAAATAACTGAAAAGTACGGCTTGAAACTTAACACCTCAAAAACCAAAATCATGGTCGTCAGCAAACAACCTATTAATTTACCACCGATAACTTCAGAAGGAAGTCGAAAGTCTCACGTACCTCGGTTCTAATTTGCATGAAAGCTGGGACATGATCACTGAAGTAAAGACAAGGATAGAGAAAACTCGAACATCATTCTTCAAAATCAAAAAGGTCTTCTGCAGTCATGGCATAATCTTAAGATTGAAAATCAGACTTGTCAGATGCTGCATCTTTTCTATCCTGCTCTACAGAGTGGAGAGTGGAGAACGTCATGGCTTCAAAACCTAAGGAACTGGTTTGGACAAAACTCAGCAGCCCTTTTTCGTGTGGCTGTTGATAAAAATAGGATAGCCAGCATGATCGTCAATGTCCGATGACAGATATGGCACAAGAAGAAGAAGTCAAGGCTTCTAATGAGTTTTCTAATCCTTATAATTGTCTACCTAAGCAAAACTGGTTCAAAACTCTCAGTCAGATTACTAGTGTTCTGTCTCTTAACTGCAAACAGACTTTTGGAAAATTGAGAGTGATTTAATAATAAGAACCAGTAGGTGTCTCTCTAGGGTTTCTTTTTCCTGCACTGGAAAAAGGAGGATGCCCTGGGGGAGGAGGATGTTTCACATTTTAGGCATTGTGTGATATGTAGAGAGGTTTGTTTTTTTAAATATGTCCTGCGGAAATCTGCAAATGAACAGCAGTTCCCCCCCCCCCCAAAAAAAAACTTTATTCTAAAATTTCTGATTTTGGGGGATATGATGCAGCTGATGCAGCAGAACTTTGAATAGCTTCAATATTTCCGTCTTGTGCAGAAACAGGATGTGTAAAGAGCTTTCAGTTCCTGTGTAACAACATTGAATCTAAATACTGCCTATTTAGTTATATCTAGCACATAGTTCCAATATCAGAGTAATTCAAATATATGTTGTATACTGTCAGCAAAGGAAAAAAATGGGAAGACATTTCAATAACTCTTATAAATTTCTGAATGAATCCAAACACAGTTTCCTTATCCTGTGTTTGGATTCTTCTTATCCTTAATTGGTCTGCTTGCCTCAAGTTTCCTAATGTTTGTTGATGTTTCTTTTGGATTTCCTCAAACTCCCTGGTCCGCATGACTTCATTTATTTTAGATTTTCTAATTAATAAATGGGAAGCTAGCTTGACGAAAGGACAGGCTTTTATTCTACCTTTATTTCCCAGATGGCTTATAAGAAATCTTTTAAAGTAAAAATGCTGATTTATTTTCATAAACTATGAAAAGCATGTTGACCCATGCTTGGTGAGGTAGTGTTGGGATTTGTCCACTTGCCCAGGAAAATGAAAATACTGCAACATGGAGGAAAATACATTGGTGGAAAGAAAAAGAGGAATAAAGAAAGGTCTTTGCAGTTTGCCTTTTGGTAAATGGGCATTTTGGCTTTGCACTCCCGCAGGTCTTTCCTCTGCTCGGAAAGCCTATGCTCGTAGTCCTCAGTGAGGTGCTTCTGCTGTTTTTGCCAACTCTTTCTCATGGTGGCTACTGCGAGGAGTGTCTGGGAGGGGAGGGGTGAAAGAGGCTGGTGAGGCACCTCTTGATGTAAATGACATTGAGGTGGCCACGCCCACCCAGTCACATGACACCCCCTAGCCACGCCTAGCCAGTCATTAGGCAGATCATATTAGTGGTCCTCAGGATTTAAAATTATGAATTTAGTGGTCCTTGAGGTCCGAAAGGTTTGTGACCCTTGCTCTGAAGGATCTTCTTTCTCTCAGCTCAGCCTATTTCACTTTTCTGTGCCAGTTTCATTCCTCTATGCTGCCCTTAAGTTCTTGAAGGATTATAATGGCAGCATATAAATACATATATGCAATTCTAAAGACAAGCAAGTTTAGGATGGCATACAATGCATCTAGGTTTGTACTTCAGGACACTACAAACAAACATAATGCAGGTCTGCTTCACTAACCCATCCACATAGTTTTCACTTAGGGTATCCCAATGTCAAATAAAGCATACTTTGATTTAAGAAAGAAGAAAAGATAGGTATGGGCAAAATGAATGAAAGTAAAGCAATGCAAGAATTATTCATACTTTTATAGAAGTCTGCACCTCTATTCTTGGTATGTCTATGAACTCCATCTGTGGGGAAGAGGGAACAGACAAAAATATTAAATATCAGTTAATGACTAAACGGAGACATCATCTGGACATCCTATGTATTATCCCAATTAACCTCATCAATATACATGACTACCCAAGGAATCAACATGACAACAACTTTACTGTTAATGCACAGTCTATTTTATAACTGTGATGCAAATCAATAACAGCTTCTAGTTGACCTTGGTTGACTTTAAAAGAAAAATAAGCAAAGTGAGACCTGGCTAATACCGTAATTTGATGGGAAACCACAAGGAAATTCCAAGGATGCAGACTGGTGAGTTGAAAAAACATTCTTGGAAGAAGATAAAGTAAATCACTTCCACATTGTTTGTAAGAAAACAGTATGGACATGTAGTCATCAGGAATTCCGTCTGATGAGGGAGTCTTTCTGGATCTCTTCCAGACATGAAAAAATAATAAATTGCTCTGATGCACAGAGCCGCATTGGTGCAGTGGTTAGAATGCAGTACTGCAGTTAATTCTTCTGACTGCTGGCTGCCAACAGTTTGACAGTTCCAGTCTCATTGGTTCAAGGTTGACTCAGCCTTTCATCTTCCAAGGTTGGTAAAATGAGGACCCAGATTGGTGGGAGCAATATATTGACTCTCTAAACCACTTAGAGAGGGTTGGAAAGCACTGTGAAGCAGTATATAAATCTAAGTGCTATTGCTAATTGCATGCCAGCCCACCCCATTTTCACAAATTTTGCCACTTTGTCATTCCAAACATTCAATTGTTTAAAGGCAATTGCAAACCTGTGGAGCAATTATGTTTTGAAACCTGTTTTCGTAGGTCTGTTCAGCCACAGATACAACATGTAAGCACAGATACATGCATGCAATACTGTTTCCAGATCAGTCCTTCCTCAATAAATTCACTACTTGCACATATCTGTGATCCTAATTTAGAGGAACACTTCATTTAAAAAGCAGATCTCTCTCTTAGCAGGAATGTTTCATTACTTTCCAAAATATTATTTTTAATCCAATATTTTGTTCTGTTGACTTCAACAGGAAAAAATATCACAGTAGTTATGAAGCATGAAACACAGAGGGTATACCTGAAAGCATATATGAAGTTTAGTACCAAAAAATACAAGCAAAGAATGACTTGGGTTGCAAGCTATTCTGCTGTTGCTCCCCATATCTGACCTATACAGTTAAGTTGCATTAAAATGAGTTGAAATACTTAGTAATATAAGAACAAAAATCTCACAAGTGTGGCAACCACTCCCATCTTCTCAATCTATTACTCATGTTTCAATTGCATTGCACTTTAATATGGGTTATCTAAAGCTTCCTCTTTGCTATGCTCCCCCCGCCCCCCATGGAAGCTGAAAGAATTGGCTTTTTGATAATCTGTTGTGTTGATCAGATAGAGTAGAAAATGCTTCCTTGGCAAAGACTGTTCTAACACATTGTTTCTGCTTTTTGAAATCTGTGCACAGTGCTCATACATTATTTAAAAACTTATAATTTGTAAGAGTCTCAGACTTTCACAATTTCTAGCTTCTGTAGTTTTCCCACCAATGAACATGAATCTTACAGGAGAACTTAGCTTCAGCCTTGTTTATTGCAAAATCTTGTGTACTTTCTCAGGAGTTGATTGTTGAATAATTGCTTTACAAAGCAAGCCATTGGCTCTGGACAAATGTACACTGTATAATGTACAAAAGAATGTCAAGCCATATTTGGAAAAAATGTGTGGGTGTTTGTTTTGATTTGTAACGTCTAAATAGAATGAGCTGCATTATAGCCAAGACGACTGAGGTCAAGAAGGATAAATAGTTGCAATTCATGGAATTATAGTCTCATTCCGTGAGCCTGGATAATGTTATATTAAAAGAAATTGTAAAAGTTGGCTACATTTGAGAGTACACAATTTTATGTGTATATGTATTTAATCTATATCAGCATGCATGCATTTTATTGAAAAGCAAATGATCATTTAATATATCTGATTGACAAAGATACGATATAACAAAAAATCATTTAAAAAAAAATCTACAGTCTAAATTGAAGGAATAACCTACTGTAAGTTCAGGGATACAGTTGAATACATTATTCCTAGTAAGACTTGTTTGCACACAAGGCCGGATTTTCCTATAGGCTAACTAGGCTTCAGCCTAGGCTGGGTCTCAAGATCAAGAGGGGCCTTTTATTTTTATTTATTATCCGTGCCACATTTTTTATAAAGATTAGTACCAATTACAACATGTTTCATTTAATATATTGATACCGTATATATCACAGTAATGATGTATTTTATTATCTCTCATGTAATTTACAAACTTAAAAATGGGAGGTGAAAGGGCCTCATAAGTGGAATAGCCTAGGGCCTCTTTTCATCTAAATCCGGCCCTGTTTGCACAGTTAGATATTAAGTGTTTTGTTCTGAAAAAAAAAATTTTTTAGGATGTTATAAGTTTTTCCAATCTAGTAGCTTCCAAAGTTTGGGGTTTCTGTTCTTTAGCTGGTGCTACCCTTGTCTTGTGCTGGCAAAAAAAAAACCAGCCCAAAACCACTATTATCAGGAATGTGGGAGTGTGGATCATCACTTCCTTTCTGGCACTCGAGCACATTGGGGCTGAATTGCACTGCTTCATTGTACCCCCTACTTTGCCTCCCCTCCCTGCTGGTAGGATCACACTGTCCCTGGGGACAAAAAATGAGCACTCACCTTAAAAGAAGCTATTTCTGGTGGTTGTTTTGAAAGCCATGTCTATCTGCCTCCCCCTGCTTAGTCACATGTCTGTGGATTACTCTGGAAGGTTGGAGAGTTTCCAATCCCTGATAAAATTCAGAAAATTTAGAGATACCTACAAGGTCTGGCAAGTTGCTAATTCTGTTGATGAATATGTCAACGTACTAAAATGGATAAATTGATATGAGAATTGAAGAACAAGGACAAATCAGAATATTATAAGATCTGGGATAAATTTTATTGATCATTGGAACAAAAAAGGAAAGACCCAAAATAAGCAATGACTAAGATTTATAGAATGGAGATTAGAATTATGTATGAAATCATAACAGTGAAAATGTATAAGGCAAGAACAAAACAACATGGATGGAAATATGATATCCTTATATTTGTAAATACTGAATAGACCAATTGTAAATAAGCATGGTGGTTATAATATTTAACTTTATATTCTAATATGTATGGCAAAGACATTGCCAGGACAGTTACACTGTGTCCAATGTTTTAATGGGTGTTTAATTAAAAAAAAGTTTTAATATAAACAAAGAATATTCCAACATACTCTTTGGCTACTGATTGGCAATTACCTTTTTCACACTTATCTTGGTCTGTTTCATACAACTATGCAAGAGAGGGAGAAGGGGAGGAGGGAGAGAGGGGGTGGAGAGAGATAGAGACCTATCAGCCTAACCTCAATACCAGGAAAGATTCTGGAAAAGTTAATCAAGCAACGAATAAGCAAACACCTAGAAGCAAACAAAGTAATAGCCAAAAGCCAACATGGGTTTGTCAAAAACAGATCATGCCAGACTAATCTTATTGCATTCTTTGACAAAGTGACAAAATTAGTGGACCAGAGGAATGCCGTCAATATAGTTTACTTGGACTTCAGTAAGGCATTTGAAAAGGTAGACCATAACCTACTACTAGATAAAGTAGAAGAATGTGGGTTAGACAGCATCACCACCAGATGGATTCGTAACTGGCTGACCAATCGCACTCAACGTGTAGTCCTCAATGGAACTGCATCTACATGGAGGGAAGTATGCAGTGGAGTACCCCAAGGCTCTGTTTTAGGCCCAGTACTCTTCAACATCTTCATCAATGATTTGGATGAGGGAATAAATGGGGAACTCATCAAATTTGCAGATGACACCAAGCTGGCAGGAATAGCCAACACTCCAGAAGACAGGCTTAAGATACAGAAGGATCTTGACAAACTTGAACATTGGGCACTATCTAATAAAATGAAATTCAATGGTGAAAAGAGTAAGGTTCTACATTTAGGCAACAAAAACGAAATGCACAGGTACAGTATAGGTGGTACCTTGCTCAACAGTAGTAACTGTGAAAGGGATCTTGGAGTCCTAGTGGACAACCATTTAAATATGAGCCAGCAGTGTACAGCAGCTGCCAAAAAAGCCAAGACAGTTGTAGGCTGCATCAACCGAGGGATAGAATCAAGATCACGTGAAGTGTTAATACCACTTTATAATGCCTTGGTAAGGCCACACTTGGAATACTGCATTCAGTTCTGGTCGCCACGATGTAAAAAAGATGTGGAGACTCTAGAAAGGGTGCAGAGAAGAGCAACAAGGATGATTAGGGGACTGGAGACTAAAACATATGAAGAACGGTTGCAGGAACTGGATATGTCTAGTTTAATAGAAAGAAGGACTAGGGGAGACATGATAGCAGTGTTCTAATATCTCAGGGGTTGCCACAAAGAAGAGGGAGTCAAAATATTTTCCAAGGCACCTGAGGGTAGAACAAGAAGCAATGGGTGGAAACTAATCAAGGAGAGAAGCAACTTAGAACTGAGGAGAAACTTCCTGACAGTTAGAACAATTAAATCAGTGGAACAGCTTGCTCCAGAAGTTGTGAATGTCCCAACACTGGAAGTTTAAGATGTTGGATAGCCATTTGTCTGAAATGGTAGGGTTTCCTGCCTAGGCAAGGGGTTGGACTAGAAGACCTCCAAGGTCCCTTCCAACTCTGCTATTGTATTATTGTATTAATAATAAAAAGAGCAATTTATTAAAAGAGAGAGACAGAGTCAGAGTCAGAGATAGACAAAGTGCAACCAAACAATTGGAGAGGGTGGAATGCACTTTTCTAAAGGGGATTCTGGGATGTGCTCCCAGTAGTAACGGCAATTTTTTTGTCATAATGTCAAGAAGAAAGCTTTCCCAGGAATCATTAAGTTACGACATACATGATCCAAGGACAAGCAATGTATGTTTCCTCTCTTCTTTTCTTTCTCTGTACAGAGAAGGAAACAATGAATTGAAATGAGGCAACGAATCTGAGGCTCCTAATGGGAAATATCAGAAAGTTATCCCAACTTTATGAAGATGTAAGTTCTCAGATCTTGATCTCCTGGCAATACTTCCATGGCAGCTTCTTTCCCTGGCTTGAAGAAAGGCTCTGGCCTTAAAGCCAGTGAATTAATAAGAGGCAATAGAATGTGGTGACTGTTTCCTGTTCAGCTTATAATGAGCTGTGTTCTATGCATCAAACACAATTCCTCTTTCATTGAGTTGATGCCCAGTTCTGTGCAAGCTCTTTTACTTTGTCAAAGTATTATATTTAATTAAATACTTTAAAGCTGGGAGGGAGAGAGGAAGAGAGGGAGGTAACTGGATTTATTTTTTGCAACATTTATATTTTTCAGTCAGCTCAAAAATAAACGCCTTTCCCGTTCTCAAGAGAAGTTTCCATTACTGACCAGCAGAGACAGCTGCAAATATACTTAGCAACTTTAAGCAATAAACATCATAATTTGGTTTTTGATCTCCACAACAATAGACAAAATATGTGTTCAAATTAATTTCCCCCCAAACACTTTAAAAACAATAACTTGAGAAGCAATTTTGTTTCCCCCCCCCCAACTTCATTTTATTAAACTTTATATAAAACTCTATGTCTGCACACCAGTGGTGGGTTCTGGATCCCAGTGCAACCGGTATGGTGCAACGGGGCCGGGCGTCCACCACATGCACGCGCGCAGCATACGCATGTGTACTTACAGCCCATGATGCTCTGCGACAGCTCAGCGATGCTCCAGCTGCTCGGCGGAGCATCACACAGGCGCAGTACACGCTGTATGCATGCGCATCAGCTCCGATCGGCTCAAATACAGGTAAGGACGGCAGGCGGGCAGGTGGCCCCTCCGGAGCCCCGTACCAGAACGGTACCTGGTGCTCCCAGCAGGCAGCGGTACGTCGTATCCCACCATTGTTGCACAAGCAGAAAATGGGTGCAGAAGATGGGTGAATCAATTCACTGAGTTAAAAGGACAGGAGTAGGACAGACAGAGGAGACTTCTGTCCACCTGGGATTATCTGATAAACAACTAATTGGGGGCAAAGGAGACTGCAGAAGTCAATAGATAAGGTTTAATCCTTTACTGCATCTGTATTTTGTCTGCTAAACTTTTTCTTAAGTATATAATCTTTGGTAAATCAAAGTATATTTCCATCTTAAACT
Source organism: Natrix helvetica (assembly GCF_964273705.1). Taxonomy (NCBI): domain Eukaryota; kingdom Metazoa; phylum Chordata; class Lepidosauria; order Squamata; family Natricidae; genus Natrix; species Natrix helvetica. The sequence goes on along the minus strand of NC_138552.1, from coordinate 220,778,263 downwards.
TAAAAGTATTTCAGTTAGCTAAAGGAACAAATATGGACGTAAGTGAAAAGAAGGACTGGGGTGACATGATAGCAATGTTTGAGTATCTAAGGGGTTGCCACAAAGAAGAAGGAGTCAACCTATTCTCTAAAGGACCCAAAGATGGGACAAAAAGCAATGGATAGAAACTAATCAAGGAGAGAACTAAGCTTAGAATTAAGGAGAAATTTCCTGACAGAATAATTCATCAGTGGAATCGGTTTCTCCAGAAGTCGTGAGTGCTCTGGAGGTTTTAAAGAAGGGATTGGACAACCTGTCTGAAATGGTATAGCGTTTCCTGCCTGACCAGGGGGTTGGACTACCTGACCTCCAAGGTCCCTTCCAACTCTGCTATTCTGTTAAATATGGACATGCTTATCTGGTCTGTATGTGGCTTTTCAATTTGAAATGAACACCAAAGGTGAGTTGCAATTTAAAACAAAAAATAGATTAAAATAATTAAAATAAGCATCTTTGAATAAAAATGATTGCTATTTAAAGGCTTAACTTAAGAGGTATGTCTTCTCTAAAGGTAGAGAGGGTACAGAGTATCAAAGAGAATGCATTATTGGAGAGACTCAGGAGAAGATTCATTGGATGAGGTTCTGTGAGAGCCCTATCAAACCCTGCACCTATTAACAGCGATGTCCTCACTGTTGATAGGTGCACTGTATTAGGACCCACACTTTATACTTTACATAAATGACCTTTGGGATCATATTATAAGCAACTGTGCTCTCTTCGCTGATGACCTTAACTCAGTGCTTCTCAAATAGTGGGGCGCGCCCCCCAGGGGGGGCGCGCGGCTCCGTAAAGGGGGGCGCGAAGGCTCCCTTTCCATCTGGGTGCAAACGAGGGGGCCGCGGCCGCCGGTGCACAAAGAGGTCTTTGTGGCCTCGTTCGCGTCTCCTCTGGGCTAACTGGCGGCAACGGCGGCAACGGCGGCGGCGAAGGCGGCGGACTGGAGTTTCCCGATGAGGTTGCCTGTCCGACCAGCCCCCGCTGGCTCCTGGCTGAGGGAGGAGCTGCCGCTCCGCCTTCTCCGAGCGGGATCCGCGCCCTGCAACTGGCCGCGGCGGGTGAGGGGAAGCGGGAGCAAAAGCTTTTGCTATCAAATCCAGAAACCATATTTTTTATGGGAAGTACGAGAATGAACTTCAATTTCATAATGATATCCCAAGGAACAGAAATAGCATTTTAAAAAGTCTTTTGAAAATCTCAAAGTTCCTTGTATCTGGTGGGTGTTATCCTTTATCTAAAAGGGTTCGAACTTTGAAAGATTTTTTTTCACTATTAAAGTTCATAACATGTCCTATTTATAGGAAACATTTGGACTGTATTTTTGTTTGATCCTGTTGATAGGACCCTACAAGGAAAGGATTATATCATATCATTGCAGTTGTAATTGGATTTGGAACAATAATTGTTTCTGAAGGTAGCAATAATCATTTTTGCAAATGGAATATAATTGATTTTAGGGAACACATCCTAAATTGTTCAACTCCTAGCCTCAAAACGATGCTATAAGCCAGGGGTGTCCAAACTTGGGAACTTTAAGACTTGTGGACTTCAATTTTAGTGGGTCTTAACTCTCTGGTAGATAAGACACAACAGTGTCACCCAGCATCTGACTTCTCGTCGGAAGCGTTGCATTATTCAATACAGTGTTATGCAGAGGTGTACTTATAACAATTTTATAGACAAATGATACTATTTACAGTCGCGCGGGGGGCGCGAAATGTTTTCTTCTTCCTAGGGGGGGCATGACAGAAAATAATTGAGAAGCACTGCCTTAACTGAATGGTCAAAAAATTGCCAACTCCAAATCTCAAACAACAAATGCTCTGTCTTACACATTGGCAAAAAAAATCAGAACACAAAATACAAGCGCGGCGGGGGATACGACCTCGAAGATGACCCGCACACTGTCAAGGACCTTGGAGTATTCATCTTAAATGATCTAAGTGCCAGAGCTCACTGTAACAGCATTGCCAAAAAGGCATTAAGAGTTGTTAGCCTAATCTTGCGTAGCTTCTTCTCCGGTAATATTGAACTGCAAACTAGGGCATGCAAAACTTTTGCTAGAACAATTCTTGAATACAGCTCATCTGTCTGGAGCCTGCACTGCATATGAGACATACCATATTTCTTGGAGTATAAGACACACCAAGATTTTGAAGAGGCAAATTTTTTAAAAAAGTTTTTGCACTTTGCAGACCTCCCAAAAATGGCCCGCTTTTTGTCAAAAAAAGGGCATGCATAGCCTTTAGGAGGCTTATATAGAGCTCTTAGAAGGGTGGGGGTGGGGGCAAAAACGAGCAAATGGCCCATTGTTTGCCTATTTTTGCCCTCCCCAGTCCCCAGGAGCACTCTGGAAGCCTCCTAAAGGTTATGCATGGTCATTTTGGTGAAGGGGGCAGAGTTTCGGGAGGCCAAAAATGCTGTATTCAGTGTATAAAATGCACCGAGATTTTCACCCTCTTTTTTGAAGGAAAAAGGTGCATCTTATACTTCACAAATACGGTAAATACAATCAAACGAGTCCAGGAATACTTCACAAGTCCTCCACTGCTCTGTTGGCAAAAGAATACCTTATGCCACAAGACTTGAAATTTTGGGCTTAGACAATTTAGAACGTCGCCATCTTTGATCCGACCTAAGCGTAGTACATAAAATTATCTGCTACAATGTCCTACCTGTCAATGAATACTTCAGCTTTAATCACAACAACACACAAGCTCACAATAGATACAAACGTATGGTAAACTGCTCCAAACCTGATCGCAGAAAATACAACTTCAGTAACAGAGTTGTCAATACACTACCTGATACTATGGTTTCTTCCCCAAACCCCCAAAAATTTAACCTTAGACTGTATACTGTCAACCTCACCCCATTCCTAAGAGGTCTTTAAGAGACGTGCACAAGCACACCAACATGCCTACCGTCCCTGTCCTAATATTCCCTTGTATTCATATTCATTCCATATATTCATAATCATGTCTATACTTACGGTATATCTGTTATATAATTCATACTTGCTGGAATAAACAAGCAAGCAAGCAAACAAACAAATAAATAAATAAAGTGGACATCTTTAAGGCCCTTCCTGTTATTGCAGATCTCCCAGGTCTGGAGGTTAGGTAAGCCCATCAAATGCTTGTCTGTTTTTTATTATTTGAGTTGCACTTGTTTTTGGCCACTATTACTATTTAAATTTTTGTTGTGCATGTTTAATTTTATCCCTGTACATGTGCTGCACAGAGTCACAATTTTCAGATAGGCAGCTATGTAAACTGTTTTAATTACCGTAATTCATGTTTCTTTCCACATATTTATAGAGGATGGTATTGAATATAAAATCATTCAGTAAATGACTTACTGTGTGGTATATATACTGTATATTCATTTAACTGGATGGTGCTGAAAGTGGTTAATAAATTAAAATAATGTGATTCAAACACAAAGATTAAACATATAAAATAACTAATTTCCTTCCTCTTTATAAACAATATAAGGATATTTAAAACTGTAGGTTTCATGCATTTTTAAAAGTTTCATTATTTTGGGAAGACAGCTTATTGTCATACTATAACCGTGGTGATGAACCTATGGCACGTGAGCTGTCGACCCAGCTCAGCTCCACCCTGCATGTGTGCGCGCCTCCCCGGCCATCTGATATTTGGGTCTCTGCTGTGCACACACGGGGGTGGGGCACATGCAGGGGTCACACGTGCATGTGTAGGGGAGCGGGGAATGCACACACATGTGCGGGGAAGCGCAGGGGTTTTTTGCTCCCAGGAGGATGCAGGAAGGCCTACTCAGCCCAAAATGGGGTACGTGGGGTGTGGCGCAGCCCATTTTTGCTCCCAGGAACCTGTAGAGAAACCTACTAGGCCCAATACAGGGTGTGGGGTCGCATGTGCATGCATGGGAGGGCAAGGGGAGTGGGGGGTCTTGTACGAATGCGCTGGTGTCACACAGAGGTCATGAATTGCATTATAGGTACACTTTTGGCATGCAACAACAAAAAGGTTAGCCATCACTGTACTATAACAAAAAAATGTACAGGATCTCAGGTTTATGTAATCAAAGTTGTTCTTTCTTTGAGTCATAGTTCTTTACAGTTTATGGTAGAAATAGTTTTCAGATTTGTCTTATTGGAGTTAGAATTCCCCAGCCAGCATGCTGGCTAGAGAATTCTGGAAGCTGAAGTCCAGAGATTTAGTTATTAAGATTAAGAAACACTAGTCTACATAGAGCTAAATTTTCTTTTAGATCCTATTTTCCTATTCAATTTTGTTGCTTATTTTTGTGTATATACTGTACATATAGTACAATACATACAATACAGTTACCGAATTTCCAGCCTTAACACTTTAAGTATTTTCTTTGAATTTAAGGAGTTCTGATTCTCAGTTTTGTTTTTAAGGACAATAACCACGATTCCCAACAATTACACTGTTGAAGTAACAAAGATTGGAATAAAATTTACTACATTTTCTTGCAGAAGAGTCATAAGCTCTGGTCAGTTTTTGATATGCAAAACAAAGCTCTGGGCTAGAGATTTTTTAATTTCAAGGGCATATCTTAGTAAATAATAGAGTAGATCTCTCTCATGACTCAAGTAACCTACCCAATATATGCCATCTAAGATGATGGAAGTCCCTTTGGCTTCTTCCATGCAAGTTTCCTACACCATTCGAAAATCACCTACACAGGATAAATCCCATTATCTCTGTTTTTCTGTGAGTCAGTACAGTACATTTCTGACTATATTGAGGTACACTAACACAGACACACAGAGAAATTTTCTACAGTACTTGTAAGATGAATGTTTTGCAACTTATGGGCACTATTTACACTATGAGTGGAAGTTGCCTCATCTTTGTTCTAAATAACTAAATTTTCTCCCTGCGGTTCTAGAGATTCATGGAGCTTGGACATCTTACATTTCTCCCCTTTATAAATAAGAGCTACGTGTGCAAGGAGGAAAATTACCCGGAAATGCATCCTGCATGAACTGAAGACTGAGGGAAGAACAGAAATTGAATGTCTGTCAGCTGGAAGGAAGAAAGGATTTGCTTGTCCTGTTTTTCATTTGTCTTTAGATTGGTGGCAAAGGTGACAGTACCTTGGCTTCAAACCACCGATCTGGTTTTATTATGAAAGTAATTCTGGGCAGTGTACCTAGCACTTAATTAAACAAACAATACTGTCAAATACTTCAAAAATGCAACACTGCATTGTTGTCAAAGTGTCTTAAGTCTAAGAGAAGCATCCCCCCCCCCCCCCTCCGGCACTTTTTCTACTAGGAGATGCTGAAAAATTCGGAACGCTCAAAACAATCCTAGATGCCCAGCGGAAAACGAAAGGGAGTTTTTCTGGCTAGAATACAATAGCAGAGTTGGAAGGGACCTTGGAGGTCTTCTAGTCCAACCCCCTGCCTAGGCAGGAAACCCTATACCGTTTCAGAAAGATAGGCTATCCAACATCTTCTTAAAGACTTCCAGTGTTGGGGCATTTACAACTTCTGGAGGCAAGCTGTTCCACTGATTAATTGTTCTAACTGTCAGGACATTTCTCCTTAGTTCTAAGTTGCACGAACATTTGATCGGCTCTAGCGTAAATCCAGCCGGGCAGTTTCTCCGGCAAAAAGAAGGATGAGGGGAAAAAAAAACATTTCTCGTTCCGTTTATTTATTTATTAATATGCAACCCCTCACGCAAGTAGGCGAGTAAGACACAGAAGAGCTCGTCTTACAGAAAGTGATCATAGGAGCTCGTGGAAGAAGGCGGGAAAGGGGACGGAGAAATGGGAGGAAGTTGAAGGATCCCACGCTTCGAGTCGTTCTTTTATGGCTTGGGGTGGGGGAGTGAGGGGGGGGAGGGAAGCCCAGGCCAGTCCTCGCCTTGCGATAGGGTAGCTTTTTTCCTCAATCCTCAATCGATTGGTCGGTTCCCCATTCTAGCGAACGCGTCCCCCTCCTCTCTTTCCTTCGCAGCCCCCGGCGGGGTTTAAAACTTGTAGCGCGTCCCGCCGCCTCGCCCTTGAGGCGACTGGAAGGGAAAAGCGCGGGACCATGAGGGGGCTGAGTCTGTGGGCGCTGCTGGCGCTGCTGGCGCCGGGGAGCTGCTCCCCTGGCGAGGGGCTCCTCTTCCCTTTCGGCTTGGCTCGGGGCGACCAGGCGTTGGAAGCGGGGGACGATGTCAGCTCCGCGCCTCTCTCGCTCGACACGCCGCTCCACTTCTACGGCTCGAGCGTCCGCTCCCTCTATGTAAGTGCCCGGGAGGCGAAAGGGAAGGGGATCGGGCTGGAAAGAGAGAGAGAGGAAGAGGAAGGGAAGGAGGGGCCGCGGCGAATGGATTCGGGCCAAGGACGAGGTCCTGAACGGTGTGGGGGCGAGGGGAGGGGAGGGTCCCGGAATGCGATTTCCAAAGAAGGAGCGCGAGAGGATGGAGAAGTGGGGGGGAAAGGGGGAAGCGGAGTTGCTGTCACTGCGGGTGGAAGAGGCTGCTGCTGCTGCTGCTGCTGCTGCTGCTGCTCGGGCCGCCAGCCAAGGAGGAGGAAGTTTACTCTGATAAGCGGCTGCTTCATCCCTAAAAGGGAGAGGGTGGCTGGCTTTGGTTGAAGGCATCAGGGTAGAAATCAGGAATCGTGAGTTCTTATCCCGGCTTTAGGATCAAAGCCAACTGGGTGACCCTGGACCAGTCACTTTCTCTCAACCCTATCAAGCAGACAATGTCCACTTCTGGAGGGGGGGAGAACTTCCCCAGAAAAAGGCAGGGACAAGTCCAAGTCCAAGAGGCAGTGGTGTATTAACCATTAAGCAGACTAAGCATGTGCTTAGGGCACCAGGCCCAAGGGAGCACCACAAAGTTGAGAAAGGGAAAAAAAACCCAATGAAGATTTGTACAGTATGTACAAAGGAGGGGGGGGCACTAAGATTTGTCAGTGCTTAGGGCACCAGTGAGTCTTAATCCGCCACTGCCAAGAGGTTGCCAAGAGTCCAAAAACTGACTTGAAGTGAAACGTCTGGGAAATTAAAATCTTCCATATTGATCGTCCATAAAGCTAGGTAGATGTCTATGTCAACTCAAGAGAGACTTTTCCTTTGCTTGTTTGTTCTTTGAGTTGAGAATCTCTGGTCCCTATTGCAGAGGCATGACTGCCATTGGGTTGTGTCTTGGGCAAGGAGCGCTCTTGCCTATGTTCAGGGCCATTTTATCCTTCCATCTGAATTGATTGTAATTCTACATGAGTCCATGTAGCTTGCAGTTACTGTAAGTCTCATAATTAAAACCGATTCCTCAAGTCAAAACCTGGAATATGGGTTTTAAATAAGCATTCCTAATAAAGAAGAAACTCCTATGTTTTTTGTAGCTGTCCTCCATCAGGCGATTCTGAACGGAATGGTGTCCCTTGAATTTCTGTGAACCAGGGGTGATCTGATATAAGTAGAATCTGTTCAATAAAATGTCAATGCTTGAGAAATTGCATGGGATATCAGAAAAAGAAATTATGCAGGAGGAAAGCAAATATATGTTTTGGGTGCGGTGGGAAGGATTTGTTCTGAGTTGTTTTGGCAATTAGGATAGACTTTTGCTAATTCCAAACAAAATAGAAAGCAGATGTCCTTTGTTTTTTCCCCCAAGATTCACAATGCTAACTAGAAAAGGAATTGTTACTATCATTTCAGCAGTTGAATCCACTGAAGTTGCCGGTCATGCAAATAAAGTAATGTTCATGCATGTCAGCACAAAAAAGCAGACCCTGTTCTGTTCTAAATATTTACATTCCTTTCTTAGTACAGTTCAAGCCACAGATCTAATCCATGATTATTCTTTCATGCTGATTACTAGCTTGATTTGATCTGATCTTGGTTTTTCTCAGCATGGTGAGGATTGGAACAATGATAGGAGTAGGTCATCTTGCTTTTCTTCTTGTGCTTAAAATTGAAAGCTTTCAGAATATGTGGGTTTGTTATATTCAGGCACATTCTGATTTCATTCAAACAGCCAAATCCCATAAAATGCTTTCAAATAGGTGGTAGCACTTAGTTGACTGTGACTGTTCTTGAAAAAGTTAAGCAGAGATGCACCTGGTTAATACAGGTAGTCCTTGACCTACGACCACAATTGAGCCCCAAATTTCTGTTGTTAAGTGAGACATTTGTTCTTGCTATACATGTTAAATGAATCACTGAAGTTGATAAGTTAGTAACATGGCTGTTAAGTGAATCTGTCTTCCCCATTGATTTTACTTGTCGAAGGGTTGCAAAAGGAAATCACATGACCGTGGGACACAGCAAATGTCATAAGTATGAACCAATTGGCAAGCATCTGAATTTTGATCACACAATCATGGGAATACTACAAAGGTCAGAAGTGTGAAAAACAGTCATGTCACTTTTTTCAGTGTCATTGTAAATTTGAATGGTCACAAAATGAATTGTTGTAAGTGAAGGATTACATGTATTTGGATGAGAAGCCATTGGGAAATCCTAGGTTTGTAGGCTGGAATTGAAAAAAAATCCCAGAGGTAGTTAAGCTCTTTCCATATTGTTCCTATATGAATGTATTGCTGAAGTCACCAGAAATTCAGCTTGATGATAAGGAAATCTTAGCAAGTAATGAAAGGCATTTATTTAGAGCAGGCGTGTCCAAACTTGAGAACTTTAAGACTTGTGGACTTCAATTCCCAGAATTCCCCAGCCAGCATGGCTGGCTGGGGAATTCTGGGAATTGAAGTCCACAAGTCTTAAAGTTCCCAAGTTTGGACACCCCTGATTTAGAGGTTGTGTATGCCATTTTCATAAAGCTGTGTCATTCATTCATTCATTCTTTCATTCATTCATTCATTTTTGGACTAAATCTTCCAGAAATCCAAGGTTTACACCAAAGGTGTCCAACACTGGCAACTTTAACATTTGTATATTTATATTTATAAATGGAATATTTATAAATGTTCAGCATATCTCATAAAATTAGTGACCAAAATAACCAAGAATAAAGTACGAATATGAAGCAGCATGAAAATATGGAATAAGATACTCAACAGTTGACATGTATGGCAAACAAGAATTCTTCATCTGATGGCACATAAAAGACAGTACCATGTCTTTTGTGAGCAACTCCATTCTGGTTGGAGAATTCTGGGAGTTGAAGTCCACAAGTCATAAAGTTGCCCAGGTTAGACACCCTTGGTTACCCTATTTTTCAAAGTAGTTTGGTAGACCAAGGTGTTTAAGGGATGACTGTCTTCCATTTAACATGACTGTATATAAGTTCAATGTATCAGCCCCTGTAAATCTTCCCAGTAGAAGAGGGGCTGATACATTATATATACCAGTCAAGACCGGGAATTCTTTTGGTTTTTTATGTTATTGTTTATGATAGTGGTTCCATTGCAGGTTGAAGAATTTATCTGTCAGAATCTGCTCATCAGGCATCTTCAGTACTGTCTTTTATATGCCATCAGATGAAGAATTCTTCATATTTCCATATTTTCATGCTGCCTCATATTCCTACATTATCCTTGGTTATTTGAGTCACTTATTTTATGAGATGTTCTGAATGTTTATAAATCTGTTTTTTTTTTAATCTAGAAAAATTAGAAAAAGTATATAAAACTATTGCAGGTCACAGCATTGCTGTAAAGTTCCCAATAGCTACTAGACAATGTAAATACTGTATTGACCTACAATGAAGCTGCTGGAAATTGCAATGAACAGTTCCGGGGGCAGAAGCAACTTTATGTGGACATGCAACAGCTGTTTGGCTTTAAGACCATGGAGCACTTTGCCAGGATCCATTAATTCCAAAAGACAGAAGGAAGGAATAACAAGTTTAGGAGTATACAAATCATTTACATCTTTTTCCTGATAGTAAACTATCAGCTGTTGTGTGCAGCTTTGTTCTAGTTTCAACAAAGATTCCAATCTAGCTAATCTGTGTCTTAGAGTCTTCTGCTGAGTGTGGACAAGCTAAATCTTGAAAGTATCAGGGGTGTGATTTACTATTTATGCTAGTTGGGGAGTCTCACAAAATGTTCTGCTGGTGTTTATTGGGAAATACAAGCAGGATCATGCTGTTGAACTTGTAAGACCTACTTGGAAATTTATATAGCATGTGATCGGTAATTTTGGGCCACACAATGCTGGGCTAGAGAGACCTTCCATCTGATTGAATATACATCTGATGTTTGTGAGTAATGATTTTCAATCCACATGTAAGCAACAGCCGCAACTAAAATATCAGCTTTGGGTTTCTCTCCGGGTGTTCTACTTAGAATGGGATACAATCAGGCCAAAGCATGAGTATAGCAGACACAGTGCACCAAATGGACCTAGTTAGGACCCCAAATTTTATTGCCAGGGAATCTAACAAGTATTGTGTCTCCCTTATGACATACTTTATTAAACTTAAAATACCTAAACACCAAAGGACCTTTACTCTGGCACAATGTCATGCCCTCCCCTCAAGATCTGTTCAAAGACCAATATAGAAAGATTCCTTACCCAGAGAGACAATGCCCTTGAGACTCTGGATACACAGAAACAACAGAGCATGTGCTCCTCCAGTGCCTGTATTGTAGAGACATTCATATTAGCTTCATCTCACCATCATTGATACCTAGGGTGTATGGGGCAATTTATACCACCCTGCTGCTTTCAGCGCCTTCCTACCAAGCAGTTTGAAAGCTTGCAAATAGAAGTAGAATAATATGTATCACTTTGGCGGTGAAGTAACAGAGTTCTATGTATATTTGGCGTATAGCAATACTGGTCACATGACCATGGGAATTGTTTTTAGGCAACGCTGACTCCCTCGGCCAAGAAAGGGAGATGAGCATCGAGCCCTAGAGACAATCACGACTGACAGGGATTACTGTTACCTTTTGTTGCTTTCAGATACAATGTTGCAAGGGTCTATGCAGTATTGCTCAAAATTCTAGTTGAGCACCTAGTTGTCCATATTAAGAGTACTCTGTAGCCTGAAAACCACTTTTTAAGAATCATTGTGCTACAACTGCAAGATGCATGTATAGAGGAACAGTGCTGAACTAATTAATCCCAGTAGCCAATCAAGGATCCTGTTGTACATCTCTCGAAGTCCAGCACCAACAAGATTTGGGCAACTCTGATGGATGATCCTTCAAGAATTTAATGCAGGAGATAATGTAAGAAAGAAAGAAATATCTCCTTTGCAGGTCATTGGTGACCAGTGGAAGCCCACTATTTAATACTCCTCATGTTCGCTGGCTGGAGGCACATGTACCACATGCCTATGCCCACTTAGCAGTCAGCTAGCCAGAGTCTGTTCACCACCTCACTTCTGTGGTAGCTTTGCTCTGATCTTCAGAGAATGTTTGTTTGGCTCCATGACTGCTAAGTTGTGGCTTCCGTATAGCTATAGGACAGTGATGGCTAACCTTTTCGGCACCAAGTGCAGAGGTGGGTTTCTGCCGGTTCACCCTGGATCGGGCGAACTGGTAGTGGCGGCAGTGGGAGGCTCCACCCACCCGCCTGGACACTTCTGCGCATGCACCAAAGCATTGTGTGAGTGAACTGGTAGTAAAATAAATTGAAACCCACCACTGACCAAGTGCTGAAACATACTGGAGAGCTGGAATCTGAAAGAGAGCATGAAGAACAGCTGGCCAATGCACATGCGTGCGACCGAACCCAGAAGAACAGCTGGCTGCTGCACATATGTGCAGTGTGTGCGTGATGAAACCTGGAAAGGCAGCTGGCGACGATACTCTCAGGATTAGCTCATAAATCATAAATGCTAAAGGACTTGGCTGGACTGCAGCGAGTTCAGGATTTCATGGATGGCATATAAAGCACTGCATGAATTGTGTTCTGGATACTTGAGAGGGTGCAATTCTCTGACTGCACATGCCTGTACTGCTCCCTCCTACATTAAGATGTATTGAAGAGGCTTATTTCTGTGGACCACTGTTGGGAGTCATACATTACACAGGGACATAGGAAAATAACAGATATGGAATATATTTGCTCTGAATAAATCTTCTTTATTCCTATGCATCAGTGGTGGGATTCAAATTTTTTTACTACTGGTTCTGTGACCAGTAGTACGCATGGCTTGGTGGGCGTAACAAGAGAAGGATACTGTAAAATTTCCATTCCCTCCCCACTCCAGGGGAATGTTACTGCAAAATTCCCATTTCCTCTCAATCAGCTGGGACTCGGGAGGCAGAGAATAGATGAAAACAAAATTAGTGGACCAGAGGAATGCCGTCGATATAGTTTACTTGGACTTCAGTAAGGCATTTGATAAGGTAGACCATAACGTACTACTAGATAAAGTAGAAGAATGTGGGTTAGACAGCATCACCACCAAATGGATTCGTAACTGGCTGACCAACCGCACTCAACGTGTAGTCCTCAATGGAACTGCATCTACATGGAGGGAGGTATGCAGTGGAGTACCCCAAGGCTCTGTTTTAGGCCCAGTACTCTTCAACATCTTCATCAATGATTTGGATGAGGGAATAAATGGGGAACTTATCAAATTTGCAGATGACACCAAGCTGGCAGGAATAGCCAACACTCCAGAAGATAGGCTAAAGATACAGAAGGATCTTGACAAACTTGAACTTTGGGCACTATCTAATAAAATGAAATTCAATGGTGAAAAGAGTAAGGTTCTACATTTAGGCGACAAAAACGGAATGCACAGGTACAGTATAGGTGATACCTTGCTCAACAGTAGTAACTGTGAAAGGGATCTTGGAGTTCTAGTGGACAACCATTTAAATATGAGCCAGCAGTGTGCAGCAGCTGCCAAAAAAGCCAACACAGTTCTAGGCTGCATCAACAGAGGGATAGAATCAAGATCACGTGAAGTGTTAATTCCGCTTTATAATGCCTTGGTAAGGCCACACTTGGAATACTGCATTCAGTTTTGGTCACCACGATGTAGAAAAGATGTGGAGGCTCTAGAAAGAGTGCAGAGAAGAGCAACAAAGATGATTAGGGGACTGGAAACTAAAACATATGAAGAACGGTTGCAGGAACTGGGTATGACTAGTTTAATGAAAAGAAGGACTAGGGGAGACATGATAGCGGTGTTCCAATATCTCAGGGGTTGCTACAAAGAAGAGGGAGTCAAGCTATTCTCCAGGGCACCTGAGGGTAGAACAAGAAGCAATGGGTGGAAACTAATCAAGGAGAGAAGCAACTTAGAACTGATGAGAAATTTCCTGACAGTGAGAACAATTAATCAGTGGAACAGTTTGCCTCCAGAAGTTGTGAATGCCCCAACACTGGAAGTCTTTAAGAAGATGTTGCATAGCTATTTGTCTGGGTTTCCTGCCTAGGCAGGGGGTTGGACTAGAAACCTCCAAGGTCCCTTCCAACTCTGCTATTGTATTGTATTATTGTATAGGTGGGGGCAGGGCCAGTCAGAGGTGGTATTTACCAATTCTCCGAACTACTCAAGATTTCTGCTATCGGTTCTCCATAACTGGCCAGAACCTGCTGAATACCACCTCTGCTATGCATCACTAATGTAAAGTACAATTTTCTAGAAGCCTTCCTTGGAAATCAGTCTGGTGAAAACTTCTTGGGATCACTTACATTTTCAATTGCATTTTTGGAAATAATGATCACTTCACCTCACACTTAGATCATTATAACATGAGTTTGTTTGCACAATGTCCAAAATTGAGAAAAGTCTTTTGTTCACCCCATACCTACCCATCTATATGTAAAACCTCTGTTCTGGAAATGCACTTGTTCATGAGAAATGCAGATCAACGGGCGGGGGTTAATTTCTGTGTTAGAAGAGAGCACCGTATTCAATTAAATAAGTTTGGAAAGCATGCATATTTTAAAACGTTACCTGCATTTTCAGCTACAGTAACATTTTAATACAAATCCATTCATTGTGAAAACAAAGAGGAAACTGCTGTGCCCTGAATGAGATAATTGACTCCTATAGTCACTGTTATTTTTTTGGTAAGCAGTAACTCCTCACAATTTGAGATTAAAAACCTCTCCTTACATTGCCTGTCCCGATTTTTGCAAACTGTTTAAATGCCAAGCTTTAATTGCAAGTTCTGCTGTGTACAAAGTTGTCACAACCGAAATATAGCCTCTTGATATTATAGTAATGGGCTATGGCTCATGTATATAGTAATGTCCTTCTACTGTGTGATGTGATTGACATTCATAATAAGAATGTCATAATTTGAAACACTGGACAAATTCCTCTAGCTAATTGAGGCAGAACTACGTATAGTCTATGCAAGAGACATCTTTACTTACAAATGTCACTTACAGTAGTGCTTAAAAGTTTATGAATTCTTTTGGATGTTCAATATTTCTGCATAGATTTGATCTAAAATATGACCTGTTTTCTGCACAGGTCCTAAAACTAGATAGAGCATCCAAATAAACAAATAAAAAAAACCATCATACTTGTCCATTTATTCACTGAGGAAAATGATCCAGAAAACAACTTGAAGAATAACAGGGTTGGCGCCATATGGACATTAGAGGTAACGTTGTTCCATAAAGTAGAGACATCAACAAATGAGACATGCTTCACATCTATGAACACGACACAGAATGGAATGAGAGAAATGTGAACATCTGTAGTTTGATTGGCTGTTCATTGAGATGAATCTAAATCTATTAGGATCAAATCCAATGTATTAATCATCACATCTGTTCGTTCAGACCAGAAAAAGATGCAGCTGCTTTATTGCTTCAAAAGAAGGCTGTCACTTATTAAGAAATATCGCTTTCAAAATTTTTGAAGAGCCTTAGTTTTGAACCTCCATGGCTTCAACATATGTTTATGTTTATTTGTTAAATTTATTGGACACCCACCTTACTACAGGGCAACTTTGCTCAGCTTATAAAATTAAAAAAAAATAAAACTACAAAACCTATAGGCAAAACAAATAAAATACTATACAAATACAAATACTCAATGTTTTTAAGCATACGAGTAATAATTGTTAAAATCACAAATTATTCCATCTTAGTGATTGTAAAGTTAAGTATCTTACTTCTTTTTGTGCTGCAGAATTTGGAATTGTAGCCTGGGTACAGAAATTTTAGTTATTTATTTTGGGTAGAGCACCGTATAAAGCAGAATACAGATAACAGCAACAGAAATTGAAAAAAACAATAAGAGAAATGAGACGTAACATGGTGACTTGCTAACATGGTAATTGGCCCTTCCTGTGTTCCAAGTGAAGAGGAACCTGTTTCCACATCAGTGAATATTCTATAAAAGAATAAAATGGAGATATTTGACTAACAACAGCACTTAGATTTAGGCAGATAGAAAACTTTGATAGTTATTTTCTTATCCAAAGCAAAGCCTGGATTAGCTATCTCATTTCAAAGCACAATTATTCTTCTGTGGCTAATCAGTATCTGATAATGAATAGGCAGAAGTTGATGTCGCAGTCTTTAGCTTTTATAAAGCATAGTGTTACATTAGTATTTTTGTTACTCTTGAGTCACATCATCAAAGATTTGATGAAGAGATGGATGAATAGTATTTTTTTTTAGCTACAGAAGTTTACACAATTGGAGCAGATTCTTAAATGTTTATTCAGTGACATAAAATTATCTCTTTTACAACTTATCAAATACTCTATTTTTGAGGTTTTTAGTATTTAATCAATGAATAAATTTTATGATTTTGGATTAAATCAAGGAAGTTATGTTTAAGGGAAGATATGATCTTCTGAGGTGGTATGAATAATGGGGAAACCTAATTCTGGAGTTGAGGGATCTATTTATTCCTATCTTCAGTTTGAAGTTAAGAAATCATTGCAAAATTCCTTTATGATGTCACTTCTACAACGATATGACCCCATCATAAATCAGCTAGAAATGTTTAACAACAAATGTTTCTGTTACTTATTAAATATTCCTACTCACTGATATTAGTGTGATATCACTGATATCAGAATGCTTTTTATAAATATCCTTGAATCAAAACTTTTGGCCTCTGAAAGATGTAGCTTTGGTTTTCTTACCAGACAACCTAACTCGTTTTTATCTGTTTGGCATCCTGTATATATTTATCCAGAAGCATTACAGCTGCATCTGTTTGAGAAGGTTCTTCTCAGTCCTTCTGGGAAAGTATAACTATAGCAATTATCTTATCTTGGTAAGGAAATGCCAAAGTTGTAAAGTAAATAGCACAGATGGAATCTTTTCTGTTTTCTTTTGACATCCTTATAAGGTTTGTGCCTCATAGTCAAGTAACAGAACACTGAAAGCAGAAGCCTGCTAAATTAGCATCTATAGTGCAATATACATATGAGGCTAAGGAAAATAGTAGGATGGATTGTGCTGGGGGAGGTAGACATTATTCTAAGCCAAAATATGATTTGACTGTGCTTGGCTTAGTGTGTGCAATGAATTCAGCCATTATTGTCTACAAATCATTGTTTTTGTTTTAGCATGAAGTGTAAATCCATCTACTAGTTTATTAATAAACCATACATAGCTTATGGTTTAGCATAGGGTGGGAAACTCAAACAGTACAATGATGTGATATCAGGTCACATTCTAAAAGTGATACTTGTACTACAAACAACTATCTTTGGTTGTTGATATCGTTGATTTAAGTTAGTTAGTTTAATGTCATGGTTCTGAGTAATGGCCCCAATCAATTCAGGACTCTTGAGACTGTGGTTTTCTCAAAGATCCATTGTATTGGGTACATCATATCGGCACGTTCAGATGTGAAACCAACTCTAAATATTTCCTGTGTTTTGTCATAATAAAAGAAATAGACATCCCCCCACCCCCCTAGTGTCACAGGTCACGTTAGCCAACCAAGTAGATTGCAGTCTGCTCAGTTACTCCCTCTGGCCATTGAGAACTCTCATTGAGTCAATCTTGATTCCCATGGGCCTTATCGCTGTTATGTCTGGCACATGGGAGGAAGATATCTCACACCCCATAGTTACCCCTCCCCCCATAAATGGCAATCTAAAAAAGAATATGGCTTCAACTAAAGTCATTTCGAGAGTTGACGTTTTGCTTCTCTGGAGCACCAGGAGGCAGTACTTGACAAATTTCATCCCAGTACTGCAGGCTACTTCAGCTGACTGCTAGTTGCAGTTTGGCAGTTCAAATCTCACTGGCTCAAGATTGACTCCCTTCCATCCTTCCCAAGTGGGTAAAATGACAACCCAGTTTGTTGGGGGCAATATGCTGACTCTGTAAACCGCTTAGAGAGGGCTATAAAAGCACCATGAAGCAGTATATGTCTATATTCTATTGCTATTGCTAAATTGGGACTTGTCAAATGTATGTAGCTAAATCTTTTCTCTGTACTGAGAATTAAAATATATGAATTATATATACCACTCTAATACTGAAGATGAAAAAGAAAACAAATCAATCTAAGGGAATGGCATTTACTATATTAACTACAATAAATATGGGAAGAATAACCTGATAGAGATTTCCCTTCCACCAGTCATGCTATTAAATAAAAATGAGTCTATAGACATTTGTTAGTCAATGCAGCACGCAATTCTCCTAAGTGTGTGGAATTGCAGGTTAACAAAATGAGGACTGAAGTTGTACCAGAACACTGAAGTGGTGGAGCAGGCAGTGACATTTCAAGGAAAACATGATGCATAATCGTATTAAATTTACAACTACATTATTCTTTTTAAAAGAAAGCAGTTCTTTGTAAACAGAAAAATAGCACATCAGGGATCAGGATTCCACTCTAACCAACAGGGAAGCATACAAAATAAAAATGTAAAACCAGGGCTTTTTTGGAAGAGATAGGGAACAATCACATCACATCAAAGCAAAGCAAATGAAGGTGAGGATTTACTTAGCACACTGTTTCTCAACCTTGGCGACTTTAAGTCCTGTGGACTTCAATTCCCAGAATTCTGGGAATTCTGGGAGTTGAAGTCCACAGAACTTAAAGTCGCCAAGGTTGAGAAACACTGCGAGTTTAGCAGGATGTGTCAAAAGGTTCTCAATGGTAGGTCAAATAAAGTGCCAGTTATGTCATGCACTTGCTTAAAAAGAAATTAAAAATATTTTAGGCTTTGTTAACAGAAACATAGTGTCCATATCATGAATGCCTAAAAAATCAAGATAGAATTTCTGAACACATAGACTATTTTCTTTCTTCCTCCACAGCTGAACCTGAGAAGCCTAAAGAGAAACCATAAAGGTGTCTTTTAACTAAGACACTTTAAATAAATCAACCTAAAATCTCTAGTACATGATCCAAAATCCTCTGAAATTAAAATTTCCCTCAAACATATTTCATACCTCACAAAGACTCAGAATTTTGTAATGTCTGGAAAGAGCAATAGTTCCACTCTTATCAAATCAATGCTGAACTATGCGGAATACAATTATTAAATTCTACTCTTCATTGCAATTGTATTTAAGGAGTTTATTTAATTTGACTTGGAGTAGTGGAATGCTGGTTTCTATTATTTGAGTCTAGTTATATATTTCCTGACTGTTCTATACATTTAATGCTATAGGTGAAGTTGCTACCCAAGATAGTATCATACAAAAAATAAAAGTGTTGAGTGTTGAATGAACTAAATTAAAAAATTCATATTATGATAACCGTATATCTTTAGGCCAACCGGGAGAATACATTAAAATGTGTGCTTTTGACTCCTTCATCAAGCTAGGTGATAAAAAGAATGTTATTTGAGTAACATCTGTTATGGCCTTAAGTTTCAATAAGGATTACAAATATTCAGGTTAGGCTCTGCCCTGCTGTGATGGTTTCAGGTTGTATTTTGGACTGCACTCAAGCATCAATCCTTCATTTTGGAAAATACACAATGTACCTATTATTCAGATAGGCAAATACACAATTTTCTTAGATATTTTATATTTTCAAAAAGGGGGGTAAGCATTGTTTGATTGCATTATATCCGAGCATTTGCAACATATACATTTCCTTTTAACTAGGTTCTTACTAATGGCATCATAGCAGTGAGTAAGCCATCAAGAGAAGATGAATATCTTGGTCAATTTCCTCTTAGTTTTGGAGGTATTGCTCCCTTTTATGCTGACTTGGATACGACAGGTGGATATGGAAATGTGTATTACAGGGAAGATTCTTCCCCTGAGATCCTCCAGCTTGCTACCATGTACACCAAAAGGGGCTTTCCAAATACTACCTTTGATCCAGAGAGTGTTGTCATTGTTACCTGGGATTCTGTGGCTCCTTATGTAGGATCTGGACAAGACGCTACTTTAGAAGTGAAGGTAAGCAGGTAACAGTCTACTACTGAAAAAAAATCATTCACTGACTATTTTTTAATGCTGAAAGTGTAGATGATTCTGTGCATGCTTACTGAGAATTAATTCCCACTGAAATCACCTGTTTTATCTCCTTGGAAATAGATTTAGGAGTACAACCCTAAAGTGGAATTAATTACACACACACACACACACACACACACACACACACACATATCAGGAAAACAAGGCTCTCTTCATCTAAATTTGTTTTAATTAATTTAACTTTAATTAGATTTTGTTTTTACACTTGAATACTGTTTATTATTTCTTTGAGATATTTTGGAAATAGAATAAAACAGTTTAATAAATAACGACTTATGAAAGGGAGTTTGCTCATTTCTGAATTATACTACTTTGTAATGTTCAGTGCTTAGAGAAAAACTTGCTTTGGCATGAACAATTTAATGTTTCTTATAAAAATTCTAAATTTTCTAGCTTGCTTTCTTTGAAGTCTTGATTCTGTATTCTAGCTTTTCTTAACTTGGAATTTTCAGAAACTCCCAGAATTTCTAGCCTGCATGGGAATATGGAATTCCATGCTAGCTAGGAATTCTGGGAACTTGAAATTCAGTGGAACTGGAGCATGCTAAGTTGGGTAAACTTATTATTGTCTTCTGCAATAAATAATTAATCTGGCTTGTTTTATGAAATGTATATCATTCAGGTGCTTAATTATTTTTTTTAAATTTTTTTGCAAATGAAATTTAAATCTTCCCCACAGAGAAACACATTCCAGGCTGTTTTAGCCTCTTCTGATGCTAGTTCCTATGCGGTTTTCCTTTATCCAGAAGATGGTTTGCAGTTCTATAGTACACATTCCAAAAATGATAACCTAGTTGTCCCAGCAACTGTTGGCTTCAGCCAACCTTCTACATATTACTTCTTATGGGTGAAAGCTGGATCATACAATATAATTGCTAATGATGAAGAGATCCTTAGGAACCTGGGCAAGTATGTGGTTTTCATTATTTTTTCCAAAATAATTTTGTATTTCCTAGTAATTCCATAAATCTTGATGGTGATCTTCAATGAATAAAATGCTATTTAAGTTGCATCACATGAAGGACCCAGAAATTGTAGGTGGAAAGATACCGATAGCTACAAATTTATAATGTGCCCAATCCTTTTCATATTGTAAGAGACAGCTTTAAAAAAAAGAATATCTTAAAATGGACAAATAAGACAAAAAGAGATAGAGGAGGAAGAAGTATGGTGGTATCAGTGTGCGTGAACATATTAGATGTCCTTACATACATTACTTAGATGTTACAGAACCTATTCAAAGTTAATAACATGTAAGTAGTATTTCATATTGGAAACTGCAAGGGTGTATTCAGAGCTAATCTGAAGCAATGTGTTGTTATAATAAGTGCCAGTGTGGACCTGATGCATGTTTATTGGGATAAAAGTTACAAAAGAACAAAATACATTTAGTTAGAAGCGTTATATACTACTAAGATTTTTTAAGATAATAAAGCAATGCATAGTTTTTCATTATTCAAAGAGAGAAAGGGTTATAACATTTCCAAGTCCAAATGCTCATTATCTTTGTGGGAACTTCAGTTGATCTTCCTCAGACAACACCAGTTCCAAGAAACATATAGCAATTGTACGTTTCCAGCTTTTATTCTGCAGCTTGGAAGGCCTGATTCTGAAATAAACATTTATATTAAACAGAAATGAATTTCCTGTCTCTCTAAAATTCAGGTCTGTGATGTGCTCTGTATATTTGTGTAAACTGTATGTATATGTTTACTTTCTCTAAGGTCATAAGTACCCCTGAAATATTATTTAGTCTTGTGCAATAATTTTTACACTCCAGCCTTCCCATTTTGGATTGAACAAAGCAGTTCCTGAGGATTATTTTACTCCAGCTATATTTGTAATTTGTGATGTGGAACTTAATTTTTTAAAATAAAAAAAAAATACAATGCTTGAGCATGCTTTGGTTGATGTATAATTAGATTATTATTTTTGTTTTTAGGGCCAGCAATTTGGGACAACCTGGAGTTTGGGCATTTGAGATTGGTGGCTCAAATGATATCCTATCGGCCAAAGGTACTCCATCTCCTGCCAGTGTAGAATACAGCGACTATGAGCAATTCCAGGAAGTGACCCTAGACCCTTCCATTCTTCAACAAGATCCCATTGAAATAAGCCATCAAGAAGTCTCCTATGATGTTTCTGATAGAGGAGATAATTTTCAGACTGGATACAACTTACCTCAGCCAGCAATAGAAGATGATTTTCAGCTTCCATACCAAACTTTAACTGATCAGCCTCCAGTTAAACTTCCACCCCCAACAGGAAAAAATCCACCTCTACAGTTTCCAATCCATCAATTTCCCAACCAGCATGGTCAGATTATTGAAGTAGAAGAAGATGATGAAACTGGAATTGGTAAGATCACCTAGAAAAATTTCTATTGATTATCTTACATAAATACAGTACTATAGGCTGTTTCATGATATACAAAAGTATTTATTTACAGAGTGTTCATTGTATGATGAACAACAGATAGGAAGGAATCCCCCCCACCCCAACAGTTTCTAAATATGCATGGGCATAGGAAGTGTTAAATGTCTCACAGCTTATGTCTTCCACTTGCTAACTTTGCATCATATAAAGAAGTCCTCAATTGGGTGTTGTTGATGAACGAAATATGTCTCCTATGTGAGCTGCCTTTAATATACATTTACTAATTAGGCTAGGAGAGGCAACCTGCAGTTCAAAAGCTGAATTCTTCCTCCTAAACATTAAGAATTTATGCAATGTTATGTTGCCATTGATTTGCCTCTTGTGGCCCTTAGCTGCCTAAGAAAACAAACCTTCTCCCAACATTGCAAATTCAAAAGTTGTTCTGGATATAGGGAATGGCTTTGAAGGACAGGATGAAGAACTTCTACCAAGGCAATGATCAGACCTGTTTGAACCCATTCCAAGAAAACAGTTTGAGTTAATATTTCAGAGAGGCCCCCCTCTAGTTCACAAGAATATAAAGTGGAGGAAGGGGAAGCACATTCAGATTTGCAAGATTCTGTTACTAAGGCTGATTACTCCTGACCTATATGATTTTGGTTTTTTTTTAGTCTAGTCTACCTTGTAGAGCTTATAAAATCTTTGCAATCCTGGTCTTAGATAGAGAAAATAGCATTGTTAACTAACTGAAGGGAAAGAGCTGGAATATTTAGTAGTGCACTGTGAATAACTTGTATACTTCTTTGTTATCAAAGTCCTTTGAAACAATCCTGACATGAATTGAGGCATATTATACAGTTGTAATCTTGTCAAACATATGTCTTCTAATTTTGGATTCTTTCTCCATTTCTCAATGGAGGCAATAATGAAGATTAAAATTCATAGTAAAAAATACCAACACCACCTAATAACTCAAAGCATTGCAAAACATTTTTAAAAGCTTGGAGATTGAAAGCTAGAGGCAGCTGCTGAGGGAGGACAGTCTGGGAACAATGCAAAAGAAAGTCTGGTGCCAGGGATAAAAAAAAAGCATCTTGCTATCAGTAAGTGAAAAATTGTAAAATTGGATCTTGCCATCAATCTGTTTCTTCTGGCTCTACTAGGCTGAATTTCTATTCTGTTTCACAACCGGCAGAAGTTGGGAGTTTGGATGCCGGAAAACTAAATGTGGCCAATAGTAATTAAGGAGACATTACTTCTACAATAAGAAATATATTCCTATATTATGTGGTTCTGTACTCTGTACATTTTTTAGCTAACAAACGGGGAGATAAAAGACACCATAACTGGCTTAAAATTTGTTGAGCTTAACCAGTCTTCCACAGAAAGCATTGTATTTTTCCCCCTTATCTACAGTGTTCCGTTACAATACAGATGTCCAGCAAAGCTGTGCAAACAACCGCCATCAATGTTCAGTTCATGCTGTTTGCAAAGACTACCCAAGTGGCTTTTGTTGCAGTTGCATTGTTGGCTACAAAGGAAATGGCAGGCAATGTGTAGCTGAAGGTAAATGTTGGTTTCCAAGTTAAATATCTATGGTAAATAATATAGCACAGCATTTTTCTGAAGTGTCTTTTCTTTGGCGAATGTAAATGTTATTCTCTTACAGCAAATTGGCCCTGTGCAAGTTCTTGTACAATATCCAGTCCGGGATATAGTAGAGAACTCTGAAATACTTAACTTTCTGAAATGATTAAAGAAAATGTTACTAGCTACTACAGGATTTCAAATTAATGCATAATTATTTTTAAAATTGTTAATCTGAAAAAGGGATTAACTCCATATTTTCCTAGTGTTCTTAAAGTTATTATTAAAAGAACACAACTTGCTAGTTGGTTAACAGCAATAGCAATTAGTTGTATATAGACTTATAAACCTCTTCATAGTACTTTACAGCATTCTTTACTGTGCTTTACAATGTTTACAATATTTACAATGTCAGCATGTTGCCCCCAACAATCTGTATTCTCATTTTATTGATTTCAGAAGGATGGAAGACTGAGTCAACCTTGAGCCCCATCACATTAACCAAGATCTACAATACTACAGGAGTACAATACTTACATTTCCTTGTTTTATTTTACTAGGTTCTCCTCAGCGAGTCAATGGAAAAGTCAAAGGACGGATCTTTGTTGGAAACAACCCAGTACCAGTTGTATTTGAGAACACTGACCTCCACTCATACGTTGTGATGAACCATGGGCGCGCATACACGGCCATTAGCACAATTCCAGAAACTCTGGGTTTCTCCTTGCTTCCTCTCGCTTCCATTGGGGGTGTCATTGGATGGATGTTTGCCGTGGAACAGGAAGGTTACCAAAATGGATTCACTGTTACTGGTAATTTCTAACATTTGTTTTCAAAATTATGTATTGTATTTATGTTTCAATATTTGTGATGATTTCTACATTCCCATAGAGGAGGCTTTGTAAGGTTGTTGTAACTATTTTCAGAAGAAGACAAGCAGCAAAACCACACCATAATGTACTGTTTTTTTCTTTCATGAACTATTTTTTCCCATCATTTCCCCCATCCTATTAATAAAATATCATCATCATCATCATCATCATCATCATCATCATCATCATCATCATCATCTACTAGAAAAAAAATCATAAAATACAAAAACATTTAAATAAAAGTGAAACAACTGTAGCAAAAGAAAGAAAGAAAAATACTGTCAGTAGTAACAGGCCTCTTGCGTGAAGCCCAAAAACATCAGGAGCACTACTTAAACCCTATCAGACTGACAAAATCACAATCAGTCAGTTGCAAAAGATAGCTTTACTTTGGAACAGCTTACAGCCTGTGATGAATACCCTTAATAGCAACATCTGCCTATTCCAGGTCCTTGGGAAGGACTCAATAGGTGGATAAAATGCCAAATCTAGCCTAAACATCTGGTTGACTGTGTAACAAGCCATTATAATAATAATAAAAAGTAAGGAGACACAAAAAATAGAAAGTGAGAATGCGGGCTCCAAAGATGAGCAAGAAAAATGGACCATAGGTTGTGTAGGCAGAATCTAATCCCATAATCATATTAAAACATGATTTGTTTCAACAATTGTTAAATTTTCTTAGAATTCAGACATATATAAACTGTAGCTTGTTAACAAAATCACAGTTAATGGTGTATATACATAATACTAAACGAAAAGCAAACAATCCACTTAAGGTTTAGCTGAGTAGGTGAACCAAGACTAAAGGTTAATATTTTAACGTAGAGGGTGGCTTTTCCAACAGATAAATAAAACATAATGTAATTTATCTTCTAGGTGGCGAGTTTACAAGGCAAGCAGAAGTTACATTCCTCAGCAACAATGAAAAGCTGATCATTAAGCAGAAGTTCAGTGGGATTGATGAACATGGGCATCTTACAATCAGCACCCAACTTGAAGGCAAAGTACCTGAGATCCCATTCGGCTCATCCGTCCATATAGAACCTTACACTGAGTTATATCACGCTTCTAGTTCGGGTAAGTTAAACACATTTGCAGGAAAGCTTGCAGCCAAATCTATTAATGCAGGATGAAATCATCTATTCAGTCCCTGGTCTCTCCAGGCTGGAACTCTTTTTAACCATAGGAGGTATATCACACCATTTATGAAACTAATTGACATTAAGGGACCAGAACCCAAATCAACATATGCAATATACGGGTATTCAAAGCTACCGGTAACTTCTCAGCCCTTCAAAGCAGCTCTTTCAGCCCAGGAAACAACTTAAGGACTATTGAAGAAAGGAGATAACTGATATTGATTAATGACAACCATTTCTTTCTTTTTTTTAAGTTTTATTGGTTTTTTCAAGTATTTTGGGGAAAAGGGTACATAAATGTGGAAAAATTTTTTGACAGCTAAATCATACGGAAGATGGTACTTCCCCGGAGTCTTACATCTCTCTCTTATTTTATATATATCAAAATATCATTATTACATACATATTAGCAGTTTAGATTTACTTCAAATTCTTTAACATCTTCAACCATACTTTATATCACTTCTAACCATTTCATTGTATTAACAATTGCAACCCTAACCCTAAAAACACAATGACAACCATTTCTAATTCAAAGATTTTCCTAACTAGTCAGGCATTTACTAGTTTCAGAATTCTTGGCAAAGTTGTTGGATTGGGGGTTGCTGAGAGAAAATGAGGTCAGTTCTGCTAACTCTGTTAAACATGTATTTTGTTCCATTGTTTCTCTCCCCCTCCTCCCCATATATATATGTATTGTATCTTCAGGCTAGCACAATGCATCAGCTATAATTATATCATTGGTATCATGTATCTATTGTAGCAAGACATTGAAGTTGTCTAATTTATTGCTGTGTTTTAGCCAACAAATTACCTTTATATTTGGTAACAAACATTCTGATCGAAATGATTAGTTTCCAGCCATATGCTCAAAAAAAGGGATTATCTTGATTGAGAATTTTGAGGGACATGCTAAGGACTACACTCCACAAATACAGTTTATTTTGACACAGTTTGTATTTAATAACGCCCCCCCTCTCTCATGAACTCTTTCAATTTGTTTGGCAATCTTTGTAGAGATTATAAAAACTTCAACCGAAGCTTTCGGAGTGCCACATTTTTTTTTATTTCCCCAATTTATATTGCAGGAAACCTTATGTGATCATTTATAATTACCAATAAAAAAGATCCTTCACATTGTTCTTACTATACTTAAATATAAACATCCATTGTGTGGAACATGCTTTATTGAAAAGACTTTGCCAGACAAAACTTTCTGTAATGAAATTGTTCAGTACTCAAGTCTTATCAATTTGTACTCAAATAACTGAGGATGTGACCTGCTAACCAGGCTGACCAGATGTGGGCTGCAAAACTTCAGATGACCAGTAGATGGCAGCAGAGTGTTGAGCTCTCTGTGCCTCTTAGCTGACAGCTAGTAATTGTCCAGATTTTTGTAGTCTAGATCTGTAAGACCTATGATCAATTGATTAACTATTCAGTGTTGTTTACCATTTCATAGATTTTAAGAGCTTGCTCTCAAAATCATCCGTTTGATGGATGGAATTTAAGATTGCAAAACAAGGCATGGTACAAAAATTGAATTGTGTGATGCAATGGGAAATATTTCTGCTTTATTATGAAACCTGATGGGAAAAATGGATCATTTTAAGAAGATTCTACTGAAGTCCACACAAAGATGCTGAGATTGGGAAACACTTGTCTCAGGAGATCTGCTGCTTTTCTTTAGCCCAGTTCAACATTTTGTCAGCTGAGGTCTTTAGTTGCGCAATATAAAAAGTTTACATTTTTCAAAATTAGCGTCTTTAGTTGAATAAAAGTGAACTGAATATAAATTAAACACAAGCTGATTGATATTGTTGAGACTTAGCTTAAACTATTGCATAAAGATATAAAAAAGATAAAATAAACATTAGCCTTTTATGAAGGAATGAATTGGAAAATACCACCACCCCCACCCCCCCGGCACCATTCATAGTGGAGAAAGAAGCAGTGAAACAAATTTCTGTTTTTCACATTCCTCCCCCTGTGAGTCTGAAAAGCTGTTCTGAAGAAGCAAAATAGCTCTAAAACAGTATGAAATGTGACGAAAGAGTGCAGAGGCATGAGAAAATAAATAAGTCCTCCACCCCATTTCCTCTGTCAGTAGGAAGAAGATATCTTTCAGAGTCTTCTGTGAATACATTATCAAGAGTCAGCCCCATCATTGTAGAGCTAGATTGTTTGTCATATTTTAATATTGTTACGTTAAATGAAATATATTCAAATGTGGCTAATTTTTATTAATATGAATTTATTTCATATATTTCAGTTATCACATCCTCTTCTACCAGAGAGTATACTGTGGCAGAGCCAGAAAGAAATGGAGTATCACCAACATACACAGTTTCTTATCAATGGCGACAAACTATTTCGTTTGATGAATGCATCCATGATGATTCCCATCATTCTGGTTCAGCCACTCAGCAGCTATCAGTGGACAGTGTCTTTGTCTTATATAACAAAGAGGAGCAGATTTTGCGATATGCAATGAGCAATTCAATTGGCCCAATTGGTATGTTCGGTTGACAATTAGCCTGGTTCACTTCCACTGCCTTTGCATAGGAGCCTGTCTTTGATTTTATATTTGTGGGTTTTCAGATGCAACAGTCCATATAAAAGAGCCCTTCTCTTTGCTAGTCCACCATCCTGCTTCCCACAGAGTCAAATCAAACATCTTCAGGATGTAATAACTGAAGGCAACAGTCAGCCTCCTGCTGTTCATTTCTAAAATTAGTTTCTGACATATTGCCTTTGATC
Organism: Natrix helvetica; assembly: GCF_964273705.1. Classification (NCBI taxonomy): domain Eukaryota; kingdom Metazoa; phylum Chordata; class Lepidosauria; order Squamata; family Natricidae; genus Natrix; species Natrix helvetica. The sequence continues at coordinate 220,750,160 of NC_138552.1, read as the reverse complement.
CTAGAAGTTCCATTAACAATTCTATTCTGTATGAGTTTCACAAATCTTTGCTTAAAGTAACTTAAGCTAGTGTCCATCACTGTATAGTGTGCCAAAAAATTTCCATACACATTTTAGTAAAGAATATTTTCTTGTGCTTGCCTTGAACTACCTGTGCCATCCAGTATCAATGAAAGACCTGAGTGCTAGTACACGAGAAAAAAGAATTCACTGTCCATCTGCCGTATATAAATTCATAAATTGTTGATATTTGCTCCTTTGGTGATATTTTTGCTAGTTAGGAAACCCAAACTTTCAACCTTTCTAAAAAAGGAGAATGTTTTTTTCTTCTGCTCTTTGATATTCACTTCAGAATGGTTTGATTCATGAACAGCGCTATTCATCTTCTAAGAGCAGACATAAAAGCAATTTGTTTTTTAAAGGACCTATTACACTGACAATAATACAAACCTGTATATAGCTATTCTAAAGTAAGTTTCAGTGATTTCAGTAAGGATTATTTCCATGTAAGTGCATATGGATTGCTTCCTTAAATGAGAAATACCTTACTGTTTGGGTGTAGCTAAAGAATATTTTCTTTCTGAATATTCTCTATCTGATTTGTTAACATTCTACCATGAAATTTCATAAGTAAGATAACTCATTTATTAGATCTCTGTGCTTAAGAGCACTTATGAAGTCATTGCATAATGCAATTTGACTATAATGATATATGATTAAAATGATTGCATTGTAAAATGATTAAAATTGTTCAGAAGCCAAGCTGAGTTATGACTGAAAGATAGATAGATAGATGATAGATAGATAGATAGATAGATAGATAGATAGATAGATAGATAGATAGATAGATAGATAACATTCTAAAGGATTTGATAAACCATCCATACAGGATAGGTAACAAAATTGCAGAAAAAGCTGAGTAGAAATGTAGCATGCTGTTTGTGAATACAGCTATAATTCATTCTATTATGTCATAGTTATTATTTATTAAACTTATATTTAGACTTATTCTGAACTGAGAGAAATGCTTAGAGTTTCTAAATGTAGAAATAATGTATGGGCCTAGAAGAACTTAGTTCTTCTTAGTTCTTGTTTATTACCTTTAAGATACATTTCCATAGTTTGCCTTAATCTTTACAAACATGAGGAGTATACACTTTTTTGCTGAGCATTTAAAAGCTATGCTGTCCAGATTTTACACCTGTTGGCATCTTATAGACCTGGAAACTATTCAGTGTTAACTTAAACCACTTTTTCAAGAGCACAAATATAGAAAGATTATTATTTTTCAGATAATCTTCTTTAAAAGTAACTTCTATGGTCTCTTGGCAGATGGTTCGGGCGATGTAAGCCACAATCCTTGTTACACAGGCACCCACAGCTGTGACGTTAATGCAGTTTGTCGTCCAGGAACAGACAATCAGTTTACCTGTGATTGCTCAGTGGGGTTCCGGGGAGATGGACGGACATGTTATGGTAGGAATTTTATTTTTAATAGGACATATAAAATCAATGTGATTTTTCATCACTGTATTCACTTTCATAATCTATGTTTTGCTGTTTGCTATTTGTTATAAACTTTCTATACATGACAAATTCTGGTATATTTTCTCCTTGTATATGTGTGCCAATAGAAAGTCACCTGATTTCCTCAACAGAAATAGCAATATGATCAAATTGTACTCTATACAATGTCTTTTTACAGCATTTCTGCTAATCCTGGAGCCCTGCAAATTAGGACAGAACTATATGTGAAGTATACATATAGAAGTTATTTGTATAATCTGACCTGTTTCTGCTGGGATTTTTTAAAAAAAAATAGACCCAGATTGGGAATGTAGAACCAAGGAAGAATTTTTAATCCTTTGTTCTGATTGGAAATGGTCTTTTGCCCATAACTATAAGGGAGGGATGTCCAAACTTGGGAACTTTAAGACTTGTGGACTTCAACTCCTAGAATTCCCCAGCCAGCCATGCTGGCTGGGGAATTCTGGGAGTTGAAGTCCACAAGTCTTAAAGTTCTCAAGTTTGGAAACCCCTGCTATAAGGAATGCAATCCAAATGGGAGCCACAGTAAAAATGCTGAAGATAAAAGTCAATTCCTACCTAATCATCTAAAAAATGGGGTGGGGGTGGGATAGGGGGAAACCAGAGTCAAGCCATACAATTAATATTGTCTTGACTTTTGCTTGTGGTTTCTCAGGACCAACTTAAAGGAGATTAGCTTTCTTGGGAGGTTGCGTATCCGAGCTGAGGGGTGGCAGTACAGAATTGCTGCTGTTGTGCTTGAGTTATGTTTAGAATTTTTCATACTGACTACACAGCAACCTGAGTATAATTTTGAACAGCATGGTGGCTAGGAAAAAAAAGGATGGATTAGCCATATCCCTCCACAATTTATTCATCTTCTGCAAGGCTGCAATCTTCTGAGGTACCTTGGGTTTAAAAATAAATACCCATCCCCTCTTGTGCACACCTTGTCATGATATTAAATTAGTGTGCTGTAAGAATCAGATGGAAGACAAACACACTGGTATCCTAATCTGACAAAATCAGATGCGAGGTTCTTCATCACTTACGTTTTGACAAGTCACGTGACTGGTGCTTCTAATCTCTCTTGTAACAGGTTTGCTTGGAAAACAAGAGATGGCCTTTCAGCTGAACTAAAGCTAAACACAGATACTGTATGTCATGCTCTTCCTTTAAAGATTTGTGAGTGGCAGTTGTATAATAATGTTGCTCTTTTACACAGATGTAGATGAATGCCAGGAGCAGCCAACAGTGTGTGGCAGTAATGCTGTATGTAATAATCAGCCTGGGACTTTCCGATGTGAATGTTTAGAAGGTTATCAGTTTTCAGATGATGGGCGAACATGCACAGGTAAGTTTATTTCAAAACCTCCTTTGTTGTTTTGGGAAATCCAGACTAGCTTAAGAAAGTACTACAGGTAGTCCATGACTTACAATCATTAGTTTAATGATTGTTTGAAGTTATGATGCCTTAGAAAAGGGGACTAATGACTTGAAGTTGCATTTATGACACTCATGGTCACATAATTGCAATTCAGACATTTGGCAATTGGTTGCAGCATCCGGTGATCGCGTGATTCTGATTTGCAAACTTTTTGCCGATTTTCAGCCAAAAAAAAACCCCCAACCACCCACTGGGAAAACTGGATTCACTTAATGACTACCTGATTCATGCAAAACAACTGCTGTAAAAATTGAAATAAAATTGGGTTCAACTTGGGTACAACAGAAACTCTGGTCCCAATTGTAGTCATTTGGCATTTACAACAGTAGCAATCACTTCAACTTTCCCCCGCACCCTCCATTTCTGTCCTTTTGGCCACCAGGCACTCTGCTGCTGCCTAATCCTGCCCCCCAGCTGACCTTCAGCATCTTCTTCCACTGCTGACAAAGTGTGCTTGCGAGGTTTAGGCAGGGCCAGCAGCTACTTCAGCCAGAGGCTCCCCCAATGAGAGGGAAAAGATACCGAAGGTCAGCTGGAAGTGGTGGGTGATGGCAGGGACAGATAGTGGAGTATAGGGTGACCAAAAGGGCAGAAGAGGATAGATATGGGAGATGGGGGAATTGAAGTAGAGGGGAATACTACAGAGTAGGAGAAGCCTGAGGTCCTCACCTAACAACACTGTATATCTATGGAGGTCCTCAGTCATCCAGGGGTCATGGGTTGTCCCAAAGGTGCTTTTTCAAGAGACACAGGACTTTCTGGTTTTTCTTTGAACATGTTTAGCTTTTTATCCAAGAAGCTGAGAGCTGAAGAAACTTCTTGGATGAGAAGCAAAACATCTTCAAAGAAAAAACAGGAAGTCCAGTTGCCTCTTTAAAAAGCGCCTTTGGTACTAACAACGGTGTGCAATCCCAGCCTATTGGCCACAACAGGGACTAGTGGAATAGCTGTTGCTAGGCAGTGCAGTCACGTGACATGTTGCTTAATGTCCACTTTGCTTAGCAATGAAAATTTTACTCCCTATTAGGGTCATTAAGTGAGGACTACCCATACAATAAAAGTAGCCCTCACCTCTATGGCATTGGTTTCTTAATATGGTGTACCTTGTACCTTTCATGATACAATTTCCATCCTGCTACAATTCCATTTATACCGGTAGATAAGGGGCAGAAACTGTATTGCAAAACATTTTATTACAGTTATATCCCCTTGTTACTCTTATGGATGACTATGGCCTTTGTTCTGCTGTCATTTATGTGTAAAAATACCCCCATTCTGCTATGTGGTTCTGGGTCATTCCAGTAGTGCCAGAGAGGATGAGGATATTTGGTAAAGAGCAACTGAGAGATTTTTACAGCTAAATAATAAAAAATGGAAGGTGCTCAATCAACAAATGCATGTAAAAAATGAGTGTGCCCCCTTTTTGATTTTTTTTAAAGTAGGGAATTTAATATAGCCTTGAATTTCATACCTAATGACATCTGTTCTATCATGGATTCCTAACCCTAACCCTAGTAGAGATACATCCAGATGTGATCCCAGCAGAATCTGCTGTGAAGTGTCCTTTTAACCTTTACTGAATAAATCATTTGCTATATTAAATGTGTCCTAATGAAGCGTATTGAGCAAAGAAGAGAGATATAAAACTGTGGCTAAGTTAAGACTAAACTTTTCATAAAGGGAGACTGGATAGTTTATAGTGAAGGCATGTAATGTGATAAGGTTTCTAAAGTTTTAGTCTGATAAAAAATTTATTATCTGCCAAGCAGCTGTATTAAACATTTCCTTTCTTATATTTTAGTAGCTTCAACATCTGTTTGGAAGAAAGTTTAGTGCTTGGCTGTTGCAGCTAGGCATGTATTTAATTATTATTTTTCTTTCTCCCTGTCAAATGCAATTGTTTAGTTAACAGTATCTCTAGTAAAGAGAAAAGAAGTAAAAAACATATCCTCTGAAATCTGGAGATAGTTTGGGGATTTAATGCAGACTATACTGAACTAGATGCAGTATAAGACGACTTGTATTTTATATATACATAGTCCCTGACTTAAAGATCTTAAGTGAGCCTGGAATTACAGTCATAAGTCATTGCAGTTGTTAAGTAAGTCTCTAACTGGCCTTGCCTGATTTTACAACCTTTTTCAGAGTGGTTGTTAAGTGAATCCATTTTATCCAATGACAGGTTTGTTTTGGTTTTTTTGCCAAAAACTGGGAATAAATGCTGGGAACTAGCAAAAAATGTAGGAAGATATTTTCTGGTGACCATGGGATGATCCAAACAGCGATAAAAATGAACTGGTTGCCCAGTGCCCAAAATGCAATCATGTGATCAGTGTCTACAGATGTCAACACTTCAAAATTGGGTTGTAAGAATCCATTATAACTGAACAATTGCTAAGTGGCCAGTCATAAGTTGAAGACTGCCTGTATATGTTTAAGGAGGTAGAAAGGTATATAACGTCCTAGACATTCTGTCCCGTTTATGCCTCACAGGACACCAAACAATTTAGGTCTTAAAATGGCTCAACTTTTGTTATTATCGTTATTTGAGGAGCAACAAATAATTGTAATGGTTTTAAAAATACCTCTTGTAAATGCAGTGTTTTATACTGTCATATCCAATTCAGCAGGACAACATCAAGAATTACACAAACTTCAATCAGGAATTTTAGTATAGGAATTAGGAATTTGATACAGAATCCTAGAAATGCAATAGGAACTTCCAGTCCTCTTCTACCACTAAGGTAGAAGGTAACACTACTTATTAAGATAAATCCTGTCTTTTGAATATTTTGAATCTTTCCTTCCTGTATTCTGGACTGAACTGTCATTAATTAGATAAAACTTTATTACAATGCATTATCTATTAGTTACTGATGTCCAGAGTTCCTTCCACTTCTTACTCAGCCTACTCACTCCCTTCACACATAGTTTTTCCCTTTTCTTTTAAAGTTGATTTGCATTGTTCCCAAAGTTCTCTAAGAGAAAAATTGTTTTTAGTTTTTCCAGCATATATCAGAAAAGTATGAACTCAAGACTGAACAGTCAAAAGATAAGATCAGAATATTGAATAGATCTGCTATCCTTAGCTTAAACAAAAGTGATTCTGAGCAGCTGCGTCAAATAATGAAAAAACCAAAGGGGGGGATATTTGAAGAGGAAACGATCCAAGTACCTATCAAAAGATGCTATTGTTATAGTCAGGGAAGAGAAAGAAGATGAAAGTTGTACAAAGACTGAATGTAGCATTTTAAAGTGTAAACAAGAAAACAAAAGGAAATATGTCTCAGTTAAGAACTCAAAGGAATAAGAGAAAATAGCTAAAGAGGTAGAGAGCTGTCTTATTAAAAAAATCAGAAGAAAATTTACCACTAAGGTAGGTTTATTAAAGCGAAAGCACAGAAGAAATAAGAAAGAGGCAAATGAATGCAAAAAAAAAAAAAAAGACAATACTGAAGCCATTTAGAAATAGTTTTATCGAATGACAAAAACATTTCAGACAGTGTGAGAATTCAGAACCTATTCTCTACAAAGTGACTTAATCTACCTAATATCATATAGGAAATCCCATGGTCCAAGTGAAAATGATAATTGAACTGTTTAAAGCTGCAAGAGAAAAGGCAGTTAAAATGCTAACTGTGTCAAAAGATTTCAGAAAAAACTGGATGGATCTGAGGTTGAAAGTAAGAACATGCAAGAGAAGTGCAAATTAGAATTTTTTTACAATATAGAATTCTTTATTGGCCAAGTGTGATTGGACACACAAGGAATTTGTCTCCAGTGCATAAGCTTTCAGTGTTTATACAAGCACCTTTTTGCTTAAGATCTTAAAAGGGGAAATAGAACCATATGTAGAGCCATTCACCTCTGACCTCAGATGGGATAGTAAAAATAAAACATAATAGAGAATATAAGTGAAATAATGATTTAATCTTTATACTTTGCAACAATAAAGAATGAGAATATTGATACATAGCATCCCGAAGTAAAGTAAGATTAATTATGAGAAGATACGAAAGTTAATTTTAAAAAAGCAAAAAACCCACCTCTGAGTAGTTGAAGTAGTGGTTTTTGAGTAGTAAAGAAGGAAGATGGGTGCCTTTGAATTATGTCATTGAAATTGCTACCATTGGCTACAAAAAGTAGCCAATCGAATGGTCTTGGGCTAAATAAAGACTGACTGCTTCAAGCAGAAATTCACAAACTTTGGGAGTATGATTTGTGCTGATTGACATAACAAACTTTTATGTTTGCCCAAGTTGAGGGAAGTAGTGGAAAAGAATCACACTGGATTAAACGATGAGGAATCAAAATCCCCAGATGACCTTGGAAACACTATGGGTTATAACTCGGTACAAGTGGAGATTGTATCATTTGCCCATCTAGTCACTAGGAATCAGGCCCAATAGATATATAGCTCTGAAGGAAAGGAAAATAGTTAGATATGTTTTGCAGTATTGTGTAGGAAACTCAGACAATTTTATTTGGAGAATATGTCAGATTTTACCAGAAGTCATGGAGAATTGCAGGAGAGAAATCTGTGTTATATGTACTATATATTTTTCTTGTGAATAGCCAACATTGGACATAGCCTTATTTGTTGCCAGTGTTATACAAAATATTTTGGAAATAATAATCGGTTAATTAATTAATTAATTAATTATAGAATATATTTATGTGATTACTTAATTATTTTAAATGGAAAATTGTTTTCATAGTAGAAAAATTTAAGTGAGGTTCAATGTGCCTTTGGATACTTTACAGTATGGATGAAGACTTTCAGAGTTTAAAAAGAATGTTAACGACTTACTCCTTAAATGTATCATTTTGTGAACAGTATAGTTTCTCTCATGTTTTAGAGACAATTTAATTCCCAAATGACCCCTTAGTGATGACTATTCAGTTTGGAAATGTTCTGTATTTGTTTAAAACTCATTAATCTGCCAAAAATTTTATATCTCACCGAGTTTCAGCTATAGTCAGTTGCCAAATTGTAATTCTGGGTCATTGGTGGCTTAAATTTTCGTAGGATAGTAAATCATTCTTTGTATAAGCAACAAGGGTTTGCAAAGAACCCTTTCATGATTTTGTTGTTTCTCCACATGGAGCCATTGCTACCCAGCAATTATGTAAAACAAAGTCCTGCATTGAGGTTTTGATTATGTATTGAATTATACATAGTTGATTAATTTCCAGGATCTTAATGTCGCACGCAATACCACAGAATTTCAAAAAAAATATTCCACTCTGTAGCTGCCGTCACAAAATATATTTAAGCAAAAATAGGTTATAAAACTGTGCTATATTCTATGTCAGGGGTGTCCAAACTTGGGAACTTTAAGACTTGTAGACTTCAACTCCCAGAATTCCCCAGCCAGCATGGCTGGCTGGGGAATTCTGGGAGTTGAAGTCCACAAGTCTTAAAGTTCCCAAGTTTGGACACCCCTGTTCTATGTGAATATCCATTTGTCTGTCTTTCGCAAATGCAAAACAGAAACTGGTGGTAAACTCTTCTGAAAAGGTTTTGAGTAAAAGCTAGTGTGTGTGTGTGTGTGTGTGTGCGCGCGCGCGCGCGTGCGCGTGCTTTCCCCCCATTCATTTTCAAGCAGAAATAGAATACTATCTGAAAATTCATGTCTAGACGTCATGGGAAAAGGAAGGTGGGAGAGATAATTTAGAAAGTAAGGTGAACAATTTCTCATAACACATTATGAATAGCAAATGTTAGATTCTCTGAGATCGCCTAGCCCGGTTAATAACAAAATCAGTAGACTAGAAGTATGGGGCAAACAAAGTTTGCCATGCTTCTTTTTTGTCTACATCTGGAGATTGCCATCTTGACTATTGTCTCAAACAGCAAAATGTATGGAGTTGTGTTGAATTGTAGAGAAAGGAAACATCAAGTAAATTTGCATAACATAATGAACTAAGTGATGGAAAAAGCTACCATGAATGTGAGAATCTGTGCTTGAGAAAAAGCAGAATGCAGGAAATGTGGCAAGGGTTTGGTGAAAAGAAGCAACTAAACCAAAAGAAGACTCTAGCATCTATATATAAACTGCAAGACTGACAGGAAGGAAACCCAATTATATCTGATAAACACTAATAAATAAATAAATATAGAGTACTGGTGACATGGGTGTTAGCTAGATGCTATAATACACTTTACTCCTTTAAGTAACAATTTGGTTCCCAAATTTTGCAACACCTAAAGTATAAAGTTAAAAATACCTTGAAAATCCCAACTTGAAAACATTACTTTAAAAAAAAGTCTACAGTACTCAGTTTTTTCTCAGTTTTCAGCATCTCCTGAAAAAATTTTTTTTGTTGTTGTTGAAAAAGAAAAAGCTTAAACTTTAATCTTCTTTGCATATGCATATCTGATTTACAGCTGTCGACCGTGTAGTGAATCATTGTTTGATGGGTTCACACACATGTGATATCCCCCAACGTGCGCGCTGCATCTACTCTGGTGGATCTTCTTATATCTGTGCATGTATTCCAGGGTTTTCTGGAGATGGACGATCCTGCATAGGTGAGGGATAGCATTGTTCCCTTTTCCTTTTTGGTGTGTGTGTGTGTGTCTTTATGCAATTCTGTTATATGATAATTGTGTTCAATCCTTTTATCATAATAATTTTTATGCGGTGAAGAAAATAACTTTTTTTTAAAAAATGAACTAAAAGAAGCTTTTTTTATTGCTGGGGTCAAATATTCTACAATCCATATTTTTTTAAAGTTATTTTTTCATATTATTTTTTGGAAATCAAATGTGAGCAGTGCTGTACAGTGAGAATTTATATGAAAATGTTATTAATTACAAATATATCTTCAGAAATTCTAAAAAGGCAGAAATAACCAATTATTAAAAGTATGCACTTATCAAAAGTTCACAGATTCCATCTGGAATACTCAGGATTTGCAGGCAAATAGCAATTGTTTATTTCAATATTAACAGTTATAAAATAATCCAATTGTGAATACTATACTACTACTATAAATACACATTTTTTGTTTATGGGGAAATTAAATGTTTCTCCAATATTTGATTCCCATTAAATTTACTGTGCCATTGACAATTTATTTATTCATATAGGAGTTGCATGGGATATTCCACTGGTATATTCCAACTTTGTAATTTTTTCCTCTTTAAAACACCCTAATTGTTGATTAAGATAGTTACTATCTTGGAACTGTTTAGCATGCCCACAATCTATGTGCATAAAAGTTATTTGTGAATTATCAAACAAATAGTTTTCTGTGCCTTGATTCCCTGCACAGAAAAGTCCATGGGATTGCAGACTCAAATATTTTGCAGAGGATTTACAATAAGATATTGCATGGAAGAGCCTTATATCCTATATTATTCTTCTCTTATAAAAAATAGATGTAGATGAATGTCAATCGAACCGTTGCCATCCAGATGCTGTTTGTTACAACAGCCCAGGGTCCTTCAGCTGCCAATGCAAAGCAGGTTATCATGGAGATGGCTTCCACTGTGTATCACAAGGTAAACAATATGTAAAACATTCTTAAGAGTGCAAACATTAAAGAGTACTTCCATGGAATAGTTGATGGGCAGCTATTATGTTTTGCATACTGTGATTAATCAAGCTTTGATTAAGGTATAATTATTTGATACTGCTTTTTGCTCTTTCTTCAGATCTGTTGTTGTCTGTTGTTTTTTGATAATTGTTCCTTGTAGTTAAGGAAGTGAAAAGACAGTCATCCAGTTCTGATATATATAGCTGTAAGATAGAACTACAAGGTCATATTCAATACTTCTATTACCATTTTTTACAGTTTTTCAACTGTATTATAGATGGAATATTTTAACACAGCTTTCGGCATCTTGGAACTTAAGCCAAAATATATATTCTACAATGCAGAAATTATTTTCATTTAGCAAATTCATTCTTTAAAGAAGTTGCAAAATTTTGCATTTCTTCAGGACATATCCAGTAAATGTATCCCAGATACATATCCAGGTATCCATCAGTACCTCTTGCCAGTAAAAGAGGTACTGATGGAAGAGTAGCACTCTAAAAAGTACTAAGAGTGTCTATAATTCATTATATCCTCACACTCCATTGTTTGATTTCAAAAAGAAACAGCTTTCTGAATTCTGTCACCTCTTTCTCTTCATAGACTTAATTTAACATACAGAAACAAACCCAGACACTGGCTAGAGGCTATTATCACTAAGTACCACTCATCAACTGTAATGTGCTCTATCCTTCACAAAGGAAATGAATTGCTGATAAAAATTTGCATCAAATTGGTAATGCTTTGTAACAGAGGTAAAACTGAATGCATTTCAAGTATAACCTCCTAATATTGAAGTGTTAATTAACTTTTCTTTGAACCTCTCTTAAGAATATCACTTTAAAATGACATGTTGCTTCCCAGAGCTACCATGAGAAGGATGACTCATTTTATACAATCTACCTCAGCCTGATATCCTCCAAAAGGATTGGACTACATCTGTAGAATATATAGCTGTGCTGCGGGGATCTTTTCATCTAATTACCTTTAGGGCACACATAATTAAGAACATAGGAATAAACTTACTGGATTTCTATCTCTCTTGAGTATCTTCTCAGTCTAATACTCAAATGTTTTCTGCATTTAATTTATTCAAATATATTATTTGCATATATTATTTACAACTATGGAAAAATGACCATTGGTTTGATTCTGCTCCACCAAAACACAAAAGAAACAATAATAGCTACTTATAAACACTATTCCTACAGAAAAAGAGAAAGAATAAAGACATAAGCAAGGTACTGCCGGATTGGCTCTCTGACCCATCTAGCCCATCAATCTATTCTTACAAATAACTCCATAAGTAAGCCAACAGATGGCCTTCAGAAACCGTCACAATGATGATAGCTAATAACCATTGACCCCCATGACTTCCTTGTGTAGTGAATCCAAAGTTTAAATGCATATTGTGTAAAGAAAAAAATAGTTTGTATCTTTTAACTGCAGTTCTAAACAAACAGTGAGTAGTCTAAATGATCAGTTGTGATCTATATGGATTCCAGCTGACTTTGAAGAACTCATGTGGGTAGAATATGGGCTTAGGTAATTCACCTAAGAGAAATAAAATTAAAGAATGTTTACATATTCTTCTTCTTTTTATTACAGAAGTAGAGAAGACCAAATGTCAAAGAGAACAAGAACAAATTCTGGCTTTGGGCCCAAGAGAACATAGGCCAATTGGCCAATTTTTCCCCCAGTGTGATATCTATGGGAATTACTTGCCAACCCAGTGCCATCCTAGCACTGGTTACTGCTGGTGTGTGGACAGAGATGGTAATGAGATGGATGGTACTAGAAGTGGCCCAGGTATCCAACCTCCATGTAAGTTGCTTCTAAGTTAATAAGTTAGAGCAATAATTTTCTTCATTTCAATTTTGCTTATTCTTACGTTCAACTTAACTAAGAAAATTGATATGTATGAATTCGAGATATTTGCAGTTTTTTGTATATCAAAGTTCTGTGATTAAGTGAAATGTACATTTATACTATATATGTGATTTGAATGATTTGGTTTTATTTTATAATTAGATTTGTATTTCCAATAATAGAAACTGCAGCAGAAAATGTAAAATATTGTTAGCATGAAACATTTTGCATACGTTTTCCAGTCAATACTGCATTTTACCCTTGTTCAGTGTTTCTCAACCTTAGCAACTTTAAGATATATGGACTTCAACTATCAGAATTCCTCTTGGAGTTGAAGTCCACACATCTTAAAGTTGCCAAGATTGAAAAACACTGCCCTAGTAGTGAAAGCCCCAGAAAGTGAAAGCATAGGTCCCTGGTAGAAACCATAGGTCCCTAGTAGAAACCTGGTAGAAACACATAGTATGCAATGAATATTTATATGCTATAGGTTTGTGTGTGTGCATGTTTGATGACGCATGCATGCAGTGGTGTAATCATGTAAGTTTTGCATTTAGAATCTGATCACTTGTTGTGGTGGAGACATGCATTGCAATCTGAGACTAGGGCAGCTAATGACATTGGACCTAAATGTCAAATAACAATGCACCAAATTGCAATCTCTTATGCATGTATTGTAGCAATATCGTAAATGTGTTAAATTGCCAGGCTTGTATGGTATCAGTAAGATTACCTGGCCTTGTAGATACGGCAAGTCTTTGAGTAACCTGATGTGTTTTATATTATTGGTCAATAAGGTCTGGGCACAGTTGCTCCTCCTGTTACAATTGGACCCTCGGTAAAACCAGATACAATTCCCCTGCCTCCGGGAAGCCACTTACTCATTGCTCAGAGTGGGAAGATTGACCATGTCCCTCTGGAGGGGAATGTTATGAAGAAATCAGACGCAAAAGCTTTGCTGCACGTGCCAGTAAGTATATCATGAACATGATACATTTCTTTTCTTTTTGGATTTTCTCTATAATCTTATCATTTTTATTCTAATCTTCAAAATCATATATTCTTTTTTTTTTCTGTTTTCCACACACACACAAAAATCAATAAGGAGTTTCCAATCATCTTTACATTTAGACAGTGTCCTATCTCTAATTAAAGCAGTCATCTCAGCAATTTCTCTCGTCTTCGTTATCCATTTCTATTTTTCTATGCCTTGAAAAATGCCTCTCCAATCCAGTTCTAGGAGCAACTGTATATTGAATGGCTAGACTTAACCTTGTGTCTAGTACATTTTTTGAACCCTGACCTTAAAAAATATGTGGCATGTATATTTATTTAGAATTTGTCGTGAAAGGCAGGGATCTCAAAGGAATAAAATGTTCCTGAAGCATTGTATTTTATAAGTTATCTTGCTTCTGAGATAATCAGGCCAAACTTTTACAAGCAAATTTACTCTATGTGGAGATAATTTTTATTGGCTTTGTAAGCAAGTCACGATCTCCTATAAAGTTTCCATTGTTTGAGACTCTTGGATTTTAACTGCCATTGTAGACAGCTATAAAAATTTATGGGACATACAAGCTTCTTCCCGAGTACTTCCTTTCTTGATGCAATTATATTTCTACTGTAAATGTTATAATTGCTAATAGTTTCCTGTAAAGTGGTCAGTGTCTATATTCTGTCATAGGTTTCTTTTTTTGTCTCTTCTCTGTGTCTGACCTAAGTAAGTATTTCCCTAATCTCCCATTTTCTTCTGAAATTACTCTGAGTTTCTTGCTATCTAGCCGGGATGGCGAACCTATGGCATGCGTGCCACAAGTGGCACACGGAGCCATTTGTCAGGGCACGCATGCCTGCGCTGGCCAGCTGAGTTCAATCTTTCCTTCAGGGAAGCCTCCTGAAGGTCCCTGAAACCTCTGGAGGACTAAAAATGCCACTACGAGCAAACTGGAAGTTCCGGTTTGCTCGTAGGGTCGTTTTTTGCCCTCCGGAAGCTTCAGGGAAGCCTCCTGAAGGTCCCTAAAGCCTCCAGAGGGACTCCGGGGGGGCAGGGGAGGTGTTTTCGCCCTCCCCAGGCTCCTATAAAGCCTTGGGAGCCTGGGGAGGGCAAAAAAAGCATGCAGAAAATGGGGCGGGAGCGCCTGTCATGTGCACATGCTCACTGGGGGGGGTCACGCATTGCATTACCCACGCATGACCCCCCCTACGCTCCCCCCACTTATGGCACGTAAGCCAAAAAAGGTTCGCTATTGCTGTAGTAGAGTCTTCATCATTTAAAATAGTTCAGATCCTCTTAATGGGTTGATTAGCATTGTATTTTTTTTGAAAAGCTAATAGAAATAATTGATTCTGCACATTCAACCAAAGTTGCATTTCTCCCCTTAATTTCCAGTACTCTAATTATACACTCATGCCACATTTGTACATATCTTTTTTACCCAAAGTTGAGAGGTTAATGAAATAGTGCCAAGAAATTTATTGTTTCAATGACAACAGGTGTTAGAATGACAAATTTGGATATGGAGAAGAGAATACGAGCAATAAAGGACAGGGAAACTAGAATTTCATCAAGCTCAAAGATTGAGGGGAATTGATTTTTATTCTCAAATTAATTAGAATAGTTATTCTTTCATGACTGTGTGTAATATATTCTGATTTGTCCAGAAGCCCAATCTATCTATAATTGGTATTTGGCACTTAAATATAGGAACCTGCCTTATAGATGGTCAAACAATTGATTTCACACAAATGGCAACATCCTAAGGCGTCATCATGAAATTTTTCTTAGCTCTGATTAGATCCTTTTTAACTACATAGAGCAGAAATTTGGAGCTTCTGCATGCCACTGAATCACAATCTTTACCTAAAAGAAAAAATATTGTTGAATATTATGTCTCTAAGTGGTTCAGTGACATTTTGTTTCCAAGCTGTAGTCTTGGGTTTTAGAAATGGGAATGGAATAAATACAGCCTGGTGTGAATTTGCAAATATCAAATTGGGAAAGACTGAAATCAATATTAGGTGAAATAGTCCTACTGTTCTGTCACTTCATTTTTTAGCTGGGATTACAGGGGTCCCAAGATTTAGGTGACAACCTATTCCTTTTCTATTGCTATAATGCAATTTGTTTCTGATCTTGGGTATCGCCTTAAGCCAGAAGGCAGCACTCAACCCACCTGGACTGATTCTTAAATGCTAAATAAAGTCAGACTTCATTAGAACTAGAATGTAAGGCTTTAACCTTGAATTTCCTCACTAGTCTCTTACTATTCATTGTAGAATTTTCAAGCCACAAAATTCGTAGCCATTTCTTTAGCATTATGAATATGATATAATAGTTTGTAATGGTTTGTTTAAAATGCAGGATAAAGTTGTTATTGGAGTTGCTTATGACTGCTTGGAGAAGATGGTTTATTGGACAGATATCAGCAGCCCATCCATCAGTAGAGCAAGCCTTGGTGGAGGAGAACCAATATCCATCATAAAGACAGGTAGGAATTATAGATTTCCTTCCTCACCATGTCACACTGAACCCAATGTATATTTCCAAAGATGAAAGATGACTTTCTACAGTTAACGTTGAAGTCCTCAGCATAACCTCTCACAATATCTTGATTTTAAAAAAATCAGCCCTATGGGGTAAGTTTGAAATTAGTGCACAGATAGAGAATTGCAGTATTTGTCTCTTTTTGGAGAAAAATTGCTCAACATTCTGCTGCATCAAAAAGCTTTTTAGTTGCAGAAAAATACCTAATCAACTAGATTAATTAGATTCACTTGGTCTATTACTACTACTACTACTGCTACTGCTACTGCTATTCAAGTTCTCATACAAGCAACCAGATCCAGGAAACTTAACTAAGAAACTTTAGTGTAGAATGGTACTAATGCTACTCTGTTTAAAGAATCCATTGATTGTTATATTTATTAGGTACAACCAAGAACTTTGAAAAATTGTGTAGATTTGAATTGACATGTTGATAATGTTGATAAACCAGACTGTTTTTATCTTGATGGTACTGATTAATGTTAGGATAACTTTGTTCCCAAATCAATAAATACTGATTTGATTTGCTATTTTTAAAATATTTTGGAATAAAACACTATTATGTATTGCATTTTTCAACTTTTGACAGTTTTCAATGTTATTTTAGCATAACAGGCAAATTAAGACATATACTTATTTGTAATTTATTTCTTTAAAGTGATGTGTATTAAGCTAATTTTATTATAAAATTTTGCATGTCATTTTGATTGCATCTATTGCTACAGGGGCTTATTTTATTAACCCTAATTTGTATGTACAGTGCTGTCCCTTTATATATAACTCAGAAGTAAATATCCCCGAGCTCAGTGTGAGTTATTGCCTAGAATGGAGATTTCAATCTCAATGAGAACAAATAACCTACTGACTTGTTTAGAAAAAGTTTTTAAAATGTATGTAAGAAACGTGCCAACTTGGATGAAGCTCTTCTGGCTGCTGTTTCTCACAAGGCCACAGAGCACTAGCACAGCTGCCTCTATGAAAGAGTTTCCACAGGGAAGTCTGCATTAACCCCTTCCTGATAAGTAGAAGTGGCTTTGCACAGTGAAATCCCATTAAAACCTAGATTCTATGTCAGCTGAGTAGCCTATGACCTTTATAATCATCTGCAGTTGTTCACTTGAGCAGATGGGACCTTTATAATCATCTGCAGTTGTTCACTTGAGCATCGTGCCCTGAACCTTCAACTCCTTTCCATTCTTGCATAATCCCAACATTACAATCAAATGGGGGAACGGTTTTAATGTTATAAATGTCATTGCATTAAAACATGGGTGGATTATGCCTGACTGATTACGAGGTGGTCTCATAATCAAACAGCAATCAAATTTTGTAACAGTATTGGAAGAGTTACATACTGTAATAAGTGTCTTAAAATGGTTACATCCATTTCATTAACTATGTGGGCAGAATCAAATAACTTAGTGACTTTTACTGGCTTGTTTAATCAACTAGAAACTTTTCATCACAAAAACATAGGTTTGAAAACCTGAAAAAAGAAAAGAAAAGAAAAAGTTCAGTACTCCTTTTATCTTATTTTAAATAAGAAAAGGAGTAGGGAGCGGGAGTGTCCTGGAGTGTATACATAAAAGATAGTGTTAACATTTTTAACAGGCAAACTGCAGTATACTTTTTTTTTAAAAAAAAAAACAAACCAAAAGTTGTATAACATTAATTTAAAAACAGAATGTGCTTACAGTCTTGGCCTAAATTGTGGTCAGTCTCTCTTGAATAGAACAAAACCCTTTTGAGCTGAAAAAAATCCAGCACAGTTGAATGAATGTTGAACTTTTAAAAAGATGTCTATATGCAATCTGTGTTTGTGATCAGTCCTTGGAGCCAGTGTAGAGGTTATCATCTGCTATTTCCTGTTGCCTTGGACTTGGTCACTGTCTAAGAAAAACTAGTTGCATACATTTTTAGGAGTTCTTCTAAAGCTGAAATCTCTTTTCCAAAACAATTAGCTACTTAGAACTCTAAATTTTCTCCTGATGACTAAAGACCAATTGATTTTAAAAAGTTCTCAAAATAGGTGTTCCTCTGTTTGTTTTTCAGTCAATAGTTTAAAATCATAGTATTGTATATCTATCAGAAAAGTGCGTATTGACAATATTTAAATATTTATAAGTTTGCCCCATTTTGTTTCTTTTAGTAAAAAACAATAGAGACTGTCATATTTATGAAATTTTACAGGCACTCAGTGTAGATATTTCCTTGTAGATGTCTATATGGAATAAACCTACAGTATTTGCTTTAATTAGAATGTTAAAAGTCACAATATGATAAGTACTAATGGGTATAGTGACTTATACTGTACCACAATATATTATACCATTATAATTTAGGGTTAGGGGAGACCTACATTTAAAGCCTCACTGAACCTTGGAGTTTACTAGATAGCTTTGGGCCAGTGGCACTCTTTAGTTCAAACTACTCAACAGGGAAGTTGTGAGAGAACAATTGTGTTATTCACTACTGTGAGCTCCTGAGGAAGTGCAGAACAAAATTGTATCAGTCAATTAACAAAAGAAATATATTCTTCCCAAGATTGTACTTATACTACTTATAGTAATTGATTTGAAGGTTAGGGCAAGTGTTCCAACAATTATTGTAAATCCATAACTAAGAAATTCTAATATATTGAAGTAACAGTTGAAATCCACCAATGCTTCCACCAATGTAGCTTCCTTTTACCTTCTCTTCAACAGAATGTATATTTTTGTTTAATAATTTATCCCATGTAGTTTCTCGATATTCTCGATATCTTTAAGAATAGTAGTCTGCCTTTGCCTTACCGCTAACGAGTTATTGCTGTGATTTTTAGGAAATCCTATTCACAACCAACATGTACTTTCCTTGAATTTGCTTGGAGCAAGATGAGATATTCCACTCCAGAGGAAATTGGTTCAAAATCCTCAATACCCACACTGGATATACATAAAAATATGGCACTAGGGTCTCAACATTTTTCTTATTATTAGGGACCCCTGCATTTTTTTGTGTTTGGGGTACTGTATTACCATTGTAACATTGGCTGCCTCAAGCCCTCTTCAGACTTTTGAGACCAAATGTGGAAGGAAGATCTCATGAACAAAATAAACTTCCTCAGAAATGGCTTTGAATGTTAGCCATGCCATTTGATTGATGCTTTCTCTTCATATCTCTTTCTTCAAGATTTGGAAAGTCCTGAAGGAATAGCACTGGATCACCTTGGTCGTACCATCTTCTGGACTGATTCTCAGCTTGACAGAATAGAGGTAGCCAAAGTAGATGGCACCCATCGACGTGTATTGTTTGACACTGAGCTGGTGAATCCTCGAGCCATTGTTGCAGATCCTGTGAGGGGGTAGGGATGTATAAATATCCTGTTATTTTATTTCTAATCTATTTCCTATTCCTACTGCCCATGCTGCTTCAGTACCTATATCAGGGTTTTTCCCATGCTAAAACTATCAGTCCACAACATGTTATAGCCAAATAAATAAATTGTCCCACAGCATAGTAAGAGAAGGGTAGAATCCCATAAGAACCTGACTATAATTCTCCAGTCTGTTATAGTTTAGTGCAGTGTTTCTCAAACTTGGCGACTTTAAGTCCTGTGGACTTCAACTCCCAGAATTCCCCAGCCAGCTATGCTATAGTTGAAGCTAGCTTCAACTATAGTTGAAGCTAGCTATGCTGGCTGGGGAATTCTGGGAGTTGAAGTCCACAGGACTTAAAGTCGCCAAGTTTGAGAAACACTGGTTTAGTGTAATATGTTGTGTGAACCCATCCTTTGAATGTTGAAATTCTTTCAGTGTAGGGATCAGCTTAGGGACTTTCTGTTACATTTATTTATTTGACTTTTGTGCCACACATCTTGTCTAGAGGTGACCCTGGGCAGCTTACAAAAATTAATATTGTATACAAGCTGAAGCTGCCGGTATGAGATTGTGTTTTCTATGCAAATGATTTCAATTGGGAATCCAGCAGTAGCTCAAGACTAGAAAAGGTGAGAAGAGTATCTCACATCAGGTACAACCTGGTGAAACTGGACCAGTGTTGCATGGAAATGAAATTGACCATATTAATGGTACAAGGAGTGGAAGAGCTCAGTTATAATAGCAGAGGCATAGCCAGGGGCTGATTGGGGAACAGATCACAAACTTCTTATGTGCAAGCTCTAAGTCAAGCTAAAGTGGAAGAACAAGCCAAGCAGTTTTCACAATAAGAGTTTGACCCCATTTGCAGCATTTTCAAGAAGTTCAGGAATTGCTCCGAAGTCCCCAAACCTCATTGACAAAGAACCAGGTGAA
The DNA here is from genome assembly GCF_964273705.1 of Natrix helvetica. Taxonomy (NCBI): domain Eukaryota; kingdom Metazoa; phylum Chordata; class Lepidosauria; order Squamata; family Natricidae; genus Natrix; species Natrix helvetica. Next base: position 220,729,936 of record NC_138552.1, on the reverse strand, counting down.
CTGTGTAATGAAATAGAATAAGTCATTAAGGATGAACATGAAAAATAACTGCCAAAGAAAAACAAGAATCTAAACTGACTGTCAGAACAGATGATGAAGATTGCCAAGAAAGAGAAGCCAGCACTGAGAAAAAATGATTTCAAGAAGGAATTTAACATCAACAACAACAACAACTAAAACCCTCCAAGAGATATTTAAAGAAACATTGGTTATAGAAAGGCATTCAATTGTGTGGACTGTGCCAAATAGTGGAATGTCCTTAGGAAGATAGGAATCCTAGATGAAACCTATATACAGGACAGGGTGAGACATGAGAAAGCAGACTGGCTCCAGATCAGTGAAGGGATGAGAGATGACTCTATATCAGTGGTGGGATTCAAAAACTTTTACTACTGATTCTGTGGGCATGGCGTGGCTTTGTAGGCGTGGCAGGGGAAGGATACTGCAAAATGCCCATTCCCTCCCCACCCCACTAACCTGCTTTGCAGCTCCGTTCTCCTGTTCAGGACAACAAAAGAAGATCAGCTAGGAGGCAGCAGGGGCAGGATCAGCCTATTTGCCGGTTTTCTGAACTATTAAAAATTTCCGCTACTGGTTCTCCAGAACCTGTCAGAACTGGCTGAATATCACCTCTCCTCTATATCTTGTCTTTATTTATTCAAACTATATGTTAACTATGGTTTAAGGGAGGCTGTGCATGCACTAGTTTTAACTGTGCGTGTGCCAGCCTCACACTAATTGAATTTTGGCTCACATTAAACATACCTAGTATCTATTTATAAATTGCACTAAATCGAATATCACACTACAGTACTTGAACTCACACTAATCACAACCTACCTTGTACAGCATACTAATAAAATCATTTGAATTCATGAATTCAAATGAAAGCCTAAATTGAAAACAGGCAACAGTCTTAGTCCCATAGTGGGCTACAAATCTAACTATAGTTCTGTAACAAACAAAAAGGATTAAGCTATACAACTGAAGAAAAATATAGAATGGAAGCTGTTAGATCGGGTAATGGATAGGCACACACAGCTAACGGTAACAACAGCTCTTTATTAAATGCAACAAGTGAGGACAATCCAGCAAATGTTGAGTCTGACAGCAGCCCTTTTATAGGGAGCTGTCAGACCCTTCGACCAATGAGATTAAACCTCTGTTCCCGCCGGAACAGAGGACCTTGGTGGAAACCACTATAGTTGAAGCTAGTATGTAACAGAAGCAGTATGCTAAATTAACAAATAATAAGAAGCAGTGTAATGTTTTTAGTGTTTGGTATATAGTGCCTAGAATTTTCTAGCTACTGAAAAAACTTTCCCTGTGTTTTGGTAGACAAGTGATTTTTTTAAAGGTCTGATCTTTTTTTCCTTGGGAAGAAAAGGTGTATTCACACGAAAGGCTCACTGACCGTTCACTGAGCTCTGGGTTTACCCCAAATTTTAGTTTTCCACAACATACTGGCTGAGATCATGCAACATACTAAACACACTAAAATTTAAACGTGAATTAGAATCACACAACTGGCTGAATATAATATGCTATGTCCTATTTTTCTTTTTAAAAATATGTGATGGCTTAACTCAGGACTGTCAAACTTCCCGCGTGTGGGCCGGATGCGTCATGCACTGGCCACGCCCATGCACGGTTTAGTGAAAGGGGGGAAAGTCCCAATATGTCATGTGATGCCGCTGTGACGACGTGGGTTTGACACCTCTGGTTTAAATTGTTCACTCAGTATGCTGACATAGCTGTTTCCTTAGGTGATGCTGAACTATAAATTACCTAACTTCATTCAGATTCAATGTATAAACTACCTGCCTGACTTGAGTTTGCACAGCGCCTTAGATTAAAAAGTGATTGAGAGATTGGAGGTTCACTGTGTTATGTAAATAGCAGATAAATTCAAGATTTACCTGCTGTTTACATAACACATTGAACCTCCAGTCAGAGATCAAATTATTGTGAACCTCAATCTGTGATTAAATTATTATCAAAATAAAATAAAGAGAAAAATACTGTGCAAAGGTACCATTTCCCCCACGTCAAGCTTGACTCCTGGTGCCTTAATGGAAATATCCATGTAATTTTATTAGCAATAATACTACATAATACCAATACCCTCCTTATGCACAATTACATTTATTTGTTTGTTTATGTGTCTTTATCAATACACTCAGAAACCTTTACTGGACAGACTGGAACAGAGAAGCTCCTAAAATTGAAACTTCCTATATGGATGGTACCAATAGAAGAATTCTTGTAAAGGATGATTTGGGACTGCCAAATGGGCTGACATTTGACACCTATTCTTCATTGCTGTGCTGGGTAGATGCAGGTAAAGTCTTGCACTGTAGAATGAATTAAACTGATGAAATAAGTGAACAGCTGGGTGATAAAAATATCGAGGTGTTGTCATGATAGTGCTACTTCTCAGTTCTCAACAATTACTGCTGCTTATCTTTTTCTTTTCTGTTTCAAAATAGCAGTGGTTTAGAGGTGACTCCTAACCTCTCATCAAAGTCCAGTTTTAATTTCTCAGGTCTGAAGGCACAGCTGTGGAAGTCTGCTATCTGAAATTCTCTGGACCGTCAGTCATTACAAAACACATTATGTTAAATTACCCATAATGGGAATGGGTAATGGTTAGCCCTAGAATGATTCAAGCATACAGAAAGGGCCAAGGAAAGCAAATGTTAAGAATCTTTGTTTTATTTACATTGTTCTTTGGGTGTCCAACACAAAACTGTGTGACAGCAAGCAAACTTTGTAATTAATATTTTCAGTGTGAATGTCTGGACAAGAGGTAGACAGATTTGACATTGGCTAATATAGAAGAATTGAAAAGGAAGCCATAATAGTACTGCATATATACTGTATTTATCCAAAAGGGGAGGGGGATCCTCAAATAATCATGTACAAATTATATGTGGAGAAGCTATCTTCTTTAGCTGAGAATATATTAATGCTAAATTAAAACCTTATAAAGAAAAGGGCCATCGGTTTCTTGCAAAGTCCAGCTTATTTTTTTCACATGCAGGGACCAAACGAGTAGAATGTATGGATCTCAATCAACAGAGCCGTCGAAAGATCCTTGAAGGAATTCAATATCCTTTTAGCATCACAAGTTATGGGAAGAATTTATTTTACACTGACTGGAGAAGGTATGATTTACCTGTTTTTGTTTGTTTTGTATTATTTACAAAAAAGCCTGTGCTTATTCATAGTCTCTACTCCCCCACCTCCAAGCCTCTTATAACTGATAAAGACTTTAAATGTAGTTAGGACAAATCTATATATTAAAAATACTCCATCCACTGCAGACAGATAACTGAAATAAATTTCCTGAGGTGTGTGTGGGTGTATGTGTGCACGCCAACAAGTTTTGGTTTATTTAGGTGTAATTTTTTCTCTCCTTCTTTCTCCATTATCTCATATTTTATTTATGTCACTATTTTGTGTGCCATAGAGATGCTGTGGTAGCAGTGGATCGTACAATCTCTAAAGAGAATGATAACTTTCAACCCTATAAGCGCACTCGTCTTTATGGAATAACTACAGCCTTGGCTCAATGTCCAGCAGGTAATGGTGTGAGTTTTTAAAAAATTATAACAAACTGTAGAGGCTGAAATATGAAAGAAGATACACCATGGATTTCAGAAAATTCTCTGGAGAAATTCCACTATCAATAAAAATCAGCCTCATTCATAATAGTACATTGCATTTCTTTTTTTCGATCACTTTAGAAGAGCCAAAACAAACAGAAAATATTAGATTTTCCTGCTTGGTAATATATTTTAGTAGAGTATCATTTTTAATTTTAGTCAGTTTTCATGACTGATCAGTGCCATGAAGAGTTTAGCACTATCAAGAATAAAAAGCTTTTGGCATGCTTTCTGCTGAAATTAGAAATAAAGAACTTAAATTATTCTTTGCTTATCCTACTGTGTTTCTCCCAAAATAAGACCAGATCTTATATTAATTTTTGCTCCAAAAGACACATTCATACTTATTTTCCGATTAGACCTTATTTTTGGGGAAATACAGTACCAAAATGTGCCTGTCTGACTGACAATCTTAACCAGGGCTTATTTTTGGGATAGGGCTTATATTATGAGCATCCTGAAAAATCATGTTAGGGCTTATTTTCCAGTTGGGTCTTATTTTGGGGAAATCACCTTGTTTGTGCAATTGTGAAACAGGCAAAAAAAGCTAAAATAGAAGATGGATTGAATGAAGTAAAAATTATTATAAAAGCAAATTCAAGACTCTTGGTTAATATTTGGGAAATTTGAGTATTGGTTACAGCTTGTGCGACAAAAATGCCATTTCAGAGCTGACTAATAGAGTTTTGGCAAGTATTATTCAAGAATGCTGAGAAGAATTCTAGGAAGGAACTACCCAAGTTAGTTATCTTTCCCTGTGATATGCGGCTCATTAACCAAACACACAGATTTTCCAGTCCATTATTATTATAGTTTGTCGCACAGTTTGCGAGATATTTAGACTGGATTCTCTGAAAGAACCAAGGTCTTCATTTTTGTATGCAAACGGTAGACAGTAAAAGAAGATTCTCCTAAGGTACATTGTGGCTTACGTATGCAAGCTGGTTTAATATTTGTTTTACCACAAAATGTTTAAAGTGTGGAGGTTTGTTCTCCGAGATTGTGAGTTGGTTTCCAGGTGTTTTGTTACCAGGCTAGGTAATAACTTCAGCTGAGTTTAGGGAATGTAAATATCAGTGTTCCTCTGTTTATAAGGGCCTAAACTCCACTGAAGTTGTTACCTAGCCTGGTAATGAAACATTCAGAAACAAACCCAAAAGCTCGGAGAATGAATCTCCACCCTCCTCCTCTACCTGAGCTACAGATATTTGCCACCATTGTAAAAAGGCTTTCTTTAATAAATAAATAATTTGGATTCATTAAGCTGGCATATATATTTTGCAGGACATAACTACTGTTCCTTGAACAATGGAGGATGTACTCATCTATGTCTGGCTACCCCAGGAGGCCGTTCTTGCCGATGCCCAGATAACATCATTGGAGTGGATTGTATAGAAAGGAACTGAAAACTGTAACTCCCTCCTCCCTGGGGAACTACACTGCCACTAAGTAAGCAGCAAGTTTCCTTAAGATAATGGAAAGATTTCTAAGATAATCACTACTCTTTCCCTTGGAGCCTGAAGCACATCGAATATTGGCACTTCTCTCCAGCCACTTCTTATACATTCCTTTTTAAAAAAGAAACAAAAGAACACAAAATATAACAACTAGCTGTAATTGTGCCAGTTAAATAAAACCGTCTAAACCAGTTATTGTATGAATTATGGTAACAGGATGTTACAAAGCACAAGAGAATCAAATATTAAACATCCATGTTTATTTAGTATGGATTCATATTTTGGCAACTCATGTATAACGTATAACTTGTACAACTGAACGCTGGGCAATAAAACACCAAGAAGGAATTTAATGAAATGACTTGAAGCCCAAAATGTAGGAGTTTATTTGTAATGATAATCAGCTACCTAAGCCAAAGAGAATCTCATGTTTTTATGCCAAATATCTTAAGTACAATCACTTTTCCACAGAACCCTTGAGAATACAAATAAGATTAGATGCTCTATTAAGAAGGTTAAAGCAGGGTGATATTAAAAATTGACAACATCTCTGTGTAATTCTCTTAATGCTATCTTTTCCCCAACTTAATTTTGCAGAAAGAAATTGTGGAAGTAAAAGGATATATATGAGTTATTTGTCTAATTTCAGTAGAAGAATAAACAGCCTTTAGCAAATGATTGCAGAATTCCTTTGCTCTTTGGTAGGACCTTGTTGATGTCTGCATTGAACAGCAAAAAGTGTTAACAGTGGGAAAATAGTTTCAGATGAAAATTTGTCAAATATACTTCATAAATTTTATATCCTTTTTTTCTAGCAGAGGTAGTCCTTATTTAGTAACTGTCTTGGATAGTGATTGTTCATAAATATGGTGATAATAAATGGTGATAAAAAAATCATTTCCCAACCATTTCTACCCCTTTAGTGTAGAAACTGATTAAAGTCTGGTCAGTTTCAGGCAGCAACTGCCAGCATTGGAGGGAATGAGCTTGTTAAATTGGGGTTAGACTTAGGTCTTAGAATCACTTTATTGTCACTTTGAATGTACACTAACCGCCATACATTAAAATGAAATTATGTTGCATACAGCTCTCAAAAGGGTTAGCACTTTTTAGGGAAGTGCTGGGCTATGGAGAAAAGCAACTCAATAATAGCTCGATTAAGCAATCTCTCTGCAAGGAGAAGAAAACCAGGCACAGGACACTGTATGAGACAACCTTTCTGAAGGAGAAGGCAGTGATCTTTGCAGTGTCTCTCTCTTCTTTCTGACATACTGTATGTCCACGTATTGTCTATTTCACTTAACTAAGTCATTGGATCAATTGCAGTCACTAAATGAGGACTACTTGTAGTTTCTTTGTTTCCAATTTAGATTTGCTTTTTAGTTACATATGGCAAGAACAATTACTATTTGTGAAACCACCCACTAGGTAGATGAATTATTTTCTTTAGTCATTGTGTTTATTCTATGATTTCCTTGATATTAAGAAAAAAGGAGTAGATTTTCTGTGCCACTTGCTAGCCTTCAAATTAACAAAGTAGAGTCTTATAACCCACAATCTGTGGGTTAATAAAAATATTTCCAAATGGTTTACGAAGGTTTGCTTCTGTGGTAAAGTATATCTACAGCCCAACAAGCAAATCAGATTTGTCAAGATAGCCGTCCTAAAAGACAGCAATTTATTTTTTTAAGAAAATAAAATATGCATCAGAAATCATAGCTCACCAGACTTCCATGTAAGGAAAGCAGAGCCAATATTAAGTCTCTGATTACATTTTCATGTTATATTTATCATTGAAATCTAAAATACTATATTAAATGTTTAAATTCGATATAACTTTTGTATAACTTTTAATACATTTAATTTTTTTTTCATTCTGTTAGAAATATCTGAAACTGTAAGTTAAAATAACTGCTGAAACAGACAAAAGGTGCTTCTTTAAAAACAGTAACCAGTGTTATTTCAAGTTCAGGTGACAAAGAAAGTTTACACTGTAATCAAATAATTTTTACACTGCCAATAAAATAATTTTTGTAAAAAATATTGCCTTTGAAGTATAACATTATGTCTGAATATTCTTTTTTGCAAGGAAGATTATGATCTATTTTTTCAACACACCTATTGCTTTTGTTTCCATATAGTTGAGATCTCTGTCTCTGTTTTTAAATTTCTACCAATCCTATTTACAAACAGAAAGTTTCTTCAACAAGAGATGTACACACTATAGATAATTCTCTTAGGGACTGTTCAAAGGTACAACAGCACTGAAGAAAATTACTTATGATTATTTTTCACACTTACGACCATTGCAGCATCCCCATGGTCAAATGATCAAAATTCAGATGTTTGGCAACTGACTCATATTTATGACGATTGCAGTGTTCCCAGGGTCATATGATCACATTTTGTGATCTTCTGACATGCAAGCCAATGAGGAAGCCAGATTCACTTAGCAACTGTGTCACTAATTTAACAACTGAAGTAATTCCCTTAACAACTGTGGCAAGAAAGGTCATAAAATGGGCAAAATCTCACTTAGCAACAGTAATTTTGGTCTCAATTGTAGTTGTAAATTGAGGACTATCTGTATGCTGTTCAAAAATGTCACCTGATGTATAAAGTATTTGCTGCAGGAAGCTACTTTTTGGTATAGTTTACTTTGCCATCAAGTATAACAGATACATACAGTAGATAGATGGAAGCAAAAAAACAAATTACCTATAAAACATGGGTTTTAAAATACAGTTAACAAGATGTGCAAACAGTTAAGCTGTAGAGCACGGGTGTCACGTTGCTGTCATATGACATTTCACTATATTTTTTCCCTTCGCAGAGCTGGAGTAAGCATGGCTTGCGCATGACACATCTGGCCTGCGGGCTGTCAGTTTGACACCCCTGCTATAGAGAAACAACAATAAATATATTCCTCCTGCCTTTAATTGTTTTTTTTTTAATCATGTGTGAGATTTTTATGGGCTCTGAAATGCTGTATGAGCAGATCTCGCCTTACTGGTAGGTTTAATAAGGCAGATAATTCAGGCAGAAGATGCTGTGGGATTGAATTAAAGTGCTATCTATCCCATATGGCCTTCCCGATGCCTTTTAAGCTAGGCTACTGGAGGGCAATTTCTTGGAAACTCTCACAACTTTGCTATTATGGATGATGGTTGTGGTGCAAAAAGTAGATTTCCAAGCAATTCCATACAGGGAAAGGAAAGTCTTAAATCACCTAATAGTGGATGTTCATCAAAGTTTATTGATCACATTAAAGCCTTACAAAGAGTTTGTGAGCACTTATTGCTCGTCTGACAGAGAGCATTAACAGTGAAAAGTTCCAAGTCTGCTTCTTCAGCAGGGAGTAAAAATAAAGCTGTTTCCTTGAGCTCTGAGAATTCATTTCTTCCTCACTGTTTGAAATGAGATCCTCTGAGGACATAAAATAACAAAAAGCTGAAAAGGTGAGTTCTTACTACCAGTTTCTGGGAGGTTCAACCAAATGCTGTTGCACAGTATCTTACTTACAGGTTTTCCAGAAGCATTTACTTGGCTAGTGAACATGATGATGGAGTAGACTGGCCTTTGATGGGACACCTATCACAGAGTTCAAGATCATGAAGAGTCTCAATTTCCTTTGTTGAACTATTCTAACACAGGAAATCTGTTCGCTTGGGATTTCTCTGATTGTACAATTTTGCCCCAATACATTTGACATCAACTTGATAGAATAACAAGAGATTATTAAATGATAAAAAGATAAAATTGTCTGGCTCTAGGGGGCGGTGCTTGTCTTCATTTCTTAGTCAAGGGAGTCAGCATTGTGCAAAGATATTTCCAATAGAGTATACAGTAATACTTAACCAGGTTCAGGTTTAATCTAGGATTGTATGTGATATATTCAAAGATAACCTGCCTTGTATCCAGAATAGATTATCAATGTTTCTGTCTGCCTGAAACCTCCTTATCTTCTTTAAAAGTTCCTGCATTATAGATTGTACAATTTGCGTACAACATGTGCACAAAGAGAAAGTGAACTAGACTCAACTTTAGTATAAGACTAAAGTTTTGTGTTGTAAAACACAAATGTTTCTCCCCTTTTGTATAAAATGACTTTTATTATTTCAATTTACATAGCCACTCACTTCACACTCACAACTCTAGATGGCTAACAACAATGAAAAAAAAAATCAAATACATAAAGCCGCAAAAACAGAATCGATAGCCAAAATAAAAACAGAACAGAACCACCACCAACAAATCAAAAAACCATTTCTCACAATCTCTGCCGTTTATCTAGATCTCCAAACCCCGTGACAAAACCATGTCTCTAAGGCCTTGTAAAAGGCCAGCAGGGTTCTCCAGTCTCCAGTCATATCTAATATCCAGGTGATGTTCCAAAGGACAGGCTCAATGACAGAAAAAGGTCTCTACCTTGGGTCTTGCCAGATGGATGGAAACTGGAGCATTCCTCTCCTACTAGACTTGATGGGATGGATAAGCACAGCTGGGGAGAGGCGATGAATCAAATAACCTGGTTTCATGCAATGTAGGACTTAAAAGCTACAACCAAGATCTTGACCTCCATGCAGAAGCAAATTGGCAACCAAAGCAGTTGATGGACCAGAGGTGTAACGTGCACACCCGGGAGTGCACATAACTGCTATATTCTATAGCATTTGTAGCTTCTGTGTTCTCTTCAAGGCCAGCCCCACGTAAGACACATTGCACGAGTCCATGTAAAGCCTTCCTGCTTGTCTCCCATGTTTTAAAGACTTGCTTTTCTAGCTATTTACTTAGATGCTCCAGTTGTACGTCTTCTTTTCTTCACTTAATTTTCCATTTTACTTTTGTTTTAACTCTTTGATGTCTCATTTATAAACAAATATTTATTCACACATGCACAGTCTGCATCTCTTTTGCAAAGGAGGCATTTCTCACTTTTCTTTTTATGTTGTTGCTATTTGTCTATCGCTCTTCACTGATACTAGCATTTCTAAAAGCTGGTGTAAACTTACCTGCAGCCTTTTATTTGCCGAGGTTTCATCACATCTGCCATTAGAGGGCGCAGTAGTTCTAGAAATTAAAACAGCCTCTGTTTTCTATCCAGTTTTTCTATAATTACTCTTCTTATATAAATAATGTCTTAATTTGTCTCATACTGGCCTTTCTCATTTTTATCCTTTCTGTTGCTGTTTGTAGATTTCCAGAGGATTATATGAAAATGAGAATTCTTGCTTTGGCAAGAAAAGAGAAGAAAAATAGTCAAGAGGACAAAATAGATTGGCTAATTTTTATATGTAACAAAACATACTTTACATTGTAGCCAAGTGTTATTTCTTCAGTGTTATCACATGAAAAGATATCCTTAACTATTTACAAAATGTGAGGGGGTTGTACTCACTTCTGTGATATACTGTAAGGTGCATTCACCTGATGTACATACATGATCTTGTACATTGTTACCGTAGTAACCAATAATATATATTGTATATTGTCCATGATCCAGATGAGATGGCTGCCATTTTTAGACATTCCAGCTCCTTCAGGGGCAGATAAGTAGCTGCAATATATAAAGAATGGCAATCCATTGCACCGTGGCAGCAGCTAGGCGATTTTTAGGCCTGCACTGTCTGCTGTGGATGCACTATGGACAGACACCTTCAAGGCTCTGCTTCTCCGGGTTCATAACTCTTTCTCTTTAAAACAGGCTTGGACTGGAACAACAGTGGACATCCACCGGTACCATATGAAGAAATCTGGACCGACAGATGAGGCGACAGACTACTGAGGTAACAGGAACAGCTTTTGAACCGAACCTCTCGCAAAGGTAACTATGTACAATTCAGCACCCTGCTCTGCTTGACAGCCATTTATACAGGAGCTGTCAAGCAGAGCAGCCAATAGTAACAGAGCAAAAACCCGGTTCCAGCCTGATGCGTCTTAGCCAATAGGCACGAGCCTTTGGTTGCCGGGCTGTCAGTCGTATGTTGAGGATTTGCGGCCGGTTGCAAGTCGCGGACATTACACCATAAGAAACAAGAAACAGAAAGAAGATATCCAGAAAGGGAAAGTAACAATTTCTGAAAGAGTTCCCAACCAGAGGTCCTTTTCTGAGGCGCTGATTCTGGAAACATCCAATGGTGCCATTGAAATCTTCCCCAAGATTTCAATGACATCCCTTGAATCTGTATTCTCCCTTACATTTCGATAATAAGAAATTTGCAGTGCAATTAAAATGACTCATTTTCAGGGCAATTCAATGCATCCCTATTCCAATGAAATATCTATTGAGTGTGATGAAACTTACTCCCAGATAAACACTACAAGTAGTCCTCATTTACTGACTTTAACTGGGATAGGCAAATTAGTCATGAAACAAAATAGACACTAAATGAAACCAGCATTGCACTTATCATCTTTGTATAGCTTTCTTATATAGTCCTGCGAAGATTGTGAATATGGCATTCATCACGATGTTACTTTTTATCATCATCGTAACTGCCAATAGTTGCTGTCTGAGACAGTGGCTAAACAAGGCTACCTCTAATCTTAATCATTCTCAGTAGAAGCAAGGTTATAAAATGGCTGTAATGCAAAGGCAATCTCTGTTTTGGTTTCCTATTAACACTGGAGCTTTTTCAGAAGAGACAGGTCAACCATTTGTCTGAAATGGTATAGGGTTTCCTGCCTGAGCAGGGGGTTGGACTAGATGACATCCAAGGTCTCTTCCAACTCTATTATTCTCTATTTTATTTAAACTGCCAATGGAGCCAATTCTAACATTTGTCTTATGTAATTACTATGAGGTCAAGTTAAAAAAAAGTGAAGTATTAAATGAATGAAAAAAGATGAATCTCTCCACTTGATGAAACTCAACTAAATAGGCCACCCTTAAAAAAGGAGAAAAGATTATAAATATTGTGCTAGGCCATCTGTTATATTGGCTTGCTTTGCTGAGAGATCATATACCTGTATGCGTCATTGCAAAGGAAAACCAAGAAGATATTTTGCGAAGTAGAGTTATTATATGTAGAGTATAAAGCACGCGCAAAAATAAAATAGCCATATAGTGTGATATAAAACCAATTGTTAAAACCAAACCAAACAAATGTTTGCTGTCTTCAGCTTCCTTTGCCAATCTGCATACTATACAGGAAAGAAGCAAAATATAGAAATTATTGTTAATATTGCTGTCAAATACTGCAATTAGTCTTCCTGGAACTCAGTATTTCAGAGATCTAGGATTGCAATGTAAAATTCTTTAATTGTAGTCACAACAATCTAAATGAGATGGAGAGCCACTGATGTCTAGTCATACCTAGAGGCATAAGGCGTAACACAGAATTAAATCCCAGGTTTTGTTTCTTGCCTTCTTCTCTCACAGAAGACTCCTAGCCACCATTTCCTCAGGTATTTTCCTCTTTCGGTAACACAATGTGATAGTTGTCAGCAAAACCACAAAGCAGCTGTGCGCTTTCCTAGTAGGTGTAAAGGTGGCCAAATAATCCTAGGAAAAGATGAAGCTTTTAAATTAATGTAATGTTTGGAGGCTGATTCTGAAGCCCTGCACACTTCTAGCATGCCGACTCCCCCGCAACATTATCCACACAATCTCAAGATGTAACACATTGTTAATTGTAAGCCTTTGTTGACACAGCTGAGATGTTCCACTTTGATATTGTTTCATAGGGTGCATATGTTATGAGCATATCAGTGGTGGGATACAACTGGTACGTCCTGGTACGGGTGTACCGGTGCCTGCTGGGAGTACCAGGTACCTTTCTGGTACAGTGCTCCGGAGGGCCCACCCGCCTGCCCGCCCTCCTTATGTGTTTTTGAGCCGATCGGGGCATTTGCACACGTGCATAGAGCATACGGCGCCTGCGAGACACACCGCTGAGCAGCTGGAGCGTTGCAGGCAGTGGGCATGCATGCGTGTGCTGTGCGCATGCTGCGCACACCCATTTGGTGGACGCCTGGCCCCGTTGCAGCGTACCGGTTGCAACGGGATCCAGAACCCACCAATGGAGCATATGTTATGATAGACTAATGTTCACTCATTGGCTACCACTGGAATTATTTTGCATCTGCAATGAAATCATGCCTGTGTGATACCCAGGATTCTGAGGTATTTCTTACCTTATGAAAATCCTTATGACTCAGCAAATATTTATTGATTGATTTAATTTATATGCTGTGTTCTTGTGGGTTGATCCTTTTCACCTGTAACATACAGATTTCCACATGAAAAACCATCTGCTGTGAAAGAAAGGGTGAGGACATAAAACAGCCCCATCACTCTGGTGCAACTTTAAACTTCATATGGAATTTCCAGTTTTTCAGGAAATATTGTAAGAATAAAGATCATTGCTTATATTCTTCAGCTTAACCTATTTATTTTCTTTCAATCACTTGTAGAAAATCCTGCTTCTAAAAAAAAAAAAGCACTTCCTTGTGAGTATTGTGTGTTTTGGACATGAAGAAATAAATACTACTCCATCACGATAAAGCAGTCCATTGTCAAGAGATGACAGGGCTAAATTCATTTTTCTGTAACCAAATAAGAGTCCAAAGTCAAAGGGCTTGGCTTGGCATGCTTTGGCATGCCATATCATGAATTGTGGCGAGCTGAAGGCAGAAATAGGATCCATTTTAGGCTGGGATTTCAGAAGATTTAATGGGGAAATTGCTGCCTTAAATTTCTGCTAGGCCTAAGGCATCCATTATACCGGATTAGAATTTCTATAGTCAGGAGGTAAAAATCTGGGTGACCACTGTATACAGAGATGCAGAAAACTTTAATACAGATTTTTGCAGTCCAAATATGGCAATCTTATTCTTAATCCCTATCTAAACAATGAAACTAAATAAAGTTAGATATTAATATCTACTACTCATTCAATAACTTTTCTTCAATTGTCATTGGAATCATTTGAAATAGAAACCTGATCCCTGGTAGAATATTTATTTTCACCAGTGGTGGGTTCCAGGCAGTACGCTTTGGTATGGGCATACTGGTGCCTGCTGGGAGCACCAGGTACCGTTCTGATATGGTGCTCCGGAGGGCCCACCCGCCCCAGCTCCTTACCTGCATTTGAGCTCTTTGGCGCTTCCGCGCACGTGCACGGAGCGTATGGTGCCTGCACGATGCTGCGCCGAGCAGCTGGAGCATCGCAGAGGCATCATGGAGGTAAGGACACATGCGTGTGCTGCGCACATGTGCATGTGGGGGACGCCGCGCCCCGTTGCACCATATTGGTTGCAACGGCATCCGGAACCCACCACTGATTTTCACTGTTTATGTTCTTCATAACCAGGGCAAGTTTGACTTTTTCATCTTATAATCTGAAATTATACTTTTTCAAAATTAGTAAATACTTGAATAATTTTTTACTATGTTTTGTTAAGTAGATTCCCAAATACTTAGAATAACAGGTTCAGACTTAATTAACAACAATGTTTATTATCAATATTGTTGTTATTAATGTTGCTGATTTACCTGTCTTGAATGACAGAGCTTTTCTAAATAATATGATGGCATTTTCAGCACAACCTTTGCACTCTTTAACCTTCTGAGGCTTGCAGTACAGTATGACCACTGGGCAAGGCTGCCTTAGAAGCATCATGTTCAGCTGAACAAGTATTAGAGAAGCTTTTAACCATTTCCCAATATTTCATTAATCCTCATATCAATCCGACTCATATTTCATATTTGTCTGAAATTCTTGGGGAAACTGGGAAAACTGTCAGAAAGGAGCTAGCCAGATGTATATGATGTTTCAAGACCTAGGGGTATTTCTCCATGGAATACCATCTTTCCTAGCATATTGGAACTTGGAGTCAGGCCTTTCCAGAGATTTTTATGGGAAAGCCTTAATTAATGCCTTCATACCATCTTGCTCCCTTGAAGTGAGAAATTCTGCAATATTACCCTTTGGGACATGGAAATGCAACAATTGCATTTCTCTGTGCTGAGCTGACTGATGGCGAGTACTCTAAGTCTAAACTACTAAATTCCTGGTCAGTCATGTTTTTTGAAGACTTCTCATGTACAACAGAATGCAAATAGTTCAAATCATTAGTGATATTCTTTTCAAAAAAGAATACATGGAAAAGAACGCATTTTATATACAGAAAACTAATATAACATGAATAAATTACTATGCTAAAACTCTTCCCCATATCTGTAACTGTTCTGTGTGAAATGATATGTTGAAAAGAAAAAAAATGCAATTACTTGGGTGGAAAATCTATGATCCTCCAGTTACAGATGGACTCCAACCATATCACTTCCAGTCAGAATGATTACAGGTAGTTCTTGACTTTTGACCACAATTGGGACCAAACATTCCATCACTAAGCAAAATAGTTGTTAAGTGAGCTGCATCTGATTTTATGACCTTTTTTTGCCATGGTCATTAAGCGAAACACAGCAGTTATGGACCAAATCCAGTTTCCTCCATTGACTTTTCTTGTCAGAACCCCTCTGGGAAAATTACAAATGAGGATTGTATAACTCCAGGATTCGGTGGTAAAAAGATGCTGTTTGCCAAGCACCCAAATTTTGATCATATGACTGCAGGGACACTGAAACAATTTTAAGTCTGAAGTCAGGGCATAAGTCATTTTTCAGCATTGTCGTAACATTGATTAGTCACCAAACAAATCGCTGTAAGTAAGGACCTATAATAGTAAAAGAACAACTTTGGGAATTTATTAACATTTGGAAGTGTACAAGTTCCCCATCCCTAAACTAAACTCCTACCTTAGCACGAACTGCTGCAGTCTGCAAATTCAGGGGCAGATGTATTATTTGTGAGTTTTATGAAAAACGGATACGGTATAATAGCTATTACATTTCTCCACTTTTTGTACTGCTTTTAAAACAATTGAAGGGGGATGAATGTTATGAATACAGTAGTGACGTTAAGCTTGCAGAGGAAGAAAGGCAACTAAAAATGGTGCTGGGAAAAGCAGAACTGAAACCACAGTGAAGAACAAAGAATCGGCAAGTAGACCGGCTCTGCAAACCTCTCTGGACAAAGAGAAGATGGGAGATTGTCCACAAGTGCTTCCAACAGTTGCTTTTCATGAGGAGACCACAAGACAGTAGGCAGTACATCTGAGTACTGGGAGATGAAGAAATAGCAATCTTGCTCAAATCATGATTAGCATCTAAAAGAACTCTCATGTTTGCATACTTTCTTTTCTAACTACATGCACAAAATGCTTATTAATTACTTTTAAGCTGTTAGAAACCCTTGGATCCATATGTCTGAAAAGACTGGGTCAGTCTGCCTTAATTAAAAGCTTAAGAACTTAATATTTTTTTTATAAACAGCAAAATGCTAATTAAGATTTTAGTTCTAGAAAGTTATAAACAGATTAGATTCAAATGAAATAAGTTTGAAATAATACCTTGGAATTAATTATAATGAATTCTTCCTGAGGGAAAGTTGATTTGTTTTGAATTGTTTCTATGAATAAGAAGAGCTCCTTGCCTTATCTTTTTTGTACAGTTAATAGTAAACAAGCGTTTATTAATGGCAATTGCAAAAAAGCTGGTTAGAAATACAATCTCTGGGCATCTATGGGAATCAGTAATTGCTATAAAATGTGAATAAATGCAGGAGATGAGATAATTCTTTTAAAAGTTCCCCTGTGATTTCCTTTTTTGTGTCCATTGCACAAAAATGGAACATATTTTGAATGCTTTGAGTTAGCCACAGGCAGCTTTGGATAATGACGCTTGCTGTTTGAATGAATTAATTTTATGATCCATGTGAATGATCGTAACTAAGCTGTCTTCCATAAATAATTGACAAAGGCATTCTTTTCATTATGATGAGCATGGAAGCTGGCACATTGAATAATGTAAAACCTCAAACATAAGTCTGCTATTTTCTCTTGGATTCATCGGGACAGTCTGTTTGGAACATGACAAACTGAGCTTAGTTGAAACAGAGAGAATGAATTTCAGTCAGCTAAAATATTTATGCATTATTCCAAATAATATGAATATCTGCTTCCACTAGACTAATATGAATTACGCAGCCAGCACTCATTAATGTACAAGGCTTAACAAGACTATTTTTCACACAAAGAAAAAGTCTGTATTAGAATTGCTAAAATTTATCCATGTTCTTAAATCCTATAAATACACTGAATAGAAAATAGATATGCAGTGAATTCTCACTGGATTAACTATTCTACCTGCTGAACTGTATTAAGAACTTAACTTTTAATTTTTCAGATGGTTATGCTGGCTGGGTATAATGAGAATTGTATTCCCACAAATGATATGTTAGAAAAAATAGATTTTTGGATACAATACAACAAAGCTGTTTGACATTAATGTTAAAAAAATGGTGACTACTTATTTTATTGCTTATTCTTCCAATGCCAGTTTCCTAAATCTTTTGGTAATAGGTGGTGCCCAGTGGTGGAATTCAAAATATTTTACTACTGGTTCTGTGAGCGTGGCTTGGTGGGCGTGGCAGCAGAAGGATACTGTAATATCTCCATTCCCTCCCTACTCCAGGGGAAGGTTACTGCAAAATCTCCATTCCCTCTCGATCAGCTGGGACTCAGAAGGCAGAGAATAGATGGGGGCGGGGCCAGTCAGAAGTGGTATTTACCAGTTCTCCAAATGTTGTATTCCCCGGTCGTAAGTCGAGGAAGAAAAGGGAATACAACACCAAACTACTCAAAATTTTCACTACCGGTTCTCCAGAACTAATCAGAATCTGCTGAATACCACCTCCAGCAATCAGTACCTCAATTTTTCCTCTAAAAGGTGTGTTTATTGTTGATGTTACTCTTGTTGTAGACTTCCTTCCTCAACCCGATTTTGTACACATCATCTATTTTACCTGTTATTAAGATAGAATATAATTCAAAATAAAACATATACTATTTTATTATTAATATATTTGTTACCTAGAGATGGAAATTTAAGGCTCATTGGGATTTCTCATTCTCCAGTCAATTTGGATTGCATTTTGCAGACAAAATGGTTTGCAATTCTCCTGACTTGTATGCCATTGTGTTGACAGCAGGATGACTCAGCCAGGATTTCATCAGTCATAATTGTTTTAGATTGTGTTTTACGCAGTCTTATGATATGCACTAACTATTTGGGGATCTGAGACTCATCACATGGTTTTGGGAACTACGTCCTTCCTGGATTATAGCATTGTCAAAAACACCTTTACTATCTGGACCATCTGGGCTTTGGCACTGGTTAAAATGGCTGTGTAGATACCTCTAATTTGCTTCCAGGCTGGCTCCAATATGTAGGAAACAGCCCTTCCCACCTGGATTTGCCCTAGGCCTACTCATTACTGATTCTGAAGTATGAGTCACGAGCTCTGTTCTCTTATTGGATAATATGGAGGCGGAGGGAACTGCCTAATCTTGTTTATATTTTTTTTTTTGAAAAAATAAAATGGGACAAAATTTCCAGGAACTCTGGAGGATTATAAAGAGATGAAATTTGTTCAATTTCACAGAAACCAGTGCAGATATTATATAGGGCAGGGGTGGGGAACTGTGGCTCTTTTGCGACTTGTGGACTTCAACTCCCAGAATTCCAGAACCAACATAGCTGCCTCAGGAATTCTGGGAGTTGAAGTCCACAAGTCGCAAAAGAGCCACAGTTCCCCACCCCTGATATAGGGAGACTAGTATAGATCCATTTCAAGCTATTTAACTCTCATCAGCTAGCCATACCCTTACTGGGATTTGAACCTGGGATGTGTTACATATTAGGCAGATTTGTTAGCCACTACACCACACACACACACACACACACACACATATATATATATATATATATATATATATATATACATATACATATATACACATACATACATACATACATACATATGTTTGTGTTGTATTTGTGCTGATAAATAAATAAAGGGAGACTAGTATAGATCCATTTCAAGCTATTTAGCTCTCATCAGCTAGCCATATACAGTATATTTATAATCTATTTGAATAATACATCCATAAGCTACTTGCTTTTAACTTCAATGAACTGGCATTTATTAGATGTTAGATTGTTGTGAAGTGTTAAAGGATGCTTTTCATAACAGTTAGAGCAGTTCAGACTGATCAAAATACAGTATATCTGTAGCATTTCCAAAACTTTCAGTACATATTGACCAAAACTAAGCCCTAACTTTATGTCGCTAAATGAGACATTTGTTAGGAGAATTTTGCCTCATTTTCTTACCACAGTTGTTAAGTGAATCACTGTAGCTGTTAAGTTACTAACACAGTTGTTAAGCGAATCTGGCTTCTCCATTGACTTTGCTTGTCAGAAGGTTGCAAATGCTGATCCTGGGACCCTACAACCATCATAAATAGTAACCACCTATCAAGCATCTAAATTCGGATCACGTGACATGGGATGCTGCAACAGTTACACATATGAAAAATCATCATGTCACTTTTCTCAGTGCCGTTGTAACTTCAAATGGTCATTAAATGAACTGTTATAAGTTGAAGATTATCTGTAATTCTTTGTGGGTGCAGATCATCTCCCTTTCTTGCGACGAAAGACATTTTGAGCTACTAATAAAAAAATAGCTTGTTTTTACGGTATAGATATTACGATATTTTGTAATACTAGAAAATCAATACTTATTTATTTCCAAAGGTAAATTTAGAAACCTATTTGACATTTGATTAGTACATGACATATCAATTGTTTCCTCCTTCTCTGTTCTTTCTTTTTGCACTTATGAATGCATTTCTTTCTTGCTTTATTTTATTTAGAGACAGAGCTGTAAAGCACTGTGAAGCAGTATATAAGTCTAAGTGCTATTGCTATTTTCTAATTTTTCTCTCTTCTGTTAAGCAATAAATAATACAATTTTTTAAAAATCATAAAATAAGAACTGATCTTGACATTTTCTTTTGCTATGAAACAACCTCCAGAATCCAAAATATTTGGAATGTGGAGGATTTTAGCACATTAGTTATGTCAATGTAGGTGTATTTGCAATTAGGAAATGGGTATTTGTACCTCGCATATGACCTTTTCAGCTATATACATAACCTAGTTGCTTTTCTAAAAGACGAATCATTAATTGCAATTAATAATTGGCTGCCATTACATCCTGTTTGTTAAAAATACTGGACACTAATCTACATACAATCTGAAAACAAATTAAAACAATTAACTTGAAAAAACCCGTAGTCATTAAAACCATCCTCTGGAGTAATGTTAGAATGATTGTCACAATCTATTGCAAATACCATTTACAATGTAGTAGGTATCAACTGTATTCAAGTGTGGCTGATATCGAATTACTAATGTCCGCTCACTTGGTCAATTGAGTTTCTTTCTCACTTTCACTATGTAATGCCTTTTGAAAATAGATGCAATTCTTGCGACATCCAATGCAAAGGTTGCATTGGAAAGTTCTGAACCTAAATAATCAAACTAAGTGAAGGCCTAATTAGTGGAAGGGCTATTCTGTCATTATTTCCGCTCTGTAGTTCAAATTACAACTCAGAGATATGGAAGAGTAGCAAAAACGTCAATAAACTATCAAGCATCACTTAATACAAGTTAAAGGAATATACATCAGGGATGTATTCCGGCTGCTGCTACTGCTGGTTCGTTCAGGGATGCGCCCTGCACATATGCTTGATGTGTGCTGCACGTGCATGCACAGTGCAATGGTCTCTGCTTGATCTCTGCCTTGACAATGTGACTCAGGTCAGAACAGATATATAGCCCTATGTTGCTGAATATTTTTTTTCAATATCCGTAATTTTTTTAAAAATCCATTCTCAGACTGCCTCCTGGCTAACCTTATCGGGCAAGGTAACTACTTTACTTACTTTACTTTATTTTGTATTTCTAGACCGCCCCCTCTCCCAAAAGGGACTCGGGGAGGTGTACAGTCAGGCTAAAACACAAATAGGATGCATATAAATAAATACATAAATACATAAATGGAGGAGGCTATATAAAACTGTACCTTCAAGTAAAGTATTAAAAGCAGTATTTAAAAACAACCCCTAAAAATACCCCAAAAAATTGAATTTAAAATAATTACCCATGAAATTCCCCAATTAAATATCTGCCAGGAGGTAAGATAAAACTATGAGTGGGCCAGGCCGGCTAATCGAAACAGGTGAGTCTTTAGTTTTTGTCGGAAGGAGCAGAAGTTGGTGGTAGTTCTGACTAACTAAGCAAAATCAAGCTTGATTAATACTCAGATGAGAGGCCTACAGGAAATCCTACCTGAGAAATTGATATCCTGTAAGAAGGCAAAACAAGTCACTTCCATACCATTCCAAGAAAACTGCAATGAAATCACCAGGAAGAAACATTTAAACCTGCCATTAAATAAGTGATCCTTTTCAAATGGCATTTGCTGCTCAAACCTAGGAAGAAGGGTTTTTTTTTAAATTAGGGCAGTCCCTGCTTTGAAGTGATTTGGGTGAAAGAAGTCCATTAGACCTTGTTGTAGCAAAGCAGCTTTATATTTTTAGTAAAGTGAGTCCTGGATTCCCCCCCCCCCACCTTCTGCACAAGGCAGAAAAAAAGGTGCACCATTAATGCACAGCAAAGAAGCATTGTGCTTACTTGTGGTTCAAAGCACATGCTCCAAAACATTTTCAAAATGTGAACAGTTTCAATGCCACCTCTCACTGTTTATCCAGAAGGAACTGGTGCTGTTTGCCTTTTGAATCATTGATTTCTCTGTTAAGGTGTAGAGAGCCAGAGAGATGGCCCTGAAGCAAATATTAAGAAACTATTAGGCAAACCGAGGTGCAGAAATGGAAGATAGTATTATGAAGAGATTCAAGATGACTCTTCTCTGACTCACTGGGGCATAAGAGGAAAGGAAGCAGAAGTACAATCAGACTTGCAAAATTTTGTTCTTACAGCCTCTCAGTATAATAAAGTATTCCGCAGTTCTTTCTGTGGAGTTAGTTTCCTGATCAGCTCCACTTCAAAGAGCTGACATAAGGGGATGCACAGCCTGAATCCCCCTCTGTTGATCTTTCAGTCTCTGGTTTTACTTTGATTGAGATTCATCTTGCAGCTTATTACCCTTGATTGAAAAGGTGGATGGTGTGATGTGTGATGTGATCCAGTCACATCAAGTCCTGTTTTATTTGGGGGAAGAGACCAGTGGTGGGATTCATCCAGTTCGCACCACTTTGGGAGAACCAGTTATTAACTTTCTGAGCAGTTTGGCGAACTGATTGCTGGAAGAAATCATTAGGGCAGAGAACTGGTTGTTAAATTATTTGAATCCCACCACTGGAAGAGACCATTGTTCTTTGATAAAGATCATGTTTCATTTTTGACATGTCTCCTTTAAAAAACCCCAGAGAACAACAGTGGAGGGATAGAGTAGGGATTACATCTGAGAATCAAACTCCGTGTCATATGATACTGTGCAAAAGAAGAGAAGACTGGAAGAGGAATGCCACTGACATTCCATTTACAAACAAACTTTTTCGTTTTCATAGGCTGCTCGGAAAGTAAAAAAAAATGTCAAAAGACAAATAACAGTAGCTCTTATTGAACAACTAGTTCAAACCAACAAACTTCATTTTATTCTGCTCAAATGAGACCGTTTGGGACCTTCTCTAAATGCTGCAGCTTTGGACATAGACCGATACTGTACAAGGTTTTATTTTGATTTACAGAAGCATGTTAAAACAGTTTAGATAAATGTTGTGCATTCCATGGATAATTGACACAAACTGTTTTTGTACATAATCATAGAAAGCTTGCTCATTTCTGCCATCTGTCTATTCACATTCTTCTGTACCAATGAATGCCTGAGATTGGAGCTTAGAGGTTTAGCTACCACATGATACCCAGTCTCATGCCTCTTCATCAAGTGATTAATTGTGTATCCTTCTGATTTCCTGCAGGAACTGCGCCTGGCTCTCTCCAACATCAGAACTGGCAGTCAGTTGGGCGGGTGTGGTTTTGCTGCCCTTTTCAATTTGACCCAATTATAAATCACAAAGTTTCCTGCTTTTTAATTTTGCACAAGAGATGCACAGTTGCAGGAACAGCCCTGTATACTGTGAAAACAAACAAGACTAAGCATCTTTTACTTAAAATTAAAACCAAAAGAGGTTTTGGTTTTGAAGGCTTGTTTATGGTTTGGTTTGAACCTGGGCTCATCAGAGCCTAACAAACTTTGGGGAGTGCTTTAATTGTTTATCCATATGTAGTGTCTTTGTCATGTATTATGATTTGGCTTGCTGGCAGTGACAAGCCTAATGGGCATTTCTGAAAGTATTTCTGCACCACTTTTATTGTAGCCTTGAATTCTGCAGGCTCAATAGAGCGTAAGCAGAGGTCAATGTGCTGCAGATGCTCAGCCAGGATGCAAAGGGGAAAGCGCTGAAGGGCTTATTCCTCTGTTTTCTTGTGCCTTCATGGATCACAGGAAAAGAAAGCCAGAGCAATGCTTAGGCAAATCAGAAATGATTTGATTAGATAATTGTGTCATGGGGTTGTTTTTCTTTAGAGATTTTATACGGGCTATTGGATATTTAACTCTGTCTCCAATTATACTCAGTCTGGACATGTGCACCTAAATTTAATTAGTACAAAATGCCATAAGCATAAGTGATAAACAAAGTGAGAAGAAAATTGCATAACAGCTGCATTTCTAAATTCTTTAAGACGCCCCATTTCATTATCCTGGTTCTTCGCTTTGGGGATTCTATTCCTATTTTACATCTAAATGAGCTATATATTAAAAAAAGGACCACGCAAGTCAAAATGACTGTCAAATAATCTGTTTACTTTTTTGAGGAGTTAATAGTGCCTGTCAGAAACTACTTCCTTCTATCTGTTTGTTACCTTGAGGTGTGTGTAGGGCAGGGGTGTCCAAACTTGAGAACTTTAAGACTTGTGGACTTCAACTCCCAGAATTTCCCATGCTGGTTGGGGAATTCTGGGAATTGAAGTCCACAAGTCTTAAAGTTCTCAAGTTTGGACACCCCTGGCGTAGGGTAATTAAAACAGAAAGTCAAGACAATAGCTAACAACCATGCAATTGAAGCCCTGCCTTTTTGAACATATCAATGAAACACATTAAAAAGGAGCAGAGCTTCAATTGCAGGAATTGCCATCCTGACTTTTTTTTTGATCTCCCTCTGGTTCCCCCAGTAAACCCCATCTTGGAAAAAACAACCTAAATGTTAGTTAGCACTCAGCCTAAACCTGTTTCCCTAAGCAATTTTGAAGGCTAGATCCTCATGATATTGCCACTCATCTCATCTTCAACCTACCATAGAGGCAGAGGTGGTATTCAACAGGTTCTGACCAGTTCTGGAGAACTGGTAGTGGAAATTTTGAGTACGTAGTTCGGAAAACTGGTTAAAACCACCCCTGACTGGCCCCACCCGCATCTATTCTCTGCCTCCTGAGTCTCAGCTGATTGGGAGGAAATGGGGATTTTGCAGTAACCTTCCCCTGGAGTGGGGAGGAAATGGGGATTTTGCAGTATCCTTCCCCTGCTATGCCCACCGTGCCATGCCACACCCACCAAGCTACACTCTCAGAACTGGTAATAAAAATGCCACCACTGCATAGAGGCAGCTTACATTTATTTAATTTAATTTAATTTAATTTAATTTAATGCTTCTAGACCGCCCCCTCTCCCGAAAGGGACTCGGGGCGGTGTACAGTTCATACAAAATATATCAGATACAATAAAATTAAGTATGTACAATTGACAGTTGACATGGAGGAGGTAAGAATGACATTAAAAGTTATCTTTAACTGTTCCTGTTTCTTTTTTCTTCACACACAATTTCCACTGCGATGTCATCTATGATGCTTCTTCAGCTGTGCTAGAAATGCATTGGCGCAAGCATTTCCCAGAACTTGTTTAGCATGTCTCCCACAAGGCCATTTGGGCTGCAACACCTGGCTTCTGCAGAGCCACTTGCCCATGTCATGCCTTCCCAGCTGCTTTCTGAAATATGTGTTGGGTATTTACATGGGCTTCTTATAAAACCAGGTTTACAGCTGTTTTGAAAGTGCGGCAGACACATCTTTAAGCAATGGGGTTATAGTTCTCTTGGATGCGAGTAAATGTATGCATGTAGCATCTTAAGAGAATCCAGCCAGGGAAGCAATTAAAAAATCCTGTTTGCCTTAATGTTATATTGGCACAATGACTATTGGATAACTCTAGAAGACACTGCAAATTGCTAATATTGAAATAGCCATAAAAAGGCAGAGAAATTGGCAAGAGCTACAGTGTCTAGGCTGGTGGGAGAGAAGACACTTCTCTGATTGCTGGCCTGTTCTTTTTTTCTGGGGCTCATTACCTCCCCAAAGTTGAAATCCATTACTGAATTCTACACCATATTCCTTTAGCTCTAAAAGGGAAAGGAAGAACTAATTACGTTTAAATGGACAGGAAGAATAAATTAACACATATACATATTCGTATCTGTTCCCAATATCCAGTAACTCCTCTCATTTCATCTCATCACTGCAGCATCCCACATGCATCAGTTGGTTTTCTTTTACACATGGGTTTAGCACTCTTCCAGAACAGTGATAGCTATTTTGGAATGTATTTAGTTGACTTTATCCTTTACCTTTATAATCGTTTATAAATAGCTTAAGACAGCAAATATACCTAATACTCTGTCCTCCTCCTGTTTTCACCACAACAACAACCTTGTGAGGATGGTTGGACTGAGAGAGAGTGACTGGTCCAAAATCACCCAGCTTTAATTCATGGTCTTCTGGCGCTAGGCCAGCACATTAACCACTAGACCAAACTGGATTTCAAAGGTACTATACCATGTCCAAGGGGACGGCTCAATGGCTAAGATGCTGAGCTTGTCGATCACAAAGGTCGGCAATTTGGCAGCTCAAATCCCTAGCACCGCATAACGGAGTGAGCTCCCGTTACTTGCCCCGGCTTCTGCCAACCTAGCAGCTTGAAAGCACGTAAAAATGAAAGTAGAAAAATAGGGGCCACCTTTGGTGGGAAGGTAACAGCGTTCCGTGCGCCTTCGGCATTTAGTCATTGCGGCCACATGACCACGAAATTGTCATCAGAAAGCACTGGATCCTCGGCTTAGAAACGGAGATGAGCACCGCCCCCTAGAGTCGGGAACAACTAGCACGTATGTGCGAGGGGAACCTTTACCGTTATCTATACCAGTGATAAGCTAACCTTTTTGTTGTTGGGTGCCAAAAATGTGAGCGCACATGTGCGAAAGCAGGTGCATGTACTGGCACTCATAATGCAAAGCACATGCCCCACACGCACATGCACGCACAACCCACCCTACGCTCCCCATCCATGCACGCTGCACTGCTTGCCTCCAAGCTGAGCTTGGTATTTCTTCCGGGGGGCCCTCCCCAAACTCCAAGAAAGGCTCCGGAACCTGGGGAGGGTGAAAACTGCCTTCCCGGAGGCCCTCCGAAAGTCAGAAATGGATTGCTTCCAAACTTCTGGTAGGCCCATTGGGCCCGTTTTTCAACTTCCCCAGACTCTGGAGGCCTTCCTGAAGCTTGGGGAGAGTGAAAACGGCCTCCCCCAGCCCTCCAGAAGGCCAAAAATCAATTGGCCGGGACGCACATGCGCACTGGAGCTGACGGCTTGCATTCCGGCAGATATGGCTCCGCGTGCCGCCTGTGGCATGGGTGCCATAGGTTTGCCATCACAGACCTATACTATGTCCAAAGGATACAGCATAATATCAACTGAAACTCAGGCTCTCTTTAAATGTGTATGCACAACACCAGTGTGACAAAGCTGTAAGGGCAGCCTTGTTCTTTGGGTTCATAACAAGAGTGCAACCAGTATCCCAATTACTTGGCAGCTGGAGCAGTGCAATACCTACTTTTCTGCTGACTGAAAGCCTGGAGGAAAGCTCTTTAACACAACCACAAGGAACAGCCCCATGATCAAATGGATTACTTCAAAGGTGGCATCCACTTTGTGGGCCTCCTTTCCCAAACACAAGGGCTCAAAACACTTTACTTGTTGCTAGGGAAACATTGGACAATATGGGTACACATTTGTGTGTTTATTTTACAGAAAGGGTTTCACACTCACAAATATATACAGGACCTATCAATAAAATATATATGCAATGTTTGTACTGTAGAACTGCTTAATAGTTCCTGGGTATTTGATAGAGTTTTATGGCTTTGCGTTGTGCTTTTGTTATCTATGCTTCTTCTCCCACCCAAAGTAGAGTCTGTCAATATTCTTCTTGAAAATAAAATCACATGGCTAATAGATTGACTCTGTAACACCACACTTCTAGGTAAACAGATATACCAGTTCTTTCCTTAAGCATATATGTTTTGCCTCTTCAGATTTACCTTCTTTGCTCTCTTTCACCCTTCATATAGTCATTGAGAAGCTTCCAAATTTGGAGTGTCATAGTACGAATAAAAAGATAAGTTGCTTTTTAGCAAACAAAAACCCTCCTCCACCCTCCAGATGTGCAAACTGCCCGAAGCTTTCAGAGTTTTGCAAAAAATTACACAAAGGGCGGGAGACGCTGAAAAGCAAGTTGTGTATAATGGGAGGGAAATGCTACTGCAGAAATCCAACATGTAACAAAGGGGGAAAAAGGAAGGGTACCATATAATGCTACTTTTACACAGCTTCTATTCCCTCATCCAAGTTGTTTATGAAGATACTGAAGAGTACTGAGCCCAAGATGGAATTGTGTGATACCCCACTGCTTCCTTCCTTCCATATAGACGTAGACCCATTAAGGACTATTCATTAAGTATGGTTTGTCAGCCAGTTATGAATCCATCTGGTGGTGATGCTATCTATCCCACTTTTTTCTAGCTTGCCAAGAAGTAGGTAGTGGTCTACTTTGTCAAATGCCTTGCTGAAATCAAAGTATATTATTTCCACAATATTTCACTGGTTTAATTTAGTCACTATTTTGAAGAATGAAATAAGATTGCTTTGGCACAGGGGTGTCAAACTTGATTTCATTGAGGGCTGCATCAGGGTTGTGTTTGACCTCGGGGGGCCAGGGTGAGTATGGCCAGCTTGATGTCACCTGTGTCAGGGGTGCCTGTGGTGGCCCAAGTGCTCTGCCAGTGAAAACAGGCTCCCTATCTCTGTTTTCAGCTGGGATGGCCTCCTGCAACCTTCTGCCAGCGAAAAAGGAGCACACAGCCCTTGCGAGCTCCATTTTCACTGGCAGAGTGATGCAGGAGGCTGTCCCATCCAAAAACGGAGATTGGGAGCCCGTTTTTGCTGGCAGAGGCACCGTGGGCCAGTCTTTTGTTCTTTTCAGGGTGGCCCCGTGGGTCAGATCCGGCCCAAGGGCCTTGAGTTTGACACTCCTGGTTTGGCATGATCTGTTTTTAATAAACCCATGCTGACTGCTAGTTATTATTTAACTCATTTCTAGATGTTGGCAGATCTGTTTTTTTATTATCTTTTCCAGTATCTTCTCGGGTGTTAATGTTAAGCTGATTGGTCTGTGACTTCCTGGATCTGTTCCCCCCCCCCCTTTTTTTTTTTTTTTGAAGATGGGAACCACATCAGCTCTTTTCCTGTCCTCTGGTAGTTCCCTGCTGCTCCAGGACTTTTCAACTATGTGATACAGTGGTTCTGATTATGGAGCTTTCTATGTAATTAACTGGGTCTACAACTGGGTCTTCAATCTGGCTGGAGAATTCTGGGAATTGAAGTCTACACATCTTAAAAGTTGCCAAGTTTGAATATTGAACATTGCCTTAAATAAATTCTGATGTGTAGAGCTGATTTCAGTAATAACCTTCTCTCATTTTACTTGAATTATTGTTTTTGCATCCTCTTTTTAAAACTTGTTATTTTTTTTTTGAGGTTAATAAATATTTGCTCCATTAAGCATGGAACAAATTAGCTGGGGTTACCACCCAAAATGAAGAAGCTGTAAGTTGGCAGAATCTGGGCCATCCTGAAACAGTTGCTGCTAAAAACCTTTGCCATAAAAAGCTGTATTATAACAGCCTATCGTTGTTTTAACGAACGAAGCCAAGAACATGGAGTGCAGCTTTTCTAGCATATGCTTCTTGCTTCTTAGATGGAAAGAACTGAATCAAAAGTGGCATTTCTCTTCCAGTCTTCTCTTCTTTGCACTATGCCTTAGTTAGTGTGCTGTGTGAAGCCAGCCTTTGTGGGGTATCAGCCAAGATTTCGGTTGGTAACGTATGAATTTAACAATTGAACTTAATTCAGCAAATTATGGCTTAAGAGAATGCATGAATCCAGTTGCTGCAGGATATTACTGGCTGTGCACACATGACACCTGGATGAAATTACTCTGTCTCACTGTAGTTTAGTGTCCTGAATTATTATTGGCTTACTTATGGCTAGCTCAAGTCCCATTTCTAGGACTTCCATACAGGTAGTCCTCGAGTTACAACCACAATTGAGCCCAAAATTTATGTTGCTAAGTGAAACATGGGTTAAGTGAGCTCACCCCACTTTACGACTTTTCTTGCCACTATTGTTAAGTGAATAATTTCATTTATTAAATTAGTAACATGGTTGTTAAGTGAATTTGGATGCCCCATTGACTCTGCTTGTCAGAAGGTCACAAAAGGGGATCACGTGATCCTGGGATACTGCAACCGTTATAACTATGCACCCCTTGCCAAGCATCTGAATTTTGATCATGTGACCACGGGGATGCTGCAAAGATCGTGAGTGTGAAAAACGGTCATAACTCACTTTTTTTCAGTGCCCTTGAAACTTTGAACGGTCACTAAATGAACTGTTGTAACTCGAGGACTCCCTGTAATGCATCAAAGCAGAAATTAATCAAAGTGGTTGTGTTTCCTTAATTCAACGAACCATTCATTAGCCACCATCCACAATATAATTTAGACTAGCATGTTGTAAAATCTCAGCTAATGTGTATCTTTCATGCAAGATGGTCTGGAGCAAAATTTGCTACATTAAACTCCTAATCCAAGGAAGTGAACGAGAAAATGAAGAGAGGGAAATTAATGATCCATTGTACGAGAGGATACTCTGATTATGGAAGGCAATGTCTGAGATTCAGATACAATGACAACAAATCTCAAAAATAAGTGCCACATATATAATAAAATGGAGAGAGATTAGACAGAAATTCCAAGGGATAGAAAAATTAAGCATATATATAATTTATCTACTCAAAATACCAAGGCTATTTGTATAATAGTTAATCAATCGTAGTAAGATATACGGTACTCTATTTCTCTATAAAATCTATGCTTTTGGTTCACTTCCAATAATTCAGATTTTGTTGGATGAGATGTGAAAGAAACATAAACTTTAAAATGTATGTTTCTGAGTCTTGACTGAAACTGCTGAGTCATAAAGACCTATGTTTCAGAGGTGACATTTGTGTAAAAGTCATGGATTATTCCCACTTATAGGTAAACAAGATTGCTTATCATTGCAGTGGAATAACGTCACAGATTATCTAAAAAAGATGAGTAACCTTGCTCAGTCATACAAGATAGGCAAGGTAAATGGTTTGCTCTTGTAAATGTGGAAAATACACATTCTAAGAAAAGCAGCACAAGAATAGGGGAAAAAGAGCAATAGTAATGTCTGATTTCTCCTGTCACAGCTATACTGTGATGGTAAAGAGTTTAGTAGCAATTTATCTTCTCTTCTCCTTACCCTATGATGGAAACTCTAGAACTAGCCGCAGTGGGGAAAATACAAGGGAGAAAAGACAGCAAAGCAACTTGAATTCACTAAATGCACTTTAGGCTATCATATTCTAGACCAGGCTCCCCAACCCCTGGGCTGTGGCCCACTAGCAGACAGTGGCCTATTTGGAACCAGGCCATGTGAGAGGTGGGCCAATACGCCTGTGTGCAAGTAGCTCCACTCATGCGAGTGGTGGGCCGGCATGCAAACACATGCACACCGGTCCACCACTCATGGAGTCCAGTTCTCCTCTCCCTCTTCCCACAAGCCAGGCAGCCAAGCCACAAAGTTTGGGGACTGAAATTCTAGACAATCAGCCCATATAATTAGCTTATGGTTCTATTTTTCCTATAAAAAGGTAAAGGTTCTCCTCGCACAAATGTGCTAGTCATTCCCGACACTCGGGGGCGGTGCTCATCTCCGTTTCAAACCTGAAGAGCCAGTGCTGTCCGAAGATGTCTCCATGGTCATGTGGCCAGCATGACTAAACGTTGAAGGCGCATGGAACTCTGTTACCTTCCCACCAAAGGTGGTCCCTATTTTTCTACTTGCATTTTTACATGCTTTCGAAAGGCTAGGTTGGCAAAAGCTGGGACAAGTAACAAGAGCTCACTCCATTACGCGGCGCTAGGGATTCAAACCACCGAATTGCCAACCTTTCTGATCAACAAGCTCTGCGTCTTAGCCATTGAGCCACCGTGTCCCTATTTTTCATATAAACTCATACAATCAGGTTAAGTTACAGTTATACACACAGTTTTACAAAATAAAGAGAGACAGGTATAATACTGTAATCTTTTAATTCTCTGCAACAAGGGTGTCAAGCTCAAGGCCCGCGGGCCAAATCTGGCCCACAGGTTGCTTATATCTGGCCTGTCGGGCTGCCTTAGAAACAGCGAACAACTGGCCCGTGGTGCCTCTGCCAGCACAACTGGAGCTCCGGAGGACTGTGCTCGGCCCTTCCAAGCACTGTTTTTGCTGGCAGAGGGTTGCAGGAGGCCATTACAGCCAGAAACACAACTCGGGAGCCCCCAACACAAGTGACATCGAGCTGACCATGCCCATCCTGGACTAGTTTGGGCACTGAGTAGCAAGTTGCTCACTTGTTACATGTTGAGGAATATTTAAAATGTGTTTATACAGGTATTATGGCTATTTTGTTATATACCGAGCTGAACCTCTTCCCTATGTTTTATATGTTTTATCCATGGTTAATGTTTATGAGGGGGGAAAATAATTTAAAGGGGGAGAAAAGATTTTTCAGAGATAGATACTGCCTAAATACACTTAGTGAAAGCTAAAAAAAGTGGACCGTCTCAGTAAATTAATTCAATATGCAATTATACTGCACAATTATTATATTTTATATTTAGATAAATTCAAGAGTTTGTCCTGAAAAATCTGTCTTAAGTAGAAAACAAGAAGCACGTTATTTGAAGAGTGCTGATGGCCAGAATGTTTACTAAATGCATACAGATACAAATGTAATCTTTGAGATGGAATAATATGAAAGTATTTCAGAAAATTGTGAATTCTTACATTTTGCACATACTTATAAAGTATGAATACTTATAAATGACTACATTTATAGCACAGTTATATGCACATTTACTAATAAAATATTCCACTTAGTTCAAAAGAACTTATTTCCTGGTATTTGTGCTTAGGATTTTAGCACTAGATTGCAAATAAGTATACTTATTATTACTCAACTATTTAGAGAGGACTTTCAATGTTTAAGCTTAGGTTTGTATTGGGCTATTAAGAAATTGACACTGACCTGTTCCAATTGTTAAGCCTATCAGTAATGTAACTCAGATCTTCTATCCATCTTCTTAATTGCAATTTCATAAAAAGAAGCACATGTGCGTAGAGTTATGTGTGACTTGTCTGCAACAATTCTGTGTACAGAAATGTTTGTATTTTACTTGAAGTCAAAGGTGAAACTTCTCATTTAGTACAGTAGAATTTAACTAGTTCACATGGTTTAATCTTCATAAGATCGTCTTGGTTAGTTTAGAAAGTAACTAAATCCCGTGAAGGATTTTTGTAGTGTTCAGACTTTATTTATTATTTATTTATTTGGGGAATTTATATTGCTGCCTATTTGCACATGGCGACTCAAGGCAGCTTACAGAATATAAAACCTCACATAAAAACAATAAAACTAATAAAAAAGAGTTATATAATAAATTAATATAATAAAATCACCCCCATCCCCTGCCCTGGCGACAACACCTCACACGAGCCAATTAATGGGCTCCATCCCGCTCTGGGTTCCCCAGGCCCACTGGCAAAACCAGAGTGGTAGAGTGGGGGCCATTCTAATCTCTGGGGGGATGATGTTCCAGAGAGAGGAGCTACCACGGATAATTATACTACTTTAATAGTATAAATGCTGTTCTTTATACAGCTACACTGATTTACAAGGTGATGATATAAGTCTGCACCTGACAATAGTACTGTAGAAATGCTAGTATTTTTTATAAGCCATATATTTCATAATTGGCAACACATAGGCATCTGATACAAATTGCGATAAAAGCTGACAAACTGTACTGCACCATCAAAATACAAATCCGAGCCTTTCTTATTTGTATCTTAACAAACAGCTTGGGAAGGCACATAGTTTGCATCATAATATCACAATGCACGATTTGTCATTTGTCCGTCCTGCTTACTGCAGAGCTTACTGCTTACTACTGATGAAAGAGTACTGCAAGACAAGCTCCACTGCGTTTATATCTGCATCAGAGTATAATCTATGTCTGCCAAAGGGGCAGTGTTTGCATCAAAGCAAACTCTTAAAAGTTTTCAGCATTTTGACAGAGCTTGTGATCCTGTGGATGACTGTTTTACCGAATGACTCTAACTTCTTGAACAATATACTGCACTGTAAATTACATAGAACAGAGTAACAAAGGGACCCTGGAGGTCTTCCAGTCCAACCACCTGCTCAAGCAGGAAACCCCATACTATTTCAGACAAATGGTTGTCCAATCTCTTAAGTATTACTGAATGGGTTCTCACTGTTTTCCTATTAACTGATCCATGATTTACTCAAACCAATTGTCCGAGGTTGCATAACATGTTGAACCATGGCAGTGTTCTGAAAATATGCTAAGCTATAGTACCGCTTTATAAAGCCTCAGTAAGACTACAGGTAGAATACTGCATCCAGTTTTGGTCACATTACAAAAAAGATGCTGAGACTTTGGAAAAAGTCCAAAGAGAACAATTCAGATGATTAAAAACCTGGAGACTAAAACATATGAAGAATGATTGCAGAATTTGGATTTGGCTAGCCTAGAGAAAAGACGGACTAGGGAGGACATGATAGCACTATTCCAGTATTTGGGAGGCTGCCACAAAGCAGACGGGGTCAACTTATTCTCCAAAGCACCGGAGGACAGGACAAGAAACAATGGATGGAAATTAATCAAGAGGAGAAGCAATCTGGAATTGAGGAGAAATTTCCCAACAGTAAGGACAATTAACCAATGGAACAGCTTGGTGTCAGAAGTTGCGGGTGCTTCATCACTGGAGGTTTTTAAGGAGAGACTGGAGAGTCACTTGTCTGAAGGGCATGCAGCACCCTCTCTGTGGGCACCGCAAGCCATCGTCCCAGCTCAGCTCCATTGCACATGCATGCGCGCCTCTCGCTGGCCACCTGCTCTTCGGGTCTCTGCCGCGCTTGTGTGAGGAGGCAGGGTGCATGTGGGGGTCACACATACATACGTGTGAGGGTGGGGTACATGTCAGGGGCCACTGCATTTTGGGGGTTCACATGTTTTGGGTACTTGGTCCAAAAAAGGTTAGCCATCACTGGTTTAGGATCTCCTGCTTGAAGAGGGGGGTGAACTAGAAGATTTTCCAGCCCTATTCTGATTCTATAGCGTGCTTGGCTACAGAATCCGAGTATGTGACCTGCATTTGCAACCTTTGAGAAGGAAAAAAAAAGTTACCGATAAATCAGATCAAAGCTGAGAGATCCCATATCGAAATAACAGTGGCATGTTAAATTTCTCAGGAGGACCACAAGGGATGAGGTGCTTGGGGCCCAAAGGGAGAGACCACTGAAATATAAAGATGAAGAAATTACCATTCTTAAACAGATTCCGAAAAAGATAAGAGAGAGGAGGAAGTATTCCTCCCTATCAAAGAAATTATACAATAAAGGAATTTGGTTTAGATGGTTATTGCCAGAGGGAATGTTGATCTTCTGGGAGGGAAATAGGATTAGAATTAATACAGTGCAGGAGGCTGAAGCCTTCATTAAAAAGCATTTCTCCCTCCTAGATGTCGAACACAGCGAAGGTAGTGAAAAGGGTAGCAAGGTACAAGACATGAAGGAGGGGGGGGTTGTGGCTCCTTCTGGGGACAGGGAGGAAGGATCAATATCGAAAAGGCTCAGGTCACAAAAATAAAAATATTTGAAACATTAGTAATTGTTAATATTCTAGAAAGTGACAAAGGAAAAACGATTGAACACATGGTTGACACAATATAGAATAGGATTCTGTTTTTTGCTTATCTTTTATATCTTGTTTTTAATATTGTAAAATTGTGAGATTTGGATGGATTTCTACCACTAGCGTGGGAGCTGCCAAAATTTTCTATATATCCCCTTACCTTTTCCCATAAATCTTGAAAAACCAATAAAATTCTTTTAAAAAAGAAAAGAAATAACAGTGGAATAGTAAAGGCAAAGTCCAAAAACGAGGTCACACGAAATCGAGATCCCGGAAGCCATGAATTCAAGAAGCCGAGAAGGGGAAATCCAAGCTCCCCCCCCCCCACCTCCGCCGCAGAACAACGCAGGCTTTTCCCAGCCGCTGCGTAAGAAACGGGCGTTCATTCAATGAGGTCAAGATTTAGAGCTACTTTCCTATTGGCCCTTCGGCTGTACGTGAGGCTGAAGGGGGGGCGGGACCCTCATTGCGTGGCCCGGCGGGTGGTTTAGGTTCAGGGAGCTGCTGTTGCTGCCTCCGTCGCTGTTGCAACTGCTGGAGTGGGCGGGCTCTCGAGTTTCCCTGGCGACGGGAAGTGCGGGGGGGGGAAAGGGAGGGCTTTGAGGAGGCCGGATTCTGCTCTGCCATGGGCAGCGGTAGTTGGACGCCGCCGGCTCCGCTATCAAAGGGAGGAGGACGAAGCTGGCGAAAGGCCGGGCTGAGTAAGGCGGTTTTTGCGCGGGCGGCGGGTGCAGGTAAGCGGCGGGGAAGGAAGTGGAGGGATTCAACTAGGAGCCGGGCCTAAAAAGCAAAGCAAAGCAAAGCGGGCGAGGGGGCATCTCTCCTTGGTTGCTGGTTGGCACCGACAGGCTTGCACCGCCTCGCTTCTTGAGCTGGCTCTCTCCGCCCCTGAAGAGCGGCTCTCGATGCCGCACTTGCTTGGGCTAAGGTTGCATCCTGCCGGGCTTTGCCAACCTTCCCGTTGGGCCGCTTTCCTCCGGGTTTGCGTGGGACACTGTCTCTTTGTTGGGTGGCAAAAGGGAGGGAAGAAGGGGGCTTAAAACTTGCAGGCACTTTGCCCTTCCTTTCCCCAGTCTTTTCTGCTTACCATGGGTATTTCTTCATTGAATGGTTGTCATCGCTCTACCCTTTATCTCCCGGTAGAGGAAAGGGGCGCCTTCAGATTTGGCAACCTTTTGGGACAGTTAGTAACTTTTGCCCGTGTTTTTTTAAAACCAAGAATCAGATGGAGTTTGCTGTCCCTGAAGAGGGTCCTGCCTCCATCCTGTCAAGTGCAAATCGCTGTTTCATGGGGGTAAGAATAGGTTCTGTCTCGCTTTCCCTCTGCATCATCATCATCTCTGATACATTAGCAGCTTTGACCAGAACGCAGGACTTGTTCTTGCCAAGGGGCCGATACTCGGCTTAACTCTCCCCCCCCCCCCCCTGGGATCATCAGACTGGCTGCAAGAAAATGGTAGGGAAGCAAGGATGGTTAATTAGCTGTAGCAGCCCTGAAGTTGGGTGCAGAAGGAAAACAATGCCCTGTTAATCCCTGGCACCTTTTCTCATTAATGCAGCAGCAGAACGCTGTTGCCAGGTGAAGGTGAGGACTTCATTATTATTTATTATTATTATTTATTTTATTGAACTTATTAGTCGCCCCCTCTCCCCACAGGGACTCGGGGCGACGTACAGAGCAATAATCAAGATAGCACCATAAAATCGTGCAGAGGAGGTAAAAATAAGTCCATAAATAAGCATACTTACAAAGTTTAAAACCCCAAAAATATTAAAAACAAAATTTCCCATTGTAAAATGACCTGGGAGCATTATAGCAGAGGATAAACCACAAGCCTTGCCTGGAATCTTGAATATGAAATGCACTTAGGGCTTTTCCTTTCCTGTACGGCCTTGGATAATTTCCTCATATTGTCACTTAATTGCCTTGGTTAAATTTATAATTCCCCAGTGTTTTGTTTGTGCTGTAGAAAACCCAAGAGTCGGCAGGTCACAAAATAGACTTGGTCCAATTCGTGTAAACACATAACTTGGTTATTGACGATATATTTGGGGTTGGGGGGGGGATTTGCATGATGCATTGACCTATAAACTGTCAAAATAGAGTGGGTTAATACAAAACATAAATTATGTGTTTCAAGTATTGAAAGCTGCCCAGACTTTTCAGAGTTGGACAATTTTAAAAAGCAACTTAAATAACCAAACCAATGTTAGACTAATCAGGCTTAATTGTTTTGTTCAGATGCATTTATTAAGCTATCTGATCTGGTTAAACATGTTATATGACTACCGCTTTAAGAGTAAAAGCAAATTTGGAATAAAGAGAAAGAGTTAAAGAATGCTTTACTCACATCAGAGTCCCCCCAAAAGAAGAAAAACCTTCATTACTTGGGAATTGTCCCTCAGCATAAGTGCCAAGCCCTCATAATTGGTTGATACTATATCCAGACAATGTGAGCCTAGAAGAATTAAATTGGGATAAGCAAGCAATAGATGGTATTTCTTCTTCCCTTAATTCTTTTTTTTGTGAATTTTAGTACAATCCTAAATTGTTTTACAAAGGAGGTTTATAATGTTACTATGGCTTACTTTAATGTAACGGTCATTATGATATAACACAAGGATAATACATTCTGAGATTAATGGGGATTTAGGAAATTTGCTTTGTATTATAGTTATAGCAAAGGTGACTGCTTAAAAACACTGAAGATAATCTATGTACTTTAATCTTTGAAAAGCTGTGATGGTTGTGTATCATATTTTGAGGAGGGCTTGATTCTTTTTATTTGTAGAATATAAATTTGAAATAGGTTAGGTTGAGAAATAGTTGTGTATTGAGTTCTATGAACTACTAGCCAGATGGATACTAGAACCTGTTATACATCCGCCCAACGTTTTATCTTCTTCATTATGGTATCTTAAGCATAATCTGAA
Organism: Natrix helvetica; assembly: GCF_964273705.1. NCBI lineage: Eukaryota > Metazoa > Chordata > Lepidosauria > Squamata > Natricidae > Natrix > Natrix helvetica. The sequence continues at coordinate 220,691,702 of NC_138552.1, read as the reverse complement.
TTTGTTATCTTTTCAGCCATTATGCGTTCTATGAAGAATTTATCCACTAATTTAGATAACTTAATCTCTGTTAGATTGCATGACATGTCATTTCTTACATTAAACACAGTTAAAGAATATAATTCTTTGCATGTTACCAGTAATCTTCTCTGAAAACAGCATTGAATGTGTTGCTTGTAAAACATGTTAGGCACCACAAGTTTTTTCTCTGTATAGAGACCAAATCTCATGCAGTGTGCAGGGCAGTTCTTATTTGACAATTTTAACTGGATTTTTTTTTAAAAAAGATACCCTAACTTTATAAAAAATTATTACATTTGAGGGCCCTGCAGCAATTCCAACCAAATACGGATGTGTATTTTTTATAGTTATATTTCATACATGACATTTCAGTGCCATGATGAAAATGAGCCTATTCATAAATATAAAACGGAGTTTAAAAATAAAACCCCTGATGTGTGCTATCAGAAACCTTATGGATTCTATGTGTTTTAATACTAATTAGAAGGTTATATTTTAAAATCATTTTCTCCTTTAGTAAGTTTGTGTTGAATTCTGGATGAAGATAATTGAATAAAACACAAACATGATTTCAAGCTAAATTCAAGAATTTATATTACATTCACATCCAGAAAATTTATGAAAGATCTGGAATGTAGATTCAAATTTAGAATATAAGCTAATGTCTAGAAGTGCAATACAGTATGTTAATACATTATAATAATAATAATAATAAGTTTGAATTTATTAGCCGCTCCCTTTCCAAGTAGGACTCGGGGCGGCGTACAATGGAGCATAAAACATAAAGGATGTATAAAAAGCAAATAATCAAGGAGAGAAGCAACTTAGAACTGAGGAGAAACTTCCTGACAGAACAAATAATCAGTGGAACAGAAGTTGCCTCCAGAAGTTGTGAATGCCCCAACACTGGAAGTCTTTAAGAAGATGTTGGATAGCCATCTGTCTGAAACGGTATAGGGTTTCCTGCCTAGGCAGGGGGTTGGACTAGAAGACCTCCAAGGTCCCTTCCAACTCTACTATTGTATTGTATTATTGTAAATACATTATGAACTTATAAAAGAGTAATTATAGTCTTGTGCTTCAGTTCTGAGCATCAAAGTAAATTTCTTATACCTAATAGTAATTATGTAACAAATATATGCTTTTTTATTCCTTCTCTCCCTCTTTCTTGATGTAAAGGTTGTTAGATCATTCAACAAATACTGGAAGTCTAGTCAAACACCTTTCTAGCTGGATAGTGGATGGCAACATGTAATTCTGGATATTGAAAGAATGAAACACACACATATACCACCAAAATAAATGTGCAACTGAAACATGTAGATTGTTTATTGTAAACAAGAACTTTTGCTCACATGGACACTAGATAAGCTAGATACACCTGTTGGCCTTCTGAAAACCTGGCTCTGCAACCCGTTTGGGGCTCTGATGAGGGGGTGTCTCCTACTTTGGAGGAAGCCAGTAGATTAGGAGAAGATATCATCTTCAGCCTGTTTGCATACTGGTCCATTTTTATCCACTTTTTGGTTACCTTTCAATTTTTAAGGTTTAACATTTTAAACATTTAAATTGTTTTATATTGTTTCATGGTATGTAAAGTATACAGAGTTGCTTAACAGTGAGATGGGCAGCATGCAAATCTAATACATACAAATATGAAGCATAAATAATCATTTGCTTCATTCCCTGTGACAAATCAGCAATATGTCAACAAGGCAAGAAAAGAATTATAAAGTTCAGTCTTCCAAAAGAATAATTGGCTCATGATATCAGTGTGTGAAAGGGTATAATAATCTATTTAGGCTATCGTTCTATACGTTTATTTGCAAAACTATTTTAGAACACAATTTAATATTGAAATGAAGGAATGAAATAATTCAAACTCACGTAATTCTAGTCTAGAAGAACAGATATGGTCCCAGCTCATTTGCCGGCTCAAATTACATTATGTACTCCTGTGATCATAGTGGTAGCATTAATATATTGTTATTTTTATGTATGTGGAAGTAAAACCTCTAATCTGAATGGTATTGGGACACCTTGTCGTCTAGAACTAGCTGATCCCTGCATATTGTGGATTTAATTCAGGTTTTTTTTAATGTAGCAAAATGCCTAAGGCTAAATATCTGTGCTTGTAATGTAGTTGTGAATGAAGAAATTAGCGCTTAGAATAGCTTTCTATTGAGCTGGATCATTGGTCTATCTGTTTCACTATAGCTATAACTGGCAGCTATAATTTATTTATTGTTAGAATAAAACAAATAGAACGTCAAGCAAAGACCATTCTCACTCTCTGTTACCAAGAGCTTTTATATGAAGATGTATGGGATTGAAATGAGATATTATGCAAAGAAAGCACTCCTGTTGTCCTAACAGATTGCCAATGGCTGTTTTGTCTAAACTTTGATCACCTGCAGCTACAATTGGTCCTCTTTTACAGTAAAGCTACACATACTGTAATCAAATGATATTATATATGACAAATAAAGCTTTTTTGATACAGAAATATATTTGCTTTCATCAGGCTTTGTTTTGTAGTATGGTCATTCAGTTAACATCCTAATGTTTTATGCTGGAAAAGCTTAGCTAGATAGATATTAGCTGCTAAAACATGATTACCTAAAGACTGAATAATTGCCAAATTTATTTGTGAAGTGCAGTAATTAGGAATATAAAGACATTTATTAAAAATAGCTATACTCTACCTTCATTGTTGCATAATGAAATATTTATGGTTCCTTTTTTATTGCACATCTTTATGTATAATTTAGGATACATTTTATGTCTAGATAGTTTAACATGGGTAGAGATTTTGGTGCATCCAGGTGGATATGCATTTTCAACAACCCCAATCTTTTGTATTAAATGACAAAGGATTAACACCATAAAAGTAGCTCATCAGGCTAAAATATAAATAAACTACAAGTTCCATAATCGTGTTTCAGAAATAGACATTCTAGATGTTTAAGATTAGCCATCCTAAGATAAAAGATTGTTATCTTAGGGTGACTAATCTTAAATATCTGGAATGTCTATTCCTAAAACATGATTGTGAAATTTGTAGTTTGTTTATATTTTAGCTTGATGAGCCAGTTTTTATGGTGTTAAGTTTCATTTCTTGTTGGCATTGTGGTCAGTTAACCCACAGCTTTAGGATGTGCCTACTTCCTTTTCAGAAAGTCTTTTCCTGAAGTCTCAATTACAGTATTGAAAGATTGTGAGATACCATAATTACAATGGTTGATATTCTGCTTGTACAACACTAACTAGATATTACTGGGAAAATTTGATAGTAAGATCCTTCAGAAAAGTTGGTTAGATAAGTCTTTGCTAACATTAGATTATTATTAGATTGGTCCTCTTAATTAAAGAACAGCCTAGAACTTTTCTGACCTTCCCTCTGTATAATTGCTTTGGGTGGAGTTGTTTGTTGTGAGGGCTGAGTCAGAGGCTCTGCAATGTATCTATCTGCTGACTTAAAATAGTATTTTCCCCTTCCATTTATGTGTCAGTATTATTTTTTGTATGTTAATGTGAGATGAATGCAAGATCATTTTGGTTTCTCTTTTTTGGTATAGAGAATTGTAGTTTGTTATTATTGTTCCTATTGGGACTGCCTTGTTTTGGATTCAGGAGTGCTGTTCTAGTATTACAGTGTACAAAATCAATTTACTCTGAATTCCCTCTCTGGAAGAACATTTCCACTTTTTGCAGAAATAAAATTTCCCTTTAATGCCATGGATCACATGTGTAGTGGAATGTAGCTCATCTAATCCCTTCTCACAAAGCATTTTCAAAGTGGAAGTAAATTGTTATTTTCATCAAAAGTCTAAAGTGAAAAGCAGTGAAACATGGTACATGTTGTGTAACTTAATAATGAGTACCATGCAATGCTGATTTTGGCTTGTTTAGAGATGACATAGAAAAACAAAGACAAAAGCTTGCTTTTGAGAAACCTTCAAGCTTATCTTTAGAATAGAGACTGTTATGAGAAATTATTGACTAATAATCCAGTAGGTGGTGGTAGTTTCATCTATTGGAAAAGCTAATGTATTAGTATTGTATTGTTACTTTTAAAACAAGATTGAGGATACATTAGCTTTTCAAATAGGTATGTATCCATTGTATTTTAACATTTTAAGAAGTCGTGATAAGCCAGTTGAAGAATCACTTTATAATTAACAAATAATTAACATATAATTAACAAACCACAAAATATTTGTAGCTTTCTCTAAAGCAGTATAATGGTGTCTTCATGGAAGGACAGAATGTTTTAAATGGTCTTACAATACAATACAATAGTAGAGTTGGAAGGGACCTTGGAGGTCCTCTAGTCCAACCCCCTGCCTAGGCAGGAAACCCTATACCGTTTCAGACAAATGGCTATCCAACATCTTCTTTAAAGACTTCCAGTGTTGGGGCATTCACAACTTCTGGAGGCAAGCTGTTCCACTGATTAATTGTTCTAACTGTCAGGAAATTTCCCCTCAGTTCTAAGTTGCTTCTCTCCTTGATTAGTTTCCACCCATTGCTTCTTGTTCTACCCTCAGAGGCCTTGGAGAATAGTTTGACTCCCTCTTCTTTGTGGCAACCTCTGAGATATTGGAACACTGCTATCATGTCTCCCCTAGTCCTTCTTTCTCTTAAGCTAAACATACCCAGTTCCTGCAACCGTTCTTCATATGTTTTAGTCTCCAGTCCCCTAATCATCTTTGTTGCTCTTCTCTGCACTCTTTCTAGAGTCTCCACATCTTTTTTACATCGTGGCGACCAGAACTGAATGCAGTATTCCAAGTGTGGCCTTACCAAGGCATTATAAAGTGGTATTAACACTTCACGTGCTCTTGATTCTATCCCTCTGTTGATGCAGCCTAGAACTGTGTTGGCTTTTTTGGCAGCTGCTGCACACTGCTGGCTCATATTTAAATGGTTGTCCACTAGGACTCCAAGATCCCTTTCACAGTTACTACTACTGAGCAAGGTATCACCTATACTGTACCTGTGCATTCCATTTTTGTTGCCTAAATGTAGAACCTTACTCTTTTCTTAGTAAATGGTGTTAATTACCATGGGCTAGACATATTTACCAAGCAATTTACTGGAACTGGGCTTGTGCTTTGCTTTCTATTATTCATTCCTATTGATTATATGTCACCAAGTCAGTGTTGACAGTGACCACATAGATAGATTTTCTTCAATGCAACCTATCCCTAATCTGGTATTTAATATCTTCAAGTGATGCATCCATGGCCACTGTAGCTTGGGCCATCCACCTTGCTGCTGATCACCCTCGTCTTCTCTTTCCTGCCATCTTTCCCACAATTAGAGCCTTCTACATAGAGTTAGGTCTTTGCATATTGTGAGCAAAGTTGGAAAACTTCAGCCTGGTCATTTGCATATGCAAATTCTGGGTTGATCTGTTGAATAATCCATTTCTTTTCTTAGCTGCCCATGGTATTCTCAAGAGTCTTCTCCAACACCAAAGTTCAAAAGCATCAATACAATTTCTATCTTGCTTCCTAAAAGTTCAACTTTCATTTCCATAGACTGTCATTGGGGAAACCATCGCCTGCATGATTCTGATCTTTGTAGGTAGATCAGTACATATTATAGCATCTGAATATCGTGCCCATGGATTTGATTACTATTCTATGAAGTACTAGTCTGCAATTATTTCTTGATTGCTTATTCCTTACCCGTTGATCCTAAATGACAGAAGTTATCTACCACTTCAATATTTAATTGTCAGTTCTAAGTCTAGTTGTCGTACCTATTGTCATTATCTTGATTTGTTTATATTTGATTTTAGTCCCATTTTTACACTATGCTCCTTGATTTTTATATCCCAAAACTCATGTATTCTGATTTCTGCGTGACTATATTTATGGATATTAGTTATTAGAGAATGGTTCCCTATGTTGTACATGAACACATACATAGTAACATGCATAATACTAACAGCAAGCCAAGGCCATCATCAAAAAACAAAAGTGTAAAAGCACAAAAACAAATATCTTAACAAATTTAATAAGTGTTCCTTTAAGTCATTTGTAAATATGTTGTGTACTCTTGGGCCAAGGACAGAAAATTCTGGGAAAGCCCCACAGTTATTTCTTTTCTGGATGATGCAAAATATCTTCTGAGTGTGCTTATTCATTTAGTTTAAAACCTACTGTGTTGCTATATCTTCTACTTCACATTTATCCATCTGTCCACAAGGATATCATGAGAGAATCTATAACATGCTTCAGTGAAATCAAGATATACATCATTCACAGCATTCCCTTGGTCTACTAAATTTATTACTTTGCCATAAAAAGATCTGCCATCCACCCTATATCTAGTTACCTTGCCCAAATTTAACCCCTTAATTATTGGGTTTTTATATATGTATTGGAATGTCATATTTGTTGAAGTCAAAATAATTCTGTCCACAACATTTCTACAATCTCTATACATAGTTATCCAATTTTTAAAATATAATTAATTTTACAATGAAATTCTACTTCATTATTTTCAAAATGCTTATGGATTAGCAATTTTAAAATCTGTTTTTTGTTATCAGACTGACATCCCAAATTCACTATTCTTCATTCTGAAACTTTCTTTGTACATTCTTCAAGATTTTTCAGAAAAAAATAGTTCAGAATCTTATCACAAGGTTTCTTTATTAGCTGGCATGCACTCAATCCTGCCCAGGAGAAGTGAATTTATTCAAAGTCAGTACATGTTCGATAATTTCTATCAAAGTTGGGCTACAATCCCTTTAACCTGCACTTCTAGTAGTTCAGTGGGATACATGCCATCTTCTCAACAAATTCAAATTTAAAATAGTTAATTGTTTTCTTATCTGAGTTCTGGTAGAGATAAGCAGATGTTATCATGAAAATATATGAATAACTTTCTAAACAAATAACCATTTCTCAATATTTGCATATCAAGTTGGTGGATTATATAACATTTGAAGGGAATGTGGATACTTTTTCCATCATTTATTTTCCCCGGCCAACATTATAACCTTGGATTTATAATGATTTAAAAGATGATATGTGCAAATTAAATTTAGTAGATATTTGAAGCTATTAAGAAAATAGATGATAGAATTATTTTTGCCCATACTTCTGTGATATGTATAATTAAATGTGTCAGTAGTTTAAATATCTTTAAAAATGGTCCCTAAATGTCAGTTTTGTTGAATAAGTATTTACTTAGATAAATGGAATAGAAGGCAGGAGACTTCTTTTTAATTAATAGTGATTTGAGTATATTGCTGTCTGCTATAATACAACCTCAAATATATGCTTTTGGAGTATACATATTCCAAAAGCATATATTTGAAGTTGTATTATATATACATTTTATAAAAAGAAGCAGTACTTAGATAAGGTTAAGGAATTCTTAAACAATTATGAAACTCACCTGTCTCCAGATTTCCAACTTCTCTAAAATATGAATAGTTCTGAAGAAAAAAAAATAGGCTATATTTTCCAGAAATCCAGAACTATTGTAGGAAGCGTCTTCCTTTTTTACCTTCTTTAAAATGATGCTTACTATATGCATTTTCTAAGAACTTCTATTACAAATTCAAAATCTGTCAAGTCCATTAAGGCATCTTTTTAATTCATTAAATATTTTTGACTGAACAATGTAGTTCTGATATAAGCACCGGTTTCTTTTCTTTAAAAAAACGAGTTATTTGCAAATCAATGCTACCTCAGGGAATCCTGTGCATCTGAATTTCCAGAGAGACAGATATAAAAACCAAGATTAAGAATTCATATGGAAGGGTAAAGGGATTACAGATAAGCTGTAGAACATGGAATATGAATCAAAGAAATATTGCTTTTTTAGATAGAGACTGGTGATTTTTCAAACAAATGTTAAACCAACTTAGTCCAGAAATGCTTTATTATGTGAAGGCATTCTAATTATAGAAGTAGTATAAATTGGTCCAAGGGGTACTGATTCCAGTTTGAGTTATCTTTTTCTCTTCCTCTTTCTTTTTCTCTTTTACACGCTGTGTGTGCACATTCTCATACAGAATTATTATTGATCCAAGTTCACTATGAGGCAAAAAAGGCAAGTTTTGCTAAGTTCCTAAGCTTTCAACCCATGGTGGCCATGCCACATCAAAGCTGTTAAGTCTTGCTTGTTCATTGCCCCTTTGCTCTGAGTTCCCAGGAACAATGATCACAATCCATTGCAAGTGCAGATCCAGAATTTTGGAGGACAGCTCTCATTAGCATGTGATGCCTTGGGGTACTAGTCAGGTCCACTGTTACATGCACCCCCTGCATGCGCCCTTCCCCCTGTGCATGCGCACATGCCCCCGTGCGCATGCCCTGCCCTGTGCATGCGTGGCAGAGACCTGCCGACCAGCTGGCCAGTGGGAGGCACGCGTGCATGTGCAGTGGAGCTGAACTGAACTGAACCCACAGAGAGGGCACTGAGTGCCACCTGTGGCACATGTGCCACAGGTTCGCCATAAGACATTCTTCTTCCTTCTCCACTTATTTTTCTTTGCATGTAATGCATTAGAAGTAATTTCCTAGGAAGAATTTTGCCAAGTTGAGTTAACATACGCCATTGTGTCAGTCTCTCTAGAGCAGGGGTGTCCAAACTTGGCAACTTTAAGACTGGGAGTTGAAGTCCACAAGTCTTAAAAGTTGCCAAGTTTGGACACCCCTGCTCTAGAGTGTCCCTGCCTAACCTGCACATTTATGTGGCATTCAGTGCCTTCCCTTGTTTGCCAAGAATATTAAGATAATATATTTGCATGCTTTTAGAATCAGTGAAGCCAAGAAGGTTTATTATTAGTCACACACCTTGAATTGAGTGTTCATAGCAATGCATGCCTCAATTAGATCTCAATCTGGCAAACTGTTCAATTGTTGCGGTTTCTCCCAATGTTATTATTGCTCTTATAAAAAAGGTTGCAATCATATCAGTGGACAAAGTGCTTGACTTTCCAGATTGATACCCAATTAAAATAATTCATCCAATTTGTTTTGTACAATTATTTCTGTGCTTCTGATGCCATCTCAATGTTTGAATTGAAGGAAAGGAAAAGCAGCTCCTATGCCATTTTAGTTAGATATAAATGGATTATTTTTAGTCCTCAGATGTGAGATACGAATATAAACAAAACAGAGCAATTAGTCAATGTACACTTTCCATTCCATTCATTAGTTTGTATTTGCTTTAACAATTGTAATTACAATTTTCAGTAGAAAGTGCTTTAAAAAACACACGAGTCTTGAATACTAGTTGTAATGTTCATTTTGGGTCATTTTCTAATTACCTTTTTACATACTCACTTTGAACACAGCCTGTCTTTAGTAATTAATTATGTTCTGTATTCTGCTGATTTCTGATATACAGATCCCATTTGGAGAAAAATGGGAGCAGTATAGATTAAACATGTAGCATGCAATATGCAGCCATTAGGAATGAAGTTGTGTTTTTTAAGCAAGCCTTTAATTTGTGAAGGATTCTAACAATTATTTTTAGGCACATTTTTTATTAGCTATAGTATGCATTTTATTTATTTCATATATGCCTTGTTTTACAGGTCAGTCGCTAACAGACATACTGAGAACATCTCTATTTAACGCTTGATAATTACTATCAATGAGAGAGGAAGTGTAATCTGGTGAGTTTTGGGGACTGAGCGTATTTTAAGATATTTAAATAAGCACAAAAGTGTACTTAATCAAGATGTCGAAGATTGTAGAAAACAGGATAATTCCATTACAATTCTACTGCTTGCGATTACAAAGAAATTATAATTGTAGAAGTTAAATAGTATGTCTTCCTCTGATGCAGGATAATTTGTATGACCCTAAATCTTGTATAGGTTTTCATGTGTCTTAAGTAAGCTTGGGATACTTTATAGACTAATAGTATCTAATAAATAGTCTGGAGTACTGCTGACATGAATCTCAATTGACCTTTAAAAAAATAAATATGTGTGTACCTTACAACATATTTCATTAGTACCATAATTTAATTGTGAATAAAATGGATAATGAAACTTGAAGCTTCCAATGTTTACAATGTTTCCATGTATAGACATTTTCTCCTTTCCATCTCAGAATTATGTAAATTAGAATTTATATAAGACAGTGGTGGCTAACCTTTTCCGGACTGAGTGCCCAAAGTGTACACACACGTGAATGCGCACCTGCCCAAACCCCCAAAATGCAATGTGCGCACAGTCTCTGGGCATGTGTGCACCCCCTGTATGCGCCCTTCCCCCTGTGTATGCGCACATGCCCCCGTGCGCATGCCCTGCTCTGGGCATGCGTGGCAGAGACCTGCCGACCAGCTGGCCAGTGGGAGGCATGCGTGCATGTGCAGTGGAGCTGAACTGAACTGAACCACAGAGAGGGCACTGAGTGCCACCTGTGCCACAGGTTCAGCATAAGACATTCTTCTTCCTTCTCCACTTATTTTTCTTTGCATGTAATGCATTAGAAGTAATTTCCTAGGAAGAATTTTTGAGAACTGTTTTAAACAGCTAAATGCAGCAATCCTTGCATAAACCCTTATTTTGCTTTCTTATCGGGAAGGGATATGAAGAGCATCCTAATTTTTATGCAGCTTATTAAGATTTTAAATTCGTGCATACATTTTAAATACATGCTTTCATATTTCCTCTAAGGTACTCCTCTTTTAATCTTCTTATTCTCCTCTTTTCCTTTGCCTCAGATGAGAACAGAATGTATCATTCTGTAACTTTTTCAAAGCCAATTCTCTTAATAGCGTTTCAAAATGTTTTGATGTCCATTTATTTGAAACTGAACAGTTTTGCAAAGATTTAAAGAGTTGAGAATGTGTCTATCATTTTTTAAAAAAATGTTAGCTTATTGTATAAATTATTTATTTAAAAAATCAGATCAGTATCTGTCCTGTATGTATGCCAATAATAGGCATATTGTTTAATTATAAATGATTAAATACTGATAAGCTTGCAATGTAAGGTGATCTATCACGTATCTTTTTCTAATATATGGGGAAAGTATTCTAATCTAGGAAACAAAATATTAAATACTATAGTGTAGATTATAGTAGCAGCCAGTTAACTGACAAACGTTGTCGCTCTTTTAGGTTGCTAAACTACACAATAACAAAGGATACAATTACAAACACCTTACAATGAAACCTTGCCAGGAAAATTGCAGGGACTTGCTGAGGCAGCTACCTGGAGTCAAAAACTGACTCAAAGTCACAAATTTTAAAAATGATACCTGTACAAACTATACAAACTATTCTAGCTTCCTTACATCTTTGGAAATCACGTTTTTTATTAATGTTGAAAACCCTTTGTTTATTCGTGACAGCTCAGACATGAGCAGTGCGAGTAACTCTCTGGCACGAGAGTTTTTGTCTGATGTCAGCCATCTTTGCAATGCAGTGGACCAAAGGGTGGAAGCCAGGGAGGAAGAGGAAGAGAAAACACACATAGCTGCCCTTGGACAATACCTTATTCAAGGTCGTGGATTCATTTTGCTTACTAAACTTAATTCCATCATTGACCAGGTAAATGATGTTTTCACATTTGTCAAAATAGGATGCATTTAGCTGGAAAAATATCTATTTGAATGAAAAAATATGATGCATATCCTTCATTGCACTTACAGTATAATTATAAAGAAGATTAACTAATTGGGATCACTTTCATATTCTTTTTGAAATTGGATTTTTACATCAGCCAGGATCAGGGTGACAGATGCATTTGACAATCTTATTGGTCGTATTTTATGGTTCACACAAAAGCCTTCCATTGGGACAGGGCTGTCAAACTCCCGGGCTGGATGCGTTACAGGCTGGCCATGCCCACACCCAGTTTAGCAAAGGGGATAAAAGTCCCGATGTGCCATGTGACACCGCTGTGATAATGTGAGTTTGATGCCCCTGCATTAGGCCAACATTGTAAGATAGAAGCCAGTGCTGTAGCTTTTAGCCACTGTACTAATAATGTAGGACATGGTGGGTGTTTTAGTCACATGAAGTAATCAGATACGAATGACTTGAAGGATAGGATCTCTTTCCAGCCAGTTCACTCATAGGTTAACTAAACTTGGTAATTTTTTTCATAATACATTGAATCATAAATTAAGTAAATAGGCAGGTTTAAATTTCTTGCTATTTAAAAATGAATCAGAGTTGCAATTTATCAAGTTAACCTGGTGTGGAAATGCAGACAGTACAAATTTAATAGCCTGATTAAGCCATTACTGTCTTAGACAATATTACTTCTATTTTTTATTGTTTTATTTTTGTGGCTATACAATATTTTTGCAGCTATACGTCTGTTTACCTGAGTGCTGTCACACTAATGGTATTTCTTTTCCAAATTGGTTATTTCATTTACCATTTTAATGTGAATATTAAACCGGATTTGGAGACAAGGCAAGAACCCATTATACTCCTGGTATTTTCTGGAATTGATTAAGCTAATAAAAAGAAAAATCTATCCTGGGGCCGACCTATCCAGAGATCAAAGAAAAACCTGATTGAAATTGATGTAGGCTTCAGTATCATTTAAAAATAACTGGTAAAAATGATCACAGTATCTGTTGTCTCACTGGATTAAATAGAAAGGCAAAGGAGGGCAACCCCATATTACTAATGTACAAGTTAAAAAGGGTGTGCAATAAAACTGAATTCTGTGAAGCAATTGCCATAGTAAAATACGGTAGTCCAAAAATGTTATGAAACAGTACTCCAAACTTCTGCCAGCTGTTCTAAAATGTTATTGTAAATTTAGCTGTGTTGAAATCTAAGGGGAAGTTTAAGGAACACACTGATTATGTAAGGCATTTCCAGTCTTAAAGCCAAACCTTAGGTTAAATTGAAAGAACTAGAGAAAAATCTTGAGAGATGGAAGAAAGAAAATTTCTCAGGATTAGAGCTCAATTGAATTACAGGTAGTCCTCACTTTATGATTGGTCACTTAGTAACTGTTTCAAGTTATGACTGACCTGAAAAAGGGGACTCCACTGCAGTTATTACTTTGAGGATTACCTGTAACTTTTTTCACTTCAGGTTAAATGGTTAAAATGTTAATACAGAATGCTGTAAATTGGTATTAGAAGCTTTGAAAAAACCCAATAAACCTTTAATCCAGGTTTGATCATGAATGTATGGTAAATTATTTTTCAGAATTATCAGAAAAAACATGCGTTTTTGTTTCTTTAATAGGAGCTTACCTGTCGAGAAGACCTTCTTACTCTCCTTCTATCACTTCTACCACTAGTATGGAAAATACCTGTGGAGAAAGAAAAGGCCATAGGTAAATTTTCTGTAATCTTGATGCATAAATTTAAAATATGTTTTATAATTATAAGTTGAAATACATTTTTCCAGATAAGTGATCATCTAAAATTTCTATGCATATAACCATATAAAAGCAAGGTTGTTTAATAGGTATCGTAGAGCTTTTTTTACAATTGTATTCTACATCTCTCAATTACCTTATAAAATGTACTTCTTAAAGTGCTTCATAAATATTCATGACAACTTGGAAAAATGAAGAGTCATATATAGAAGACAGGGTACTGAACTGAGTTGTGTCTGAAATTAAACTGAGGGTTTGTTTAGCTTTGATTTAAAGAGTTCATATTCAAAGTTTGGCATCAGTTTTTGTGTTCAAGGGCTAATTGTGTACCACAGCTAGTTTCATTAAATTCTTTTCTCAAAATAATCTGTAGCATTTCATATTTAAAAGCTATAGTTCTTGTTATATGTAACCAAAGAGAAAAAAAAGAAAATGGATTTGGTTAGGACACTTTTGAATTTTCTAGATAGATTATATTTATGACAAGGTGAATCTTAATAACATACATTTAGATCATTCTAAAATCATTTAGGTACATATATGTTGTTGACAGTTAGGTTTTGCCCTCTGTGTGGCAAGTCTTTAAAGATCTTTTAAGTAATAGGTTGGCCATATAAGTTTACATCTAGATGACACTGTATGATGACACAGTTGTATCTCAAGCTGTGACATTCTAGTATCAATTGACATAATCTTCCTGTTTTCCAATAGATTTTAATCTACCCTTCTCTGTTGAAATATGTTTGACCAAAGAGACAACCCTAAGTTCTCTGAAACCTACTCAGGAAAAACAAAACATAGGAGAAAATGTTCATTTGTCTGCTCAGGCTTCCGGAAAGCTAAATTCTTCTTGGAAGAACAGACGCCAGCGCAAAACTACTCATCGATATTCTGTGAGGGATGCTAGGAAATCCCAAATCTCCACCTCTGATTCAGAAGGCAATTCAGATGAGAAGACTAGCGCTATGATAAGGCACAGGAGACCACAGCTTCTGCAGCCTTTTCCAGCAAACCAGTCTAAAGAGCAATCTGTAACAAGTGGGTGTAACTTTCTAGAATCTGAAATGGTCCAGAGCTGTAATTATGGAAGAGAGAACTCCCAACAATTCATTCCAGTTCAAGAAAGTATTGTTCAGGCTTCAGATGAGTCAGTTACACCATCTGCCAGTTATCTAGACAACTCTCCCTTTGATTTGTGTCATATCTTACTGTCCTTGCTGCAAAAAATATGTAAGTTTGATATTGCATTGAACCACAAGTCTGCATTGGCAGCCAGTGTGATAGGCACTTTAACGGAATTCTTGTCTAAACTTGGAGATTGTTACAATATAAATAGTGCTGCTGAAAATGAAGCTGTTTCATCAAGTTGGACAGAAGAATCAGTTGCTCTGGTTCAGAGAATGCTCTTTAGGACGGTGCTGCATCTTATGGCAGTAGATGTTAATAATGCTGATACTATGCCTGGAAATTTGAGAAAAAATCTTACTGATTTACTTAAAGCAGCCTTAAAAGCGAAATGTATTCTAGATGCACTATTTTGTCCTTTTCCTTTAAGATCGCAAGGAACTTTACAAAACGTATTGCAGGTTAATCTTTTCTCACAGAATCGCCACAGATTCCTTCTTTTGCCCGAGTTCCTAGAAGGAGTTCTGCAAATTCTAATCTGCTGCCTTCAGAGTGCAGCCTCTAATCCAATTTATTTTAGCCAAGCAATGGATCTAGTTCACGAATTCATACAACAGCAGGGTTTCAAACTGTTTGAAACCACAGCACTCCAGATGGAAGGATTATGCGCCAGGGGCCCAGAGGTTAACACAGAAGCGTCAGAGTATCTCAAAGCCCTCATCAACAGCATTATGAAAATAATCAGCACTATCAAAAAGGTGAAATCGGAACAACTTCATCAGTCTGTGTGTACGAGAAAACGGCACAGGCGGTGTGAGTATTCTCACTTCATGCATCACCACAGAGATCTCTCAGGATTGCCAGTTTCTACTTTTAAAAATCAAGCTTCTAAGAGTCCTTTTGAAGAAACAGCTGATGGGGAAATTCATTATCCTGACCGGTGTTGCTGTGTTGCTGTTTGTGCTCACCAGTGTCTGAGATTGTTGCAAAAACTCTCTCTGAACAGTACATGTTTTCAGATTTTAACTGGAATCCATAATGTAGGCATATGTTGCTGCATGGATCCTAAATCAGTAATTAGCCCCTTGCTTCATTCCTTCAGATCACAAACATTCAAAAATTTTCAGCCACATATATTAAGCATCCTTAATAAGTTTATTTTAGAACAACTTGGAGGATTACAAATTTCTCAGAAAGTGACACATGCCTCTTGCAACATCTGTAGCATTGACTGTGATCAACTTGCAGAACTTGATGACTTCCTACATGGGAATGCTGCTGAAGTATCAGCGTCAAGTTCATCAGCTCCATACAGATTTCAAGGAATTTTGCCTAGCAGAGGATCTGAAAATATGCTTCTGAAATGGGAGGCCTTGGAAGCATATCAGAGCCTTGTTTTTGAGGATGATGACAAACTGCGTTGCATGCAGATTGCTAGTCATATTTGCAGTTTGATCCAAAAAGGCAATGAGATTATTCAGTGGAAGCTGTACAATTATATATTCAGCCCAGTGCTCCAGAGAGGTGTTGAGTTGGCTCATTACTCCCAACAAACTGGTGCAACTGCTGCTTTTATTCAAACAAGTGGCTATCAAAAAAGATGTCTGCCTCAGGAAGTCCTTCAGATCTATTTACAGACTCTACCAATACTGTTTAAATCCAGGTTTGTTCATTTTGTTCATTGGGCGGGGGGGGGGGGAGAATATATTTGGCCAGTTTCTTCCATACATCTTTTTGGCATAATAAAATTGGAAGCTAAGAACGTAACTGGTGATAGGAAAGGAAGATGAGTAAAGATCGGCAAAGTCATACCGTGTTTCCCCGAAAATAAGACAGGGTCTTATTTTCTTTTGACCCCCCAAAATAAGCACTTGGCCTTATTTTCAGGAAGCCCTTGTTATTTTTGAGGTGCAGGAGGTGGCCAGCGTGGTCATCTCATGGCTGCTGCTGTGTTGCAATATTTTCGGGGTGGGCTTATTTTTAGAGAGGGCTTATTTTAGTGCATGCTCTCCAAAGCCCAATTGGGCTTATTATCCGGGGAGGTCTTATTTTAGGGGAAACAGGGTAAATTTTTATTCCTGGACAGCTCCCATTTTAAATTGGCCTTGGATTAAACTTCTTATGGCCCTACTAAGGAAATTATATTGGTGTAGTATTTACAAGATTATATTCTATACTAGATTTACATAAATGCCCAATTTTGGAATTTATTTCTATACTAAATCTATATGAGGCCACATTTACTTTCTTCTCTCTTGACAAATCTTGCATCTTTAAAGATAAATAAGCACGTATATTTTCAGATGGTTAAGGTCCTACCAAAAGACCTCCTCAATGCTCTGAAAAACTATTGCTTCACAGAAAAATCAGCTCTTGTATTATTTGGAAATATATAAGCCCATATTCCATAATTCCCACAGTATATGTTCAAGGCCAAAGTCTAGTATTCCGATAAAAGTTTGTATGTTACTATGCTTATTACATCCCGCTTCTCAGTTGCTTTCTTCATGTATGTTGTTAAAAATGTAGCAGTTAGTTACTGAAGCTGTGCTTTGAAATATGAATAGCATAGTATAGCATAGCATAGGATAGCATAATTTGGCAGCATAGTACATTCTTTGGATTAAAAGATCCAAATTCAGTTCTTGTCATCTCCAAGTATGGGAAAGCTGCTGACTGAATCCTTTTCTTCTTCCCACTAGATTATCCTGTACTAACTACAAGAAACTATGTATTAATGAAAACAATGTTTGTAAAGGAATTTAGAAGTTTAGCGTTAATAAGCCAACCCCCAATAGCATATGGCATTATAGTAAATTATTTCTCTCTGTCTCTTTCATTTAGTTGATAACAGTTTAAAATATATTTTTTCTCCACAGAATAATACAAGAATTATTTTTAAGCTGTAATGGAATAAATCAAATAACTGAATTAAACTACTTGGACAGTGTGAGAGCATACTCATTGAAAGTATTTGAAACATTAATATTTTCCCTTGGAGATCAGCAGACAGATCAATTGATGCCAGATGTGGATGGTTTGGACAGTGAAGAAAAAGTGCCTGTCTTAGACATGGATGCTTCTGTTCATAGACAGCAAATGGTTTCCGATGTGCCTCAGAGCCTAAGTAAATTTTATGCTGGGCTCAAAGAAGTGAATCCAAAAAGGAAGAAATCAGTCAGTCAAGATGTTCACCTCAACATGATAAACATATTTCTCTGTGTTACTTTTTTATGCGTAAGTAAGGAAGCAGAGGCTGATCGAGATTCAACAAATGATTCTGAAGATACTTCAGGTTATGATAGTACTGCTAGTGAACCTTTCAGCCATAAGCTTCCATGTCTGTCATTTGAAAGTTTGACTCTACCTTCCTTGGAACATATACACAGGGCAGCAGATACTTGGTCAGTGTGCCGTTCAATCTATTTGTGTAATGCCGTATTCCAAAGACAATTCCATAGACTTGGTGGTTTTGAGGTATGTCACAGATTAATAGCCATGATTATTGAGAAACTTGGCATGAAAGAAGAAAAGGAAGAAGGTTTGCAAGAGAAACCTACTGAATTCCTTTTCAAAAATGGCTCATCGCAGTTGATAGTGAACAATGGGAAAGGGCAGTCGGACAATAACACGGATGGAAATCTTGACAATATAGGTCAACAGAAATCGATCTCTTACCAGCATTCAGATGCAGAGCAAGCTTCGACTGATGGCA
Organism: Natrix helvetica; assembly: GCF_964273705.1. Lineage (NCBI taxonomy): Eukaryota > Metazoa > Chordata > Lepidosauria > Squamata > Natricidae > Natrix > Natrix helvetica. The sequence goes on along the minus strand of NC_138552.1, from coordinate 220,673,499 downwards.
CGGCAGAATCAAAACATGTCTTAATGCAAGAGAATGAATGGTCGTTGCAAGGTATAAGACTTTTGGAAGCTCTGCTGGCAATTTGTTTACACAGTGCGACTAATTTCCAGCAGAAGGCTGAAATGGAGTCTCTTCAGGTATGTGCCATTAAAACCTCATGAAATATTGACATTCCTGGTTCTAATTGACAGATGCTTTAGAAAGTGGATTTAAAAAGCCAGTTGTTTGGCATGTTGAAACAAGTACCTCATGACAAGCAGAATTTATAAGTTTAATGAAGTTTACCAAATGTATCAGAATGACAGAATGGCATTTTCTCAACTCCCCCCAAGCCCCACAACCCATGCCATCTATTGCGCTGTGAGTTCTTCATATTCTTGAACAGCTTTGTGGCGGGGAGGGGCTGAGTATAGTGCAGTGTTTGTGGCAAAGATAAGGGGAAAACCTGTGTGAATAATAAGTGCAAGTAATTTGGATGAGTTGCAGGAACATAATTGTAAATGGACAGCTGAGAACCAGCATTTAAAAGGGAGTGTAATTCCTTTTAATAAGGTAATTCTGAGGAGATAGCAAATAATAAAAGAGGACTAATACAAATAACTGTGTCAAAATTGGATACAGAAATGAGAACAAAATAAAAACTGCCAAGGGATAATCAGAATGAATTCTTATTCACAGTGTACTTTTCAATTTCTGATGTAGTGAAAATTGTAGTATCCCTTACTCAAAAGTAATACAATAGTGTTTTACTACCTTTGTAGTGTTTTTTAAAATGAAGCCATGTATATTATATTAGAATGCAACAGAGACATTTAGTTGGAAATAATAATTGTAATGGGAGCACAACATACAAAAAAAACCCTTGGAGAAATGAATGTTGATTCTTGTTTTCAGCAACAGTTTACCATAGAATGCAAATAAGAGAAGAAACTGTAGTTGGTTTTGATAGCATTTCTATGAATTAAAAGTGAATATTTTTTGTGCTTAAATTTAGAACATTTGTGTAGAAGATATATTACTTGAAATGAGGGAACAGTTTACTAAAGCTAGAGTAATGGAAACAGAGTTGGTGAAACCTTTATTTGATTCTTTGCTTCGAGTTGCATTGGGAACATATTTTACTGATCTGGATCGTTCAGAAGAAAAGAAAGAAAAGGTATAACTGGCTCAAATTGCATGTTTCTTATTGTTTGCTTACTTGTCCCAAACCCTGCAATTATGGGGTTGCTCTTAGGCATATTACCATCCTCTTGAAATGGGTAGCATACATATTCTAGCTGAGCTACTATTGTGGTAACTTTGAGTAACTTCCAAGATTTCTGCAACAATTTGATTCTTTTTTCGTGTTCTTTTTAAATACAGTCTCATTTTTCAGAAGTTTTGTAAATAGCTGGACCAGAATACTAGACTAGATAGGATTTTTAGTGTGATCTAGAATGTTTTTTTGGGAGGGGGGTGTTAAGTGTGCAAAACAACTGGGCAAGCTAGGATGCATGGTGAACTAAAATTCACATGTGAATGTGAATTTCAAAAACTTTAAATGCTGCCTTCCCATTTATTTATTCTGCCTAGCATGAATTCAGAGTCCCCTGCATTTCTGTTTTGTCTGTTATGTTCTTCATACATTGGATGTAAAATATTAAGGAATGTAGGCACCTAATTGGAAGTGAGGGTTAGTATATTTAGACAGATATTTTCTATCCTATTTTACCTGTCAATATTTCAGCATAGTTTTCAGTGCTATGAAGTCCAGAATCTATGAAAATAGATGGTAGTCTAATTTCTAATTGAACATTTTAAACTTCTGTAATGTCATGTCAGACCCATCAGTCTGAAAAGGAGTCTGTGTCTCGGCCTGATGATATATCTGAAGAACCTGATGAATCACAATGCTATTGTTTTAAATTTTTTGCTGAAGAAAAAGGCTATGATGCTGATAGTGAAAGTAATTCAGATGACAATGAAAGCAAGGATGAAGGCAAGTACTTGAGCTCTGAGTAATTCCTTTTGCACTGAAATAGCAAATTGTAGAATTTTTTTCCATAGTTGATAATCCTAAACTCCTTTAGGATATGGACCTGTTCAAGTGTTGTGTAACAGTTTTTAAAATTGACCCTATTAGACTTTTGCTCCCCCCACCTCCTAGTTCATCATTATAGTTTGCTGTTTGAATCAGCAATTGAGAGGAACATGAAGACAACTACACCAGAGTCCTGAAAAATTCTGTAATGATGTTATTATGAGAAAATAGAAGCAGTTACATTATTTCTTCCATTCTTGTTTGCTTCATAATTTTGCCACTCAAGAATACAACTTGAGTTTTTATTTTTTGTTTATGGGAGCTCCATGTTATAATCCAGTGGTCCCCAAGCCTTCCAGCTTTGTGGACCGGTGGGGCAGGGGGAGAGTATATGGTTCTGTGTGACCTGCAGGTATATCTGCTCACACATGCCGTGGGCACTCATGTGTACCGTGAAACTCTGTTTATGCAAGCAGCGTAATCTCTGCCACTGGTTCCAAACTGGCTTTGGCCCAGAACCGGGACATGGCCTGGGGATTGGGGACCTCTGTTACAAACCTTATGTGGTGTTTTTTAGTACAATGCAACCGTTTATAAACACTTACTTTCTAGAATATTTTTTTTTAAATTGGCATAACAGAGTTTGTAAGCAGCATTATTAATGAAGATGTAAATAAATAAATAAAAAGCCATCAAAATAGACAGTCTATTGTCATGTAATGTACAATGCCTCTGTATATAATCAACTTCATTTCTAAGGCCAGAATATGAGTGCATATGATTTACCCTCTACATTTCACTGAGAGTGTGCTACAAGTGGATTTGGGACTTTGGACTGTGTAGAATATTTGATTTCTAGTCATCCATTCTATTGTCAAGTACCGTATTTTTCAGACTATAAGACACGCCCTTTTCCCTCATAAAAGAGACTGAAAATCTGGGTGCGTCTTACACACTGAATACAGCATTTTTTGCCTCCAAAACCCCACCCCCTTCACCAAAATGGCTGTGCAGAGCCTGTAGGAAACTTTCAGAGTGCTGCTGGGGAGGGCAGAAATGAGTGAAAAACGGGCCATTTGCTCAATTTCCCCCCCAGCCCCCAGGAGCACTCTATAAACAACCTAAAGGCTATGAATGTAATTTCTTTGACAAAAAAAAAACAGTTTTCATGAAAAATGGGCCATTTTTAACTTGTTTTTGGACCTCCCTATCCGCCAGGAGCACCCTACAAGCCTCCTAAAGGTTATTCATGCCTTGAAAAAAAATGGGCCCGTTTTCGTGAAAAACGGGCTGTTTTGGGGAGGTCTGCAGAGTGCAAAAACCTTTTTTAAAATTTGCCTCTTCAAAACCTTGGTGCGTCTTATACTCCAGTGTGTCTTATACTCTGAAAAATATGGTAATGAACATTATTGTTGAGTAGCAGGATGAGACTCACACTCACAAAAAGATGAGTAGGGCAAACAGACTCTGAATAATGAATTTCCATATATAATGATGTGCCTCTTTTTTTTCCAGGAACAGACATTAAAAGAGAGCAAGGATGCTTTGGCTACTGCAGTGTTCCTAGTGATCTTGCCGAAAATATTATTCAAGGAGAATTGATATATCCTGAACTATGTATGCTGGAATTACATTTACTTTCTGTTGGCAGTCCGAGCCTAGATGTGCTCACTCATGTTTTCCACAGCTTCTTGAAAGTAGTCAGGCTGAAAGAAAAAAATGCAACATTACTAATGGAACAGGTATGTATCCTTGTGGCTGGATTCACACATCCTACTAGGCACAGACACAGCTTGACAAAATCCATCTGTCCCAATCAAAGAAAGAAGAACACATTATGGTAGTTTCGTTCAGAGTCTCTTAAGCATTAAAACCAACTTTACAAAATCTAGTTGCCCAAAGAAAGAGAGTAATGGCTTAATACAATGCCTTAGTTCACACAGCGTGCTACACTGCAAATTTGGGGGATTTGTGTTTGAAATTCAGCATTGCTGTCATAACTTGCATCTATTTTCCCTAGACAAGTTATCGGCTTGTCCAAGCAAAATGGGAAGGAAAGCTTCTGGTGTTGTCAGGCAGGACTCTGGCTTTTCTCTCCACTTTGTTTGAATAAGCCAGCTGCCAAGTGAGTTCTGATTTTATATGTTTAACCTGTATGATTTGGACAGCCAAAGCTGAATCACTGTCACATTTGTTCCTACTTTGCTTGGCTTGTCCAAGCAAATCAAGGTGAATCTGGAGCATTGGTTTACAGATACTAAGCTGGATCACTGGGAGTACTTCCTCATTCTGCTGTAAAGAGCAGGCACCGTTCCAAAATAGTAGAATTAAAAGTACGAATGGCTATCTCAACTATTAACAGATTTTAGAAATAATGCAAAACTTAACATTTTTCCTATTAGAAATATGGTTTAAAATTTGATTGTTTTATTGTTTATTTCCAATGAATTGTTTTATTTTATGAAGTGGGAAGATCCTATCATTGTTTTATTTGCTAAATTAACATGTAATTATTAAATTAAATAAAATTTATTAAAAGTATATTTCTTGCCCAACTCTAAGCCTAGAGTTTTATTTTGGGAAGTCACACAAATTTATTAATTAAATTAATTAAAGGGGTTGCATCACTGCAAAATTTCAGAAGCCCAGTTTTAAAACAATGATTGGCTTCTCACAACATTCTGATCACAAACTATGCAATCCATTTTAATCCAGTTACGCTTTGGTTCATTTGAAGACATAATTCAACATGTTAGTGATGAAGAGTTTGATGCATAATACTTTACTTTAGAGACTGGCACTAGGTTGTTTATGCTGTAAGAGTTGATAGAGAAATATTCTCTGTGTTGATGAGAACAAAAAAATAGCCCTTCAGTAACCATATTTAAGCTGTAAAAAATTTCTGCCTTGGGCTATCAGACACTCGTTTTCATTGTCTGACTTTCTATTTGCAAAAGATGTTCACGTCACAGGGAGTATAAATTTTAGTTGAGGTTCTGTTTTCCACTGTATCTCCTGTTTTACCAGATGATGTGGATAATTTTTGTTTCTTATTTTATACATGGTTTTAGTCATGGGTTATGTTGTATAAAATTGTGAACATGGTTAGAATAGAAGATGACCTATAAGTTGTTTTTATATTCATATTTATGTCTGTTAACAAATTGCTTGGACAGAAGAAGCAAGAGAGATATTCCTACAAAGCCTAGAAAAAAGGGGAATCAATTGACAATTTGAGGAACTTTCAGCATTTCAACTAGAGGAAACCTTCAAGGAATCCTTACCCTAAGGCTCCCATATCTCATGCAATTGTCATTTTCTTAAGAGAATAAAAGAGCCTTAAGAGAATAATTCGTTTCAATGACAAGGAAGGAATGTGCTAATCAAAGCATTCCAGGAATGGTTTGTTTCTGGAAGTGAGTCTTCTGGAACACTAAGTAATCCATTGTGTTCTAAATGTGTTCACAATGTTAATCCATGGGTTCTGGATCACAGATAACTCTTTTGTAGAGAGTTCACTTCCAAAAATAGAGAAAGCATCTCTGAAATCAGGCTGTTCCAGAACTGAAATATTCCATGAAACAGTGGGATGTCATTCAAATACCAGGTTAATATTTGGTTTCAAATTCCTCCTCCTGCTAACTAGAAATGATTGCTACTGCTAGTTTAACTGTCACACCTGGCCTTATGGAGGACTTAAAGCACATTTAAAGGAATTTGTTGTATAAGGAGTCAAATGACAATGCACATTGTCTTATTGTCCAGTTGGATGGCTTTATTGTGTTGGGTAAACAAAGTCACTGCATGTCTATATAGAGATTCTCAATCATCCAGGTCATGGTTTCCAAAGGTGCTTTTTCAAAACATCTTCAAGTCCAGCTGCCTTTTGAAAAGGTACCTTTGGGAAGTCACTGCCCAGGCTTATCTCATATCTAGTCATATACCCACCAACTTTACATAAAATAGCAACACAGACATTCTTAACAGGCATGGAAACAAGAGTTTGGAAATAAATGTGGGAATAATGGATGAGGCCATTTGCTGTGAAAACACTGTTGATGGAGAATTTAGAATTTAGAGAAGAGGTGTGAACAAGAGCAAATTGTTTCACGTGTTAGACATGTTTATTTATGTAGACTACAGTCTCTGCATCTTATAACTTGGCAATGAGCTTGATAATGTGAAAAAATAATTACGAACTTGAGGAAACAGAGGGCAATACAAAGGATTTAGTTAAAAATACATTGGGGCTGGGGTTGTTACTCATTTAGCTGTAAAATATTGCTGGACAGTACTTCCCTATCACTGCTGGATATTTTATTAATTCATGATGAGTCTAATTTATTTTATCTTGGTTGGGTTTTAGGGAGCTGTAAAGAGCCTTCTGGGAGGATTCCTCCATGTATTGACACAAACAGATTCCTGTTTTCAAGGTGAGTTGTATATAAAAATGGATATTTCCTTTTGATTTGCTTTAACACTTGGCAGCTACTCTTATATTCTTACTCAGTTACATATTTTCAATATATTCTTCTAATATGAGCACAGTCTAGCAAAGCTAGGCATTTTATTGGTTTATGTGAGAGAGCATTACACTAATAAGATAAATTTCTAATGAAATACTGAGATTTAAATATGCTTTGTTTTGTTGAATTATATACAGCTTTTATCTGTAAATAAGTATTTAACGTAACTTCATATTTGCCCCAGGATAATGATTAGATTGAGTGTGAAAGAAATTACTCAATTTGTAAACTGTCTTTCAAACTCTCTCCGTCCTATTTCATATTCTAATGGGTTTCAGAAGAGAACCAGTTTTAATATTCAATTTTAAGAAAGATGTATAACCATGAGAGGGGAACTATCACTCTTGGGTAATAGCCTCTATTATATTAGGTACAGAATCAATAACATTCTGTATTGATTTTTTTTCTGGTTTGATAAATCTCTTCAGATAAATAGGTAGATATTTTAAAACTCATATAAGGAAAATGAAATAAATGACACTAATTCAAGAAAAACTGATTTTCGTATATATTGTCTTCATAATATATTATTTACTGTATAAGCATGTGACTTCAGTTGCATGTCTTGACTGGGAAATTACATTGTGTATAGATTATTTTACTTATTCTCTGGAAACTTTTGATTTTGCTTCAGTTCTACTTATTTTACCATAGGTTTGGGTAGAGTATAAGTATGAAGCAATCTGGCTTTCCTCACAACATTGTTTAAGATAGAGGGTCTAGTAGTATCTCCCTCGAGGCGGGGGAAGTATCTTAATCTATAGCATATTTGAAGTGAAAATGAATATCACTTGCGTAGTTCCACAAGCAAAAGATGCTGAATATAATATTTAGTATTATTTGTAGCTATTGGAAATTGCTTTGCCTTTGTTATTCCTAATATAACCCAAAGGGTTTCTTGTGTCATCACTATGACACCATATTTGTTTACATTTTTACATTGCTCTGGTGTCTGTGTGAAATCTTCTAGAGCAGCAAGTCTTTGCGCTCGTGATTACACACCACAAATTGTAGCAGTGAACAAACAGCAAATGGATATGAAGCAAGATACTTCTTCCTAATGACAAGTCTATGTAGTTGTTTTCAGTTATTTCCTCTAATGTAAGAGGAAAAAAATATCCAGTATTGTAAGGATTGCTGCTGGGACAAATAAGAAAAGAAGCCTAGAAGCCACACTGAGTAGTTTATTAGATTAAATTCGTTGAATTGCATCCAATTTTTAACAGATTTAACAGAGTTTAGTATAATATGGAATAATATTTTAAAACCATGATTCTGCTTTTCAGAATGTCAGAAAATATTAGTGGATCTGCTGGTTTCTCTGATGAGCTCAAGCACATCTTCAGAAGAGCTCACACTTCTTCTAAGGATCTTTTTAGAAAAAACACCTGCTATGGTAAGATTTTAATAGTAAAAGGGAAGTACTTTGAATTGAAGTTAATTATTGATTTCATATCTGTGTTTTATTACTAAGATTGTCAAATTAGTATGTTATCCTTTAACTCGGGAGTCCCCAACCCCTGGGCCATGGCCTGGTGCCAGGCCTCTGCCCTTTTGGAACCCAACCGCGCAGCGGCAGGCAAGTACGCATGTGTGCGCAGCTCTACTTGTGTAAGCAGCATGTTTGTGCGCACTACTCCATTTGTGCAAGTGGCACACTTGCACGCTCAGTTCCATTTATGCATGTGCCTGCTGCTTGCACAAATGGAGCTGCACACACATACCTACCACCTGCACCAAACCATCCCCCTCCCCTCCCACATCTGTTTGTCAAGCGAGAAAGGTTGGAGACCGCTGCTGTAACTGAAATATATTAACAGTTTGTATAGATTTGGGCAAAAAAAAATTGTTAGAAATTTAGGGGAAAGTAGCCAGGGAAGATAATTTGATGGTTTGAAAATAATGCTGTTTTAAGATTATTATTATAGTTTATGTTTGTTTCTTTCATCATAGGGGTGGTGGTGTAACATTTCTGATTAAAAATAGCTTCAACAATATAAACATCAGACATAAGATTATGCCCTAATCTTATGGTTGTGCATTGATGGAGGTTTTTTTTGGTGGTGATGAGAATTTGGCTGCATGGGTAGAGAGCAATGATGGGAAGATAGCACGTAGGTAAATCCCAGACGTCCATTCACTGAACAGCAAACTGGCAAGCTCACTTCTTACTATACTTTCTAGATTTGCAGGATATCCTTTTTTATCCTGCCGTGCTTTTCTTCTGGGCAGGACAGTCCATATAGGGTTTATATGGCAATATTCATCTATTGCAGTGGTTCTCAATCTTTTCTTCATCACGGACTCCCTTTAAATACCTTTTGTGGTCACAGGCCATGGCCATGGACCACAGACTTAATTCAATATTTAAATAATAACATTTTTTCAAGCCTCAGTGGAACCCCCTGTGATGACACCATGGCCCTCTAGAGGTCCGTGAACCACAGGTTGAGAACCACTGACCTATTGTTTTATTTTCTCAGAATGCCTCTGAATTCTGTCTGAAGGTCAGAAGCTCTGTTAGAAATAGATTATGCTTGAGGGTTGTGCTTAATTTTGCAGTATGCATCTATTAATTTGTTTTAAAAAACTTTTTAGAAAGTGAGCAGGAGCTATCAGCAGGCACATTGATACTCATAAGTGTTGCCGCCCCGAGTCCCTTTGGGGAGAGGGGGCGGTATAAAAATCGAAATAAAGGTAAAAGGTAAGGTAAAGGTTGCCAAATATGTGGTATGATGACCCTTTGTTAATTATTTTGTTCATTTCTTTTAGGGTATCCTCCTTAAAGGAATCCTAAAGATTTTGGAGGCAAATACCAGGATGAGGCCTTTACAGCATATCGTATTTCCTTTGCACCAATTTCCAAGTTTAGGAAGCAGCCCTTGCCAAAAATCAGCCCCTACATTCGGCAGCAAAACTGTAGCATTACTAAGGCGAGCAAAATTAGTCCAGTCAAAGAAAGAACCAGAGGGTGAGAGTTTGCCACACCATCTTCTCTCTCCATGGCATGTGGCTCCAATCCATTTACCTCTGGTGGGACAAAACTGTTGGCCACATATGTCTGAAGGATTCAGTATCTCGTTGTGGTTTAGCGCTGAATGTATTCTCAGAGGAGGCAGTTCCTTGGAGAAAGGCAAAAAAATGAGAAGAAGGAGCAAATCACTAATATCACATGAAAGCAGTTTTGATGAAACAGGTAAGTCACACATGTAAAGCTGTGGAAATTATTAAAATATCTATATGACTGTTCCTCTGAGTGTTGAAGAGAATTAAACATTAAAACAATTATAAACTGCAAAAAACACAACATGTACTAAAAGAAAAAGAAATAGCATCCAAATGTGAAAAAAATCAAAACAATGACAAGTGTCTACACCTTCCATACTTCCTGATCTCATTCTTGGGCAGACAGTCAGATCTTAAGCACCTTCTAGAAGGTCAAAAGGCTTGGTGTCAATCCATTCTCAGGTGGTAAGGTATTTCAAAGGACAGGTACCATACAAAGGGGCTCATTTTCTGGGTCCCACAACATGACTGGGACATTTGCTTAATTTTATATATTGCTTATTAATTTTGATGAGGGCTAAGATTAAGTTCTGTTATAACATTATTATTAGCTTTGAGAAAGCTAATTTTGGCACGGTTAGACTTTTTAATCAGTTTTTTGATATATTTGTACTTAGTGCTATAAAGATTTAAATTATTGGTACAAAAATCAAAAAATTTCATTTTTGGTCGAAACCAGTTAATTGTAACTTTAAGTTAATACTTTTAATATTTTCATAAATCACTGCCATTTGATCTACTTGTTCTTTAATACTTTTCGCAATTTTAATTTGATGTACTCTTTCTAAATCAGTTTGGATGAGGATGTAAAAGCATAATCGCCTTGCTTTGGAGGCATTCTCATTTTTCTTTTAATTGGCTCCCATATTAAAATTTCCATACAATTCTGTATATTTTAATACTTAGTAAAAAAACACTGCAACAATTTCATTCTTTGTTACTTATACAATTGTTACGTTGTTACTTATACAGCTGTTGTAAACTTGTCTTAATTTTTTACAAATTATGAGAAATACGAAATGAAATGCTCCTGTGCATAATACTTGTGCATGTCTATAAGTTAAATTTCAAAATAAACCAAAGTTCCTGATTCTTCTCTTTTGTGGAATAATATTCTGATTAATGATACACTTGGTTTTATCATTGTTATGTGTTACAGAAGAAAGCAAACCTGGATTTGATTACCTCAATTTGGGAGACAAACTTCTTGAAGATGGCTACCTTCATATATTTTCACTGGGCTCTAAAGCATTGATGATACAAGTCTGGGCTAATGTGAACTCAGGAGCTTTCACATTTCGGTACCATTATCTTGTTTTAGAGATGAAAAACATGCATTTGAACAGATTGTTTATGCCTTTTGCTATAACATCCAATGAAATGTTGTTATGTTCTGTACTTTTACGTACCCTGATTTTATCATATTGTATTGAGTTCAAACAATGAGTCAAGCACAATGTGTAAAATGATATTTCTGCTCAATCATTTTAACTGGTTGCGTTTGTATTTTACTTGCCCCAGAAATCAGTTGGATGAAAATAGTGTTTTATAACATTAATAATGTGGCATATGCAATAGAGTTGCAGCTTCTAGAAAAATAAGTTGGTCCATTGTTAAAGTGTATATCAGACTCCTGTGTTATGCCTTGATCAATAAAGCACATGATAGAACAACATAAGCCAAAGTAGTATTGGGAAGGGGGTAAGATATATTTTGAAATATATTTTGATAACTTTTTAGTGATTTTTCTCTTTTTTATTTTCATAGTATGTGTATGGATCCAAATGATGAAATGAAAGCTGGATTATTAGCACAAGCTGAAACACCAGAGAATACCTTCCTTGTAGGCAAATGGCAGCATTTGGCACTAACCTACGTTGAACAACCAGAAAAAAAGAAAAATATCCATGGAACTCTCTCTCTATGGATTTGTGGTCAGAGGTATGCTTTCCCAAGATTATAAATAATATACAGGTAGTCCTCAATTTACGACCACAATTGAACCCAAAATTTATGTTGTCTAGTGAGAAGTTTGTAAAGTCAGTTTTGCCCCATCTTATGACTTTTTGCCACATTTGTTAAATGAATCATTGTAGTTCTTAAATTAGTAACACGGTTATTAAGCGAATCTGGCTTTCCCATGGACTTTGCTTGTCAGAACGTCACAAAAGGGGATCACATGACTCTGGGACACTGCAACCATCATAGGTATAAACCAATTGCCAAGCAATGTAAATCATGAAACTAGGGGGATGCTTCAATGGTCATAAGTGTGAAAAATGGTCATAAGTCACTTTTTCCAGTGCTGCTGTATCTTAGAACTGTCACTAAATGAAATATTGTAAGTCAAGGACTACCTGTATACATATAACTAAGGAGATCATGGGAAGCCTTGTCTATTCTTTTAAGATCTGAGTAAACAATAACGTTTTCTTTGAAAAGGTTTTGCTTCTCATTCAAAAAGCTTTGAAGAACTGAAAAAGCTTCATGGCTGAGAAGCAAAATGTTTCCAAAGAAACATCAAAAAAGTCTAGTGGCCTTTTGGAAAAAGCACGTTTGGGGCAACCATGACCTGGATGAGTGAGGATCACTAACTTTTCAAATGGTTTATAATTCTACAGGTTTTCAAGTAAAGGTCTGTTGACATTTAGACAGGGGAATATATTCCTCTCATAAAGAGGAATCACTTATCTCTGTCAACCATGGACCTGATTTAATCAATCAAGGGGCAAGAGATGAGGTCCTCAACTTTCCAAAGAGTCACAAACTGATGAGATTTAAAAAATACATGGCAAGTGGTTGTTGATACCATACGTCTGTGACCTGCTGTAATTCTGACAGCTCCGATGCAGTTTGTTTAGGACATGCCACTATATGTTAGATTTCCTGTTCTCTGCTTTCTTGGTAAAGGAAATGCTGTACAGTACAACAAATTGCCTATTCTGTATAGCAGCAGTGGACTCGGAGCAGTAACCTACTTTCACTAGTTGCAGAGTTAAGTGTTCAGATTCTGAGTACAGATGTACTCCATACACAGTCCGATCTATCTAGAGTCTCTCCACTGGCGCTTGGAGCACTATTCCGTCTGTTTCCCTGGTAAATCAAGGTAATGATTTGGCTCCATGAAAAGGAAGAGATTCTTAAGAGGATTGCGGGCATTGACGTTGAAGGTAGTCAATGACTGCCTTAAGCAATGACCTATTGCAGTTACAATGGTGATGAAAAAAGTAACTTTGTGTCAAATGCATGCATTTGAAGCCCCTCTGTGTCAGTCACATATCATGTCACCATTACAGTCAATTATTACTTGTTGTCCTGTGCCTGATCCACTCAGCATGGAGAAATGTGTTGATGAGAATTCACTGCGACCAACTCGCCACGGCCAACTCTCCGCGGGACAGCTCACCACAGCAAGATCTCCATGGGGCAACTCACTGCAGGACAAGAGTTACACTAATAGTTAAAAAAAATGGTGGAGTAAAATCATTAAAGGAAGGATACAAAAGGAGTGACAAAATGAAAATTTCCTGCATTGAATTATCCCATGGCAAGTTGGCTGTGTCTGTGTCCTGCAGCGAGTTGGCTGAGTCAAGTTATCCCATTCCATGGAGAAATTGCCTAAAGAAGCAATCTCTTCCTGAGCTCCTTTTTCTTGCAGTACATTCCTAAAAAGGGGAGACTGCAAATTAACAAGCTCAGCCCTATGACTTTAAGTAGTTAATTAGAACTGCAGCTGCTGCCTGAAATTGGCCAGATCTTTAGCACACCAGGCAAACAGCAGGCACAGGTACATTCCTTTCAGCGTGCATTTCCCATTGTGTGCCTGCTTGCTTTCTTGTAATCCGTTCCTCTCTAATGAATATAAACACAAATATCAATTATTTTCCTTGCTAACTATCCGGTTACAAAGACTGGTGGAGTGGAGGGAAAGGGCTGTAAGATTTTACCCAGTTTCCTCTTGAACCGACTTCCCAAAACCCTTCCCTGCGTTTTGGGTTCACTGGCTATTTGGGATCATCTCCTTCTAATGCTGTAAAGTGAAGAGAAAACTGAAGTAAAATTGTAAGCACAAACAAAGTCAAAGTGGTTTTTCATTTAGCAACTGCTTCGTTTAATGACCAAATTGCTAATCCGTGACAGGCAAAATGAAAAATTCTTGAAGTGCATTTAGGAAACTGTGAGGTGCTTGGATGGATAAATGCGAAGTAGCTCTTCCGTGTGCTTCACTGAGAATTGTTCTTTGGCAGCAGACATTGAACCTTTTTCATATTTTAACGGGATTGATATAAATTAGCTCATTATATGGTTGTTCATCAGTCAGAATTGGGGATTAATAGGAAATGTTACTGAAGCATTTGAAACTGCAGGTTCAAGCAAATGCTATTTCCATGTCATTAACTGCATAATGCAGGGGAAATTTAAGAGATGATGATGAAAGGTATCCTTGAAGGGATGCCTGTATCCTCAGTTTGCTTGAAACTAGAATGTGGAATTGCTGCCAAATGCCTACTGCTACGTGTGGGACACTTTAATAGAAGCAGAAAAGCGAAATTTGACGCGGATTACAGCAGTCACAACCCTCTAAGGCAGAAAAGAAAGGAATAGATGGAGACTGTTGGACAGCACTTCAAATTTTCTTAAATCTCTTGCTGCTTCAGTTAATGGATGATAGAGAATAAATAACATAAAGCTCTTACTACCTTTTCTCCTCAGTAAAAATGTTTAGGACATATAAAAAGCTACATTTATTTATTTATCTCTTTATTGCTTTTAGAAAACCTGACATTTGTTTAGATTATACACTTCCAAGAAAAATGAGTTTGTCATCCGACTGTAATAAGACCTTCTGTATGACAGGCCACTATACGTCATCCCAAGATGATTTTTTGCAGTTGACTGGGAGGTGGAGCCTTGGGAATTTGCTTCTCTTCAATGGTATGTTATAATTTTTGCTCTTTATAAACTGCTTCTTATCTTGTTTTGAATTTGTGCCTTATATTGGAATTGGTTTTAAGGCTTATTTACAGGAATAGAATAGAAATAGAAATAGGAATAGAATAGAATTCTTTATGGGCCAAGTGTGATTGAACTCACGAGGAATTCGTCTTTGGTGCATATGCTCTCAGTGTACATAAAAGAAAAGATACATCTTGCTTTATTATAAATTTAGAGTGTATAAAATCAGGCAAGCCATTAAAAGAAAGGAAGGAAGAATACAGAGAAGAGCAACAAAGATGATTAGGGCTCCACCAATGGACGTTTTTAAGAAGAGATTCTCCGCAATGGTATAGGGTTTCCTGCCTGAGCAGAGGGTTGGTCTAGAAGGCCTCCAAGGTCTCTTCCAACTCTGTTATTCTGTACTGTGATTCTGCTATATTAATTGTCCCAGAAATCTTAAGAACTTGAGTTTATCAAATAGTCATAATAATGTTACAAGAAGTTATAAATGCAGACCAGTTAATTTTAGCCATGTTTTTTAAAAAGTAGAAGCAGCAAACTTTAAGGAAATAAATTTATAGCTATTCATTTATAGCTCTGTTTTCTTTGGCAAGACAACAGGGTTCCCTTGAATGTTCTGGCTTCTCAATCCTTTCCTTAGACATCTTTAAATATATCACTCATGGAAGTATTCTGCACCACTTGATGGGAAGAAACTGTAGGCATATAGTGTTTGCATGTTCTGATTTTCCTGGGGCAATAGTTGTGGAAAGTGGTACTAAGCAGCATTTCACAGCAGTAAAGGACTCTGGAGTTCCCAATACTTGTCAATATCTACCTGATATAGCTGGGAAACGTCTTCTGAGGATCTGAATCAGTGGTGGGTTCTGGATCACGTTGCAACCGGTATGGTTGCAATGGGGCCCAGCATCCACCACATGAACATGTGCAGCGTGTGCGCGCACACATGCAGCCGCGCATGTGTCCTTACCTCTTGCGATGCCTCCGCAATGGTCCAGCTGCTCGGCGGGGCATTGCACAGGCGCCGTGCGCTCTGTGTGCGTGCACAGAAGCATCAAAGAGCTCAAAGATAGGTAAGGAGCTCGGGCGGGCGAGTGGGCCCTCTGGAGCACTGTACCTGAACGGTACCCGGTGCTCCAGGCAGGCACCAGTAGCCCTGTACCGGCGCGTACCGCCTGCAACCCACCGCTGATCTGAATGATGATATCATCCATGCAGAGTCAGTTTAATACTTTCTTACATTCCAGGGGAGCTGTTTGGAATTAATACTTTGCAATGAATGAGAATCAACTGATGAAAGTTTAAGTTAAGTCGAAATGGGTAGAAATGTTTTATGAGAAAAATATAAAAGCATCTTTGCAAGATAGAAAAACACCCCATATTAAGACTCAGTTTTTCAGTGTGGGAAAACACTTTTGGATATTCAGGTCATCTGAAATGTTTTTATCCAGCTCTGGCTATGTCAGCAATTGCACTTTATTTCTAGAGAAAGGAAATCTAGCGTTGTAATATAGCCTTTGAAAAGCACTTGGAAATTTCCCAAAAGTTACAAGGCAGAACTCTGCTTGCAAAGAAAAATTTTGAAGGACTGCTTCTCAACCTGAAAAAGTACTAAGATCAGCTCTCCTCCATGTCCCAGTGTCAGATATAAGATTTATTGCAGCATGCAAGATAACTACATGATTTGCTTAGGCTATGAAATTTCTTAAATGGGAAAGACATCCTTCCTGCTCTGTGAAGATTTTCTATTACTTTTTTAAAAACTTTTCAACATTTAGCCTCATGAGTGCTCAACATATTTATGCTCCTGTGTATATCTGTAAAGAATTAGCTGCAGTTCATTTAGGATTTTTAAAAAAAAATCTTATATATTTTAATCAACCACCTCAAAAGCTTTTTTCCATCCTAGAAATAGAAAAGCAGCAGGATATGAGTTTTCTTAAGAAAATAAAATAAAGGGCTGCTTTTTTGAAAATGGCTAACAAACAGTGATACCAAAGAAAATCATCAGGGGAAAGCTTCTGGGTGAGATCATGAGTTTCTCCCAGGGTCACCATGGCATTACAGAGGAAACGTAATGTTTTTGTTCTTATAATTTTACTATAGGGAGTTTTGCAAGCATCTGAGAGCTGCTTCTATTCAGTGTTTTAATTCCTCATTATCTTCCTTCAATGAAGCTTGAACTTGTACCTTTACATCGTTGATAAAAACTTTAATTATAATTCAGGCTCGTGTTCATATTACATTATGCATTATATTTATTCATCTGGAATAATATAAGAAGCAACATAATTATTAGCCTGTAACAGATGGATTTCAACCCCTGTGCTTCTTATGAGTACACCTATTTTGAACACTGTATGTCTTGCAGTATGCTGTGACTAACCCACTTTACTTTCTTAAATGCATCATGTTTCCCATGTAGGAAGTTTATATACAGTAATCTTTTATGCTGTCTTGGGAACTCAGTTAAATTTTCAGTAGTATTAATTCCACATTAATATAAATATAATTTATGTATATGAAGCAACATGTATTAAAATACAGTGTGTGGTGTGTTTGTCTTTCTGTAGGTGCAACCGTTGGTCCCGAAGAGGCATTTTATCTTTATGCTTGTGGGCCAGATTTCACGTCTGTAATGCCATGTAAATACGGCAAGTCAGTACCTAATTACTCCAAATATATAGATAAAGAGATTCTACAGTGTGAACAAATCAAAGAACTTCTGTTGACCAAAAAAGAAGTAGACACTGCGCCTTTAATTGTACGTTTGTAATCCTGGTACTTGTTATCTTTCGTATGGCAATCTAGGTTAAGGCACCACCGCAAAAGATCCAACATGAGAAATCAAGTTGAATCAAATGGAATATGTATTTATGAAACAGCAAATACATTTTATTACCTGTTTTGGATTACCTGTTTGATTTCGGACATCCTAAATATCTCAATTTAGAATATGTGTCAGAATGAAATTTTAGATAGCGTAGAGAAAAAAGAACTCCTTATGTCTCTTAACTGTCATCAAGAAGTCTGGGTGTGAGAAGGTCTATATGTAGGAAGAAGTCCTGATTTCCCATCGTGGACATTACCTACTCTGGTCCCAGATCTGAAGATCCAAAAACTTGCATAAATGAAAAAGGATGGTAGAATGAAATATTGCATGCATTTTTCTGACAACTTAATCCTATTAATCTTCCACAGGTTCTCCTTCTTAAATGTTGTCTATTATATTTCAGGAAAACCTTGCTACAGTATACACCACTTGCTGCCCTGGTTACTACACAATCTATGAGCCAGTAATCAGACTTAAAGGTCAAGCGAAAACCATTTCTTCTCAAAGACCTTTCAGTTCAAAAGAAGTACAAAGCAATTTATCAGATCCTCATTATCTGAAAATGCTGCAGCCTGCTGAATACAAAGGTCTCCAAGGCATTCTTCATGAGATTGGTGGAATTGGGTCGTTTGTCTTCCTTTTTGCCAGAGTAAGATGTTAAAAACATTACATAGTATATTTATGGTAGGCCTTCAGGATTTTTGCTATTGTTGTTGTAACTAGGGTATGGGAATCAGTATACAAAGAGTATTCCATAGGAATAAGTGACCTAGAAATTAAACTTAACATTGCTCTTTTGCTGTAAGGTAAAAGTGACATAGAATCCTCACATGGTGGGTTCTACTTTTGTGTATTTATCCTGCTGTGATCTAGCATGATAATGGGTTGACATCACTGCGGTGAGTATAGAAAAGGAATGGCCAATTTGTCAGAGCATTAATTTAAACAAACCCAGGCAATCCTTTAAAAAGAAAGCAGTATTATGTATGTATTAGATTTCTATCCCACCTTCCTTGCAATCATTGTAGTGGTACACACATTGCTCCCCCCCCCCTTTAGAAGCAGACATTAGACTTGGGGTATGAGACCGAGACAACCCGAAATAACCCACCAAGTTTGCAGCACTGAGGGTGAACTTGAAATTGAGTCTCTCTTTTCCTAGACATGTTGGTCAGTGACCATAATAAAGTTAATAATAGGAGTATCTGTTTTAAAGTCTTTATAATTTATTTGGGGCTCTGGGGATTCTCTGAACAGCTCTGTAAATGGTGGCTATTTAAGTATTATCTCTTATGTTAAATGCCCCATTTCAAGAGTGCATTGTGCAGGTTTCATTACAAAACAATCCATCTGATGAAGTCATTCGTGCATCATTTCTTTTGACAAAATGAATGTTTGCAAGTAAAATATCTACCATAGATTTTTAGTCAATAAAATTAGCTGCAACTTGTACGGCAAATCGCAGTTTGTCAAAAACACTTCTTTTCTTCAATGACACACTGGTTTATTTTTAGGTTGTAGAGATCAGCAGTTGTGAAGAAACACAAGCTTTAGCTCTGAAAATTATCCTTGTTTTAACAAAACACAATCAGCAGAGAATACATGAGTTAGAAAACTGCAATGGTTATTCAATGATTCATCAGGTGTTGATAAAGTCAAAGTGTATTGTTGGATTTCACATTTTGCAGGTAAGATTTGGTACTGAAACATTCCCTTTTCCAGTTAGTAAGATAGCTTATTTATTTATTTGTTAAATTTATTTGCTGGCCATTTCGCTTTGGGGCTATTCTGGGCAGTTTACACCGATAAAAAAATGAAAATGTAACAATAGCAAGGGAACAAAACAATTAAAAAAAGAGTGGAAGTACAATAATTTGAAATTAAAACGATGGGCGGAAAGGAGCAGGAAGCGTGGGGATGTGTGTGTGATAGAGGCAGCTAGATAAACCAATAATAATAATAATAATAATAATAATAATAATAATAATAATAATAATAATAATAATAATAATAATAATACAGTTTTCATAAACTATGTTTTCTGACTTTGAACTCTTGGGATTTGTATCAGCAAAGACACATAGTATATTATGTTAATCTTATAGTATATTATATCAATCTATGCTTTATCACTAAAATAAATTATTCAGCCAGACAAACATCATATTAGATTTAGAGCTAAACCTATAATATTAGTTCAAAAGCCAATGATTATTATAATTTGTGTTTGAGCTTGCATTCTTTGAAAAGAAATATCTTGAGTGCTAGTGAAACAATATAGGGTATGCCCAAATTCTGAAAGGTGTTTTTAAAATGTTTTCAATTTAAAATGTTTTTATACTTTGAAAGACTGTTCTTGAAGGATGCTGTAATGAGAAAATAATTCATCAAGATGACAACGGACAATTCATGCTTGATGTGGAATCCAGAGCAATAATCCAGGATGTAAAATTGTTGGAAGAGATACTGTTTGATTGGAAGATATGGTCTAAAGCCCAGGTAGGTTGCACTAATCAGAAAACAACTGCTTGTAACATGGTAAAATATTACTGTGCCCAAGATAAAATGTATCTTTATTCTGTTCACATTAAATAATTATTAGAAAGAAAGATGACCTTCTGTTGGTCATTCCCCTTCCCGCCGATATTTAATCAATCTCTTAAAACTATAATTGCTCACGGGAACTTAATTTATACAGAAGTAGACATAAATTCCAGTTGAGAAAAGACTTCTATGGTGTATTCAGTCTTTGTTCCCCTCTGTTACTCCTTGGCTATGTTAGCTAATTCAGTGCCATCTGCCTTTAGAGTCACAGGATGCAATTTTGTAATGGAATGGAAAGGCTTTTTGTAAAGGTATCCATCACTTGATACCCCAGTAGTTCAAGGATCTTGGCTTCTTGAAACAACCCATGTATCAGGCCCCATTTACACCCTTAACCTGCTAGGAACCTTCAGCTTTCCAGGGCAGATAAACATATGGGAGTCCACGGCTTAAACATCTAAAAAACAGAGGTAATTGTCTGAGCCAAAGGTGCTTTTTTAAAAGGTAACTGGACTTCCTTGATTTTTTTTTCTTTTGAAAACGTTTTGCTTCTCATTAAGAACTGAAGAAGCTTCTTGGATGAGAAGTGAAATATTTTCAAAGGGAAACACCCCCACCCCCCAAAAAAAAGTCCAGTTGCCTTTTGAAAAAGCACATTTGGGACAACCATGACATGGATGATTGAGAACATACATAGACCTAATTGGCTGAGGTGCTCCATTCTTTTATAAATGTTGCAATAGTAAATTGTGCATTTGCCAGGAGATGGGAGAAATTTATTATCTGTTTTCTTCATTAACAGCAGACAAATGACAAAGAGAAAAAGTTCCTTGTTTGCGTGTAGAATGCAGGCTCATGCATCCCTTGAGGCCTTGTACACAGCCTCTCCAAAAATTGTTGCCAAATGGCAATAAGGACATATCTAAATATTGTTCTAATTCCAGGACATCAAATTGTGAAAAGCAGCTCCATGATCATAAAATTGCACACACTTGTATATAAGGTTTTTTTTTGCAACAAAGTAAAATCTCCGTTTTTAGTACGGTTTTTAAGGTAACTTGCTTTTAACTTAATTGATTTGTCTGTCTGCTTATGTTATTGCTCTTTTGTTTTGTTTAGCAAGGTGTGTGGAAAACACTGTTATCAGCTTTAGAAACACTTATCCAAGATAATCACTGGCAACAGCTGTTTAACATTAAACAACTTCTTAAAGCTCAAGTTGTGCATCACTTCTTGAGGACATGTCAAGTTCTGCAGGTACTGTGCCATTTTTAATTTGAATATAATTTATAATCTGTGAGATTGCTCTCTCTCTCTCTCTCAGCTTTTGATAATGCTTTTCTATTTTTTACCCCATATATTACAAATGACAAGTAGCTAGAATGCCATTATGAGCAGAAATTGTTGACTATTGAAATATATCCTTATTTTCCAACTCACTTTATTACTGCTAGTCTATGTGGCAAATACCTTGTATGCTGTTGCTTTGCTACTGGCACATCATGAGGATGGAGGGCAAGAATCATGATAGCCTGTTAGTTTTTCAAGTCCTTTGGTCCCTCAGATCCAATTCTTTGGACGGGGGGGGGGGGGGGGGAGGAGGAAGCTTTTTATAGACTTTATTGCTACACTTGTGCAGTGTATTGTCAGGTAATATTGACCATAATTGTTGAGAATTGGGATTGCTATCAAATTACTTATAAATTACCTTATATATCTGGATTTTTTAATTGACAAGCGGATCTAATCCAATATACTGGAGAGAAAAACATATCCACTTTAAAGTATTGCATCATTTTCAAGAAAAGATGTGTGGTAACAGCATGATGCAACCTCTCTTGTTCTCTACCTAAATATTTTCAAGGAATATGATTAAAACATTTAAGTTAAGGAAAACACTATCATCAGGTATAATATTTTCCTCTGAGTTTACCCTTGGATAAACTATGAAATGCAATACTAATTTTGTAGGAAGGTATTTTCAGCTTTTTGCCTATATTTCTCTCTTTCTCAGGAGCACAAAGAAGAACATTTCATATCTATTCCTTCAGAAGTTTGTACTTCATTTGTGAAAATAATTGAAGAAGTGCTTGGATCTCCACCAGATCTGGAACTGCTGACCCTGATCTTCAATTTCCTTGTAGCAGTTCACCCTGCTACCAACACATATGTTTGTCACAATCCCAGAGATTTCTATTTTTCCTTGCATATAGGTAGATGAACTATAACATTTGTTATAACAGGAAATGACAGTTTTGCAGTAGAGGCTTTTAGGCACCCAACATAACTTTTGCCCTCTTTCCTTTACAAGCTCTGATCTGTCAAATCTTCTAGCCCTCCAAGGCATTTTTGTGGTAGAAAGGTCTGCAAGAATCTATTGTATAAAAGCATGCTGTTCCATTGAGAAAGACACTAGCAGGTTACCATTCTAAGTAGTAGAACTATTGTCAATAATATTTTATTTCACTCTTCCACCTCAGTCATTCTATAACCTCTGCTTTGATTTATTCTTCCCAAACTTCATTGAATGTATAATTAGTTCTGTTATGTTAAATGTTAGGGGTCTCTATCTTACAATATTAAATGTATTGTATTGGGAAGAAAGGTACGTAATTTTAAAAAGCTAAAAGGAATGATTTAGTGAAAATAAAACATTGCAGTGTAAACGTGAAGAGTAACTGTGACATTTTATCAGCAAGAATCTTTTCAGGAAAAGTTGTGTTAATGTCACACCTAGCTGATATGAGCTGCAATTTTCTATAAAGAATAACCTTGTAGCCTTAATATGACCATAAAGCTTTTTGATAGATTATTGTATGAGGGCACTTACGTTCATGTGAAATTCTGCTAGAAAGTTTTTCATTTTCATTTTCTCAAAAACTTTACTTAATCTTAACTCAAAAGAGTCTTCTTAGGTCTTTAGTGTATAGAAGGAATTTGCAAAGCTTTCTGATTAAACGGAAACACTGTAGCCCCATGTAGATTTATATTACATATTGCAGATGGTAAATTATTTTTGCTCTTGAAATAAATAGTAAAATGCCCATGGGTGTCTTTTTCTATCCTCAATGTTTACCTTTAATTTTAAGTGGAAAAATAATGAACTGCTGCACATAGCTCCTCTTTTTTACAGACTTAAATAGCTAAACATATTTACTAAAAAGCTCAGTGAGACCAGCAGTTTATTTGTAGGGTTCATCTTTTGACTTTTGAAAATTTAATTTTGAAAATTCAAGATCTTTACTAGGCAAACAGATATTGTGATGCAATTCTTTCCATAGCTAATATGCATCGCTGAACTTGTACTTCTGAGCAAATATGCATATGATTGCCTTGCACATTTCTGGCTTCTTCCCATCTCTTAGAGCAAAGGACACGTATGTTATGTTCTTTTTTAGGATTAGTGTCAGCAGAAGTAAAGAAACCTTGTATGCTTGTTCAAGAGGGCTTTGATGGATAACGATGTTGACTTAAGATCCTATTTACAAGTGTAGTTCATAATCTAAGCTTCTAAGTTTTTAATTTTATCTTTAAGGGTGAAATCATCTTGAGATGTTAACTCACCATGTTTACTTTTTCTAGATGGCAATATTTTTCAAGAGAAGGTTCAATCCATCATGTATATGAGAAATTCCAGTAGTGGTGGAAAATCTGTGGACAGTCCAGTTTTAGCTATGACGAGCCCAGATAGATTTTCTGCTGTCCACCAAGGTAAGTAATCAAAATAATAATATGCATTCCTAAAAAGGCTGCAGATGAGTTCATCGTTGGAACATTATTTGTATTGGAGTTGATAAAACTAAACACAGATTTGAAAGACGACATGCACATTGATCCAGCTTATATATTTACTCTCCTGATTTACTATATGTTAGGAAGCAAGTATAGAGCTGAAAGCACCAGTCAAGGGCTGTAGTTGACAGTACATCTTAGCTCCTTATAGGATATAGCTCTACTGTTGTCAGAAATAGTAGCTAGGCTCTTTGTGGAAAATGGCAGCAGAAAAAACTGGAAGTAGACTTCAGGAGTCATAGGAACTCTTGTCAACAAGTCAGAGATGTACATTGTTTTTTTTTAATTGTCTTGTAGTATTTTGCGCTTGCAAGGACTGGATTCATCACCCTGCTTTTAATAAATTGAAAGCAAGGTGATGAATGAAGCATGTGGAAATATTTCTTGGCAAAGAAGACTATCCAAGTGTGTTTAAAGTTTCCCTAGGAGTGTTTTACAGATTAAATGCAAGAACAGAATTAATAAACGTACTGGTTTCATGACAATGATTTTTGTTATGGACCATTGGAAGAAATGTGAATAAAATTTGGCATATCTGTTTTTCCAGGAAATGATTCTTCCGAAACAAGCAACTCACAAAGCACAGTTCATCAAGCATCTGAAAGGCTCTGTAAAAGCTTACCATCATCTCCTATATCCTCCCCAAGAATGCATCAAGGAGGTTTCTTTAGGAATATAGGCTGGAGTGCTGAGAATATTCATGAAGTTACACAGCTTAAAAGAGTTGAGCCACTCCAGAAAAACAATTTGATAAAGCACACAGAAGCCTTCAAAAGGAGTGAGGAAGAACATTTCATTAGTAGTTGTGAATCTGCAAAAACAGTTGTAGGATTGGGAGAAGTAACTCCTGCGGAAACACTGGGTATTTCAAGAGAAGAGATAGAATCGTTAGATAAAACCTCTGAGAACCAGGAAACAGTCCCGGGAGTGAAACCCAGTGAATATAATGTTATTCCTGAGTTATCTCTGAAGCGGCCTGATAATCTGAAGGGGTTGTCTCCTATACAAAAAAGCCATGGCAATTTTGCAGGCTTGGGGTTAGCTTTCTCCATTCACACTGGAGCGACTGTATATCGCTGGCCAAGCTATAAGAATGTGCCTTCAGAAGATTGGGAACATCTCACCTTTTCTTCAGCTAACGAATGGGCTCCACAAAAATTTGAAAGCATGTCCAATAGGTAAGTGATGGCTGCTGTGTTTTGGAATAGTCTGTTGTTCATGCTATTTAATTTTAGCTACCGGGTGAATTGGAGCCCAGTGGGGTTTTTTTTTGGGGGGGGGGGTATTATGTGCCTTGGAGTCAGTCTTGACTCTTGGCAGCTGCCTGAACAAGTCCCTGCAGTTTTTCTTGGCAAGATTGTGGAAGTGGTGTGCCATTGCCTGCATCCTAGGGCTGAAAGAGAATGACTGGACCAGTGTCACTGAGCTGTTTTTGTGCATTAGGCAGGAATAAAACTCCATCTCTTGATTTCTAGCCTAATGCCATAACTACTGCACCAAACTGCTCCCATTGGGAGTGGTACAGAAATATAAATTATATGTTAATAACAAATGCTATGTTAAAACAAATGGAGCCTGAATTATTCTTCTCTACTTAAGCCAGTAAAAAAAAAAATCTACCTAGCAAGAATATTTCTAGTAACTTGCCTAAGTTACAACTAGGATTGTAATGCATCATACTGTGCAATTACTGTATATTGTGAGACAGTGTTAGCATATACTTCAAACTAAATTCTTTTATTCTAGTAACTATTTAATTTGATTAAACAGTACAATAAGTCTTCTTAAAAATGGCATCAGTGTTTAGTATTTTACTGTACATCTGTTATTTTACTTTTGCTAATTGTTGATGGTAATAAAGGCCAACTAATGGACTATAGTGCTTGTGCTATGGTAAAAATATGGAGGAAATGGCCTTGTTCAGACTCTAGTATTCTCCACTTTCCCAAATCTGTCTGGTAGTTGCAATCTCCTTTCATTATACGCCAGTATAGGATATCATAAAAATACAGGGTTTTATTTTCAGCAGATCAACAGAAGATTGTCTCGTACTCATATGCCATGGTCTTTATCATCTTCTGCGAAGAATTCTTTTAATTTTGCCAGATGTGATGCTCCCAGATGTATTGGACAAGCTGATTCAGCCAGACATTCTCATAGTTCTTGTGAACCATCCATCTACTCTCATTCAGCAAGGAGTCATTAAAGTAAGTGTGTGTGTGTGTGTGTGTGTGCGCGTATGAATGAGAGAAATGGCTAGAGAGAAAAAATCTATGTATTAAAATAATTAAGAAGCAAGGATATCCCATTGAAATAGAAAACTTATGAGAGACCCACTATCCACATTAAGCAGGATCTGGGGAAGAGCCATATTTCTAGAAACTTTTTAAAGGAAAACAAAGATATGAATTTCTGGGGAAAATCAGAAGGCAGGCACAGTGATAGAGAAGGCCTGCTTTTTGAATCCTATCAGATGACAATGTTTGTCTGATGGAACATACAGAATGCCAACTATGTCTGATTGAACAAGATAGGCAGAAGCTACCTCAGATATCCAGTTCCTAAGTCACGTGAAAGTCTTTATAGGTGTAACTGGAATCACAGATTGGATCAAATGATGTTTTTGTGTTGTGCAATGACCTTTCGAGCCACAACTGCCACTTTCTCTTCACGTAGAAGCTATGTCCAGATTGCACACCTGTTCTGAATAGGGAACTGCTATCTCATCCAGAACTAAAGGTGAAAATTCTCTGGGATCTTGTAGCTAAAGTTCCACAACCACTGAATCGTGGTAGGGTGGAGCCAGAATCTGTTTTCCGATCCTTACAGCCTCAAAATGAGAGGACAGGACCTTTACAGCAGAGTTTGTCTGCTTCACCAAAACTGTTTACGATAAGGAGAGTCTGACATATGTTATATGTTTCATTCAGTGAAACAACTTTATTGGAATTAGATTACAAGTCACACTTCTTTAACAACTATTTATTCAGCAACTGATAAGTGGTAGTTAAGACCAGGCTTTGAAGTTGTGTCCATTATAGCACCCACATAGTTATACAATACAAGAGCAGAGTTGGAAGGGACCTTGGACCTTGGAGATCTTCTAGTCCAACCTAGGCAGGAAATCCTATACCATTTCAGACAAACGGCTATCCAACATCTTCTTAAAGACTTCCAGTGTTGGGGCATTCACAACTTCAGGAGGCAAGCTGTTCCACTGATTAATTGTTCTAACTGTCAGGAAGTTTCTCCTCAGTTCTAAGTTGCTTCTCTCCTTGATTAGTTTCCACCCATTGCTTCTTGTTCTACCCTCAGGTGCCTTGGAGAATAGTTTGACTCCCTCTTCTTTGTGGCAACCCCTGAGATATTGGAACACTGCTATCATGTCTCCCTTAGTCCTTCTTTTCATTAAACTAGACATACCTAGTTCCTGCAACCGTTTTTCATATGTTTTAGTCTCCTAATAATCTTTGTTGCTCTTCTCTGCACACTTTCTAGAGTCTCCACATCTTTTCTACATCGTAGCGACCAATCACAATTATGTGATTGTAATTCATGTGCTTGGCACCTGGACCTGTTTTCCAACCATTACAGCATCCTGTGGTCACAAGATCACAATTTGCAACCTTCCCTGCCAGCTTCCCACCCAGCAAAGTGAATGGGAAAGCTAGTGGGACGTCAGAATTTGAAATCATGCAAATTCTTAACTTAAATGAGCAAGTTCTCGTTTAATGACTTGCATAGTCCTTGCTTAACAGTAATTGGGGACTGCTGAAACTGCCATCCCCAAGCAGCCCTAAGTCATATGACATTGTGCTTTAGAACCACATTGCTTAGAAAGGAAAAATAAGGTGGTGTTATAACAGGCGGAAGGGATGGTAAATAAAGCAACCCAAACTGTATATTATAACCTATCAAATGGAATAACAAATGTATAAGAATGACAAATGTAAAGAAGAATAACAACTATTTGAATGTATATTTACAAAAGTATGTAAGAGAATAAAAAATTTAAAAAATGGAAAAAAAAGTGCCACGTTGCTTAACAGTGGAAATTCCAGTCGCAATTCAATTGGTAAGCAAGGACTGCCTATATTTTGAATCATCAAAATAGTATCAGGCATGAGCTGAATTATGTATCTTTCCAAACATCTCTTTCTGTGGCATTTATATTCCTTTAATTAGAACATTCCTTTTGGTGAGAGTGAATATGAGTGAATACTATTGTTAATTTGTTTCTCTTACAGCAATGATCTGCTTTGTGAACCTTTTCAGTTTTTTGATTTTGGATTTAATTCTTCATAATCTTAAATAACCATCTTGTGCTTTGGAATTACTATATAATTTTTCATTGGGGAAAGTTAACCAGCAGAAAAGTTGTAATTGTTATGTGGAAATGGGATATTGTCACACCAGACTAGTCTTAATTTGACATAGACTGAAAAAAACCCATGTATTTTACTCTAATTGAAAAAACATTATACAATCTTCACGAGCTACTTGTTTGCTAAGAACAAATTAAACTTAATTTCCTGGAACTATTCTGCTAATTACTTCTACACAATTACCTACTATTGTTTAAAAATACTTAAGAGAAATTTTTCTTTTATAAAGTTAGCTTTCACAGTGTTGTATCCATTTCTTATCTGGGGAAGACATTGTACAATATTTTCAAAGATCAGACTGCAAGTTAATCTAACAAGATAAACCTGTTCAGAGTTCATGATAATCTCTCCTATTACTAATCTATCTATCTATCTATCTATCTATAAAAATATGTGTGTGTGTGTGTTCCAGCATAACTCTGGAATGCCTCAAGCAATTTCAACCAAACTTGGTACACAGATGACTTCCTCTCTGGAAAAAAATAGTGTGGGGGTAAGATACCCCTAACACCCCTTGGGTATGTGTGTTCTGTTAAGATACAGCCTGTTGTGCCTTAAAATGGCTTCTATTGTACTGCCGTAAAATGGCTTCTACTGTATAGCACAGTGGAGTTGCCACGATAATGGCTTCACACTACTCCACAAGGGGGCTCCCTCTGGTAAGGGGGAAAATCCAAAATTAGAAAATTGGCCATTTTCCTCCTATAAATAAATTCCCGAGCAACGCCAGGTTATCGGCTAGTGACATATAAAACAGTTTAGGATGGGGTTTCTTCCCTTCCATGTATTTCTTCAAGCATTTCATTTTATTAAATTATTTTATGAAAGCTAAGTAATGCTTGAGAGCTTTACAAATAATGTATAGTAACAATGTACTTATCAGTGAGACAGTACAAGTCCTGTTCGAAAACTCAGAATATATTACAAACTCCAGATCTTTATTTTTTCTCTCTCTAGCTTTTGAACACCTATTTCAGCAGAGCAACTAGAGAACAAAAAGAGAAGTTTTTGAAGAACCGAGGTTTCTCCTTGTTAGCTAATCAGCTGTACCTTCACCAAGGAACACAGGAACTTATGGAATGCTTTCTAGAATTTCTTTTGGGTCGTTCAGTTTGCCTGGATGAAGAGTAATTATAGCCTTTTCCCTCTCTTTTGATCAATAATGCGTTTTCAGGAAAAATAAAGATTTGGTAAATTGTGGTAGGCATGTTATGTTTATGCCACTTTATTTCTAGAGATTCTGAGTAATTTAATGATTAGTTAAACCAATTAATACAGTTATTATGAACAGTCAGTGTATCACCCTTACTCTTCTTCAGATTCCTTTTTTAAGATGATTGAGAGGCGATACTTTTCCTTAGTGGCTTTCATATTAAGAGGCAGAGAAATAATCTTTGAGATCTTGCAAATAATATAAAAATATCTAACATTCTTAGTTTTGTACCCTAAAGGAAGTATTCAGCAAATTTCCAGATTAAACTCACAGAATGTCATTACATTACCCTGGCTTTTAAATCACTGAAAGAAAGAAAGGAAGGAAGGAAATTTATCATTCATAATTGTATTATTTCAGTATTGTTCAGTGTAACCTTTGTTCATGGCCAATGCATTTTATTGATAGCAAAGCTTTATTTCATTATTATGCTAATAGCACTTTCATTAGCCATTTCAGGCTAGTAGTTATTGTATTGCTTATAATAATATGGAAGCTGAATTAAATCCTAAAACTTGCTGTGGTAGCTAAATAAGTAATTAAAGGTAATGTAGTGAATCATGTTGTGTAGTTATTCACCGCTAAAAGTTCAATTTATCCATTCAATTTATCACTGACGTAAAGTTATTGTATGTAAATTGATACATTCATATTATATTTCTATTTCTTACTGCCAATAGCCATACATAATATTTTTATTTTTAAAATGGAAGTCTTGCTGCTTTGAGCTTAAGATTGCATTATTATTGTTTTTATAGCTTTGATCTAGAAGAAGCGAAAAATGCTGGCCATTTTCAAAAGTGGTGTGTCATTCCTTTTCTGGGCCTTATTGAGAATTCCCTCCATGATTGCATCCTGTTACATAACTCCTTTTGTTTCCTGCTGCAAATCATAAATTCTTGTCCTAAAATGGCAGACATGCTGTTGGATAATGGCTTGTTGTATGTGCTCTGTAATACTTTAGCAACACTTAATGGACTTGAAGCCAAGTAAGTGGCATTGTTACTTTTCTTCTGTTGTAGAACATTTAGATTACTTTTGAGATATTCATGTAAGGTATAGGCTTGCATGGAGTGGCATGAATTGGAAGAAGACATAAAACCATTTATGTCATAGCTGTGGTTAGAGTGCAGTACTGCAGGCTACTTCTGCTGCTTGCCAGCCGCCATCAGGTTTGCAGATTGAATCTCACCAGGCTCAAGGTTGACTCAGCCTTCCATCCTTCCAAGGTCGGTAAAATGAGGACCCAGATTGTTGGGCGGAATATGCTGACTCTGTAAACTGCTTAGAGAGGGCTGTAAAACACTATGAAGTGGTATATACTGTATTTTTCGGAGTATAAGACGCACCAAGATTTTGAAGAGGCAAATTAAAAAAAAGTTTTTGCACTCTGCAGACTTCCCAAAAACGGCCCATTTTTCGCAAAAAAAAGGGCATGAATAGCCTTTAGGAGGCTTAATAGAGTGCTCCTGGGGGGTGGGATGGGGCCAAAAACGAGCAAAAAATGGCCCATTTTTTGTGAAAACAGGCCTTTTTTTTTTGTTAAAGAAAGGGCATGCATAGCCTTTAGGAGGCTTGTAGAGTGCTCCTGGGGGCTGGGGGGGGGGCAAAATTGAGAAAAAAACAGCCCGTTTTTCGTTCATTTCTGCCCTCCCCAGCCCCCAGGAGCACTCTGAAAGCCTCCTAAAGGCTATGTACGGCCATTTTGGTGAAGGGGTGGATTTCAGGAGGCCAAAAATGCTGTATTCAGTTTATAAGATGCATCCAGATTTTCAGCCTCTTTTTTGAGGGGAAAAAGGTGTGTCTTATATTCCAAAAAATACGGTAAATCTAAGTGCTATTTCTCTGATTATTTGAAGGGCTGGCTGTCTTATGTATGTGCAGACAGAATAGCGGTACTCCAAGTCCCATCAATTCAATGTCATCTTTTTTTTATTAGAAACGTAGAGTTAATTCTAATTATAAATTAGAGATTACAATTACAAGAAAAAAACTAATGGAAACTAAAAAAAGAATATAAAGAAAAGAAAAATAAATATAGTAAAGGAAAAAGAAATATATACATTTCTTATATATTGTATATAAATATACAAAGAAATGACTTTCAACTTTCAATCATAAGTATGAACATGGGGGCATTGATTAATAACCATGTTACATATTATGTAATTTCGAATGCAGTCACTAAAAGTAGCTTGAACTTAGGCAGGTTCATGTGTCTTTTTTAGAAAATGTACACTTTTACGACATATGTAGTTTTAAACAAAATATTCAGAATTGCCCAGTAAGCCATTGGAATAAAGTCAGTTGAACTTGGATGTGGGACTAAAATTTGGGATTTAATTAACTGATTTCATCTTTCCCACAGCATTCTCTCAAATGACTCCAGATTGCTTGTGTGTGATATACAGCAGTTACTTGTAGCTGTGACAATCCATGCTTGCAGCTGTTCAGGAACACAGTACTTTCGGATTATTGAAGATCTTATGGTGTTACTTGGACATCTGCAGATGAGCAAGAACGACAGAACACGGAGTAAGCTCCAAATTCCTTTGTGTGAATAACATGCTTGAGTTATTTAATCTTTGAAATAATCAGAAGAAATGACGGCTTGTTCATTTAATCTCTATTGCTTTCAGAAATGGCAGTTAATTTTCAATTCACAGTCTTGCAATCAGCTATAAAGTATATAAAAACTGTAGGAAATCCAGATTCAGAGCATTTAAGCCATTCACCCCATTTATCATTTGAAGATCGTCAGGCTATATTTCAGAAACGTAAAAGCATTGCTGGTAAGTTTTTTAACTCAGCAATTTTCAACTATAATTTGGTTAGTCACTGTTCTGTGATGAAGTGTACAGTGTTTTTTTTAAGTTTAAAAGTTTATTGAAGATGAGTAATTAAAAGAAGATATATCTCTATAACAAAGTATTATCAAAATGTTTGTTATTATGTTAAGTTTACGAGCAGAATCTTTTGATCTGTTTTTAACCTTTAATTCATTTTGCTAAATCATTTTGCCTTATGTAAAAATCTTTGTCAAAAGAAAAAAGATCTCCCGCCCCTGCTATTACCTCTAATAGTGTGGACACTTGATATTTGCAATTTAAAATTTCATCAAGGAATTTTATCAGTGAAGTTTTATTGGTATTTCTTTTTCATTTTTGAAGCACCAAGAACATTTTCTATTGCTCAGTCTGAGATATTCCTAATGAGAATGCATACAATTGCAAACGAGGAACTGGATTTTATGATGCTGCGTAGAATGAGTCAAGACAGTTCTCTTTGTGCCACTGAAGCAGAGCTTATACAGAGGTTACAGAGGATTACTGTACTAACCACCAATAGATTCATGTATCAAGGTAATAATATTTCCCAACATTTTTATGAAAATTAATCCACAGTGCTAATATCAGCTTTCTTAAGGAATTTTTGGAATCCATTAAGACACATCATTTGAGCAATATGTTGAACAACAGCAGAAAGAATTATATATTGTAATTATTTACCAAACAATATATTAAAAGTAGCCCTAAAGAAGGATTATGCAGATTATGGTCCATTATAATGTTGGAAATTGTGTGGTAGAGTATTTTGCATGTCCTGGCTTTTTGCTTTTAATTAAAATAATAATAATAGAGGCAAAAGTGATTTAAAGTGTTGGTTTTGAATTGTCTATCATTAAATTCTTCAGCATATCTCCACATCCCATATGGATTTATTCTTAGGGAATAAAAGGTAGATCAGATTCCACTTTTATAATTTAGTAAACCAGGAGACTTGGAGCAACTAAGGAAAGGCTGAGAATGAATGAAGCAGATACTTGGATAATGGTGGGGAATGCAGACCTCAGGGTAGGAGGAAACTAGAAACAGAAAGACTGAAGTGGAAAGGTCAATGGCAGAATGTGGTAGACTATGCTATGTCTTGCTTGAGGGAGGGAGGGTCAATGAATGTGCATTTATATGGGAGAGGTCTAGAAAGAAATGATAGAAATATTGCACATGATTTTAGAGATCCCGATTACACCTTGAGAGTTTGTTTAGATTCTTGGATGAATTACTTGCCTTTTACCACCATCAGCTTTGTCTTTATGTGCTAATCCGTGACATGCATTGTGTGAATGGCAAATCTTCTATGGTAACCAGTATTTTCTAAATTTTCATCTTTGTACAGTTTGGCATTTCTAATCCAGTTGATGACTCTGGGTTTTATGGAATGTAGTAGCTTTCATATTGAGTTTGTTATTTGTTGTTTGCACAAAAGACTGGTTCATTTCCATTCAGTTCACCACCACCCCTGGAATAGGAAGAATTTTTTAGTAGCAATAAAGGATTCAGTGGGCAGGAGAGCAGTGCTGCACAAATAGATTTTTGCTTAAACCTAGATCAGTGATGGCGAACCATTTTTTGGCTCGCGTGCCACAAGTGGGGGGAGCGCAGGGGGGTCGAGTGCAGGCGTGCCACACCCATAATGCAACGCGCGACCCCCCAGTGCGCATGCGTGCACAACGCACGACCCCCCCATTTTTACATGCTTTTTTCGCCCTCCCCAGGCTCCAGGGGCTTTATATGAGCCTGGGGAGGGCGAAAAGAGCCTCCCCCGACCCCCCGGAGGCCCTCCAGAGGCTTCAGGGACCGTCCGGAGGCTTCCCTGAAGCCTTTGGAGCACTTAAAACCACCCTCCAAGCAACCCGGAAGTTGCTCGGAGGGTGGTTTTAAGCGCTCCGAAGGCATCAGGGAAGCCTCGGACAGTCCCTGAAGCCTCCGGAACGCTTAAAACAACCCTCCGAGCAACCCGGAAGTCACTTCCGGTTTGCTCGGAGGGTGGTTTTAAGCGTTCCGAAGGCTTCAGAGACGGTCCCTGAAGCCTCCGGGGGGCGGGGGAGGCTCTTTTCGCCCTCCCCAGGCTCCTATAAAGCCTCTGGAGCCTGGGGAAGGCGAAAAATAGCTTTTAAAAAGGTGAACTCAGCTGGCCAGCGCGCGCATGCGTGCTGGCCAGCTAACCCTGACAAATGGCTCTGCATGCCACTTGTGGCACGCGTGCCATAGGTTCGCCATCACTGACCTAGATCTTTGTCCCATATAAAGAACTGCAGAAGCAAATATTGTTCTTCATTTAAAAACAGTTCATTGTTTTGTTCTTCCTTAATACCATACTATACCATACTGGATCGTGTACAGTACTCATAATGGTTTTAATTTCTTGGTGTCATTAACCTTTGTTATGCATGCGTCCCACTGTGAGACCTGAGTTTAGCAGCCCTTTTCATTAGTGAGCCTGAGCCCAGATCCTAAAATCAGGG
Organism: Natrix helvetica; assembly: GCF_964273705.1. NCBI lineage: Eukaryota > Metazoa > Chordata > Lepidosauria > Squamata > Natricidae > Natrix > Natrix helvetica. The sequence goes on along the minus strand of NC_138552.1, from coordinate 220,638,856 downwards.
CTTTTCATTTTAGGCTTTGCCCCCTGTCCTGTCCTTGGAAGCGATCATTGATGTGGGTTATAGAAACTCTTAAAAGCCAGGATTTGCTTTCAGGTGCCTGAGCCTCTTGCTGCACTTGCTGTTGCTCCACTCTGCAGCTCCTTTTTTTTATTTTCAGTAACTTTCACTGTATTTTTCTTCTCCCTGTATTTTTAAAATATTCCAAATCCTTTATTTAGATACGTTTGCACATTTAAATGCAAGATGTTGGTACAGCTCAAAATTTGATGTGAAAAAAATTACATGTTCCTTGTCTTGCCAGCTGGCACTATTTTAGCAATGACTTAACATATTTTTATGTGTCTTTCAATTACCACAAACTCTTCTTAGTCTACTTTCATTTTTACAGCAAAGAAAATGATAGCCTGAAGTCCTTTTAATGCAAACTAAAGAATTGAATAAAATTCAATTGTATTCAATTCAGTGGCATTCAAAGCAGTTATTTCCTGTAATCTATCAGCCATGCAAGTAGGTTTAGGTTTAGGTTTATTGGACTTATATGTCGCCCTTCTCCCAAAGGACTCACGGCGGCGTACAACATAAAAACACATATTACAAAAGTTAAAAGAAAGATTAAAATAGAATATAAAAAAACCTCAATAGACATTTACAATGCAATTTAGAAATTAAATTTAAAATAACCATTAAAATTAATAATTTATTTTATTCAGGCCAGGCCGGCTTGCTGGAGAAGCCAACTTTTTAGGGCGCGCTGGTTGAGTACAGCTTGGACAGTGGGATGCCTTGGATCAAGACAATCTGTGTTAACATTGACCATATAATCCTTTTTCAAATTTGCAGACCTTTCTGAAAATTGCCCTGAAATGATTGAGATCCCATTCCAGAATATATCTTCCAGAATAGTTTCCCAAAAGGACATGGCTGAAAAGGAGGATGAACAGAAGGAACTTACCCCAAGAAACACTTTCTTGAGAGAAATGTTTAAAATAATGATTGAAGGAATCGAATTATCTATTGTAAGTGGTTGTGCTGTGTATTACCTCCTAAAGATCATCAATTCCTCTGATCCATTCTTACTGCTTATTGTAGCCCAGACCACAATGAGCCCTTTGACTATACTTGTCTGGTCCATGGTAACAGGGATGGCGGTGGAGAGGGTGACAGCTGTACCTCTTCACCAAAGTCCCAGTTTCTCAGGTGGCCCCTTGGGAAAATTAATTGCCCATCCCCTTTATAGACAGACATTTCTTCTTTTTTTATTTCCTCACATCACTTTTAACCAAACAATGGTACCCATCCTTTTAGGCTCCATGGACTGGCAGCGGGGGGAGGGGATGGTTTTGCACGTGCAACCTAATCCTGCCTATGTGCAAATAAAGCTTTGTACACTTGGCTACTGCTTGTGCACCCATTCCCAATAGGCCGTGGACCGGTACTGGTTCACAATCTTGGTGTTGGGGATCTCCGCTATAGAGTACCTATTGGAATGTGTCAATATATCTGCCTGAGGTGCAGTAGACTTTGAATGGAAATAAGCAGGTAAATAACAGTTTATATGTTGCACATTATTTTAATACAGACTGTACAAAATCTCAACTTTCTAACTAGAATCAATGTTTTGTTTGTTGGAATCCTTCCGGATGTTTATGGTTTATGTCTACCAAGGTGTGATATGTATCTTTGTAAAAAACAACAACAACCTAACCCTTTAAGAGTACTTCATTTTAGTCAAATGCTTGTATTGTATTGGTCGTGTGTTTTGTTCTTAGATGAGAAAGAAGAATCTCGGGAGATAATTTAATTTTTCTCATGCCTAGGGCACTTCCAGATTAAGCACCCCTAAGCAACAGTGGAAGAAAATTCTCTTGTCTTGTAAGGATACTTTTCGAGTACAGCTTGGGCGACTGCTTGTGCATGCTTTGTCTCCAACACGCACTTTGCAAGAACGAAAGCACACTTTGGAATTCTTACATGAAATTAACCACCAGGAGATTTTGCGAGAGTGTTTAAGTACAACTTTGCAGGTAAGAATTCTGGTGCTTTTAAAAGCTTGAAGGGAGATTGCTCTAATGTTTTTTTCTTAAAAATTCAGATATTTAAGCTCTAGTATAGTTAAAATGCCAAGCTCCATAGAGAGAGAGGTACCATTTGTTAATAGTCTGTTGTATGGGAAATGATATTTTAGATTTCTAGTCCTACCAGTGGCTTTCTCTAGGTTTTTATTTATTCAACATAATCTTGATAAGAGGAATTTATATGGAAAAATGTGGTCTTAATAGATGATAGTTCTATCCTGTGAACTGACAGACTTTGAACTAAAGCCACATTGTCAACATTTGGAAGAAGTAGGAAGTCGCATGGGATTAAATTATTACCTGAGGAAATTGGGCTTAAAATATGAAGTTCATTTGTGGTTGAAATTATTGCCTTGGATTGTACCTGGAGGCAAACAAAAAGCAATGCAGGTATTTCATACCGAATAGAGTATTCTTTTTGAGCTATGCTGTGTTATTATTAAATAAGTAGCAGTGTTCTATATCAGCCACTTATTTTTCAGATCAAATGTGGTATAGCTGAGGCACCTACGAGGGCTTTTCCCCTCTTACAACTAATTATGACATATCCCCCCCCCCCGAATTCTCCATGACATGCCTTTAAGTCGTTCTTAACAGGATTGTTAATGGGAATATGATATGGAAAATCAAGGTGAATTGAGAGCACTTCATCATAGCAATAGAGAGCATCTATTTATGCAGTCCCATTTAGCTCATTTCTGTTGACCCTGAAGTACAGTGGAAGCTCTTTTTCTGTATCTGAAGTTCTTTTAGTTGTAAAGAAGTGCTGTGCCATTGTGCTATGGTCTTTTGATTAGTAAGTGTTTTAGTAGTTACGTGTGGTAAAAGAACCAATTCATGTTAAGAAACGGCTGTGGCCCATGTTTTGTTGTCATCTTGCATCAGTGATGATATGGACCTCTTGAAACTATCTTTATATAATAGCTTGTAAAGACATTTAGGTATGACAAAGAGTTACGCGATCTGAGTGGAATTTTTGATACTGTTTTTGTGAACAGTAGATACATGTAATCCTTGATTTACAACAGTTTGTTTAGAGACCACCCGAAGTTACAATGGTACTCCAAAAAGTGACTTATGACTGCTTTTCACACAATAATTGCAGCATCTCCATGGTCACATGATCAAAATTCAAACACTTGTCAAGTGACTCAGATTTATGACAGGTTCATGTGATCACCCAGAGCACCGTGACTCCGGTGGTTAGTATGCTGGGTCAGACGTTAGCAAGCTCGTGTTCAAGACCCGAGTGCTGCAGGGTGGCAGGGTGCGTCCCTTCAGTTCCTTAACGGAGACATGAAAAGAGCTCCCTGGGCATTCTCCAGGCAACGGTGATGCCCTTGGCCAATCCTTTCAACCCAGAAGTGGCTTAAATGGTGCCTCCAACACGAATGGGACAGGGATGTGATCACCTTTTGTGACCTTCTGACAAGCAAAGTCAATGGGGAAACCAGGTTCACTTAACCACTGTGTTGTTAACAACTACGGTGATTCACTTAACAGCTGTGGCAAAAAAGGTCGTAAAATGGGGCAAAACTTACTTAACTGTCTCCCTGAGCAACAGAAATGTTGGGCTCAAGTGTGGTTGTAAGTCGAGGACTACCTGTATTAAGCTACAGTATATAATCATCCATGTTCCTTCAGCTTTAAAAGGCTTTAACCATGTTACACAAGGAACTGTTGTTCAAATGGCACAAACTCTAAAATCTATTTGTGTGCATAATCATGTTGAATATGCTTTGAATAATTATAAAATATGTAAATGAGTATTTTTATCTGATTTTTTCCTATAGTCCTTAATTTGTTATTGTTGTTGTTGTTGTTGTTGTTGTTGTTGTTGTTATTATTATTATTATTATTATTATTATTATTATTATTATTATTATTATTATTATTATTATTGCAGCATGGGCCTAAGTTGTCACTGTATTTATTTGAATTAATGCATGATCATAAAGATGAATTAACCAAAGAAGAACAGATATCGGTTGGAGCATTCATGAACACATTAAAGCTTTGTGGGTACAAATACATTCCTCTCAATGCTCCACCAAAACCTGACCTCATAAAAGCAATGGAAGAGGTATGTAAATCTACAGAATATACTGTATCACTTAAATTACATTTATATCATTAACATCTTTGCAAAATTAGATATGGGGCATCTATTGAAATTCCCATTTCAATAAGAAGTTAAACAATTCTGCATTTTCAAATCAATATGAACACTGAGATTCATGCAAAGACACATTTTTCTCCAAATTATGAACTATTATGATTGTCTCAAAAAGAAATATGTGTAAAAATGAACATACTAGGAAAAGATTTGCACAAAACCCCATAGTTTTGGAAAAATAAGGGAGGGAAATTAATTGAAGAAAATTGTTTGCAAAAAGTACATATACTACTGTAGGAAAATTGCATGCAGATATGCAAAAATAGTGATAAATGTATATGTGTGTAATGTCTTCACTGTAGTTTGGAGCTTCTCTGTCTCAGTAAATGTATTTCTTGAGGGAAAAAACTACCTCTGTTTAGTTGTTTTGGCATGCGATACCCTATAACAGTGTTGGCAAACCTTTTCGGCACCGAGTGTGCGGGAGCACCGGAAACTGGAAGATTCAGAAAACGCATATGAATGTGCGTGCCGGGAAGCTGAATTTCCAGTTTCTGGCATGCGCATGTGCACTGGTCACCTGGTCTTCTGGTTTCTGGCATGCATGCGTGCACAAAGACCAGCTGGCGTGCCGGAAACCAGAAGCTCAGCTTCCCTGCGCATGCGTGCGCGCCATTCGGCTGCTCTTCCAGTTTCTGGTGCTCCTGCACATGTGAAGATGCACCCGGAACTCAGAAGAACAACGGGGCATCCCCGGAGAGATGGCTCTATGTGTCACTTCCGACACGTGTTCCGTAGGTTCGACATCACGGCCCTATAGCGGTGTCCTGAAGAAAGGAGTTGAAACAGTTTATGTCCAGGATGTGAGAGGTCAGCCTTCCTTCTGACCCACACAATATACAGATCTTCCAAGGAAGGCAGGCTGATTGCAATTGTTCTTTCAGCAGTCTTAACTGTCTGTTGAAGTCTGTACCGGTCCTAGTTGGTTGCTGTACCAAAGCACTGTACTTGATATTGCAGCAATATTAAGAAACTAGATGAAATAGTGAATCACTTTTTTTAAAACTGCTTATCAGGACCATAAGAAATACATGGGCGAAGAAGAGGTGAATAAAGCTGCTTGGGAAAAGATAATGGCCAACAACTGGCAAACGTAAGTTGCTACTGCTTTTACTAAGAATAAAAATATATGCTGCCTCCCCATTGAGCCTTCACCAAGATAGGCACCAGTCTAGTTTACTTCCCTCTGAAGACATTGTTGCACTGTGCTTTAAAAAAAACATCTCTGTGCATCTTGGCAAAAGCATGGAATAGAAAGAAAAACATACAAAATGCCATGTGCTTCATTATTATACAATGTGGGACGGAAGAGTCAAACAGCATAAAATTGCTCTTTCTAGCATCAAAGGTCTTCTCTTTTTAACCATGTCTTTCCTCAGTAGGATAGCTTCAATGCCATGCTATGAAATTAAATTGTGGTTATAGCTGGCATTATCTTAGAAGTTGGTGATTTGAGAAGTTCCTTCTGAATCCTACCATCCATATTGAATCCTAATTTGAAAAAAAAAATCTTTTAACTTTAGAGGAGACATTTGGGGGATTGGTTAAACTAAAAGAGACGAACAGAAAAAAAGCATTTCCTTATAAATGGAAAATCCCAGCTACAAATGGATACAGTGCTCGCTTTGTTTGTTGCTTAATGTAAATGGTGCTGTCCTTTTAAATTGGTTATTTCCATTTAGTCTGTTTCAGCGCTTGGATGCAAAGTCAAAGGAGATTTCTAAAATTGCAGGAGACATCACTCAGGCTGCCTCTCTGTCCCAGGGAATGGAAAGAAAGAAGGTGATTCAGCACATCAGGGGGATGTATAAAACAGACTTAAGTGCCAGCAGACACTGGCAGGAGCTCATTCAGCAGTTTACACATGATAGGTAAGCAGCTACCTTTCTACTTTTCAAAAAATTAATGGCTGCTGTTATTGCCTAATGAGAAAAAAAATCTGAGATAGCTGTTCCCATTTGTGAAATAGAATTTGATTCACATTCAGATTTGCATTTTAGAAGGGCAGTTGCAAACATTCACTTGAAACGCTGCCTTAATTTCCCTTAAAAGAAGCAAACTGCAATTCTTCAGAATCGGTATAGGATGAGACTGCTATAAATCAAATAACCTTTTCTCTGTTACAACCTAAAATCTGATCAAGTTATAGTAATGTAAAATGTGTGTGTGTGTGTGTGATTTCATCTATTTCATTCCAAATCAGTGTATCATTGAAGCAAGCAGATCAAGCTGATTTATTTGGCCTTCAAAATTATCATCTCCAGCTTTCTCTCTCCTGAGGGATTGACTGTTTCTCATTCCTGCTTAGCAAAATTGCATATTATATATGTAATTTCTTGAAGCTCATCAGAATGGAATCGTTGATGTATAAAGTGAAATTGGGAAGGTACAGACCCTCTGCCTATTGCACCTGCCACGGGGTAGGGTATCAGTCTTACTCCAGTGCTTCTACTTGAGTGGGATTGAATTGAATATTTTATTTGGCCAAGTTTGATTAGACACAGAAGGATTTTTTTTCCAGTACAGAAGCACTCAGTGTACTTGCAAGACAACAGAGAAAATAATAATAATAATACCAATAAAAGCAGGAACTTAAGAAAATAATTAATAGATTATAATACTGCAACCATTCTGTGGGTTTATTTCTTCAGGGCTCTTTGGTATGACCCTACCTCCTACCCATCATCTTGGCAGCTGGACCCAACCGAAGGACCTAACAGAGAGAGACGCCGCTTGCAGAGGTGCTACTTAACGATTCCAAATAAATACCTCCTCAAAGACAGGCAAAAATTGGAAGGTAGGTTGTAGTATTCTTTATGAGTCCAGTTACTTTCTCTAAAAAAAATTAAAAGATAAAAGTTTTGTTTTTGTTTCTTAATAGAGGTTCTTAAGCTCCCTCTGGCCTATCTGTTTGAAGACAAAACACATTCATCTCACTCTTCTACAGTGAAAGACAAAGCTGCCAGCGAGCATATAAGGTCAGTTCTCCAGAAAGGGAAAAGTAACAAAAAGTAACATAATGCAGGGTCATCAGTATTTATACACAGAATGCTTAAGAATCATCTGTCTAACTAGAAAGCTTCTCACAAATTAGGCCCGAGTTATAGAAATATGATCGCATGTTGAACAAGTAAATGGAGAAGTAAGTAGTGGGGAGGTCAGGCTAACTTAATTGACAAGAGGAGGGCTCAGTTATTACCACATACATATATTTTTTATGTATTTAGCCTGTGTTAGTAATGCAATTCATTAGACTTAACTGTTACATTTCCTCCCCTCCACTTGTATTTATGTAGGTATTTTCCCTACCTCCCTCCCTCTCTCTCTGTGTATGTATGTATATGTATATCCTGTTAATATCTAAGGAATAGATTATAATCCAAAAGAATGTTTACCACAATAAAAATATTAGGTTTGAACCCAAACTATAAGTTTCATGGCTCCCATCAGCCAGTCTCTACATCTCAGAAGAAAGGAGGTGGTAGAAGAAATAGGAGGGAGAAGAAAGAAATATTCTGCCTGTAAATTTCACTTGTGATAACTAGGATTTACCATTCTTGATTTTATATTACCATAGTATTTGAAGCTGTCATATTTCACTGTATCTCTTTGCAGAGTTAATCGAAGGTGTATAAATGTGGCCCCATCCAGAGAGACCCCTGGTGAATTGTTACTAGGTAAATCTTTTTTTACTCTTAACTCTGTATTTGACCAAGCAATCTAGTTCTTATATACAGGCAGCAATTTTCAGATGAGTACTTTTGATACCTGCAAAAATAGCAAATCTAGCTGTTTTCTACTGAATAACAGCCAGGGGGTGCATACTGCGGAGTATGGAAAAAGTACTTTAGTCCATAGATATAATTTAGCCTGTAGGAATTTTTCCATACTTTCAAAAATGACCTTCATCTCAGCCTTAAAAGCAGTTTTATTAGAGAGGAATTTTAATAGGATCAAAGTGGGATGCTGATGACCTTTTTGAGGTCTCACCTGATTGGGTTGCTGTTGATCAGAAGGGAAAATGCAATGTTGGGTCATATTTGGCACTTAGTGAATAACTTTATTTCTAGATGCTAACTAGTGCTTTTTCTTATAAATGTGCAACTTTGAAATGTCAGATTTGTCATTGAGGCTGAGAATAGTTGGAAACCGAATAAGCACAAGCTGCTTAATTGAGACTTGTTTTTAGATTAGATTTGGGTGATCACTTTCTTTTGTTTTCCACTCTTTTACTACCTAAACTGTTTTATCTTGTTTGTTGCCTGTTTCTTTGCTTATGGGTAACAGTAACTGAACTAGATTCTCTGTCTAAAAGCTAAAGGCTAAAACTCTATATTTGGTAGAGTTAATACCTTCTTTTCATTTATGAATTCTGCTACAACAGAATTATATTTTACAAATATAAGTTTTAAAATTGTTATCAATATATTTCATTTTTATTTATCACACTTCAAGGCTGGCTGACTCTTAATAATTCTTGGCAGTTTATAAAATAAAAGACAATATACATAGTATTAAAAAAAATTGCTAACAGTGTTTTTGTCATCCATTAGTCCAAAATGCAGTGGTGTTTGGGCAGTGATGGGCATGCTTAAGTATGCCAATGTGACACCCCTGCTTTGTAAGTTGCACTACTTTACCAGTATCCTTTCAAGTGTGATTCAAGGTACTGGTATGGAGTCTGCCCAGCTGGAATGAGCTGAAACAGTCCTGAAAGGGTATCGGTAAACTTGTGCAGCTTACAGAGTAGGAAGGATTTGTGACAATTCACCGTGGCCAACTCACCACGTCCAACTCGCCACAGCCAACTTGCCCGGTCAACTCGCTGCAGGACAACTTGCTGTGGCCAGCTTGCCATGGGACAGCTCGCTATAGGACAAGACTTACACTAGTATCAAAGAAATGGTGGAACAGAATCATTAAAGAAAGGAAGCAAATGGAGGAACAGAATGAAATGTGAATGACAAAAATCGAATTATTTTTTTATTTATTTTAAATAATTAAATTAAATTGTTAAATTGTCCCGTGGCACGCTGACCATGACAAGCTGACCATGGCGAGTGGGCCACAGTTGTCCCCTTCCACTTTGGAATGAGATCCCCCCCCCTCCAAATATATGTGTGACTCCCATTCTGCTAGCCTTAAAAATCTGACTTTTCTCCCAAGCCTTGGATTAAGGTGGTTGGAACACCTTTTGGATTGATTGATTGGTTGATTGATTGATTGAATGATTCATTCATCCATTCAAAATATTTATATTGCTGCCCATCTTTTAACAAAATCTAGGTAGCTCTTAATCAAAAATTAAACTACAAAATATCAAAACTATAAAACTAAACACATTAAAACATTAAAAACAACATGTGTTGGGTTGTTAGCCATTTGCCAATGGTTCTTGTTCTCTTTTATGATTTTATTATATTGTGTTTTCTATATTTTTTGCTTTTATTGTACATGCTTAGAGTCAATTTGAAGATGGGTAATACCTAAGTTTAATAAATTAAGCTTATTTTTACGTCAGTCTTTCGATATAACATATAGGTTAAATATAATCCACGATAACTCTCAATGTATAAATTAAAAATATTTCTGAAATATGTTTCACTTTGCAGGCAAATGTGGAATGTATTTTGTGGAAGATAATGCTTCTGAAATTATTGAAAATTCAGTAAGTAAAAGTTTTGAATTGTTTTTAAATCATTCTTTTAAATATGCTTATGCATATTTAGTTATAATTCAAGCAAATCCTATAATAGGTAAGAATCCTAGGAATTAAGACATTTTTATGTGATTTGTTGAAAGAAAATTTAAAACATTAGGTAAATTTCATAAGTAGACTTTCTCTGGCATCTGAAAGTATTTAAGTTAGTTAGAAATGTTTGTTACTTATTTAAAATGCATGGAATAGCTGTATTGATTAACACTGACATTTGCCATAAAATATCAAATAAAACAATAACAATAATAATTTATGCATCCTGTAGCAAAAATATCAAAACATTAAAATATTTCCATGTCAAATAAGTACATTCTGGGTTTTATTATTATTACGAAGAAGCTAATTACTTTAACATGATGAATTTTCTCTAGAGTTTCCAGGGAGAAACTGAGCCAGCATCATTTTCTTGGACATTTGAAGAAATCAAAGAAGTGCACAAGCGTTGGTGGCAATTAAGAGACAATGCTGTAGAAATATTTTTAACAAATGGCAGAACGTTACTATTAGCTTTTGACAACACAAAGGTAGGTATGATGGATGACTATACAGCAATGCTGGATGGAACCTTGTGTAATTTTGCTTCATATGCATGAAAATTTACAAAGGAAATCAAAAGGAGTCCAGGCAGAGAAAACTGAGCAGTAGAATTCCAACCTTTGTTGGTTTGCATGTATGTCTGGGAAAGGAACAATTCTTTGCTAAAACCCAGGCATCCTGAAGAAGTTATTGCAATCCAGTAGATGGAAAGTCTCATTTTTGATCATAGGTATACTGTGTATCGTAGAAGATATCCCATATCTCCTTCCAAAGGTTAGGAGATTATATTCTGCCCCCAAAGTTACCCATACCAATGTATAGCAGGAAGTATTTAAAACCACTCTATTAATACATACTTTAAAAGATCACAAGAGAAAAGAAATAATCATGGTTTAATTCAGATGATATTATATTGAGAGATTATAGTAGAAAAGTTCCATAGATGTCATAGTGATGGCATTTTATTTGACACTATGAACAATCCCAAAGGTGCTTTTTCAAGAGGCAACTGGAAGAATTTATACTCATTGAAGACAGCTGGTCATTTGCATTCTTCTTAGGAGTCACTAAATGCCTCAATGACTCACTAAAAGAATGCAAATGATCAGCTGTCAGCAAGGATTACAAATCCTTTCATTTCCCACCTTCCAGTCGGAGCTGAAGAAGCTTCTTGGATGAGAAGTGAAATGTCTTCAAAGAAAAACCAGAAAGTTCAGCTGCCTTTTGAAAAAGCACCTTTGGGACAATAAAGACCTGGATTACTGAGAATCTCCGTAGACGTACAGCATGAACAGGTTTGTGCATGTATAGGTAGTCCCCAACCTATAGCCATTCATTCAGCGACTGTTCAGAAATAACAACAGGACTAAACAGAAGGTGGTTATGACTGGTCCTCAACCTTCCAGCCACCCTAGCAACCCCACAGTCATGTGATCATGATCTGGGCACTTGACAACCAACTCACACTTAGAACTGTTTGCAGTTCTCCACAATCCCATGATTGTCATTTTCAGCCTTCCCAGGACCTCAGTAGGGAAGCTGACGGAGAAGCTTGCAAGTCGCTGAGATCAGTCTCCCCCCATATGCACACCCTTCCCTGGCCCCTTTGTGCTTGTGCCACACTGGTCACTCACACATCATTGTGCAGTCTTGTGCACCTTCCTCAAGTCGTGCCACACTTTAGTTCCCTTTTACGGCTGCATTGCTTAGTGACAGAAATTCTGGTCCCAATTGGCATCGCAAGTAGAGGACTTACCTGTATGCAACTTATCTTGGAAAGAAGACAAGCATCTATTCATGAGACTACATATCAAAAGGTGAATGAGGCATGAAGATATGTATGTCAGCGATGGCGAACCTTTTTTGGCTCGTGTGCCATAAGGGGGGAGCGCAGGGGGGATCATGTGCAGGCGTGCCGCACCCATAATGCAAGACGCGACCCCCCAGTGTGCATGTGCGCACTACAGGTGCGACCCCCCATTTTTGCATGCTTTTTTTGCCCTCCCCAGGCTCCAGAGGCTTTATAGGAGCATGGGGAGGGCGAAAACAGCCTCCCCCTCCCCCTGGGAAGCCCTCCAGAGGCTTCAGGGACCTTCAGGAGGCTTCCCTGAAGCCTCTGAAGCAGTCAAAACGACACTCCAAGCAAGCCGGAAGTCACTTCCGGTTTGCTCGGAGGGTCGTTTTAAGCGCTCCGATGGTTTCAGGGACCATCAAGAGGCTTCCCTGAAGCCTTCGGAGCGCTTAAAACGACCCTCCAAGCAAACCAGAAGTGCCTTCCGGCTTGCTTGGAGGATCATTTTAAGTGCTCTGAAGGCTTCAGGGACCTTCAAGAGGCTTCCGTGAAGCCTTCGGAGTGCTCAAAATGACCTTCCGAGCAAACTGGAAGTGTGTCCCTGAACTTCCGGTTTGCCCGTAGGGCCAGTTTTTTGTGCTCCGGAGGCTTCAGGGAAGCTCATGAAGCCTCCAGAGGGCCTGCGGAGCGGGGGGGGGCTCTTTTCGCCCTCCACAGGCTCCTATAAAGCCTCTGGAGCCTGGGGAGGGTGAAAAATGGCTTTAAAAAAGGGTGAAGTCAGCTGACAGGGCAGCGCCTCTGGCTACAGTTCTAAAATAAACACATGACTGGTCAAGTATATTGAAAATGTATATTTCAAAAAAATCATGATTTAAGGCTTGGCAAAAAATTTCTTTGTTTCTTTTTAGGTGCGGGATGATGTGTACCACAATATCCTAACAAACAATCTTCCTAATCTCTTGGAGTATGGCAACATTACTGCGTTGACCCATCTGTGGTATACTGGACAGATCACTAATTTTGAATACCTCACTCATTTAAATAAACATGCTGGTCGTTCCTTCAATGATCTCATGCAGTATCCAGTATTTCCCTTTATACTTTCTGACTATACTAGTGAAACATTGGACTTACATGACCCATCGGTTTATAGGTAAAAATATAATGGCTTGCTTTTTAAAATGATTTACTAGATATATCACTTTCTGTGAAATTCACATATGGTAGTGGGGAAAAAAAATCAATTTGATTGCATTGTTGTGTTCCTTAAGTTCTGGAATTGACAAATTGTAATATTGGTATAATTTCAGAAATTTGATCAAGCCAATAGCTGTACAGTCAAAGGAAAAGGAAGATCGTTATGTTGACACTTACAAGGTACTGAAATATTTCAGTTCATATCATTCATATTTATAATCAAACAGGTATGAGAGACAGAGAACAGTATTAAACCATGAAGTGCCTTGTGTTCTGCTAACTGCCTGCCTGATTATTCAAATGTGCAAAAGGGAATAAAATATTCAATATTCCTCCTCATTCTAGTTTTTGATAAGAGATAATTGTCTTCACAAGTGATCACAAGCTTGTTGTTGGAGCCACTTTTCTTTGTTGCTACAGTTTAGAGTCCAACCAATTTTGAGGCTGATGAGTTAGTTTCAATTAATTGCTGCTTTGGTAGTAATATTACTAAGGAATCTATGAAAATATTAATGATTTCATGTACTCAGCAGCTGAAGAAAACTTTTTCCAGATTTCCTCTTTGTGACTGTTTTGAACAAAATGTTCACTGCATGATGTCTTCACTGACACTATTGATGGTCTCTTTAGTCCTGATGACATCCAAGTTTTAATCTGTTTTATCCAAAGGCAATTAATTTTTTAATTTTCATTTTGATCATGTTGATTAATAAATTGATTTTTAAATTATCAGTCCAAAGATAAGTTTAAGTAATTAGTTCACTATATTGCTAATTTAAATAGCAGCACTGCTTTAGTATTGCTGTACACACGTAACACTTATGACCATTTGAATTTATGATGGACTTCCCCAAGGCTACATGTCCTGGATTCAAAGTTCTGACGGCTTCCCCCTGCCCCCACTCTCCCAGTCACCTGATCGCATTTGGGGCACTCAGCAACCAGCCTCTATTTATGGCCCTTTGCAGCGCCCTACAATCACATGACCACAGTTTACAATATTTTTTGGCCAGAAACCTATGTTTACTTCCTAATTCCCAGCAAAAAAAAAAGCCTATTAGAGAGAATCAATTCACTTAATAACCACCACGTTTGCTAAATGACCACAATAATTGTAAAATCAGGCAGTCTTAGACTAACCTTTTTGTACAAAATGATGCACACGCCCATCATGAAATGCATGTGTAACCCCCTGTGAGTGACCCCCTATGTATGTGACCCCCATGTATGCACATGTGACCCCCCCTGTGTGCGCCCTGTCCCACACATGCATATATGACCCCCATGCACGGACCCTATCCCGCGTGCATGTGTGCACATCTTTCGCATGCCCCCTGCCCCCCATGCAAGCAGGGCAGAGACCCCAAAACCAGTTGGCTGGTGGGAGGCGCACGCACATGGGCAGTGGAGCTGAGCTGGGGCAACGGCTCGCGTGCCCGCAGAGAGTGCTCTGTGTGCCACCCATGGCACTTGTGTCATAAGTTCGCCATAATGGGTCCATGGTAATCTCCTTAACAACCAGCATGACTTACAACCATAAGTTTGGGCTGAATTATTGTGAGAAATGCATGACTTTTTAAAAATTTTGTACTTTAACTTTGAAATAATATTTTTTAAAAAAATACAAAAAAACCCCATGTTTTTTCTTCTGTTTTTTCTCTCTGCTGCAGTACCTAGAAGAAGAATATCGTAAAGGAGCTAGAGAAGATGATCCGATGCCTCCTGTACAACCTTATCATTATGGATCTCATTATTCAAATAGCGGAACAGTTCTTCACTTTCTGGTTAGAATGCCTCCTTTCACAAAGATGTTTTTAGCTTATCAAGGTACATTTTCCTAGGTTTTTATGATGTAAATAATTTTAATTTCCTTGCTTTGAATAGGCAGTATTTGGATAGTCACAACACAGAACCAACAAACCATTGCAAATATTTACTTTAATCCTTTTTTTATAATCCTTAGAAATAGAAGTGCTGAAATGTATCGTGTGTGTTTGCACCAGTAAAAGTGCATACACATAGATAACAGAGAATTAAATGTATTCCTTGTTGATCACCAAATATTTAAGTGTGTTATATTAATTTCTAATTAATTTAATATGATTTCATCATTTTCAGATCAGAGTTTTGATATTCCAGACAGAACTTTCCATTCTACTAATACAACCTGGCGCCTTTCATCTTACGAATCCATGACTGATGTAAAGGAACTCATCCCAGAATTTTTTTATCTTCCTGAGTTTTTAGTTAATAGGGAAGGTATGCTTCAAAATGACATTTTTTTAATAATCCATCCAGCACTCAATCACACTGAATGCTGGAATTGTTGAACTTTTGGACTCATTTGGTAGATTGCAGATGTAATGGGAAAGAACAAAAAATACTTGACTCATGAGAGGGTGGTGAAAATAAAAAAGTAGAGATGGATGCATTTCATTCAGGAATAATGTTGAGGTACAGGATGGAAACTATACTGGTTGCATTTGTTTATTTCCTGTCATTATTTTTACAAATACCGTATTTTTTGGAGTATAAGACGCACTCAGGTTTTGAAGAGGCAATTTTTTAAAAAAAGTAGATATGTAGATTGAGGGATAGAGAGGGAGAGAAAGAGAGAGAAATACAGGTAGATAGGGAGAGAGAGAGTAGTTAGGTAGGTAGGTAGATAAAGGGATATATATATATATATATATATATATATATATATATATATATATATAGAGAGAGAGAGAGAGAGAGAGAGAGAGAGAGAGAGAGAGAGAGGGATAGAGAGAGAGACAGAGAAATGCAGTAGGTAGGGAGAGAGAGTAGATAGGTATGTAGGTAGAGGGACACAGAGAGAGAAATATAGAGAGAGAAATACAGTAGATAGGTAGGGGGAGAGAGAGAGTAGGTAGGTAGGTAGATAAAGGGAGAGAGAGAGAGAGAGAGAGAGAGAGAGAGAGAGAGATAAATACAGTAGGTAGGGAGGGAGAGAGAGAATAGGTAGGTAAGTAGATTTATCCATGTGCTGGAGAAGGAAATCGCTGAGAACCTGTAGCACCTAAAACTTTCTGCTGGCACAGCACTTGATCAATGTGATTCTCATCAACCACTCTAACTTAACAGCTTTCCGAAAGGAAAAAAAAAGGTTTTGCACTCTGCAAACCTCCCCAAAACGGCCCATTTTTCGTGAAAGCGGCCCCCCTTTTTTTCAAATAAAAGGCATGAATAGCCTTGCAGGGGCTTGCAGAGTGCTCCGGGGGGTGGGGTGGCGGGGCCAAAAATGAGCAAAAACCACCGTTTTTCGCGAAAACGGGCCCATTTTTTGTCAAAAAAATTGCATGCATAGCCTTATGGAGGCTTATATAGTGCTGCTAGGGGCTGGGTCGGGGCAAAAAACGGCCCATTTTTTGCTCATTTCTGCCCTCTCCAGCCCTCAGGAGCTGTCGGAGGCAAAAAAAATGCTGTATTTGGTGTATAAGACGCACCCAGATTTTCAGCCTCTTTTTAGAGGAAAAAAGGTGTGTCTTATACTCCGAAAAATATGGGAACTCAAGTTGATGAACATATCCAATACACCTCTTCTTTTTCTTATTTTTTCCCACAACCACTCTGTTGAGATGATAGAAAGTGACCAGCCTCAAGTCACTCAGCTGGTTTTCATGGCTAAGCCAGGACTAGAGCTCACGGTCTTGAGTTTCCTCAAAATTCTGTTTTATTAGAGATGTCATATAGGCACATCTGGGAAAACACAAATCTGAAAGCTTCCAGGTTTCCCACACCCAATTGAAAGTTCAAATCCCTGCCCAGCACCCACATGTCCATCACATGGTCCAATCAGATCCCGTCCCTACTGGAGATGCCTCCCAGTCACATCACTGCAGGTCCAGGGCAAGATGTCCTTGACTCTCTGAGAAAGGAATGTTATTTAGACTATATATCTCCCATACTACATATAATCCCCCCTCCCATTTTCACATAGCATTAAGTGTCGCAGGCCTGAAGGTCCAAATGCAAAAGATGGCTTCCAGGCCTGACACAGTAGTTGTAGATAAGAAGAAATTAGCCCAGTGGCCTGCTATAACAGAGTGTCGCAGAGCTTGGTTCTTCACCCTACTTTTTAATCTTAACTACTAGAACAGGTCATTAATTAGTTTAGGGCGCAGTATCTTGTATATTGCCACTCACACCCCGTAGTTAGCATCTTGTTTCAGAGCCCAGAGGCTATTTGATATGATTGGGAAGTAACAAACTGAAGTTGAACCAAAGCAAGATGAAGTGCTGTTCATTCACAAGATTCTTTGCTAGATCTGGTCTCATCTCTCAAGAAGTGGGTACTACCTTTCAGGGAAGCAGATCCATGATTCAAGAGTACTTCTGGACTTAGAACTACTGCTGAAAGGAAAAGTGAGGTTTATGACACAAAAAGCGTTTACCCAGTTCCAACTAGTATACTTATTGTTATACCTGAAATGGAATATTCCCTCATAGTTCCCCACTATCATGAAATCAGGGGGGGTTGAGGCCAGAAGGAAGGGCTTCTCTAAAATGGTCTCCACATTAGCCCCCCCCCCCAATAAAAATGATTCCAATGTTGATTCCCTTCTGAAAGCAAGTTAAGATTAAATTCCTTCCGTGAAATGCAAGTATTTTATTGCTCCAGTTACATAGTAGGTTTTAATTTTCTAATAATATTGTTATTATGCCATTATTGTTTATTTTGTTTGCTGGGAGTCATATACTTGCAAAATAATAAAAAATGGACCTTCAACTGTTGGTAAACAAAACATAGATCTCAATTGTTGTGTTAAACTTTATATCTAATCACAGGTCAAGTGGACCATTATTATCACTGAAAAACATTGTTTAAAAAATGGGTAATAGATAATAGATTCAAAATGTTTGGTTCATTCATAATAAACTGCAGATTGGTTAAAAAATAAGTTTTTCCTGGAGGAGGAGAAAAACAGGAGAAGTGTGCAAGTCCAAGATTCACCTTCAGATTTAAAGCTATATGCAAACTATGCAATTGATTTAATCAATTCCCCACTGTAAAATTTTGGAGAACAGAATTTTGCAACAATTGCTATGAGTTGGTTTTTAAAAAATATCGTGTGAAGATAAAAATGATTTTTATATTGATTATTTAGATTTAAGCCAACTAATATGAATTATTTCTATTTATAGGTTTTGATTTTGGGATACGTCAGAATGGTGAAAGAGTAAACCATGTGAACCTCCCACCCTGGGCTCGAAATGATCCAAGATTATTTATCCTGATCCACCGTCAAGCTTTAGAGTCTGACCATGTTTCTCAAACCATCTGCCATTGGATTGATTTAGTATTTGGGTATAAACAAAAAGGCAAGACCTCTGTTCAAGCGATTAATGTCTTTCATCCTGCTGTAAGTATCCTTTTTTAAAAATAATAATAATAATACATTTGCCCTTCATTCATTAACAGTATTAGATCCAGCATGTACAAGGAATCAAGGCTCATCTAAAATGTAGCATATTCTCATTCTTGTTTGGACATTCCTACTAAAAAACATCACGTGTGTCTTATATGTGTTAAGGTACTTTATTAGGCTGCAACCAACCCATTACTATATCCATAGAGTATATACTATATTGGTTAGTTCAAAGCTATCACTGCTTTCTTTGCATTGAAAAGAAAATGAAAACTGGGTGTTAGCTATATGTTGCTGATTTTTCGGAATGATCTCTTTAGCTGTTCCTTGGCCCTCAATAACAAATAGCAATCTCCCAGCATCCATTTTTAGGATGTGTTACGTAGAATTGGAATTATTGTGTCAGTTCCTGTTTCAGAATCCAACAGGACACTAAAGATGGTAGAACTGAAGATTGTGAGGATGTCAGGCAGAATCAACAGAAACAATCTTGGTCCAGTGCCTAATGTCATCCTCTAAGGAAGTGTTTTTTAACCTTAGCAGTTTTAAGATGTGTGGACTTCAAATCCATAAAGTCTACATATCTTAAAAATTGCCAAGGATGCGACTACCCTAAGACATCCATAGCAGTATCCGTTCTAAAATCAGCCCAAGATGCTCGCATTAAGCTGTAGATGGCTTCTATGGTGATAAAAATTAAAATATTTTAGAGTGACTAAATTATAGAAAGATCAAAGGTAAATCTGCAGAGGTTTAGAAGCTGGGAGATACAGGGTGTCTTTTATGTTCGTGCTTTATGTGTGGGACTTACCATTCTTTCCTACTGGATCTTTCTGGATCTTTTTATTTTGCTGATAACTGAACCAAGTGGAAGTCAGAATAACATTTGTTAGCTTGAAACTTTGGTGCTACTGTTTTGCCTCAGCTGCATAGTATACTTGCTTGGCTGCTTAATTTTTGTATTTAAAAAGTTTTATGTGTGCCTATTCAATGTAATGGTTAAGGTTTTGGACTAGAAATAGGGAGACACTGAATTCTAGTCCTCCCTTAGGCAGAGAAATAATTGAGTGCCTTTACTCCAGTTATTCTCTCTCAGCCCAATCCATTTCAAAGGGTGCTTGTTGTGGGGAAAATAGGAAGAGAAGGCATTACTTACACTACCGTGATTTTTAAAACAATAAGAGAAAACCAAAATCTAAGAAAAGGAACATATACATGCCCTAAGAATGAATTTTTCCCTTTAATGAACACACATGCTTATACATGTACATAGATATAATTTGTTTGTTTCTGATTTACATTTTAGACATATTTTGGAATGGATGTGTCAGCTGTTGAAGATCCAGTCCAAAGAAGAGCTCTGGAGACTATGATAAAAACATATGGGCAGACTCCTCGCCAGCTGTTCCACACGGCTCACGTCAGCAGATCGAAACCTATGGAAGGAGAACTCCCTGCTGCAATGGGATTATTAGTGCAGTTTGCTTTCAGAGAAACAAGGGAGCATACGAAAGAGATTGTCTATCCAGTATGTTTCATAATGCTACTGTGTTCATTATATAACAGAACTTCTTCCTGCAACATACTGCAATGTAACACACACACACACACAGAGACACTGACACTCAGACTATTTGTATATCTATCTCTTATTGTTTATCTCTTATTGCTTTTTTAATGGTAGGAGGATCTTGGGTAGAGAATTATCTGTAGAGAAATCGATGTTGTTTTTAAAGCTTTTGTTAAAGCGTCTGTCAAGGCTGTGTGTTACCTAAGTACCTCTTTTATTTCAATAAGTCATCTCCCCCCCCCCCTCCCGGATTGGAACAGCATCAAGTAATTCTTCCTGCTTTAGATTCCTTGTTCATTTTATGCTCATATATATTTCTACTAGAACAATTATCTGTGTCTCCCAATGGAGAAGTCAAGAGCTGCTATTTCTAAAATAATGCTTTAAAAGTAGCATTGTTCTTCAAATACTGTTACTCAATTTCCGTAGAGATGAGTTTAATCAAAAGACCCAACCACATTTTTAAAACTCAGAAAATAAAGATAGCGTTGTGATCCAGCTTTATTAAACCTTTAGACCTGGGTTAGACATAATGGTCCCAGTCTGATACAATGGCTTCTTCACATTTGGATGTGCGTTATGGGTGACCTCTCCCAAATCACTAAATAATGATTTAATAGACTGGCACTATCAATTCTGAACCGGTCAAGTAGATTCCCTGTCCATTGCACAATAAATGACATAAATACCTGACCAAAAGCATCAAGATAAAAGCAGTATATTAATTGGAAAATTAAACTAATTCAGCTAAATTAATTAAAATATACAGGTAATCAATGGATCCCCAATTGCACATGGCAGCCATTTTTACCCACATGCAGAGTTAGACTCTGACTTGCACAAACATATGAACATCCTTCCTTCCTTCTAACAGAGAGAGAGTGGGTGGGTGGGTGGGAGGAAGAATGAAGTTAGAGTAAGAGATAACTGAACTGGAAATGGCAGAAAAGAGAAAGTGGAAAAATAAAACTGGAGGGAAATGAGACGCAGAGACAATTGGACAGCAAAGAAAAGAGAGAAACTGTATTTAAGTATTATTAAAAGACTATAGATTTAAATTCATCAAACAACTCTTCCTAAGCAACAGCTTATTTTTCAAAGGCTGATATCATTTGTAACAATGATGGTGTAGTTATCTGCACCAATTGTTGTGTGTCAATGGCTTCTTTTATGCAAATTGGCCAATTTAAGATGACTACTAGGTCTGTGCAACTCATCAGAATGCAAGGTAAAAAGGCACTTTGGAATGGATGGGGACAGACACAGTTGCGATTGCTGTCTCTAACCTTTTCTCGGGGATCACATGGCTGCCATTGGCATTAGGGCCCTGTGCCAGGGAAAGATGTGTTTGGTAAAGAGTCAGGCACAGGTGCTGCATTAGCGCCTCACAAGCTCTGGAACATGTTTTGTGCTTTCTAATGAGAAGCACTATGCAATCCTAATAACCACCCTCTAGTTTAGGGGTCTCCAACCGTGGCAACTTTAAGCCTGGAGGACTTCAACTCCCAGAATTCCCTAGCTAGCTTTGCTGACAGCTGGCTAGGGAATTCTGGGAGTTGAAGTTCGCCAGGCTTAA
Organism: Natrix helvetica; assembly: GCF_964273705.1. Lineage (NCBI taxonomy): Eukaryota > Metazoa > Chordata > Lepidosauria > Squamata > Natricidae > Natrix > Natrix helvetica. The sequence goes on along the minus strand of NC_138552.1, from coordinate 220,617,322 downwards.
AGTTGCCACGGTTGAAGACTTCTGCTCTAGTTCACAATAAAGTGTTTGGGAGAAAAATTGGATGGGTAAATATGTTCTCCAACAATTTCATTAGAAATAAAAACACATTAAACCTGGTGTTTAAAAATTGTTTTAAAACTGATTGCTGTTTTGTTTTGTTTTAGAGTCCTTTACCTTGGATCAGAGGCTTAAAATGGGGGGAGTACGTAGGTTCTCCCAGTGCCCCTGATCCACTTGTCTGCTTTAGCCAACCACATGGAGAAAGATTTGGCTCCTTGCAGGCTTTACCAACTAGAGCAATTTGTGGTCTGTCCCGAAAGTTCTGCCTTCTGATGATCTACAGCAAAGAGCAAGGTAAGAACTCTAGTACACAGTCCTAGCAGAAACATTGGAAACCAGAGTTCAAAAAAGGCCAAACTATCCTCTTTATCCATTGGTTCAGTCATCCAAGGATGACAACTGAGTTATTGAGGCCCATACTGTATATTACTGAGTGGCGTAATTGCTGTAGAGATCTTAAATTGGGTAGAAAGTTTGTGAAATGGCTCCCACATGAGCTATAGCAGTTCTGAGGACAACTGTAGAAACATCCACAATGAAGTGGCTCAGCAGATGTAATAAGGTTCTCTCTACTCCATGTTGAAATTATTGCCCTTAGGTAGCTTCCTGTAGAGATGGCTCACATATGTTTTGGATCCCACAGGAATCAGTTCCTGTATAAGTAATGTAATTCTGTTTTATTAGGGATTCATTAGGCAACAAAAACATATGAGGAAGCGTTAGAACTCCCAACATTTTTTCTTGTTATGACAAGTTCATTGCTTTAGATTTTAACATAGGGAATATGGAAAGTTTATCTTATTTTTTTTCCAAACAAAGTTTTTTATTTTTGTTACATATTTGAAACTCTTTTGTGAACAAAGTGTTGTCCGTTTGTTTCCCTTTAACATTCTCACATATACACAATTCATTTTACATTATATTTCCATTTCCAATTTTAGCTGTATTATTTTCTTCCCATATTTTCTGTCTTAGACTTAATCTTTTCTTAACACATAAACAATGTCATTATTTATCCCTTCAGAAATAAACCAAATTTATCATTTCATTTCCATCTATTTTCTATAGGTAATATATATCTTCAAATTCAGGTTTTATATAATAAGCATTTTACTTAATTAGTTTCCACAATTAATAATATTAATATAATTCCCTCACATCTTAATTAGCTACATTACCAGGATTGACATATTTATCTTATGAAGACCACATAATTAAGGCCTTAAAAGGTTTGTAAGATGGAAGACGTTGTTAAAATAACACTGATTTTAATAAAATTAAGTAAAAGAAGAGATTCCAGTGTTTGCTTTTTGAAAAAAAGATACATGATAGAGTACCTTGAAATGTCAACTGAATTCCAGATCTGTTGCAGGTGTTAGAAGCATGCATAGTACAGATATCCAGTGGTCAGCCATCCTGAGCTGGGGATATGCAGATAATATCTTAAGATTAAAAAGCAAGCAAAGTGAACCTCCAGTAAACTTTATACAGAGTTCACAATTTCACCAGGTAAGACTTGTTAATTCTGTTTCTGCTCGACTAACTTAGCATGGGAGGGGGGAGGGAAGCAATCCTTAACAAATAAAGTCTGCTTTAGATGTATTGATCCTTGTCTAATAAATCACTTTATCAAACTGAGAATGAACCTATAACTTTGCTACAAACTCCTTCCTAAACACTTGTAATGTCGTAATCCATAATTCAATTTCTTAATAATGGAAATGATTTAAGTCTATGCTAGTGTTATTGTAGTACAACACAGAAAGAAAACAGAAGGCAATCCATACAGTTACAATTAGTCATCAGTAGGATGTGAACTTTTATGATTTTGTATTTGTTTAATCAAATGCATTAAAGGATGAATGTTCCTAGTTGCAAACAAAGAGCCAGCTGCTGTTTTTCCTGCTTCTCATCAATCACACTATTCATAAGTGTTTTTGTTACCTAGTCCACACAATTGTAGAATGTAGGTGTGTATGGCCTCTGGTCCAGGCAAATTAGTACCACAATAAACTGCTCTGACATTCATGCTACTCCCTGACTTTTTAAAATCTGTGTTGGCTTTTGATCCTATTTAAATAGATAAAGTTGCTACTTTATGGTTATTATACTATCAGACTTGGGGAATCACTGCTCACTTCAGTAGTTAGCAGAAAATGATTCTCCGTCTGAATTAGGTGGGCAAAAGTACATGATTCCAGAGCCCAGTTACATGTGCATGGTATACTCATTATATCAAAAGCTTGAGCTGCAGAGTTTAGAGTTGCAGTTTTCCACCTGTTACTTAGAAAGCTTATTTCCAGCACCCTTAATAACTTTCTTGTGTAGTTTGCTATATGATGCAGAGTAACTACAGTAGGAGAAATTTTAGTTGTATATGTGAGTCAATGCTTGTAGATTTGCAACTTGATTACTGTAAGTGTGGTTGTGGCTTTTTTCAGTGGAGGAGTGGAATGAGTTCAAGAGCAAAACTGGACTTTATTTCAGTAATGCAACTTAAAAGGTGAAACTAATATATGAGATAGACTCATTACATGCAAAGCAAGATAGTTCAAGCTGTGATTTGTCATAATTATGGCTTACAGCTCATGAAAACCCCACATCCACAATCTCAGAAAATTAGAATATTGTGAAAAGGTGCAATATTCTAGGTACAAAGTGTCCCACTCTAATCAGCTAATTAAGCCATAACACCTGCAAAGGGTTCCTGAGCCTTTAAATGGTCTCTCAGTCTGGTTCAGTAGGAATCACAATCATGGGAAAGACTGCTGACCTAACAGTTGTGCAGAAAACCATCATTGACACCCTCCATAAGGAGGGAAAGCCTCAAAAGGCAATTGCAAAAGAAGTTGGATGTTTCCAAAGTGCTGTATCAAAGCACATTAATAGAAACATATGTGGAAGGAAAAAGTGTGGAAGAAAAAGGTGCAACAAGCAGCAGGGATGACCGCAGCCTGGAGAGGGTTGTCCAGAAAAGGCCATTCAAAAGTTTTGGGGACTTTTACTAGGAGTGGACTAAGGCTGGAGTCAGTGCATCAAGAGCCACCACGCACAGACGGATCCTGGACATGGGCTTCAAATGTCATATTCCTCTTGTCAAGCCACTCCTGAACAACAAACAACGTCAGAAGCGTCTTACCTGGGCTAAAGAAAAACAGACCTGGTCTGTTGCTCAGTGGTCCAAAGTCCTCCTTTCTGATGAGAGTGACTTTTGCATCTCATTTGGAAACCAAGGACCCAGAGTATGGAGGAAGAATGGAGAGGCACACACTGCAAGGTGCTTGAAGTCCAGTGTGAAGTTTCCACAGTCTGTGTTGATTTGGGGAGCCATGTCATCTGCTGGTGTTGGTCCACTGTGCTTCATTAAGTCCAGCGTCAATGCAGCCGTCTACTAGGAGATTTTGGAGCACTTTATGCTTCCTTCCACAGACAAGTTTTATGGGGATGCTGACTTCATTTTCCAGCTGCCCACCCTGCCAAAAACACCAAAACCTGGTTCAATGACTGTGGGATTACTGTGCTTGATTGGCCAGCAATCTCGCCTGACCTGAACCCCATAGAGAATCTATGGGGCATTGTCAAGAGAAAGATGAGAGACATGAGACTGAACTATGCAGAAGAGCTGAAGGCCGCTATTGAAGCATCCTAGTCTTCCAAAACACCTCAGCAGTGCCACAGGCTGATAGCTTCCATGCCACACCGCGTTGAGGCAGTAATTGCTGCAAAAGGGGCCCAAACCAAGTACTGAGTACATATGCATGCTTATACTTTTCAGAGGTCCGATATTGTTCTATGTACAATCCTTGTTTTATTGATTGCATGTAATATTCTAATTTTCTGAGATGATGGATTTGGGGTTTTCATAATCATCACAATTATGACAAATCACGGCTTGAACTATCTTGCTTTGCATGTAATGTGGCTATCTCATATATTAATTTCACCTTTTAAGTTGCATTACTGAAATAAATGAACTTTTGCACGATATTCTAATTTTTCGAGTTTCACCTGTAATCCTCTTTGGCAGTCTTTGAGATAAACAACAGATAAAACATAAATACTGTTTAAATGTCTCACTTTTTTGTATCTAAGGTAACAAGTTGTGCCTGGGTGCCAGACAGCTGCCAACTTTTTACTGGAAGTAAATGTGGAGTTATTACAGCGTATATCAACAGATTCACTAGTAGCACTGTAAGTATATAAAACTGAGGCTATAGCTGCTTAAAATCTGCCTGTAGTTTAGTTGAATTAGTTTGCCTAATATAGTCCTTCTTTCCCAATCTTAGATCTTGTGTCTTTCTTGCCCATCCCTCATTAAATTATTAAATTATTTGATTTCACTTTTTTTGTATTTTGCCAAACGTACCAGGTTTATTTGAACATCTAGATTAAAGTTTGGACATCTATAAAATAAATGTTTAACTTTTACCTCTGCCATTTTGCTAATAGTTATAAAAGTGTGTGTGTGTGTGTGTGTGTGTGTGTGTGTGTGTGTGTAATTTTACCTACATACTGTATATACATGTATATATATCCCGTATTTTTCGGAGTATAAGACACACCTTTTTTCCTCAAAAAAGAGGCTGAAAATCTGGGTTATACATTGAATACAGCATTTTTTGCATCCCGAAGCCCCGCCCCTTTCACAAAAATGGCCGTGCATACCCTTATGGAGGCTTTCAAAGAGTTCCTGGGGGCTGGGGAGGGCAGAGATGAACAAAAAAGGGTCATCCCCCCCACCCCGCAGCCGCCAGCAGCACTCTATAAGCCTTCGTAAGGCTATGCATGCAATTTTGTTGACAAAAAACTAGCCCGTTTTCATGGAAAACGGGCTGTTTTTTGCTCATTTTGGGGGGTCCACCCTCCCCAGGAGCACTCTGCAAGCCCTCCCAAAGCCTTTTCATGCCTTTTTAAAAAAAACAATGGGCCCGTTTTTGCAAAAAACGGGCCGTTTTGGGGAGGTTTGCAGAGTGCAAAAACGTTTTTTTCCTTTTGGAAAGCTCTTTAACTGATTGATGAGAATTACATTGATCAAGTGCTGTGCCAGCAGAAACAAAGTCTTAGGTGCTCCAGCGATTTCCTTCTCCAGCACATGGATAAATACACCTGGAAACATCTACCTACCTACCTACCTACTTTATTCCCCCCCCTCTCTCTTTCTCTCCCTCTCTCTGCCTCTCTCCCTACCTACCTACCTACCTACCTACCTACCTACCTACCTACCTACCTACCTACAAACTGTATTTCTCTCTCTTTCTCTCCCTCTCTCTGCCTCTCTCCCTACTTACCTACCTACCTACCTACAAACTGTATTTCTCTCTCTTTCTCTCCCTCTCTATCCCTCCATTTATCTACCTACTTTTTAAAAAAATTGTCTCTTCAAAACCTTGGTGCGTCTTATACTCCGAAAAATACGGTATATAACCACCAAATATTGTTGTTCCTTTAAAATATTAGCTTGAAATATAAATTTATAATAAGTAATTTAGTTAGGAATCTCTTAACTTTCAAGTATTTTGGTCCTCATCTATTACCCTAAAAATAAGCAAACCTATGGGCTATATTTTTCTTCTTCTTTATTTATCATCTAGATTTATATGGCTGTACTATCAGTATATGACTCAGAATGGCTAACAATAGTAAAATAAACATAGCAATCATTATAAACAATTAGAATCAAGTTTTGCCTTTAGCAAAATAATAATTACACCACAATGGGGTTATCCCAATGCTGACACCCAGTGCTTGGTTGAAGAGACTGGTTTTTACTGGCAAGATTAAGGACATCCAAATCTCAAGGGTATGTTGTTCCAAAGAGCAGGTATCATGACAGAGAAGACCTGCTTTCTGGATTGCATTAGATGGCACTGTTTAATAGAGGGTACTAGCAGCATACTACCCTGCCAGACCTTGTAATTGGAGACGAGCAGTGCACAAAAAAATGAAGGGCTTAATAGGTGATAATCAGTGTCTTGAATTGCACCTGGAGGTCTAGTGGAAACTAGTGAAATTCCTTGAGAAGTATCACAGTATCTAGGTGAACTGAGGAATCCATATCACTCCATTTTAGAACTAGCTGCAATTTTCAGATGATCTTCAGGAGCAGCATTATCTAGAGCAGGACTGTCAAACTCACGGCCTAAGGGCCAGATCTGTCATGTGACGCCACTGTGATGTGAGTTTGACACCCCTGATCTAGAGTATGTTGCAGCAATCCAAACAGGGTGTGATCCAGTGGTGGGTTTCTATTATTTTTACTACTGGTTCGCTTGTGCACGTGATCTTCTGTGCATGTGCAGAAGCATCCGGGCAGGTGGGCGGAGTCTCCCACCTCTGGTTCGCCCCATCCAGGCTGAACCAGCAGCACCCCACCTCTGGTGTGGTCAATGCATGAGTGAAAGTGAATAGGGCTTCTGATCTAGGTATAGGCCGAATTGTCAGACGGCCCTGGCCCCATCTCTGCCTCCAACACAGAGTGCTCATCAGAGTCTTCCCCAGACTCCAGGACTGGCACATGTTCCTCCCCAACCTCCTCACTGTTTGAGTCTGCCATCAGCTCCACTGGCCACTGGCAGGCCACAACAGAACAGCCCTGAAGTGTACATCAGTGTTACCACATTCAAAGCCAAAGGTGGTAAATTCTCAGCTCAGGGTGGCTGAGGATGGGCAGGGGATAGTCCTAAATACCTATAGCAACTCAGTCTTGTCAAGATTGACATGTTTCAGTCCATTCAGGCAGTGGAGGAGAAGCTTTATGTATGTTTCCTTTCTGAGCTCTAGATTGTATCTTTTAAAGGGTAAGTAAATGGAGCTTATCGCTATGTTGATGGCTTTTGATAGCTGACCTGTTCGAATAGCAAGCTTCCAGGAAGGAAACAAAAAGCTAGAATGCATCTTTTGTAGCAGATAACACTGATAAGCAGGGAACAACACCAGATAAGCCATCAGCGAAGAGACAATATTCTAATCAAGGAACTAGTAAGGAAGAAACAGGATCCCTACCAAAACTGGCAGAGCAAGGTATTATATATAAACAGCCAACAAATCCCACTTTCTCTTGCACTAATTATGTTATCTATCTATCTATCTATCTATCTATCTATCTATCTATCTATCTATCTATCTATCTATCTATCATCTATCATCTACCTACCTACCTACCTACCTACCTACCTACCTACATACATACATACATACCTTATCTATCTATCTATCTATCTATCTATCTATCTATCTATCTATCTATCTATCTATCTATCTATCATCTATCATCTATCTATCTATCTATCTATCTATCATTATCTATCTATCATCTATCTATCTATCATCTCTCTATCATCTCTCTATCATCTCTCTATCATCTATCTATCTATCTATCTATCTATCTATCTATCTATCTATCTATCTATCATCTATCTATCTATCTATCTATCTATCTATCTATCTATCTATCTATCTATCTATCATCTATCTATCTAATCTTTTATGGCACATCTAGAGTCCATTTTAATAAATGCAGTTTCACTTCTGATTATTGCACTGAACGCCATCAAATTCTCTATGTAACAACTGAAGTCATACTTTGTATTTTCATCTTAGGGGGAAATTCCCCACCCAGGTTTTGGGTTACACATATCAAAGGGATTTTGTCAGTTTAAGTAATTATTCTCTGATTTAGAAAAAAGATGATTCTTATATGAATTTGTATCCAAAATATGCTGTTATTAAGTGATTTTTAAAATGGGAAATAATCTTTTCATTTTTCAAATTTTCTAAAAAGTCTCCTTATTCCTCTGGTTAAGCAGTTTGTTGGGTGATTCTGAAATCTGAAAGTAGTACTTTCATAACAGCAGTACTTTTTAAAGTAAATTATTGCAACACAGACTTTGCTTTGGTTTGTGAACATGTTCAGTCAGTCAGTGAGATAAATGAGAACATTTGTGTCACTGCTGTTCAGTTGTAGATCCTTGGATTGCCTTTTTCGGGAGCCTCACACACTGGACCACATAGAGCAGAGGTCCTCAACCTTTCTGGCTCTGTGTACTGGTGGTGGTGGAAATGGCGGGGGAGGAGAGGAGATGGTTTCACAGGTGCGCCATTTGTGCAAATGCAGCTTTGCGTGCTCGCCTGCCATTTGTGTGGCCTGGTTCCCAACATGCTGTGGTCTGGTATTGGGCCATGGACTGGAGATTGGTCAAAAAGCGGACAAAAAATGCTCTACAGAGAATCATTAAAACTGCCCAGAATATCACCGGGCTCCAGCTACCAGTCCTGGTTGACATCTTCGCATCTCACTGTTTGAGGAAGTTGCATAACATTTTCAGAGACTCTTCCCATCCTGCTTACAATCTTTTTAGATTGCTGCAGAAGATACCTAACAATTAAAACTAGGACCACACGTCTTCTGAATAGCTTTTATCCCAGAGCTATAATTGCACTCAACAATGAACTAAGGGGTCACCATCAGTGAGCTATTGGAAAGGACTACTTGGTCTGTTGTGTGGATGTTTGGGGGGTTTAGGCGCAGGGAATTTTTTGGTGTGGGTGTGGGTGTTTGGAGATTGTTATGTGTGTTGGGTCTGGTCTCTGGATGTTATGTGAATTGTGTTGTATGTGTAAACTGTGTATATACATACATTGACAATAAAGTAAAGTAAAGTGGCGTAGTTAGTAGCATGAGAAGAGGCCATATGATATGACAGTATGTTCGCTAAGGTCTGTTTAGGTTTCTTTTCTAAAATGAATATTAACTTAGAGAAACAATGAGATTTTGCACAGAGCAATAAATAAGGAAAAGCATTGTCAGTTACATGCACTAACTTGTGAACATGGTCTAAATACCTCTCAGTGGCCTTCTTATCTATAAAAGGTAGGTCAGATGCTGAAACATTGTTTTCAGTGTACAATCTGAATATGCATTATTTGCCCAAAATTATTTGCAGCGTAATAAATCTTGAGATTTGGTATATTAATGGGTTGTTGAAGTCTAGCAGCCTTCCTTTTGGGATTCCAACAAGACAGTGCTGTACCTGGTATATCAAAGCTATTGTCTATCACCTCTGCTTTCCGTCATTATCAGCTTATTTTATTACATTCTTGAATCTTAATTAGCTCTCTCACGTTTAAGAGAGGAAACAGCAGAATTTTTTTTAAAAAAACAGCATGGGGTAAAAGTTTCTGATTTTGCACACCATTTGGTTACAGCTAAAGAAGTATATTGTATATATCCTCTCATGAATTACTAAGCAACAACATGTGCTGTAAAATAGGCAGCTATTTAGAGCTTTCCTCTGTGCTAATAGCTACATGAAAGATTTAAATGAGCTAGTTTTCACAGTTAATGCCATAGTAGCAATTGTTTGTCAATCAAGCATTCAGTTTTAAAGAAAAGCTTGAACGGAGACATAAGCAGTCTTGGCTTACTGTTTTTGTAACTGAAATTGAGAAAAAAAAACAGTTATACAGGACTAAAATGGTTACGACATTGGACTTAGCAACAGGAAGGTTGGCAGTTCGGGATCCAAACACCCTCTGGTGGAGTGAGCTCCGGTTCCTTGTCCCAGCACCTGCAAACCTAGCAGTTTAAAAACATGCAAATGCAAGTAGATAAATAGGTACCCCTTTGGTGGGAAGGTATCAGTGTTCTGTGCACCTTGGCACATAGTCATGCTGACCACATGATCACAATAGCATCAGATAATGCTGGCTCCCTCAGCTAAGAAACAGAAATGAGTACCGCCCCTAAAATCAGACACAACTGGACAGGGGAAACCTTCCTTTCAGGGAAAATGTAATAAAATGGCACTTGTTAATCAGTAAAATAATGAATGAAGCAGTTGTATCTTTAAATATAGTCTCAAGTTTGACTTGTAATATACTACATTTGTTCCCACCTTCTGCTAAATTTATGGTTGTCTGTTTTCCTTCGCAGCCTTCTGAAATCGACATGGAGTCTCAGATGCATCTATATGGACACACTGCAGAGATCACCGGCTTGCTTGTCTGCAAACCCTATAGCATCATGATAAGTGTGAGCAAAGATGGAACCTGTATCATATGGGATTTGAACAGGTATCAGCATTTTAAATCACACTCCTTACTGTATTGAATGTCCCCAGATTCTAAATTATAAATGAAGATTGATTTGTTCCATCTTATAAAATTAACAGTAAGATTGCTTAACCCTGTGTATTTTGCCCCATCTACATGCTGATGATAGTTAAGAGTGATATTCCAATATTAGTATCGGAAATAAGGATTTAAAGCATTACTTTAAAATGTTACAACTGCTATTAATGATGAGAGTGGTTCTTTGAACAATCAAATCATTGTTACAGGCTCTGCTATGTGCAAAGTCTTGCTGGGCACAAAAGTCCTGTTACGGCAGTGTCTGCTAGTGAAACAACAGGGGACATTGCAACTGTTTGTGATTCAGGTAGGTGCCTTATCAAGTGGAAGTAATGCAAACTAGCAATGCTAAGCCTAGGGAGTTAATTTTATACAATTTTTCATAGAATTGCAAAGGAAATAGTAAGAAGTTAAATCTTTATCTTAACTTTGATCAAGATATGCAAGCTTTTGCATTGTGCAGAAGTCTTCCTTGGTCAGAATAAAAATGTGACTGATTTCCAACTATGCTGAGAAGAGGTTAACTAAATAACTTAATTTCCAGTATTAACTTCTGGTGGATGAGTGTCTATAAGTGAAACGGGCTTACCCGATAGCCCCTCATTTGTCTTAAAAGTGTAGAATAAATAATCTAGGAAGAATGGTTTAGAATTGGAAAAGTGGTTGCTGTGCTTGTGTTCAGGCTATGGCAGAGGTGAATAACTGTGGCAACTTTACAACCTGTAGACTTCAACTCGCAGAATTCCTGAGTCAACCATGTTCTGGGAGTTGAAGTCCATAGGTTATAAAGTTATCATACTTTCTCACTCCTGCTCTAAGGCCTGGGTGATTGGCTAACTAGTTAACATATCAGAAAGTCATTGGCATACAAGAGAATCAGAAAATAGTTTAAGGTCCAGCACATTGTTCATAATAGGTTGCAATAATAGCTTGCTATTATTAGAAATTGAGAAGGGAATTATATTTAAATATCACTGGAGGACTTCTCCTTCCTGTAATAGATTCTTGGGTTGTGACTAATGAATTCTTGTGAAAAGCCAATATATATTACTCTGAATTTTCTGGCACCATTTGGTGCAACAAGGGAGTTCTTAGTCTGTCAAGGATTTTCTTAACAGTCCTAAAAAGAATAGAAAGAAAAATACCTTGATACATAACTTAACAAACAATGCACGAGTTCTTAATGCAAGGTGCAACCATCCAGTCTTGTGTAGTTTTAATAGGAGACTTACTTATTAAACCAATGAAACCACAACTCTAAAATGGGATTTGTTGGGAAAAGAAAAATTCAGGGAAAAACAATAGGAAAATAAACATACAAAGAAATCCCAGCTAAAATCACTACAAACAAACTAGCCAAAGAAATTAAATTTTATCTGCTTCAATAAGTTGATGGGTTTCAGTCCATATTCAGCAGTTGTTACACAAAAGATTACCGAAGAAGTTTCTCTCAGCTTTCTGCTCAGAAATTTATTTTTCTAAAGCACAATCCTTAGTTTCAAATAAAAAATAATTATGGAAAGCCAGTCCTTTGGGCAGATTGTCTGCTGCTATGCCCAAACATAAAAATGCTTTGATACTTGATATCCTGGGTTTAACCTGCAAATAACAAATGATCCAGGAGCTAAACGTACTTTCCTAATGATCCTTGGCGAAATTGTAAAATACAATCTAATTTTCCCCAATTGTGCCACTATATAAATGGATTATACAGGGGAGACTTTCAAGAGGAAACAAAATCTGAATTCAGTCACGTCAGTGTGGAGTCAATTTATCAGATCCTATAGGAGACCCGGTGGTTCAGTGGCTAAGACCCTGAGCTTGTCGATCAGAAGGTCGGCAGTTCAACGGTTCGAATCCCTAGCGCCGCATAACAGAATTAGCTCCTGTTACTTGTCCCTGCTTCTGTCAACCTAGCCTTTCAAAAGCATGTAAAAATGCAAGTAGAAAAATAGGGATCACCTTTGGTGGGAAGGTAACAGTGTTCCGTGCGCCTTCGCCGTTTAGTCATGCTGGCCACATGACCGCAGAGATGTTTTCAGACAGCGCTGGCTCTTCGGCTTTGAAATGGAGATGACCACCGCCCCCTAGAGTTGGGCACTACTAGCACACTATATATGGTACTTTTAATACTTAAATTTTACTGTACATATTAAATAAACCAATGATAGAGCCATACAACTTATAACTTTCTCTTATTGAAAACAAACATATCCCCAACATATTTTTATTGGGGATAAGCTATTTAATGTTTACTTATGCATAGTTCCTGAAATCTGGGTTTTATTAAGACAGCTACCAAAGCTCATTCACCAAAATCCAGGGTAGGAAGAGCAAGAAGTGTTTTCCTGCATTACCTTCTTTTCAAATTGTTGGAAGAAATGTCCATCCGGGTTCAGTTCCAAGTGGGAAGAAAGACACTGGAAACATGGAGACTGCGTGGAAAGATGGTTTTAATGGTGGACAGGAACACATGGTTTGAGATCCTGGGAGGAAAAGGCACATGGGTGAGAGAGAGAGAGAGATTTATACCCGCTCCTGGGCCCCACCTTAGAACTTCCTGTTCATGTATTCTGATTGGTGATCAGACTCCTAGGGGGCGGGGGTCTTAACTAACTTTGTAGGCTGTCTGTCTCCCAGGCTTGGTTGAGCCTTGCTGATGGTTGTAATCTTTCCAGGTGCCATGTGGTGAGATGGGTAGAGCCTAATCCTCTCATGTCCTGAGGGCCATGTCTTAATCCCATCACCCTGGATCTTAAGGAGAGGAGGGAGCGGACAGGGAGCTGCAGGAAGCAGCTTTGTCCTTAAAACATGTTTCTCCTTTTGTCATCCAGGGAACTTATTCTGCCTTTTCAATATTTCCTAAAATATTTCATTTTTCTAGGAGGGGTGAGTGCTAACTTTCTACAAAATGTTGCAGTTTGTGGATTCCTTGCAAGCTTCAAGTCGCTTTTGCTCTCTTTTCTCCCAATTGATCCTGCCCAGAGATAACAGCCTCAGTCCATTTTCTCCTTTGTCACTTCTGTCTTGCTGATCTGTGCTTGTAAACTGCTGGTTCTCTTTTGTAATTTCCTCCTCCCTGCAGCATAATGGGCAGTGTCCTCTCCATTGTGATTTCCTCTTCAGACTAAGGATCAGGTGAGATGATCAGGGCTTTTACTGAAGCCTTATGCCCTCCAGGTATGATTGCTGTCCCTTCAAAAGGCAAAAGCAAAGTGTTGAAAAAACATGAAGGACATTCAGGCTTCATAAAGGGCCTGAAGTAGTTTCGTTGCTTTGCATTTACCATATATTTGCATCAAACTGGCAGGCTTACTGAGTAAGGACTTCTGTTGTCTAAGTGGTTCCACTGAAGGTCATAATTTGCACTTTTGGAAACAATGTGCTCAGCCAGAGTGCTATTTGTTTGATTACGATTTGCAAACCACATTATATAGTATTATGTCTGAACCAGAACTGTATGATTTATTCAGTGAAGTACAGTGTTATTAAAATAAACAACAGCTTAGCACAATGTGTTAACCTAATCTCTTTTCCCAACAGTAGTTGGTCATAAATTACTGTAAAGCTAATCAAAGCAAGTCTACCATGATCGAGCTGCTACTGGTATTCCCTTTAGAAATACTCTTTCCTGTTCTGAAAAAGCCTGTTCTTTATTTATATACTGATTTAGTTGATCTGGATCCTAGAGCTTTTCAAGGCTTTGAATTCTCTGTTTGATTTGGACCCAAGGTTGAAACTCTCTTGATGGATCAAGTCTGAATTCATGAAGCCTTTTACTGTATTCTCTATGAAGGAGTCTTCTATAGATAAGTTTTGGGGTTGAATACCATCTGTACGCTGATGATACGCAGCTGTACATCTCAACCCCAAACCACCCCAACGAGGCTGTCGAAGTGATGTCCCGGTGTTTGGAAGCCGTCGGGGTCTGGATGGGGGACAACAGACTCAAACTCAACCCCTCCAAGACTGAGTGGCTGTGGCTACCGGCACCCCAGTTCAGCCAGCTAACTCCATCGCTGGCCATAGGGGGTGAACAACTCCCCCCTGTGGAGCGGGCGCGCAATTTGGGTGTCCTCCTAGATGCCCGGCTGTCTATGGATGACCATGTGGCAGCCGTGGCAAGGGGGGCGTTCCACCAGGTTCACCTGGTGCGTCAATTGCGCCCCCTACTGGACCGGGATGCCCTACGCACGGTCACTCATGCGCTGGTGACGTCTCGCCTGGACTACTGCAATGCCCTCTACATGGGGCTTCCCTTGGGACGCATCCGAAGACTACAGCTAGTCCAGAACGCAGCCGTGCGGGTGATTATGGGGAGCTCAAGATACTCCCACGTGACACCTCTCCTGCGCGAGCTGCACTGGCTACCTGTGGTTTTTCGGGTGCGTTTCAAGGTATTGATTACCATCTTTAAAGCGCTCCATGGCACAGGACCCAGTTACCTGCGGGAGCGTATCCTCCCGCACACATCCCTACGACCAATCCGCTCTCACAGGGAGGGACTACTACTGGTGCTGTCCACTAGGCAGTGCCAGCGGGCGACGCCTAGGGGTAGGACCTTCTCTGTGATGGGCCCAACCCTGTGGAATGACCTCCCCCCCGACATTAGAACTACCACTGACTTCCGTTCCTTCCGTCAAAAATTAAAGACTCACCTGTTTCGATTAGCTGGCCTGGCACATTCTTAGTTTTTACCTCCCGGTGGATATATTTTAATGGGTAATTTTGGGTAATATTTTAACTCCTGGGTTATTAGAGTTTTTAATGTACTATATTTATTATTCTATATACAGTCTTGCAACCTCCTCCACCTACGTATTTAATTATTTAACTGTTTTATGTATGTATTTTATAACGCATTTTAGTGACTGTACACCGCCCCGAGTCCCTTTCGGGAGAGGGGGCGGTCTATAAATACGAATAATAAATAAGCATATGATATCTGGGCTGCAAAAATCCAGTTCACACTAGATGGTAGTGGAGTTACATTTTTGTATACCTTAGTGTTGCTTCAAAGCTATATGCAGTGGTGTCAAACTGGCGGCCTGCAGGCTGGATGCATCACATGCAGTCCACGCCCACCCCAGCTCCATGTAGCGATACGTCACATGAAGGCAATGTGACACTGCGAGTTTGACATCTGTGCTATATAGTATAGCTACTTGATGCATAATCCCCCTTCTAAGAATATGCAAACGTGCTTCATGGGAAAGGAAAAAGAACACTTTCCGCTTTCAGTTTTATGGAACACTCCTTTACCTTTAAACTGTAAAATATCTAGTTCTTGAGTTAATGTTCCCAAACCAAGACCATCCTGTAATTGCACCAACATATAATTGTTTTTATTACATTAAGACAGCAAATTTCTTTTATAAATACTGTGTTTCCCCGAAAATAAGACAGGGTCTTATTTTCTTTTTACACACAAAATATGGCTTGGGCCTTATTATGAGGGGAGGGTTAATTGTTTTGGGGTTGCCGGGTGGCTGCTCTCTTGCGAGCGGGCTCCTAAAGAGCTAGGCACAGCCTCATGGGCGAATGGCTGTGTTGCGCTGTCGCAGCAGTGCAACACAACAGCTATGAAGCGACCACGCTCACAAGCAGCTACCTGGCAAACCCCCTTTCCAGCCAGGCACAGCACCATTCATTGACCTGGAGGTATTGCCAAGCTGTGTGAGCACCTGTTCACCGCCGCCCAGCTCCCGCGGCTTGGCGCCTTCAAAATGCAAGTGAATGGCACTCTGCACAGCTGGAGAGGGAGGTTGCGCGACCGGCTGTTCCGCTCTCGCTCACGTGCCTCCCAGCCTCACGATGCCCTTGCCCAGCTCTCCCTGCTCTGGGCGTACGCTCTATGGTTGTACGCTCTGCCGACAGCCAGCCCACAACCATAGAGCATACGCCCTGAGCGGCCACTGCCGGAAGACTCAGTTTGGAAGCTGCTGAAAAAGCCATGTTGGGATGGCGGTGGCGGCAGCGGAGGTGCCTTGGGAGAGCTGGGCCAGGGAGGTGCTCTGTAGGGAGAGCTGGGCCAGGGCATCGTGAGGCTGGGAGGCGCGGGAGCGGAACAGCCGCTTGCGCACCCCCCTTCTCCAGCCATACAAAGTGCTATTCACTGGTATTTCGAAGGTGCAAGCCGCAGGAACCGGGCAGCGCCGAACAGGTGCTCACACAGCCCCTAGGTCAGTAATTGGCGCTCTGCACGGTTGGAAAGGGGGTTTGCTGGGTGACTGCTGTGCTCTTTGGGAGCCCGCTCACAAGAGAGCAGCACCCGGCAACCCCCCTCTTCAGCTGGGCACAGCACCGCTCACTAACCTAGCGGTATCCCAAAGGCACAAAGCAACGCAATCACCTTTCCCCCCCGGTTCCTGCGGCTTGGGAACTTCGGGCTACCGCTAGGTTGGTGAGCGGTGATCTGCCTGGTCGGAGGTGGGAGGTTGTCCAGGGGGATGATTTACGGGGGAGGGCTTATATTTTTGCCTACCAGAAAAATGTTGCATGGCCTTATTATCAGGACATGTCGTATTTTCGGGAAAACACGGTATAAATCAATTCATTACCGACAGCTGCTATAGTTACAATATTTTTTAGCAGAGAAAGGAATTTTTCAAGAACTTGTACATCTGGAATCAAGAGTATTGAATTTGACACTGGTCCACAGAGTTTTCCACAGTGATAGAAATCTAGCAAATGGTCTCATTATTGTAGTTGAAATTAGAATGATCTGAACACTTGCTAAATTCAGTTGAATTCAGAAATACGTCTCTAGTAAATAAATTAATAAAAGAAATATTTTGAAGAATCCCATTTTACGTCTGGCAAGAATAGGAAGCTATCTTATATTGATTCAGACTGCTCATCCATCTTGTCATAGTTGCATGGCCCAGTAGTGGTGCTGTATGATTGTTGACATTCTGTCTAGATGTGAGATTTTGTAATCTTCACTTGGAATCTTCACCAAACACCCTGTAATGTTTCTGAATCTTAGCAAGATGATTACTGCATGCTAATGAGAATATGTTTTGTAAATGTACAGAGTCACATTTAAGTGATATTGTGATTTCAAAATTATGTTTTAAAAGTTTCGTTTCTCTGGCTGTGACATTACATTTGTTAACCAAGATACAGCATGGGGAAAATAAAAACCAAATTGCTTTTGTTGAAATGATATCTTCTTCCGGCCTCCTGATGCGAAATAATTGACAGCATAGGGATTACATTAAAATGTTCATTAACTGTGGATAAAAAAAAAATGAAGCAAATAAATGTGCTCTCTCTCCCTTTCTCTCTCTCAAAATGAGCAGTATAGATGTCTCTAAAAATAGAAGGATCCAGCAGATAGTGTGAATTTATCCAGACTTATCTGAAAGTCCCTAGCATTTGAAAATATTTACTGGCAATCTTTTAATATTATAAAAGAGTCATCCCACACTTTCCTATACATGCATACTCTAGCAGCAGCCTTCTATCTGACATACCCAGAGAAGCTCCCCATCCGCATGGTTGCAATCTGTTAGGTAAGAGGAGGAAATCTTTTTTTTTTCTGCAAACAGTATGGAAGCCAAAGAGACGCTTCCGTACTCTTCTCCTTAACACGACTCATCCAAGGATTCTATATGTGACCGTCAAATCAGAACTTCTTAATCTGTTCCTTTGATTGAAATATTAATATTAATAGAACCGTGATACTTATTCATTTATCCTGCTTGCAAGATAGTTTTGATCATAAATTAAACATCAGTTGAGGGAGGAGGACCCACAGAATGAAGTATGAGACTTGCAAATATTATTTCTAACCAGTTTCCTCTATTGATTCAAAGTTGTTTTTTTTTTTAAAAAAAAAAGTTTATGCTTATGTTATTAAAATCTTATCTTCTGCAGCGACCCGTTTATTGGGGCCAAAATTGTCAAGTAATTTCATCCAATTCATTTGAGTTCCTAAAGCTGAAAACAACATTCTGGTTTTTTAAAATTTCAAATTGTGGAGAGGAGGGAATCTCATACTTGATTACTCTTCCTTCCTCTGATAAGATGGATCAGGATTTTAACACTCACTGGAACTGTAAATGAATTTTTAGCTGAGCTGAGCTACACTGCTTGCCTTTCTCCACATACTTTTGCTGGAAGAAATTTATTAAAGTAGAGGTTTTGGCCTTTTGCGTTGAATATTAATTCTATTATTCCATCTTGCAGTATATATAATAATAATGCAATAAAAATCCTGCAATAATACTTTCAGGCTTTACCTCCATCGTACTGAGGAATGTCATTCTTGAAAACAGCAATCCCATAGTTCAGAGAGGAAATCACTTATCATATCCAAGGCTTTTTAAATAGCTAAGTCATGGCACTTTTTCTAAATGCTAACAGAACCAGTGCTGACTGAGTCAAGTTAGCTCCAGGTAGATATTAATGTTCTTCCTGATCTCAACCTTAATAATGCTTAAGAGGCAAGTATTTATTCTTTCCATTCTTGCGGGCAGTGTTTTGGAAGTTACTATAGCTTCTATCAATTTTTTTGAAATTTTTCTTATAGCCATCATTTATACCATTATATTTGATTTTGTCAAATGCTTTCCTTGGATTGGAATGTGAAGACCTCATTTCTATGGTGGGGATATCTACCATAGACAATTTACAGCGATGTTGTATGCTTTCTTTCTCTTTTTCCATTAAATTTTTATTGGCATTCTCTTCGCCTGTAATCTGAAATTGGACATTAACTGCTTTCTACTTAGTCAAGGTTAAAATCTTCAACCTTCTTACCAGGGCAAGGTAGAGGACTTTTCAAGTATAGGATGTCTTTTCTCTACCATAATAATAAATTGCATTACTACTTTCAAAGATTAAGTCCCAATATCAAATCATATCATATCAAATCATTTATTACAGCCATAAAGTCAGATAGAGTAAAATATCCAATAATAGAACTGTAACATCTATCTATCTATCATCTATCTATCTATCTATCTATCTATCTATCTATCTATCTATCTATCTATCTATCTATCTATCTATCTATCTATCTATCCTATCTATCATCTATCATCATCATCTCTCTCTCTCTCTCTCTCTCTCCACACACACACACACACACACACACACACACACACACACACTCTATCTCTCAACTTATGAATACAATTGAGCACAAAATGAATGTTGCTAGGTGAGACAGGTAAGTGGATTTTTGCCCCATATTACATTCTTTCTGCCACAGTTGTTAAGTGCTTGTTAGAAGGTTGCAAAAATTCATCATGTGACCCTGGTACACTTCAACTGTCATAAATAAGAGTCAGTTGCCAAGCATCTGAATTTTGATTACATAACTATGGGGATGCTACAATGGCTGTAAGTGTGAAAAATTGTCATACATCACTTTTTTCAGTGCTGCTGTAACTTTGAATGGCCATTAAATGAACTGTTGAGTACATACATACACACACACACACACACACACACACACATATATACAGAAAAATGAGTATAATAAGAGCTAAAGATAGATAATACATATAATAAAAGAGAATAAATATTATACTATAAAACATGATGAATAAATAAGTATCCAAATTTAGGGAATGGTGTGACATATTGTGCATGTGGTGGCACAAAACTGGAAACATATTTTTGAGTCCTGCTCCAAAAGAAGTATTTTTATTTATTTGTATCCTGCCTTTATTATTTTTACAAATAACTCAAGTTGACAAACCTATCCAACACACCTTCCTCCTATTATCCTCACAACAACAACAACAACCCTGTGAGGTGGGTTGGATTGAGAGAGAGTGACTGACCCAAGGTCATCCAGCCATCTTTCATGGTTTTGGCCGGACTTGAAACTGACTGCCTCCTGCTTTCTAGCCTGGGGCCTTAACCATTACAGTAGCGGTAAATTTCTTGAGATCCCCAATCTCTCTATTTCCTAAAAAACATAGGAAGCTAAATGAACTTCAAGTGATGCTTGAACAAAGAGGTTCAATTGGCTGTGTTAATTCTGTAGAATAATAGCCGAGTAAGCTATGTTGAAGGTCTGCACACCATGAATAGACTTCACATAACTATTTCTTTCAGAGTGTTTTGAGGAAACTCATTTTGAACATTTCCGTGGTTTTTCACATGTAAATACAATAATGTGACAAAGA
Source organism: Natrix helvetica (assembly GCF_964273705.1). Taxonomy (NCBI): domain Eukaryota; kingdom Metazoa; phylum Chordata; class Lepidosauria; order Squamata; family Natricidae; genus Natrix; species Natrix helvetica. Next base: position 220,596,989 of record NC_138552.1, on the reverse strand, counting down.
AAGTACACCCCATCTGTTTTATTTTTTTAATGTATGTGGATATATCAATACATCATTAAAACAACATTAAAGATGCAGAGCAGAATTGAATTGAATTGGATTCTTTATTGACTATGTGTGATCAGCCACACAAGGAATTTGTCTTCAGTGCATAAGCTCACAGTGTACATATAAACAGCAAGTAAAAGGTCATAAATCATAATCATAGTTACAATCATTAATTATAAGTTACAAACAATTGATAAACCATAAGAAATCAATAGAAGATAGTGGGAAAGATGAGAAGATAAGAAAATATGAGATATGAGGCAGTGCTATGGGTCTTGTTCAGCCGAGTGATGGCATGGTGTGTGTGTGTGTGTGTGGTATCTTTATGTCTGGTTGTTTTGGCATGCAGTGCTTTTCGCGGCATCCTGAGAGGAGAATTTTTTTTTCAGTTGTGTGTGGTATTTGAGAGGTTCCTTGAGAACCCTTTTCAAATCTCTATAAAGCACCCCATGGGATTTTGATCCATACCTTTACTTGATTATTCCAGACTTTCCATTTCTTTGTCTTTTTCTTTCAGCCATTCCATGGTGGCTACTCTGGAATGTTTAAGGTTATTTTCATATTGCATAGCCCACTTTCAGTTGAGCATCAATATTTTGATAGATGGTCTCATATTACCCTCAAAGTCTCTGCAGTAGAATAAACAATTCATAATGGATCCTTTGATGGTTAATTACGTAGGCCCTGATGCAGCAAAGCAGTTACGTATCATAACATTTCTGCCACCATGCTTTACTGCTAATATCAGGTTCTTTTCCTGAAATATCTTTGGGTTTTGCCTATCATGTCTTTTGGTTCTGTGGTCAAGTATCTGTTTGCTGTATCTGTCCAGAGTATACTGTACCAGAAGTCCTGGTCTTCGTCTAGATGTTTACGATTAAATTTTACTCTTGTTTTGATGTTCTTTCTGGACAATAGAAGTTTCTCCTTGACCTATCTCTATGTAGATCTAATTTGTGTTGTTTCTTTCTAATGGTAGAGTCATGCAAATCAGTAGTGTGAGAGTTACAGGTGACCTTAGAGACTTGCATTCTGTTCTTGGCCTGACCTGACCTGACCTGAAAAAACTTGTAGATGATATTCTGGGCAGTGGAATGTTTGATATCCTATTGTTTAAAATTCTTTTGCAGTTTTATAGGGATTTATAACCTTTTTTCTGAAGACCACAAAGAGCTGTTTCGATCTAGGCATGGTAATAACACACACTAAAATAACAAAGAACAAATCAGACTAAATACTTGAATTTTAAATAAGACAGGTTCCTCCCAGATCCTCTCTTAACAGTGTTCTAATTATTTGCACCTGATGTGGTGCAATGGATTCTAATTTTAGATACCCGAGGACATGATAGTGGAGGAATGTACTCAGGGTTTTCCACATGGGAAATTTTCATTTATGTTTACTTACCATTATATAATAGATTACAAAATGTAAATGGTGCATGATATTTGTTATATTATATCCCATTTATTAATTAGTATTATTGAAATGAAGATCAAACTTGTGTATGTTAAATATGTGGAAAAAGTAAAAAAAATAAATGGGGCATACTTATTTTTTCGCATGAGTATAATTTCTCAATTGTTTTCTTACATTCTCAAATGAAATATTTTTTTTATTTTTCCACTGACAAAAAGTCTTCACAAAATCCAGTGACATCTTTTGTCTTTTAATGATGATTCTATTACTCAAGTGAGGGTGTGGTGGCTCAACAGTTAAAGACACTGAGTTTGTCAGCTGGAAAACTGACAGCCCGTGTTCAAGACCTGAGTGCCACGCAATGGGGGGAACTCTTATTACTTGCCCCAGCTCTGCCCACATAGCAGTTCGAAAGACTGCAAATGTGAGTAGATAAATAGGTACCATTTCAGTGGGACCATAACAGTGTTCCATGTGCCTTGGCATATAGTCATGCTGGTCACATGACCACGGAAATGTCTTAGACAACGCTGGCACCCTTGGCTAAGAAATGGAGATGAGCACCGCCCTTAGAATCAAACGAGTGGACAGAGAAAACTTTTAACTTTATATCAATCAATTATACCCATTTTCATTACATCTTGTAGACATTGTTACTATCTGATGGTGGTATACAGTTCACTACTTCTATATAACTATAAACTTTTCTTTCCTCTGCTTTAGTAAAGTTATTTGGATCCTATATGTTACTTTGTTTAATTGTGTTGTAGATTTTACTTTGCTTACTCAATAATTTGACTATATTTCAGTTGGTGGTGGTAGTGATCTCAGACTCTGGACAGTCAATGGTGACCTGGTGGGACATGTGCATTGCAGAGAAATCATATGCTCTGTTGCTTTCTCCAACCAGCCTGAAGGAATCTCTATCAATGTGATTGCTGGAGGGCTAGAAAATGGAGTTGTAAGGTGAGTGATTTTAATAGAGCGTTTTCGTTTTTAGAGGTATAAGTCACTTATAAAACTATAATGCATTTTTGGATACTATTCAACGTGTGCATTGTTTTCACCCCAAAGTGTCTGATATTAAGATATATGTGGCTGCTTTCTGTTTTTGTTCTATTGTGTAGTGAAAACTTTTTCCTTCATTGTTCTACAAAGATTCTATTTTTATAGCTTTATTTCGGTACAAAAAACAAAGAACCTTTAGAAATCTTAAAGGCTAATAATTGTGGCCCTTAAATGGCATGACTTTCACGCACTGTAGCTCATTTCCTCAGATGCATGGGCATCCTGAAGACTGTAAACACATAGGGAAATATTACACATTCTTATTTTACTTCCTGCTTGGAACTGAATCATTTATGCAAACTAGCATTTTATACTTGTCAAAGTTTTACCTCCATCATTTACCGTTCTTACTGCATTCAGCAACCAACCTTCAATTCCATACACATTGAACTTTTGTAATTCAAATCTATTCACTTTATCATACTTTCTTTAAAGCAACAATGTGCACTGAACTTGTTTTTTCACATTTGTACATTTCTGCAGTTTGTTGGAGAGCAAAACTCTAGTCTTTGCATAAAACCAAATTTTGTTTCCCAAATTTTGCTTATTTTTACCTCTTGAACTTTCCATTCAGAATACTTCCAAATGCTTTACCAAGCACTATAAAAAAATTCTCTTCAGTTTGTACTTTCAATATTTCTATCTTTCGTTTTGTAAAAGGAAATATTAACATAATTCTTCTGACATACATTTTAGTGTTTCATAATTAAAGCAATATGCTCATGCTATTTTATGTAAAATTGGGTCTCTAATCTAACGGCTACCTCACAGGCAAACATAATATGGCTTGCATTCCATCAAGTAAGAGTTTAGGTAGTCCTCACTTACCATTTATAATTGGAATTGGCAACTCTGTCACTCATTGAAGCAATCATAAGGTGCAATGTCATGTAACTTATGTAAGTTTGATTTACTCAACTTATGTAAGTTTGTCAGTTCCAACTGTGGTTGTTAAGCAAATCATGAGTCATTAAACACATTACATGATTGTGATTTGTCACTTCTTGCCACTTTCCCCATTGACTTCGTTTGTTGGAAGTCAGTTGTGAAAATCACAAATGGTGATTGCAGGATGCTGTAACAGTTGCAAATGTGTGCTAGTTGCCAAGTGCTAAAATTGCTATTATTTGACTAAGGGCTGCAACTTTGAGGACCACATGTCTTTTTTCTAGCACTGTGGTAACTTTGAATGGCTGCTAACTGAATGGTTAGTAATCAAGGGCTACTTGTATATGCACTATATTGACATAGATTAAAACAGTAGGCGCCAACCATTGTGGCTTGAGGCCCAGCTGACGGGGAGGGGAACTGGGCCACGCAAGCACAGTGATATTACATGCTGCAGCTCAACTCATGCAAGCGGTGGGCCAATGTATGCAGCTTGACTGCAAAGTAGAGCTGCATACGCATGTATGTGTGTGTCAGCCCACCACTTGCACGAGTTGAGCTCTGTACGCATGCGCGAGTTGAGCCGCACACATGCATGCCGGCATGCCTTTTGCGCAGCTCAGCTCTGAATAGCCCATAGCCCTGTAGTGAGCTGCGGCCCAGGGATTGGAGACTCTTGGATTAAGGTATTTGTAAGTGAATCTGATGAGGTAGGAACCAGATGAAAACATGTTTGAATATACAAGTTCACTAAGTGAACCATAAGTATGTTAACCTGGAAAACTATGAGCCTAAGAACTCTGGAGAATAGATGAATATAATGCCTTTGACTTCTTTTGCCCTGCAATGGTCAAAATTATTTGTCCGTACGTAACTTAATTCCTGGCTATAATAAAATCTTTTAATTTTGTTGAATCAGGTCTGAGTCTTCTGCTGAGTAAGCCTATTCTTAACTAAGAGGTTAAAATATCTGTAGGGCTCAGATTTGCTGTGGACTCTCTAGTATGAAGCCTGACAGCCAAATATTAAAAAATATATTTGGATGGTTGAAGTTTTCTCTTTTTTTAGTTTTGGGTGTTTTTATAATTGATTTATGCCCATAGATGATTGTGCATAGTGACTGGTTTGTTTGTCCCATGTAGGCTGATGTCTATCATGAATCATTATATTGTAATGAAAGATGAGCAACCTGATGAACTTCTGAATGCTGTGGATGTCTTGTAGTAATTTTGTGAGATAAAATATGGGGACTGTCTCGCTTAATGAAAAGATTTAAATCAGACTTTGTATATTTTGTATAATTTATTACAATAAAAATTCAGAAGATAAAACAGAACTTTGGTGAAATGGAATCTGCTTGACTATAATGATGGATCCTATCTATGAACAACCAGAAAAATGTTTTTGTTCAAACAAAAAGGTAGACCAATGGTACAACAGGCACATTTGGAAATAAGATGATATAATAAAAGGGTTTTGATCTTTTCCAGCACAGCAGGCCTTCTCTCAAATTGATTTCTGTCACAATAAAATGTAAAAATCAAAACAAAACGTATATACAGTATGCATTAGTGCATCAGAATCATGTTTTTCAGTATTACATGCAATTTTCTTCCATTTTAATTCAACAGATTATGCAAATCTGCAACATAACTTGAGCAAAAATCATGGCAGGATATAGAAGCAATTTCTGTCATTTAGGTTGCACAAAGTAGCATTCATTTTGTCTTTTCTCTTTAGATTGTGGAGCACATGGGATTTGAAACCTGTCCGAGAAATTACATTTTCTAAATCAAATAAACCAATTGTCAGGTAAAAAAATAAAGATCATTTTGTAGCATTTAGCAATTTATTTTTATGCCTTTTCCAAAAAGTTAATATAATTGTTGGAGTGCTTTGCATATCTTTAGAGTTCCCTTAAGGTTTCCCTTTTGGAAATAGCACTTAATAACTTTTGGTTTTAATGAACGTGCCCACTGCCTAATATGACATTAAACTATCCCCATAATGTGTTCCTTGTTAAAATGCAGAATTAATCAAAGGGGGGGGGGGGGAGGTTACAAAATTGTTAATATAACATCTTGCACTAATAAGTCCTTGCTTGGCAGTGGCAATTAGGGTCAGCTACTCCATCCCTAACTGTCATGGTTGCTATAAGCCAAATATCATATGATCATGGTGGGCTTATCTCATTTCCTCTTTGGTTGTTAAGTGAATTATCAGAGTTATTAAGCAAGACATCGCATGATAGTGACTTATGATTTTACTTCCACCTTTTGTATTAACGCTGCTTGTAACAAACCAGTTGCCAAATGCCCATGACTGTTGCAATGGTTATGAAAGAGAGGAATAGTTGCAAAGCTATCTTTTTATATCACAGTATAAAAGCCTGCTAAATGAGACAATCAATAAGTGAGCTTTATATTTCCTCAAGTAATTTTTGCACATCTATTCTATGGGGTTCCAGATCACATCAGTAAGGTTTGACAGGCTACGCTGGCGCATATGTGATTGCTTACATGCCAGTTTGCGGTAGAGAGATTTTTTTGTAAACAATAAATTCAATGTAAGCAGAAATATATGTATTCAGTGCAGAAAATGAGTAAGATTAACATTTGTATTGTCTTTATTATTAAATTTATTTGCCTCCTATCTCACAATGGAACTACTCTAGGCAGCATATAACCCAAAAACTCCAAAACCGAAACCCTGAAGAAATAAAAAGGAAATTTAAACAAAGCGAAAGTAAAATAGAACAGTAAAATAACCAAGGCAAAGGAAAACAAAGAAAAAAACAAAATACATCAATATGATTAATTTTTTTAAAAAGATGGTTAAGTGGGGAATAGATTTTAAAAAATGTAGATAGGTAGATAGAGGGATAGAGAAGGAGAGAAAGAGAGAGAAATACAGTAGGCAGGTAGGGAGAGAGAGAGAGTAGTTAGGTCGGTAGGTAGATAAAGGGATAGAGAAAAAGAGAGAAATAGAGAGATAGAGAATTACAGTAGGTAGGTGGGAGAGAGAGAGTAGGTAGGTAGAGGGGTAGAGAAAGAAATAGAGAGAGAGAAAAATACAGTAGATAAGTAGGGAGAGAGTAGGTAGGTTGGTAGGTAGAGGGATAGAGAGAGAGAAATAAAGAGAGAGAGAAATACAGAGAGAGAGAGTGGGTAGGTAGGAGAGAGAGAGTGGGTAGGTACGTAGGTAGATGGAGGGGAGAGAGAGTGAGAAATACAGTAGCTAGGGAGAGAGAGTAGGTCGGTAGGTAGATGGAGGGAGGGAGAGAGGGGGGGGAAATACAGTAGGTAGGTAAGGAGAGAGAGAGAGAAGGTAGGTAGGTAGATGTTTCAAGGTGTATTTATCCATGTGCTGGAGAAGGAAATCGCTGACAATCTGCAGCACTTAAGACTTTGTTTCTGCTGGCACAGCACTTGATCAATGTAATTTTCATCAGTTAAATAGCTTTTCAAAAAAAGTTTTTGCACTCTGCAAACCACTTAAAAACGGCCCGTTTTTCACGAAAACTGGCCCGTTTTTTAAAAAGGCATGAATAGCCTTTTGAAGGGGGGATTGCAGAGTGCTCCTGGGGGGTGGGGGGAAGCTAAGAACGAGCAAAAAATGGCCCATTTTCCCCTCATTTCTGCCCTCCCCAGCCCTAGGAGCTCTCTGAAAGCCTCCATAAGGGTATGCACAGCCATTTTGGTGAAGGGGCGGTGCTTTGGGAGGCAGAAAATGCTGTATTCAGTGTATAAGACGCACCAAGATTTTCAGCATCTTTTTTGAGGAAAAAAGGTGTCTTATACTCCGAAAAATACGGTAGTGAGATTTTAGCCCATTTACAGGCTATATACTGTTCTTTCTCTTCCTTTCCCCATTTAATGATATATACTCTAGGATGTAGGCTATCTGACCGACTTGTTTTTATTTGTGTCTTTTTGAAAACTTTATAGCCTTACCTTTTCGTGTGATGGCCATCATTTGTACACAGCAAATAACGAAGGAACGGTGATCTCTTGGTGTCGCAAGGACCAACAACGCTTGAAGCTTCCTATGTTCTACTCATTCCTCAGCAGCTATGCAGCTGGTTGACAGCTCTCTGGGTTTCTCAGCTTTGGTAAATTATGAAGCACTTTCAATACAGAGTGGACTGTAGAGCCCCTTTGGTTTTGCTAGATTTTGAAGAACATGTATGACTTTATCATCAGCAAATAGATCGTTGATGACGTCAACGAAAAGCTGCTACAGATGCTCATGCACCAAATTTATGAACCATATCACAGTGATAAGAAAATTATGGCTTGCCTTTTTTGGTACCAAGAGGACACTAAGGGCGCTAACTCAGAAGTATATATGCTGCAATATGTTATGTAACATAAACATATTTTTATGGATACTTTCCTGGACATAGATATTCTAAATCTTCAAGCACTAGTGGTAACTTTTGCTCATCTGTTATGTAAAAATATAATTAAAGTATTTCAAAGGTTTATATAAAAACCAATGTTTGTGTTTAATTCATTATTAGATTATAATCTACCTTGTTATTCCACACATATGTATCACCATCTCAAGTGTTTTAAAACTAGAGTTTTAAATGCTTAATTTTTTATGGAGAATTTGATAAATTTAGTAGGTGCTTGCCACTAAAATTATTTTAATTTATGCATTTAATTTTATTTATTTAAAAATTTAAATAGCCTCCCATCTTGTATTAAACTCTGTTAATTGGCTCTCAATTAACAATTAAACAAGATCAATAAAAGCAGCATAATGCATATATCTATTAAAACTATAAACATTATTTTTACCCATCTTTCTAGACCAATAGATTTTTTTTTAAAAGGCATAAATTTTCATGAGCTTAAATTTGGATGAAGCAAACTGTACTTCATGAACATGTGTGCCTTTTAATAAATTGTTAGTTCACTTTTTTACTAGACGTATCATGCAGGAACTGAGAATTGATATAACTAGAATACTAGCTTAGTCCATAAATGATGTTGTTCAAAAAGGTGATTTGTTATTAGTGTGATATACAAGTCCTTTTTTACTTAATGGTTTATATGGTCAGGCCATAATTTACAGTCTAAGAAACAACAGTTTGAAAATGTCTTGTCTGATATTATTTGTGAACCAGGTCTGGCATTTCATTCTGCTAGTTTTTGCCCTTGCATATAGTTTAAATAATTATGGCTTTTTGCTTTGACAGCCTTAGTAACCCCAAATTTCAACTCCTGAATTCCGGACATGGTTTTTGAAATGTGTCTGGAAGTTTACAGAAGATCTTGTTCTCATAAAAACTTTATTTAGCTCCCACCCCCTCTTAAAAGAAAAGAAGTTCTTTAATGCTTGCGCAAACCTCCATTTAAAGAAATTGCTAGGAAGTGTCCCCCCCCCCCATTCCCTACATACAAGATGCCTTATAAGAGGGGTTTTTTGGCCTTTTATAGTATATAAAACTTGCCTTTTGTAGCCATTTCAAACCTAAAGTTCTGCAGATAATCACTCATATAAGGGCTTAAAATGAAGTTGCTGAAATTTCACAAAATAAACCCTTACAAGGATTTAAGGTAAAAGAGAAAAAAATGCATTGTTTCCCTATCGTATTATACAGATGCATTTTTATTCCTTAACTGATGCCCCAATGTGACTTGCCTTTAGCATAATTAGTACTCAGAAAATATGCCAAGAATAGATGGAATATTATTTGTTATATCAGAATAACTTTCAGCATTCCGAAAACACTTTTAAAAATGAATAAAAGTAGTATGCACTATGGCTTCACCATGGGCTGTATTATATTCTTCTCAATGACTTTAACTCCATGACTTGAAAGAAATGATTCCTGCAGGTTAGCAGAACCCAAATAACAAAATGTTTTCTAAATATAAGTACTATATTGTAGAAGCTTTCAATGGAATAAAACATGATGGGCACCAGATATTTCAAAAATAAATTTGAAAACAAGTATTTATTAAAATGCCTGCCATGGCAAACACTATCATGCAGGCATTCACTCTTCTTATTCTTACAAAATCATGTTTCTTTCCAAAGCTCCTATAGTACTGGAGTCTTCTTTTTTCAGAATGAATGATATCTGCAAATTTATTTAGGAATGCAGGTATAAAAATGACTAAGCTTTTCTCAGAATCTTGACCTACAACACCTCAAATTCTGTGTTTGAAGATAAAAAAAAGCACAAGAATTTTAAGGACTATGATAAATTATACTATGATTTCCTTCCAATATGGGAAGGCTGTTTGGGTTTGTAGCTTTATGTCAAAGCAGGGGTTTCAAACCCAGGGCTCGAATCTGGCCCACAGGGCCGTCCTAAAAACAGCGAAGGACTGGCTTGTGGTGACTCTGCCAGTGCAAATGGAGCTCGAGAGGGACCTCATGAGTTCTGTTTTCACTGGCAGAGGGCTGCAGGAGACTGTCGCAGCTGAAAACGGAGCCCGGGAGCCTGTTTTCACTGGTAGAGCGCTCGGGCCACCACAGGCACCCCCGACATGAGTGACATTGAGCTGGCCATGCCCATCCTGGCCTCCCGAGGTCAAACACAACCCTGATGCGGCCCTCAGTGAAATCGAGTTTGACACCCCTGTAATAAAACAAAATGCCTAGAGGGGGTTTCCCTGTCTTGGACTTCCAGTTTCAGGGGCTGCCTGTGTAGAAATACCGTGAACACTGTGGAGCATGACAGAGAATGAAACTATCTGGGCATACAAAACAGCAAAGATCTTGGGCTTGTGAAATTTGGATGAGGTACTAGAGAATCTGAGAGTGTTACCAATGCTTGCGGGCTGGTTTACTAAGTGCAGGGCGCCTGAACATATATGGGTACTTAGGGTATTCAAATAAAAGTACCATGGGTGGAATCAAACTGGGCTATTAGAACAGGGTGTACTATTATTGGATATTGAAATGAACTAGAACTAAAAGGCTATTTTATTTAAATTGCCTCATGCTAAACTTTATTCTGTACTGTTATACAGAAAAGGATACACAAGGGGGAGGGGAGGTTCTATTGTTACTTCTGACTATTCATGACTTGATAGACAACAATTCACCAGGATTGTAAACAAGTTTTGTAAACTCATACGGTATCAGTAACAGTGTCTAGCCATCTTGTTTTTTCAGCCTATTTTTCAATTGGCTTCCATTTCACCAATTATCAAGCTTTCTTCAAGGACTATCTGCCTATCATATCCAAAATAGATAAATTTTAGCTTTATAATTAATGTTGCAGTGATCAATTTGTATTTACCTAATCTAGGCTTAGATCATTTTGTTGTTCTTGTAGCCCAAGATAATCTCCATTTTTGTCAGCCTGCATCTCAATGCAAAAGCATTAATTTTTCTTTATTCAGCTTTCTGATGTCTGGCTTTCACAACCATATTAAAACAGGGAAGATGATTGCCATAATAGTGTCATTATTGTCAGTGTGAATACGTTCCATTTTAATATTCTATCTAGATTTGTCTTTCTCACAAGAAAATAACTGAAAGGTTGCCCACACAATGTTCAGTTCAGCATGCTTTGAATTGGATTTGGTTTCTTGCAAAGCTATAGTTTAACTAGTGCTTTCTGTAGGATATGTGAAAACTAGATATTCTCACATGCACACACACACTCAAAATGCACCAGGATGCCCTGCGTTTTGAAGTGTTGAGGAACACTTGTCCTTCACACTTTTTTTGTGTTTAATATGGGAACCATCTGTATATCTTCAGCGAACATGATTCTTACCCAAAGTGTGAAACAGGCTCTTACTCACCCCTCACTTGTCTTCTTAAATTATAGACTGGAATTGGATGACCTTTTTCCTTTTAAACAAATTTGATTCTGTTGCTTACTGCAGGATAATCTATTGGTAAACTTTAGACTAATTTTTTAGTCCATTTTTCCTTGTAAAACAAATAACATCAGCTCCAAATCAAATGTGTCTTTTAAGCTGTAACAAACATTTTATGTATGTCATATGAACTGTATTTATAAAGTTAGGCTCAATGGGGTAAATACTGGAGTCATGCTCTTTCTGCATCTTTAAAAAGCTGAGATTGCTTTGGCATGGGAGACAGCTATTTTCTTTTTAGTATAGCTCTGTTGCATTGTCTCTCTTGTAAGGCTTCATTCCCTTCTGCCTCCATCTCTCTCCGCCCTCCTTCCAGCTTTACACCTGTTCATTTTTTGCTGTGAATTATAATTCGCAGCAAATTACACTCTTTGAAACTCTCTTGTTTCTGCTTCCCCTGACACCGAGCGCATTTATTTGGAAACAAACTCTTTTTTGTATGTTTCGTTTTACACGGCAGTTATTATCACGAAAAATGGAGGCATACATGTCCTTCCAGCTACAAAGCTGTCTCATTGTGTCCGTGCGCAGCCCATTACCCGACCGTCATCAACAGCCAGGCTAACCAGCGGCTCTCCTTGGAAGCTCCCGGCCCATGTGGCCCCGAAGTCTGCGGCTGAAGGTCCTTGGTCGCTGGCCTTCGCGGCACCGCTGACGAACAGAGATAAACACTCGGCCCCCAGAGCTGGGAGAGGAGTCCTTCCTTTCAGGGTCTCTCCGGAGACCTGAAGGGAAAAAAAGCCTTTTGCTCCCTGCGGCTCGGAATTCCCGGCTTTTTTCCTCTCGCTTGCTTGTAGTCGCGCGCCTCTCTCCGGCTATGTCCATCCTCTCTGCCGTCGTTTCCAGCCACGAAGCACATACGCGCCTTCTTCATGCAGCCGAGGACGGCATGGATGACGCTCATCTCCCGATAGCCGACATCTTCCAAGAGTAGAGGAAAGAAGTCCACGGCCGCCCCGAGGACGCGCGCTTTCCCTCGCCCCGATTGACGTCACTAGCTGGAATTCCTCCTCGCGGCAAGCGCGGAGACGCGCACGCGCGCCTCCAGAGACTCAACCAGGCACAGCCACAGCGAGTGAGTCGGCTATCGGCTGCTCCGCTAGCCAGGGGGCGTGACGGACAGGTAGCGTTCTTTTTCAAAACCAAAACAAAATAAACCACACGCCAAACGCATAACCGATATCTTCAGATATCTCTCTCCTCAGAGAGCCCCCCTCCCCTTTCTCCCCCCCTCTCCCGGGCATGTGCAACCTCAAGACGTCCCTGCTGCTTGCACTCGAGGCGTGAGTGTGGTGGCTTCGCTGTTCGAATCTCCCTGGCAGCCAAAAGCCTCCATTTCTTGCTGCAAGGTAAGTCTTCGCACTGGGGCGAAGGCGGGCGCGGATGGGGAACTTATAGGGAAAGCCCCCGCTCCGATTGATGGCAGTGGGTCTCAGACCCATTGGTTTGGTTGAGAAGGGGGGGAAGGAGAGACTTTTGGCCGGTGGCAGATTCACAGCTGGTAGAGTTGGGGTGTGTCGCAAGTATTTTCAAAGCGTGCATGTTGCCTTCTTGGTCTTAGTCGAAATAATTTGTTTTAAAGAAGTTGTCACTGGGGTTGCCAGAAACCGTACAGTAAGGCTGTATTTCATTAGAAGCTCATTTTCTGCTTTTCATTTTTGCCACTTTCTGTACTACACAGACAGACTTCTCACATAATTAAGCCTTTCATCTGACTTCGACCATATAAAATCAAGAGTATGGCAAGAACTGACATGGATGATTCTTTCTAATGAACAGAAGCTCTACATATGTGTTGTGTGTTTGAATTTAGTATCTTGAGTTGGTGGGTACAGTATTCCAGGCCATGTGGCACCTGATTTAGAAAATCTGAGAAGGCAGAGAGGGTATGTGTGTCCATAACACATATATTAGGGAGATAGTAGCAATGCATCCATCAGAGAATGAAGGTTGTGGGCAGAAGGCAAATATTCTGAGGAAGTGGGAGAGATTACAAACTGGCACTGTTTGTTGTTTGTGCGTTTGGGGGATAGAAGAGCCTTGTTAGCGGATTCTTGTTTATTAGAGTAAGATGGTTTCTGATGAATATTTTAACTGTATGATTAGCCACTGAATGTAATGTGCAGAAGGTTAGGGTAGTCCTGAAAGGAAAAAGAAAGAATAGTGTTGCAAGCCTCAAACCTTCAAAGCAGCATTTTAAGAAAGGTTGCTTCCCCCCCCCCCCTTTCTCCTTTTTCTCTACTTGGGAGCTGATAGACAGGCAACATTGAGGAATTTCAATTGTTCGGATGAAAGAGTGCCAGAACAGATTTTAGTGCAAAACAGACAGACTGTTCCAGTTGTACTACAGTAATGAAAGCAGGGCGCTAGCATTAGATAAGAAAAAAAAAGATTGAGAGATTTTAAACTCTTTTCAGGCAAGGGATGAGGAACATCCAGTTAAATATCCCTTAAAAAATTATGGACATGTTTTAGAATGTTTAGAATTTAGTGACAAGTATACAAAACCAAATAGCTGTTTAAAGATATCGGTCATGGAGGAAATCTATCTATGCGGTCACTAGGAATTGAAAATGACTTGAGGGCATATAATCCTTCAATCAAAGACACCAAAACGAATAGGAAAAAAAACCTGCACATATTATGTGTGTGTGTAAATGTACCTATCCACACACAAATCCATTTGTACAAGGGCACAGCATATAAATAACATATTGTTCATCATATAATCTAATACTAAAAATTGGAAATAAACATATCTTATTGTTTACAATACCATATTGTTGGGGGGGATGATGAAGTTTATCAAGCAAAACAAAGCAAAACAAGATCATGCTCTGGCCCTCTGATTTAGTTGAATAATTTTGAGAGGTAACTGTTTACCCCAAACACTTCTGGATCTGTTCTAGACTAAAGTGAGTGGCCCTGATCAACTGTGTTCTTTGGGATTATCTGTTATTTGAAGAGTCAGTGGAGGTTAATTGACTCCTTTTCTGGGATTGGAGTTGAAGTGCTAGTAGAAGACTCAGAAAATGGATGCTTTCTACCTACTGCATAATTTTTTCACTTTTCACCTCCTCCCTCCCCCCAAGTGCCACTCAATGGATGGAATAGGAATAGCCCTTGCTCTGCAGTACAGATTTTTGAAAAATGTTTTTGGCTGAAACAAAAATAAATAACAAACCAGACGATAGAAAGTGAAGAGCTTGGGGAACTATAAGCGTGACAGATGACTGATTGGGATATCCCTGCTTGGGGCATTGAGATAAATGGAGATGATGGGAAGGTGTGAGTTAGAAAGAGATTAAAGATGCAAGTATTTATGGGTACAGAAACAGACTTTTTAACTTCTGGAAAAGACTTTTCTCTCAGCATTCCAGAGACAGGGAAAAGAAAAGCTTGAATTTCCATGGAGGTAAGAAATCCAACCACTGTCCCAAAGGTATTTGGTGATGATGAGTGACCTGATCCTGAGATAAATGGAGTCGGCATTCTACAGACTTGATATCAAGGGAAATAATGCTGTTTCCCAAGTGTGAATATACAGGAGTGATGGAGAGACACTAACTTGATTAATCAATCCTACGGTATTGATCATAGACCTTTTCTGGAATAATTATCAAGGGACTATCGGGGGTTAGGCAGGAAAGCAAAAATGGTTGGAGCACAAGTAGTATTTTTTCCCATACTTCCATGGTCAAGCCCTGAGGAAGGAATAGAGGAATAGAGGATTCTGGAGTTAAAAATACAGAGAATAACAACAATAAAGACAAGTTTAAAATAATGAAAAGAGGGGCATGTAAGAAAAGGAAAATTTCAGGAAAAAGCCTGAATTTATAAGGAAAGAAACAAGTAGACTAAGGCACTAAGGAATGAGCTGAGGTTTGCTGTGAATGCCAAAAAAACAAAACAAAAAAAGTGGTTTGGAATTATGTGTGGAACAAGAGAAAAATGATCAGTCTGTTGGTCAGAGAAGATAGCAAGATGGTGATGGACATAAAGGAGAATGCTGAACTATTTAATTCCTGTTTTAATTTTCTATTTTTGTAAAAAGAGAAAGAGATCCAGACACGGGAGGGAAGAAAAGTGCAGGTCAAAACAGACTTGGAGGCTAAATCCTATAGAAATCGATTAAAAGAACAGACATATTTTGGGTTATTCTCCGTAGAGCCAAGGTAGTAGTAGTAGTAGTAGTAGTAGTAGTAGTAGTAGTAGTAAATATAATAATAATAATAATAATAATAATAATAATAATAATAATAATAATAATAATAATGTGGCAGTATATGGTGACAACAGAATACAAACTGTTGTATACAAGGTTAATAATAATAATAATAATAATAATAATAATAATAATAATAATAATAATAATGTATCCATAAAAAGGGGCAAAATCACTACATGTGAGGGAATTGAAATGCCCAATGGCCAACTAATTAAATGCAACGAAAATGAAGCCTACAAATACTTAGGCATTTTGCAGTTGGATAACGTCAAACATGGAGAAGTAAAAACTATTGTCAGGAGAGAGTACACCAACAGAGTTAGGAAAATTTTGAAATCTAAATTAAATGGTGGAAATACAATCAAGGCCATAAATACCTGGGCAATACCAGTTATAAGATACACAGCTGGTATAGTTAACTGGACACAAGCTGATTTGGACATTTTGGACCGAAAAACCAGGAAAATAATGACAATGCACTACAGTTTACATCCATGCAGTGACACTGGTAGACTATACCTGCCCCGAAAATCAGGTGGCAGAGGATTATTACAAGTGAAGCAAATAGTTGAAGAAGAAAAACATGCACTGGCTGATTATTTAAAAGAAAGTCAAGAACATCTATTAGTCGAAGTAAAGAACAAAAATCTATTGGAGGCCCAACAGACGAAACAAGAATACAGAAAAGATGTGATAAAATCAAAAATGGAGAGTTGGCAGAACAAAGCATTACATGGTCAATTTCTGGAAAAAATAAAAGATAAAGTAGACAGTAAAAAAACTTGGTTATGGTTAACAACAGGTACATTAAAGAAAGAAACAGAGTCACTAATCCTGGCTGCGCAAGAACAAGCTATCCGAACAAATGCCATTAAGGCCAAAATCGAAAAATCCTCTGATGATGCCAAATGCAGACTCTGCAAAGAAGTTGATGAAACTGTTGACCACATACTCAGCTGCTGTAAAAAAATCGCGCAGACTGACTATAAAATGCGGCACAATTCAGTGGCACAAATGATCCACTGGAATTTGTGCAAAAATTATAATATTAAAACAGCAACAAACTGGTGGGAACATAAGCCTGAAAAAATCGTCGAGGGTCAGATGGTCAAGATCTTGTGGGATTTTCGCATACAAACGGATAAAATACTGGCGCATAATACACCAGACATCACACTGGTTGAGAAAAATAAGGTTACAATCATAGACATCGCAATACCAGGTGATAGCAGGGTCGCCGAGAAGGAATATGAAAAAAACGCGAAATACCAGGACTTAAAAATCGAAATCCAACGATTATGGCACAAACCAGCAGTGGTAATTCCAGTGGTAATCGGCACACTGGGTGCTATTCCAAAACCACTGGAATTACATTTAAAACAGTTAAAAATTGACAAAATCACCATCAGTCAAATGCAAAAGGCCGCACTGCTTGGATCCACACACATATTACAAAAATACGTTACGACGTCCTAGGCCCCTGGGTGGGGCCCGACTAGTAATCAATGCCAAATCCGGCGAATCAACTGGCCGCTGTGATACAATCGTATAGTAATAATAATAATAATGTGGCAGTACACGGTGACAACAGAATACAAACTGGATAAAATTACAAAATACAAAGATCTGCAAATAGAAATAGAACAACTGTGGCAAAAGAAAACACAGATACCGGTAGTACTACTACTAAGCACCTTGGGTGCAAACTCTAAACAATGGGAGCACTAAAACTATTGGCAAAATCACCATCAGTCAATGTCAAAAGGCAGTTTTACCTGGAACAGCTTACATCATCAAACAACAATATCTGCCTATTCTAGATCCTTGGGAAAGATAGGTGGATAAAAATGCCAAATCCGATCTAAACATCTGGCTGTATGACCAACCACAACATGATTATATATTATATGTATATGCTGCCTGACATCCAATGATTCTGGGAGGACAAAAAACAATGGGAGGAAGCTTTATAGACAGAGAATCAAACATGAGAAATTTCCTGATTATGAGAGCGGTCAAGCAATGGAACAGTCTGCCTCCTTGGGTTATAAATACCCCATATCACTGGAGGTTTTCAAGGAAAGGTTGGAATCAGTGGTGGGTTGCTCCCAGTTCAGCCTGGTTCGCCCGGACCGGCAGTAGCGGGTGCTGCAGGCCCCACCCACCTGCCCAGAAGCTTCTGCACGAGAAGTGTTGTGCGTCCACGCGAGTGCGTACGGGAGCAAGCTTGAGCCAGTAGTAAAAATATTTGAAACTCAAACACTGGTTGGAATGTCATTTGCCTGAGATGGTTTGAGGATTTTTACCAGGGATTAAACTAGAAGACCAAAGTCTCTTCCAATCCTATCTTATGATTCTATGACTTGTCAAGAAATCTTTTGTAACCCAAAGATTGGTCAGGTTGGTATTATAGGGTAGACAGCAAAACTTTGTGCAATTGTGGACCATATTAAATATTATGAAATAAGATTTGTTTTTGGTATGTTAAATGGGTTGATACATTAATCTTATGCAGTGCACGTACTAACTTTTCACTGAAGAATTGTGGCAAATCATATATCTAATTTCTGCCCATTATGCCAGAATTTAGTTGTACAATTAAAAAGGATCACAAACCATTGCATGTTGCTGTTCTTTCTCTAGATGGTGCTGTTGGTCTATATTAGTGGTTCATTTATTTGATTTACATTAAATACTGGATAATCAATAATTAAAATATATAAAAAAATAAAAATAGCTTTACAGTTATTAACATTTATAGGGCCTGCATCTAATTATAATGATTGTTTTTTTCTTTTCTATACCCATTAAAACCTAGAATCATGATATAATCAAAAAAAAAAATCAGAACAGCATTACAGGGTTTTCAATTCTGATTGGTATTTATAGGATTAATGCTATCGGGTAGTATTTTTCTTTGTAGATTCTGCCTGAGGCAACTTTAGTTTAATAACCTTAGTTTAACTAGTGAGATATGGTTCTGTGAGCAGGTTCTAAAGGAGAAATGTTTTGAACACATGACCAAATTGAAATTTTAAATTTTCATCCAGTAGCAAGACATCTTAGAAATTAAACGCAGTGTAGACACTTACCATGTTTCCTCGAAAATAAGACAGGGTCTTATTTTCTTTTTACCCACAAAATATGGCTTGGGCCTTATTATGAGGGGAGGGTTAATTGTTTTGGGGTTGCTGTGCAGCTGCTCTCTTGCAAGTGGGCTCCCAAAGAGCTGGACGCAGCCTCATGGGCGAATGGCTGTGTTGCGCTGTCGCAGCAGTGCAACACAACAGCCATGAAGCAACCACGCTCACGAACAGCCACCCAGCAAACCCCCTTTCCAGCTGGGCACAGCGCCATTCACTGACCTAGGGGTATCGCCAAGCTGCGTGAGCGCCTGTTCGCTGTTGCCCAGCTTCCGCAGCTTGGCACCTTCGAAATGCCAGTGAAAGGCGCTCTTCACGGCTGGAGAGGGGGGTTGCGCGAGTGGCTGTTCTGCTCTCGCTCACGCGCCTCCTAGCCTCACGATGCCCTGGCCCAGCTCTCCCTGCAGAGCCAGGGCATCTCTGCTGCCGCTGCCATCCCAGCATGGCTTTTTCGGTGGCTTCCAAACCGAGTCTTCCAACAGTGGCCACTCTGGGCGTACGCTCTATGGTTGTATGCTGTGCCGGCAGCTGGCCCATAACTATAGAGCATACACCCAGAGCGGCCACTATTGGAAGACTCGGTTTGTATGAAATAGGCAAGAGAATAATTTCAGTTCTGTGAAAAAAGTGTGAAGATTTTCTGAATTTCTGCATAATTTTCTATCAATCAGAGCTTCATGTTGTCTGACTAATATATACTGTATATATGGAATCTGAGTGAAAAAAATAAAGTTTCATTTTTGTCTTATTCATTCATAAACAAAGGTCATCCATATGATGTGCCAGTGTGAAAAATCCCCTTAATTCAGTCAGGTGCATTACAGATGTAACTAGGGCTGGCCAGGTATGTGAGTGCTTCATTAAACAATCAAGGCTGATGTGTGCCAGCAACCCTATTCTATGTAAATCTCGCAAACCATGGCTCCTCATCAATGTGAAAGTCTTACAATATCAGTTCTGGATGTTTAAACATGCTTAGTGTGAAAACAGTGAAAAACTATTTCTCCATTAATCCACGGTCAGAGACTGTCTTGAAATGGAGAAGGCTTGGAGATCAGTGAACACTAGAAACAGCAGCCATCCTGATCTCAAAACCATTCTAAGAGCACAGCATGCAAGAAATTGAAACCCAAGACAGCATGTAGGGATCTGAAGGATTTTTTTTATCTTGACCAAACAGTCTTACACAATTTACCCATCTGAAAAAAAATGGTTAAAAAGGCGTTATTGGAGTTTGGTGAGCAAGGTAGAAGCCACTGCTAAGGATACTAATGTTTGTTTCAAATTGACCAAAGGCACCTGGACAGCTTTCCAGATTTCTGAAGGAAGATTTATGGACAGATGAATCAAATATGAACATTTTGCAATTACATGGAATTGTTATGTTTTGCAGAAAACAAACATTGCATTCAACAGTCTGAAAATCTCTCTCCCTCCCTCTCTCTCTCCCTCTCTTCCTCCTTCCCTCCCTCCCTCGTCTGTCTGTCAAATTTATATAGCTTCCCATTTCACCAAGAGTGACTCATGCCACTTCTCAAGCATTAGGTCATACAGAAAGATACTGACCCCAAACATATAAAGAAGTCTGGAAGAGAATGGCTGCAGAAGAACATATTTGATGTTTTGGAAACATCAACGTAAAGAGAAAGTGGGCAGAGTCTGAAATAAGCAATCCATGCTAGTTAACTTTCAACATTATTGAGCTAAAGCAGATTGCCATGGAGAAATAGGCCAGAATTTCTACCCAGCTGTATGAGAGATTGACCATCAATGAGAGGAAGCTTGTAGTTGTAATTAATATAGTTGAAAGTGGTACAATTAGTTACTGCATCTAAGGGGAGGGAGGACAATTCACTGGGGCATTACGTAGTAGATATCTTTGTTTATGAAATAAATGAATCAAGCGCCAAACTTTGCTATTTGCTCATGCACTTTTCTCACTTTATATGTCACTTTTACAATACTCAGTGGCAAAAATATGCAGGGAAAAGTGGGTTAATATTTTTTGCAAAATGGCTTATTTCGTCCCCAACGTGAAAGTACAGAGATTATGTCTGCTTCTTTTGCTGTCCTTTGCTTTCTTCCAGTGGTGGGTTCCTACCGGTTTGGCCTGATTTGGGCGAACCGGTAGTGGTTTGGCAGCCTGGGCCGCTGGAACCGGCAGTGATCTAGGCCTGCCATGCCCCTGAATCAGTTGTCTGGTCGCCACCGTAAGCACCGTCATCTTGTTTTTTACTTCTGCATGCGTAGAACAATTTTTACTTCACTGTGCATGAATGTGCAGTGCACATCCAGCGCTCGCAGCATGCACATGAGCGAACCGGCAGTAGTGCCTGCCTGAACCAACCCCCGCTTTCTTCCCACCAGAGAGGTTAATGTTAGAGTATTGATTCATGATTTATAACTGTAAATGTATGTACCCATGCTGTATCACAAGTACATTACATCAATTTGTCTGCAGCAGGCAAAAACTTTTTAAGACAGAGTACAAGCCAAAAAGGAACAAAAAATCCACAGAACAATTTTATGTGTGCTTGAATAGTTTTTTAATGACATTTGAACTACTCTTTGAGAGTGGTTATGAGAAACTGATTAATCACAGTAGGCTTGTTCATCCAAATATTTTATTGGTTTGGGAAATGATTTAACAGCTTTCAAATCCAAGGTCTCTCTTTGCCTCAGCCACACCATATCCATTTTCATTCTTTTTCATATCTCTATTTCTCAATTTTCAGGAATTGCTGGTCTCAGAGTCCAGAAGGGCAAATATAAAAATAAATGCTGTACGCTGCCCCAGAGTTGCCTTTCAGCTAGATAGGTTGCAAACAAATGAAATAAATGAAATCTCACTCAAAGGGGAAAAACCTGATGTGAACTATGGCCTTTAGAATTCTTTCTCAAGAGTGTAGTTTCTTCGCAAAACTTTAACATGAATCAAATAAAATAGATTATTAAAGGAAAGGAAGTCTTGCTTGAAAAACATAGAGAGAGAAATCAAAATTTCCGAAAAACATTACTTTCTTACTGTTTGTATTTCATATTCATATTGAGTGGAAGCAAGCAAAGCAC
The DNA here is from genome assembly GCF_964273705.1 of Natrix helvetica. Taxonomy (NCBI): domain Eukaryota; kingdom Metazoa; phylum Chordata; class Lepidosauria; order Squamata; family Natricidae; genus Natrix; species Natrix helvetica. Next base: position 220,575,273 of record NC_138552.1, on the reverse strand, counting down.
CAGTTTACTTTTGGTTTTATTTTTTCCAAATCTTTTTAAGAAGCCACATTCTCAGAACTGATCACAATAAATTAAAAGAGTTGAGTATATTTGCTTTTTATCTGACTCTGAAATAACCCTCTGGTACCTCATTTAGTAGGAGAGTATGCAGAGATTTTGCTGTGTTTTTTTTTTTAATCCTGTCACTCACAAATATTCAGCTCTCTTGTAGCACTTCCCTTCCCCCCTGGGCTATATGCCTGCACAATAGCCAGTTATCTTACTGTTAATCTTCTCATATTCTGTACAACTAGAAAGACGAAGGAGAGCAGTACATCTTTCATATCAAGTTTTTCTTTAACCATCTGTTTGATTTTCAGATCAAATAGCCCAGGAATTTAAATTGAGATTCTAAGGTAGATTTGCTATTTATTTCATTGTTATTTGTAATAAAAATATTTCCACCTCCCTCAAATTAGTATATCTCAGGTGAAACTGTAATGCTGCAATAAAGTCTGCATCAGAATAGTACAATACAAATAATATATAAAATATCTTAACATCAAAAGCAAACCGTTCTAACTATCAGTAATAGCAAGAGAGATAGACAGGCAAATTATAGGGAAGTTCATATTACAGGTTGCCATTGCTTCTCACTGATTGCCTAGTTTTTACTGATGACCTCTTTCAAAATCTGGTCATAAGATTTCTTTTATGACAGAAATAAATTGGTTCTTTTAAGGTACAAATAAATCAACTGATTCTCATTTTCAGTTCTCCCTTTGTAGTGATTTTGTTTCTGGTATGGTATTAGCTCTAGATACAACCTTTTATACATCAATTTTGTATAGCAGACATTTTAACCATTTATAAGTATTTCCGTACTACTTTAGTGGCACTTCACATATTGTCTAAAGGGAGGGTTTTTTTTTAAAAAAACTTGCCTTTATTATTTTATAAACCCAAGTTGTGAACATACCTAATACTCCTTTTGTCCTCTGTTTTGTGTGAGATGGGTTGGACTGAGAGAGAATGATTGGCCAAAGTCAGCCAACATTCTTTCATGCCTAAAGCAGGACTAGAATTCATGGTCTCCCAGTTTCTAGCCTGCCATCTTAACCATTGGACAAACTGGCTCTCTGTTTAACTATTACTGATTGAATCAATTGCTATAGGATGAATTGGCATATGTTAAGCCATAAGCTATTATAGGAAGTTAGCACCCACCCCTCTCCTAGAAGAATGAAATATTCTAGGAAATATTAAAAAGACAGAATATTATATTTCTCTGGATGAGAAAAGGAGAAACATGCTCTTGGAAAGCAGTCCTCACCTTTGCTAATAGCCCCAGAAAGGTTGGGCCATCTTATCTACAACACAAAAGACCTTCTCCCTCAAGACATAATGGGATTAGCCCTCTACCTATCTCACCACATGACCCAGCAAGATTCAACCCAGCCTGGGACTCAAGACAACCTACAAAGTTACCCCTGCATGGTCCCATGGGAGTCTGACAACCAATCAGGATAAATTTCTTGCCACAGGAATAGGAAGCAAATCCAAAGCCCAACAGAGGGTATAAATCTCTCCCTCTCTCACCCATGTGCTTTCTTTTGCCCAGGACCTCAAACCATATGGTCCTGTCCACCATTAAACCATCTTTCCAAGCAGTCTCCATGTTTCCAGTGTCTTTCTTCCCACATGGAACTGAACCCAGATGGACATTTCTTCCAACACTATAATTTTTAAATTATAGTTGTTGGGTTTACAAAATAGGTAAGATAAAGCAGAATAAAGCAGAGGAGAATAGGAAACGTGCTGTGTTTTAATATGAAAGAAGAAATGTACTGAGAATCTAAAACTAAATTAGCAGAAAAAAACATATACAGGATGTTAAACTGTTTAGCTCAACATTATTAGTTTGTGCTCTAAAAATTACATTACTGGATTTGGAATTGAAAATATGAAACAGAATAAATGAAATCTTGTGTAGTGTGATTTATGTCTTACATTTTTATTTGTATTTTGATAGGACAGAAGCCACCTTGGGCACTCTTACCCTTAAATCTGGCCTGCAATTCTTTAAAATAAACAATTTTTTAAAGGTGAAATTTCATTTGACAGGCAAATGCACAGCTCCCTGATTTGTAAAACCTGATTCAGGTTTTGAGTAACAATGCAATATTAGCCTTTCTCTCTTTTTTCTTTCTCTCCAAAGCTATTATGCAGAAATGGGTAACTTGTGGCCCCCTTAAGCATTTTTGAAATCCTAGAAGCCCTGAAACTGATCGACGAAAATCAGTGGTATTATTACTTATCACTGAGACATGAAGTTTCCTGATATTTTTAAGCAGGAAACACAGAAATAGGCCAATTAAAGAAAACAAAGCAAAATAAAGAAACCTCTCCTGTCCAAATAAATAGCGGGGGGGAGGGGGGTTGAACCCCTGAATTTCCTGTCCCTTACTATTCTGCTCTGCCAATGCAGCCTTTACTCATTCTCAATTTAGGGAGTTGTCCTGCTATAATAAATGACTTAATTATGTATTAAATATGACGGGTTATTATTAGGTAACCCGATACTGAATATATTGAAAAGCCTTGGGCAAGATTGTAGAGGTAACATTCCATTCTAGCAATTGAATGAGGATTGATCAGTGAAATGAAAGAAGTATGCAAGAAAAAACTGGAGCTAGAAAAATATATCTATTCTTAGAATGGTTTATCTTGAAAATAAATAATTTGTAATGCTCTCATTTTTATTGATCTAGGAAAAGCAGAATGAAGGAGATAATGCCTAATAACAGCACAACAAGTATATCTCAAGCAAGAAAAGCAGTGGAGCAGTTAAAAATGGAAGCATATCTTGATAGGATAAAGGTAAATTTGAACTTGTAATCATATTTACAAATTCTGACCACCCACTAGTTAGAAATCTGCAGAAGCTACTCAGATTTTCAACACAGCGTAGCTAGAAAAGAATTTTTATGGCACACTGGCATCCGTACTAGGCTGAAACTAGTTGTTTGCCACCTGTCAATATGAGAGTGCAATTTCTCCTTTTGTCCAGCGCAGTTTAAATCTGTAGCTTTTCCACCATCACCAATTTTCTCATAGCTTAAGGGGCACGTGTTTTGCATGTCTCAGGCAGGGAGCTGGGTGGCAGTGGTCACAATGGTTATTCCTTCCTTGGCACTCTCTGGTTCTCGGTGTAACTCCTACAGATATTATCCTGTGATATTTGTTATTAGGAAGCTGTAACTGTTTACAATTGCCTTCACTGTTCATGGATCAGTGTCTATTGCATTAAAAAAGGGGAAGATACTCTTTCTCCTAGAACCCGCTGGATTTTCAAAATCTGACGCAGAAACTTTGGGGTAATCCCAGGATAGAATGAGGCTAAGGTTAGCACTGTGGAATTAAAGAGAGAAAAGTCCTACTGTTCAAATGTAAATCCATTTGGATAATGTTGGAATTTACTCAAGTTGCATAAATATATATGTTTAGGTTATGCTGAAATTAGGGCATATTGCTATTATAGGGTACAGCATTTATGCTTTAAAGTTAATTGCATGTGAAGGATCAGATTAACCTTGAATTATTTCCTGAGCAGCTTTGTAACTGTCTTAGTTTGTTGATACATTTTTCTCTCTTGAGAAAAGACTCTCATTTTAATTTAGGAAAAAAGTAGATTATATCCATTGTAACTGGAGTCAGAAGATTTATCGAATGTTAGATGTGATACATCCTTACATAATGCAATTTTATGGAGTATTTGAGTGAGCAAAGCAGTATTTAGAATGTTTTAAAGCTATTGACATTTCTTAAATTTTCTGTCCACAATACATCTTGGCTTGTAAAATTAATTAAATGTTGTTACTCTGTTTCCCTGAAAATAAGACCTCCCCGGATAATAAGCCCAATTGGGCTTTTGAGCGCATGCGCTAAAATAAGCCCTCCCTGAAAATATTGCAATACAGCAGCAGCCATGAGGTGACCACGCTCGCTTCCTCCTCCACCTCAAAAATAATAAGACCTCCCAAAAAATAAGGCCCAGTGCTTATTTCGGGGGGGGGTGTTAAAAGAAAATAAGACGCTGTCTTATTTTCTGGCAAACGATACAAGTTGGCTCAGTGACAATTCTGTGAAGTTTAAACCCTCCCCAGAACACCTAACCCGCTGTGGTGTCCTCTGTCAATTGCAGTTCTAAAATTGTTTCTCAAAGACCTCTTTCTCAAAAAACACTGCCTAAGCAGATTTTTCTCTGGTTTGAAATTACTACTGCACATGACAAATTTTTGGCTTAAATATATTAGATTGTGATTTTTTATATTCATGAGATACGTAAAATGAATTTATACACATTTACTTCTCTTTGGAAATGAAACACATACATTGTAAAATAATTTTTATTACTTTCTCAAATAAAATTCCCACACAAATATTACTATAGTTCTGCATATGCATAAACAGAGATGACTCATTTCCACATGTACAAAACATTTTGAATGATACATTTAAATTGACATTTTGAAAAAGCCGATGTTGAGAATCGGGGCAATCAATTATATTGCTTCATAATGTTACATACAATCTTTTTATGTCATTGGTAAACACTGCTACTGTCTTATAAAATTGAGTTCATAATTAAGTCCATGTACATAGCTATGGTTTATATAATCATAGTTTACTGAAAAGACACCATTGGCTGGCTTTGTATAATATTCTACACCATTACTGGTGACATAAAAAAACCACAAAACTTAGATTTATCCATTTTAGGCTAGTAGCCAAGCATAGCTCTTTGTATTCAGTGAATTAAGTCAAAATATACGTATAAAGAACATCTATGCAAAGAGCAGACAGATTAGATTTAACAACTATGGAAAGGAAAACAGACTGGGGATTTAATACTGTTTGTATGCTACCATTTCTTTTCTTCCAGAAGTTGAACATTATCTAACCTAGTTTTATTTTTAAAGCTAAACAGGTCCAATTTGATATACTACTTGGATAATCACATATCTGGAAACCATATGTATGTCCAGGGCATGTAGAGATAATAAGTTTTTGATTACTAAGATGAGAAATACATTGATATTTCTAAGTATATACAGTTTATTTACATAATATGTATACCAAGCTAATAAGTAAACCACAATGCCTCTAATTTAACTATTGCATCCTTTGTTTTGAACAGCTAATAACTTTTAAAAGCTATTACAATGATTTTAAAATATTGTAAAGTGTGATAATAGTTTCTCAGTATGTGATAATAGTTTCTCAATTCAGAATTTTTAAAAAAAAACTGTGAGAGGCTTCTTCATTTAATCACTTTTTGTATTAACAAGAGACTTGTGTATATTTGAAGTTAATATGCAAAGACCTGATTGTCCAAGAACCGATAAATTAAACTCTTAGAATATTCAGAATAGCGAATGAATATTAAAAAATTAGAACCTTAATTAAAAACAGTAGCTATGATCGAGATGAAACTAATGCATTGTAGATAAATATTGTTGCTGAAAGAAAATTCCTTTTTTAAAATAAAACAGTGAAATTGAAAAAAGTTAGAAACAATATTGGTAGAATAAATTTGTATGGTATAACTAAAGTTTGCAGATACCTTTTAGGATAACAAAACTATGCTGCTGACGTTCAGTCAAGAAACACTGATTTTTAACATAAGTAGGACTGTGAACAATTACATACAGCAGCTATTGTGCTTTTCTCATTCTCCTTTAAGGATGGAATTGTTAATTATTTCTAAAATAGTGTTGTGAAATCAACACTGGCATTAGTGAGATGTTTGTGGATGTGCTCATTTTAGATACAAAGCAAAAGCAGAGTGGGTGTCATTGCATGAACAGTAATTATGTCTGTCTTTTCATGGAAGGTGACTGTAGTAATTGCAGCATTTTGTCTTGTCACTGAATCTTATAATTATAGGGTATCTAACAGGATTATATTCTAACTTGGGCTGTTTTTAATCACCTTCTTTACTCTGAAATGTAATGATAACATTCTCTAGTTCTTTCAGAGATTGCTAACTTTGACTTAAATCATAAATAGCTGGTAACAACCTTCCGAGGTAGAATTTGTGATAATATTCATCTATAATAAACAAAAAGAGATTCAATCAACTATTGCTTTAATGTAGTCACATTGTCTGGATTCTGACATCTGGAAACCAATTTATCAGAAATTGTTGATTCCAAGTTACATTGCTTGGTGAATATTTCAAAATTTAGTTTCCTTATATAAATTTCTAATCTAATTTTCCTTTGTTTTCCTTTGTTACTATTTTACAATCCGCTAGCACAAAAATAACTGACAAATCTAATTGAGCTTTTCTTTTTTCTCTGAACATTTGGACTTATGCCAGAATGTACCATTTGGTACATTATCATAGACTAAAAATAAAACATGTAAAGGAGCTACATATGAGCTTTAAAAATGCTTGGTTTTGGTGCATCTTGCTGCTCCAGCTCTACTGCAACATTACACATGGCTTCCTTATAGCACTGACTTTGTTCTTTGGGAAGGTCACAGTGTTCTGTGTGCCTTTGGCGTTTAGTCATGCTGGCCACATGACCAGAGATGTCTTCGGACCGCACTGGCTCTTTGGCTTTGAAACGGAGATAAGCACCGCCCCCTAGAGTCAGGAACGACTAGCACATATGTGCGAGGGGAACCTTTATCATTACCTATGATCTGCCCTGTTTGGACAACACAACTTGTGATAACTTTTCTGCATGATGCAGCTCTGTCACATATATGTACTATTTTTTAGGAATTTACTATAATTTCAGAGAGATTAATAAATAACATACTGAACGATACTGAGATGTATGAATGATGTGCAAATCATTCTTAAAAAAACTGATCTGGCAAAGCAAAAGCTTTAAAATAATTTAACATTACATTGTTTAATTATATGATCACTGCTTATATACCTAATACTTTTGTGTTTCTGCCTTATTCAAAATTATAATACAGAGAATTTTGGTGAGAGGCTGGGAGATACACAGAAAGCTTTCAAAACTCATGTGCAAGCCTGGGGCATCTATTTCCCCAGCTATGGTATAAAGGACTACTACATAGAAAATATTACTTGGATCAATCTATTAACACTATTGCAATAATAATAATAATACTTAGATAATCCTTCTCCCATTTCTCTTTTGTTCTTTTTCTTCTTTTTAAAATGCTCATAGGTATCCAAGGCAGCTGCTGATTTATTGGCATATTGTGATGCTCATATGGGAGAAGATCCCCTTATTATACCGGTGCCTGCATCTGAAAATCCCTTCCGGGAGAAGAAGCTCTTATGTACTATTCTATGATTCACCCTGCAGTTGAAAATGTTATCTGTGAAAATACATTACTGATGGTGCATGCTTTTCCTCAAGTCTTCTCCCATATAGTAATTCAGTCAAAAAGTAAACCTTTCTAGAACACAATATATTCTAAATTAATGCATTTTAAGTGAAGGTTTTTAATGTCAACTTTTCTATCAGTGGTATGTGCTCAACATTTATATTGTCCTTTATTTGTGTTTTGTAATAAAAGAATCCTATTTGTTGTTAAGTATGCGATAATTAGATTTTGTTGGTTAAATTCCATGAACTGTCTTTGGCTTGTTTGCATAGTAGACTAGCCATAGCTTATATAATAATGGCTTATGAATTAACCAAATTGCCTGACGGAACACACAGTGAATCATAAATCAACCATACAGGTTAGATTTGCACAACACACTGTGTCACAAATTGGCCAATCGCCTTTTAGCCTGGTGTGTTGTGTGCCAACCCAGGCTGTCTTTCAGAGGGACTGAAACTATGATGAGCAATACGCACCATCAATTTCTTATCTATTTTATTTCCATGTAAAAAGTGGGATTGCAGAAGAGAATGTGCTTGATGAATGTTTGAATTATGGATATTAAAGTTAAATCAAATCTTCCCAATTAGCTGCCTTATACCAAGTCAAACAACTGGTCAACTTACTTGGAATTATCTGTACTGATGGGCAGCACTTTCAGGTTTTGAACAGGAGCCTACCTAAGCCCAACCTGAGATGCCAAGGATTCAATTTAGCACTTTTAAAATCTAAAACGTGTTCTATCTTAACCATTAAGATGTTACTCTTCTGTTTTGTATTGCAGTATGCTAATTGCAGCAGGCAGTAGCACTAATAATCATTCTAACAATAGTACCAGCACATGAAAAACCTGCAGGCCAAATAAAGACCATACTGATACCATTCCATAAGTCAAACTGGCACAATGTGGAGTCCAGTTCAAATAAGGAATTATTTCTTAAAATTTAACACATTAATTATAGTTTCTCTGGGTACAGATTCCCATTTCATATTATAAACTATGCAGCCTGCAGCAAAGGATGTCATCTTGATATGTTCCTTAATATTTCAAATTATATACCTCTAGCCTTTGTAGTATGCTAAATACAGATTTCTAGTACAGTTGAGTATGTATTAAGTAACATAGATTTCTATGGTCTTTATATTGGCTCTTATCTTTCAAAAAAAATCTTAAGTCTATGCTGGTAAAAGCTTGTTTGTCTGAAATCAGTTATATAGTTCATTTGATATATGTTGTATGATAAAATGTACTGTTAATCATTCTCCTTACTTGAATATTTTAATAAAAGTTACTTTTCATTTGGGATTATATTTCTAATCATTTATGTGTCTATTGGAGTAATACAAACTATTTGTGCATCAATTTTTCACCTGGGGTTAAAATTCCACTGATGCCATGCATTCACTGAATGACTCTGTGAAATAGTTCTTTTTCAATCTGTTTCTGATCCCAAGTAAATATGCTGTATTTTCCTGTTATTGTAAAGACAGCAGCCAGATTGGGTATGCGCCGTCCTTTAACCAATCGGACTGAGTCTACACTTATGATGTCATCGGGCCCTTGTGGCTCCTCCCCAGTTTCAGACTCAGTCCAATCTGGACTGGCTGTGAGAATTGATCTCTCCTCCAAATTATTTAATTATATCTTTAATTGGTGAATTTTTCCAAAAATTTTGTTGTTCCTTTAAATTGAGTCCTTAAATAATCCTTTATTCTACAAATTGGAGGGAAATTCCAAACTGATCTCTGGCTGCCTCTCCTCAACCCTCTGATTGCCTGCGGCCACAAATTCGCTCAGGAAGCCTGCCTTGCAATCAGGCGAGGCGGTGGCCAGTCTGCAGATTGCCTGGCCACACTTAGTATCGGCGGCCATTTGCAGGTTGGAAAAGCCCATGAAAATAGCGGTGGCCATTTTGAGGCTCGGAAAAGCCTCAGAGGAAAAAAGTCAGCCATTTTGGATGCTTTAAAAAAGGGGCGAACTCTACAGCAGCCGTTTGGAGTGCTCAGCAACGCGGGATCATCCCAGGTGGACCGGATCAGGAGCGCCTGGCCAGCAAACGGGGGAGACCATTGCCTATCTTATTGGGGTGTTGATTTATGTTTGGGGAAATGGCTGATCCAGCTATGGATACGAATGCAGGATTAGAGGAGGCAGGGCCATCGGGCAAAGAGCAGCAGGAAGAGGCAAGCCAAAGAGGCCCCTTCCCCAGGAGTAAACCCCAAGGTCTCTAAAGCGACTACCAGGGCAGAAGAGCGCAGGCAGAAGGCCCTTGAGAAAGAATTTCAGAGGCCCCCAAAACAACAACATAGTCTAACTGCCCAGCCCTCCCTCCCTCCTTCCGAGGATCACCAAGTTGCATCCCCAGCTCCACTTGTCTTGCCTCCCATGGGCCCTAACCCCACCCTGGCCTATTCAGAAGGGGAATTGTCTTCTTTGGAGTCCTTGTCTTCAATGAAACCTGACAACAGGCAATTTCTTTGATATCCCTCTCAAAAGGGAGTGCAACTTTGAACAGGCGTCCCTCCTGGTTACACATGGTTCTGGGGGTCCCCACACCATGTACACCTCTCCTGCTGATATGGCAACCATCATTGTTGAAACCATTAAACAGGTCATGGCTGCTGGCCTACATCAGCAATCTCAACCTGCTCCATCACATGGCCATAAGCATAAATCTTTTGCTGCAGCTCAGCAACCTGATCCCTCTGCCTCTACTTCTCAGGCCTCAATTGGTGGGAAGCAAGATAACCTGCAGGACTCAGACCTGTCTGATGATGAGGTGGTCACGCCCACCTGCCTTTACCGGATTATTCAAAACTGATCGATTCAAGTCCCTTCTACTTAAGGCCATTAAAGCTGCTAACTTACCATCTTCTGCTTCAGCTTCTACTTCACAGGATAAACCGACAGAACCGGCTTCAACTGAGGGTCCCAGTACTCCATTTACCGAACCCACAGTGGAAAAAGAGGTGATCCCTGTTCCCAAGATATTGCTGAACGTCATCCAGAAGCAGTGGGAGTCTCCAGGCATGGGTCCACAGCCGACCAACCTTGACAAACGTCTCTACAACATTGCACCAGATCTCACTAAGTTCTTCAAGACTCCTCCAGTGGACACAGCAGTTGCAGCCCTGTCTTCACCTACTGTGGTCTCTGGAGCCCCTGAGGTTCTCAAGCCTGAGGAGAAAAGGTCAGATCAAACCTTAGTCAAAAACTATCAGGCTGGAGCCTGGGCTGTTAGGGCCTCTACGGCACTTCCTTCTTCTCCAGGGCGGCCCTGGTTTGGATTGAACAGCTTCAGGAGCGCATTGCTCCTACTGACACTAGATCACATAGGGATCTCAACAAGATCAGGGCAGTGGTTGAATTTGCGGCTGATTCTTCCCTTAATGCTGCTAGATTTGCTTCTAAAACCATGGCCTCTTCGGTCACGGCCAGACGTCTGCTTTGGCTCAAGTCATGGCAGGCGGATGTCCATACCAAGTGGCGCCTAGCAGTCTCCCCATTCAGTGGCACTCAATTATTTGGTAATCCCTTAGAGTCGCACCTCACAGAATCTAAAGACAACGCAAGGTCCTTTCATCCATCTACAAGAAACAGGACAGTTGGCCCGCTCCGTTCTATAGGAGGTCGCCCTTTCAGCCGGCGGACGGGGGACCTTCCTTCCCCCATCCACAACGCCATTCCTACACTCTCAGACAGGGATCTCACTAGGACAGGTCCAATAGAAACACACAGCGTTTCCCCTGCAAGAAATCTTACTGTGGAGGAGTCAACCGCCAATTTTCACGTAGGAAATGACTATCTGGACTCTCTTCCGATCGGAGGCTGCCTGGTGTTCTTTGCCCACCGCTGGGAGGAGACCACAACAGACAATTGGGTACTCAAAACTGTCAAATTTGGTCTCATGCTAGAATTCCTCTCCATCTTCCAGGAACACTTCGTGCCATGCCCGGTCTCTCGGTGTCCTTGCAAGAGGGCACTGATGGAACAGGCCATTCAGCGCCTGTTAGAGATCTGGGCCATCGAACCGGTTCCTCCCCAACAGGAAGGGCAGGGTTTTTATTCCCGCCTGTTTGTGGTACCAAAGAATTCTGGGGGATGGAGAGCAATATTAGATCTAAAAACATTGAACCGCCACATTGTCTAAGGGCGGTTCAAAATGCATTCTATGCACACCATCCTCCAGGCGGTCAGGAAAGGCGACTTCCTCATGTTGGTAGACTTGACCGAAGCTTACCTTCATATCCCCATCTTCATAGACCACCAAAAATATCTCCGCTTCTACTATGGGGGGAGGCACTTCCAGTACCGAGCTCTTCCATTCAGTCTATCCTCTGCCCCCAGGGTATTCACAATAGTACTGGCAGCACTGGCTGCCCACATCAGGTCATCCCCAGTTCGGATTCTCTGTTACCTGGATAACATCATCTTATTGTCCAGGTCTCCGGTTCAGGCAGAAAGAGACCTCGCCCTCACCATTCACACCTTGCAGAATCACGGGTTCGGGGTGAATCTCAAAAAGAATCACCTCGTTCCCAGCACTCGCCTTTTCCACCTCGGGGTCTTGATAGACACCATGGCGGAGAGGGTCTTCCTATCCAACAACCGCATTCTCAGTCTGAGGAAACTTGTCAGGAAGGTGCTACATCTATACAAGGCTTCCCTTCTTCTTCTCTCCCAAGTCTTGGGCAAGATGGTATCCTGCTTCGGATTGTCCCGTGGGCCAGGTTTCACAGCAGGAGCCTTCGAAGGTTCATACTTCCACATTAAAAGGCTGACAGGGGCAGATCTCCTCTCAGGATCCCCCTTCCCAGACAGGTATTATACTCTCTCAAATGGTGGCAGTCCCCGGCGATTTTGCAAGGGACCTTGTTCAGAGAGCCATGCCATCTCACACTTACGATGGACGCAAGTCTGACAGGATGGGGGGCACACATGCAGGACCTAGTGGTTCAGGGTCAGTGGTCCACCGAAGAGAGCCAAAACAGCATTGGCTAGAATTGCAGGTGGTTCGCCTTGCCCTCAGACACTTCCACCACAGAATTCAGGCCTGACATATATTAGTTGTTGAGTTGTCTTAAGACTGAACCCGATATTCATACCGAAGGTCAATAGCTGTTTCCACCAAGGTTAGGAGTTGACATTACCTGATTTCTGTCCGTCTCCCCGTCACGAGAGGGAGCGCAAGTGGCACACTCTTGACATATGTCGTGCCCTCAAGATTTACATCGACCGCACCGCCTTGTTCCGCCACTTGGAAGCTCTCTTTATTTCCTTTCGCCCGGCCTCCTTGGGTACCAAGGCTTCATCGTCTAGTCTGGGGTGCTGGATAAGAGCCTATATTAAACTGTCTTACGAACTTCAATCCATACAGGTCCCTGCAAACTTTATAGCTCACTCTACGGCAGCGCTTCGACATCTGCGGCTTGGTCCACTCAAGCCACCTTGGAAGAAGTCTGCCGGGGGGCCACCTGGGCGTCTCCCATGGTCTTCATACGTCATTACAAGTTGGACAAGTATGCATCGGCTGATGCAGCCTTTGGGCGCAAGGGGCTGCAACAAGTGCTTGTGCCCTAACGGACCTTTTTTTACAATTTCCCACCCTAGTGGACAGCCCAGTCTTTGGTACGTCCCAGTCTGGCTGCTGTCTCTACGATAATAGGAAAATGGGTGTTGATCCTTACCTGAGACACTCACTTTCTGGTAAAGTAGAGACAGCAGCCAACCCCGCCCTGGTATGGGTCACGCGAGGGGATTCCTTGTGCGGAGGAGGGGGAGAGAGAGAGAGAGAGAGAGAGAGAGAGAGAGAGAGAGAGAGAGAGAGAGAGAGAGAGAGAGAGAGAGAGAGAGACAGTGACTTTGGACTTTCACCTTTTGCTCACAATTCTCACTTGAGTCTACATTTTCCTTAATCTGAAACTGGGGAGGAGCCACAAGGGCCCGATGACATCATAAGTGTAGATTCAGTCCGATTGGTTAATGGACGGAGCATACCCAGTCTGGCTGTTGTCTCTACTCTACCAGAAAATGAGCGTATCAGGTAAGGACCAGCGCCCATTTTAATACTCTAAATATGGGCAACCTTCTTTGTATAATAAGCACATGGTTTTTTTTTAGTTTTAAAACATTTTAAAATGCAACTAATTTGCATATAAATTGATGTTTAAAACCTCAGCCCAAAATTGAGCACTAGATTGAATTTATTCACTTATTTACTGGATTTATATGGCTGCCACCTCTGGGCTTTAACTCTAGGCAACTAACACGATAAAACACCAAAACAAAACAAAAAATAGAAACATATCAAAAAGAAAAAAAGGCAGCAAAGATAATTGGACAAACAACAAAATCATAAATTCACAAGCTCCACTATTTCTGAAATCCTATGCCTAAAAGAAAAGTCAGCCCAGAAGTGCAGCTAGTTTAGGGAACTAATCTCAGGAGAAATGGTGTTTCAAAGGGCTAACATAAGAGAAAAGACATGTTTCCTGATCGAGACCCAGAGCATGCTTATTTTGCCAGATGTGATTGGGCAGGTAGAGTCAATTAGAGGAAGGTCGTCATTGAAATATTCTGACTCTATGCCACGACCAGCTTTATAGGTACTAACCAGCACCCTGAATTGCACCTTAAAGCTTGTTGGGAACCAGTGCATCTTAAAAGGCATATACAGATAATGTAGTACGGGCATACTACAATATGCCCATAATTGCTCATGCTGCCAATTGTAGCTTTCCTTTGAAGTAAGGGGAGTTCCAGTAAGGGGAGTTCCATTTAGAATACATTGCATTCTAATCCAGTTGGGAGATGAAAGAAGCATGAGTGACCATGCACAGTTCCTCTTGATCCAGGAAAGGAGACAATTAATGCACAACATGAAATTGTAGAAAAGTCCATCTGGCCGAGGCCACCATAAACTACGTGAGTCTAGGACAGCGATGGCGAACCTTTTTTGGCTCGCGTGTCATAAGTAGGGAGAGCACAGGGGGGTCATGTGCAGGCGTGCCACACCCATAATGCAATACGCGACCCCCCAGTGCGCATGCGTGCACTACAGGTGCAGACCCCCCATTTTTTGCATGCTTTTTTTGCCCTCCCCAGGCTCCCCAGGCTTCATAGGAACATGGGGAGGGCGAAAACAGCCTCCACCGCCCCCTAGAAGCCCTCTGGAGGCTTCAGGGAAGCTCATGAAGCCTCTGGTGGGCCTCTGGGGGGGGAGGCTCTTTTCGCCCTCCCCAGGCTACTATAAAGCCTCTGGAGCTTGGGGAGGGCGAAAAATGGCTTTAAAAAAGGGTGAATTCATGACAAATGGCTCGCGTGCCCTGACAAATGGCTCCACGTGCCACCTGTGGCACGCGTGCCATAGGTTCGCTATCACTGGTCTAGGAGAACCCCCAAATTGTACATTGGTTCTGTGTGAGACAACACAACTCCATCCAGAACTATAGACAGAAGATCTACAGTCCAGAACTCTGGATACCCTAAAATCCAGAACCATTCAGTCCTGCTTGGTTGAGTTGGAGCCCACTCAGACATAGAAGCAGAATCTCCACAACCCAAGACAGAACTACCTATTCTGACAGATGACCTTATCCAATGGCTTCATGCATATGTTAAATAAGAGTGGGGAGAGTGTTGTTGAATCCTGAATAACTTCATGAAAAAGGGGGTGTGGGCTTAATTCCCCCACCCCTCTTGTTAACATCAGTTAGAACTGATTCCAGAGGAAGGAAGAGAACCAAAGTTCTGTCCCCAATTAAAAGGTCCAGAACAACAGCATGTTCGATGGCACTGAAATCCATGGAGAGATCGGGGACAACCAGGAGTCAACTACCTCCTCAACCATTTACAGTAGGAAAAGGAAGCTTGGAGGCAAATTGAGGAGTCGGCTGATACCTCCTTTAGGGGGGGAAAACTGGATTAAGATTAAATTGGAGGGAGACAACTAAATTTGAGTGATGCAAAGTGAAAGCTGTTCCAAAATTACGGGTATGGAGTGTGTATAAACAAGCCATAATGCAAAGTCACTTAGAGACCAAGATCTGGGCAAGATCTGTTTAATATGTACTTATTTTAATCTTGTATTTTATATTTTAAATGTTATGTCATGGATTGTACTTTATTTTAATTATGATGCTTACGAATAAATAAATAAATATACCTGGAGGATTACTTAATCTGATATTTTGTTCCCACAATGGCCAGCCAGACCAATGGAAAGCCATTTAAAAGTAAACATGTTACTAGGTCCCCATTGGTCTGGTTAGCCATTATGGAAACTTCTGAACTATTGCCAAGAAAACTGAAAGGACTTGTCCAGAGAGTCTCCAGGAATCGACACTGCCTTGAAGAGCATAATAATAAGTTGCTGCAAGAAGACTGGCACAGATTGACCACAAACAACAACATTAACTCCCTGCCAAGATTGGATAATCAAGTGCCTTGAAATGACAGGAGTCAGTAGAAACAGCAGAAGGTTTGTGCAAAGATCTATGGCACAATGGAAGATACAATTGCTAGTCAATGGTGATAGATTGGGAGAGGTTAATGTCAAGAGAGAAATATTTTAAGACTCCTCATTCTGCAGGAAAATTGCACTGACTGACTGCAAAGAACGGCATGACAATGTAGCAACAATGTTGCATTGGAAGATCTGCAAGAAATACCAATTGCCTGCAAGCAAGAACTTGGAGGGACCACCACATTGACAAATGAAAATGAAGAAGCTAAAGTGCCCTGGAACTTTAGAATTCAGACAAGCACTTGCCACATAACACTCCAGACTTAACAATTTGAGAGTAGACATGGCAGAACCCCGTGAGAGCAGAATAGGAGAGAAAGAACTGGAGAACATAACAATATATGAAGACCTCCAAAGAGAAGTAGAAGGGGGCAAATGAAAGAAAAAATAATACCAATGGTAATAGGTCCCTTGGGTACAATATCCAAACAGGTGAAGTACCACTTGAACATCTTCAACATTGACAAATGCACCTTCAGTCAATTGTAAAAAGCAGGTACTTGGAACAGCTTATATCCATTAACAAAATGAAACAAAAACACCTGCGTAATGTAGATCTTTACAATACAATACAATACAATACAATAGTAGAGTTGGAAGGGACCTTGGAGGTCTTCTAGTCCAACCCCCTGCCTAGGCAGGAAACCCTATACCGTTTCAGACAGATGGCTATCCAACATCTTCTTAAAGACTTCCAGTGTTGGGGCATTCACAACTTCTGGAGGCAAGCTGTTCCACTGGTTAATTGTTCTAACTGTCAGGAAGGTCTTTAGGAAGGACTCAATGGGTGGATTAAAAATGCCAAATCCAATCTAAACATCTGGCTGACTATGCAACAAACCATAATAGCAATTGTTAAGACAAAAAAAGTCTGTTTAGTAAATGTGCAGTATCTGGAGACAACAGAAGAGAAAGAACGTTGGTCTTACCTGAACGTTTTTTTCAGGAGATGTGGAGGGAGGGGTCACAGAAGGGTTAACACAGCCTGATTGGTCCATTTGACTGAGAGAAAACTTCTTAACCTTCGCCTTCTCCCGTTGGTTCCCAGTTTCCGCGATGTCACGGCCAGCACCTGCAAGCTAAACACAAACAAGGACAAGCCCCCCCGGGGCCTCCCGATTCTACACCTCCTGGACCCTGTCTAACTAACTAGGGCAGGAATGTGACCCCTCCCTCCACATCTCCTGAAAAAAACGTTCAGGTAAGACCAACGTTCTTTTTCCAGTAGAGTGGAGGGAGGGGTCACAGAAGGGACATACCCACGCTACGTCCCCGGGTGGGCAGACTGGGTCCCAGGTGAGGAATCGGCCACCACCCTCTGAAGGACCCTCCGTCCAAAAGATGCCTCAGCCGAGGCATAAGCATCCAAACGATAGTGCCTAACAAAAGGCGTGGGGGAAGCCCAGGCAGCCGCCCTACAAATATCCTCGAAGGGCGCCCTGGTGGCCCAGGCCGCAGAGGTAGCGGCACTGCGGGTGGAGTGAGCAGTGATCCCTGACGGGGGGGTCTTCCCAGAAGCCCCGTAAGCCTCAACTATGGCCAACCTAATCCATCTTCCGATGGTGGAAGAAGACACCTTGCGTCCTAACGAGCCTGGATGAAAGGAAACAAATAACGCCTCGGTCTTCCTAATGCCCTCAGTTCGCTTCAGGTAAATGCGAACAGCCCGGCGAACATCCAGCTTATGCCACACCAACTCTTGCTCCCTCGAAGGGTTGGGACAAAAATTCGGGAGCACGACCTCCTGGGCCCTGTGAAACTGTGAATTCACCTTTGGAATGAACGAAGGATCCAAACGAAGGACCACCCTGTCCTGGTGTATAACACACAGGTCACTGCGGGAAGAAAGAGCCCCCAACTCCGAAATGCGCCTGGCCGATGTAATGGCCACTAAAAACACCACCTTAAGGGTAAGCAGACGCATGTGTACCGTCCTAAGTGGTTCGAATGGGGAGCTCGTCAGAGCCTGGAGAACCAGGGTCAGATCCCAGGTCGGAAATCTATGAACCGGAGGCGGACGGATATTAGCCGCCCCCTTTAGAAAACGCTTAATCAGGGGAGAGCGGGAAAGGGTAGGTGAACCCTCCCCCCCAGAATGGTGGCCAAAGCCGCCACTTGACGGCGGAGCGTATTATGCGACAAACCGTCCTCCAACCCCCTCTGGAGGAACTCCAACACGTTCGGGACGGTAGCCCTAGAGGGATCCAACCCCAAGGGAACACACCACTTCGCAAACGCCTTCCATGTGGCATTGTAAATCCTAACCGTGGACGGTCTCCTAGACGCCTCTAAGGTGGCTATAACTCCCGACGATAGTCTCTGCCCCCTCAGGATCCCCCGTTCAAGAGCCAAGCGGTCAGATGAAGCCACTGAGGCCCTGGGTGAAGTAAAGCCCCCTGACTCAGAACGACCTCCCCCGGGGGAATCCTCCAGGGGTCTGCTACCGACAGCTGGACCAGGTCCGCGAACCAGGGTCTCCTCGGCCAGTACGGGGCTAACAGGATAACGAGAGCCCTCTCTGTGACTATCTTCCCTATCGTACGGGGAACGAGGGGAAGGGGAGGAAAGGCATAAAGAAGGCCCGGGGGCCACCGGCTCCTGAGAGCATCCGCTCCTTCCGCCGACGGAGACTGGAACCGGGTAAAGAACCGGGGCAGCTGAGCGTTGTCGGGGGAGGCGAACAGATCCACCCGGGGCGTGCCGAATCTGTTGCATATCTTCCGAAACAACTCCGGGCCCAGTTGCCACTCGCCATCGTCCAGGGTTGTGCGACTCAGCCAATCCGCCTGAAGATTGGACACTCCTGAGATGTGCTCCGCCACTATGGAAGCTAAGTGTCTCTCCGCCCACAAGCCCAACAGCTGCGCCTCCCGCCAGAGTGAACGGGAGTGGGTGCCCCCCTGGCGATTGATATGGGCCTTCGTCGCCACATTGTCCGTGAGCAGGAGGAGGGGTTTGGAGAGGAATTCTAACCTTAGGCCGTGGCGAACCGTCGCCCTGACCCAACCGTCTGACGTGATCTGATCCCACTCGTCCGCATACAGTGCTAGGCGGCCTCTGATGGGATGACTTGGGTTCGAGTCATTTCCCTCTGCGGAAGGGACGGCCGCCCCCCCCTCGAAAGGGCCGCTTGGACTGCGGCTGGTACCTAGAACGGTCCTGAAAGTTCTGCCTATTGAACGACCTGTCCTGCCTGTACGGTTGGTATCGTTGATCCTGATCCCTGTCATAGGACTTGAACTGGGGCCTGCGATAGGGATGACTACGGGACTCCGCCTTCTTGGTGGATGTAGGCATAACTTTCTTTTTATCTTTGTTTTCCACCAAAATCGGGTCTAAGGAAGCCCCGAACAAATTTG
Source organism: Natrix helvetica (assembly GCF_964273705.1). Classification (NCBI taxonomy): domain Eukaryota; kingdom Metazoa; phylum Chordata; class Lepidosauria; order Squamata; family Natricidae; genus Natrix; species Natrix helvetica. The sequence continues at coordinate 220,556,027 of NC_138552.1, read as the reverse complement.
GACCTGCAAAGGGGGCAGCCACCAGGTCCCACTTGGCTTTATAGTCCATCTGCCAGTTCCTGAGCCACAGGAGCCGACGAGAGGCCACAGAGGTGGCCAAAGCACTTGAGCCAAACCTAACAGCGTCTAGGGTCGCATCAGCCGAATACTGACACGCTGCCATTATTTTAGCCAAATCCTGGTGTACGCGCTCATCCTGGATCGGAATGCGATCCTGAAGCTGGCGGAGCCACATGACCGTCGTGCGGTTGAAGTACGAGGCGGCAGCCGCCACCCGCACCGCCCATGCTGAGGCCTTATAATTTTTACGTAAGGTGAGCTCCGCCCTCTTGTCCTCTGGCTTTAGTTTGTCTGCCGCGTCCCCCGAGACCACTGGGGAAGAGGAGACTAAAGCTGCTATGGGCTGATCTATAACTGGAAGCTGAATAGCCTGCACAAAGGACTTTTCCATGTTGTAGGCGCGACGGTCGTTGCTGCCAGGTGGGGAAAAGTTAGAAGGACGGGCCCATTGGCTAGTAGCCACCTCTAAGAAAAGAGGAGGAGCAGGAATCTCCTCCTTATTGGTGGCCGTCGCTGAGAACATGACCATGTCCGGATCCGTGGGCGGTGGGACCGTGGGGTCCCCCGTGCCCACCTTGGTGGTCCTCCTAGCCTTCTTAAGTAATGGTTTGAACATGGCCTGGAGGAAAAGGTTGGAAGAACGAGGCGGCTCAGGAGCCGCATCCTCCTCCTCAGAGAACCCCCAATCATCCCTCCGTGCCTCCCCCCTAGAGGAGACCTCACTCATGAGGGAAGGAGAAGAAGCCCTAGATCTGGACCTACTAAAGGGAGTAACTCGACTGTGGTGGTAGGGCCTGTCCCTTTGAGAAATGCCCCTAGAAATGGCTGCAGAAATAAGCCTTTTGAGATTCTCAGGGAGGTTTTCTAGATCCTCCTCATCACCTTCTGAATCATAGTCTGGTGTCACAAAGGCCCTGCTGGATCTCCTACCCCTAACGGGACCTGCAGAGGTACCTTCCAATGGATCCCCCCTATCTGCCTCTCTAGTCCCCAGGGAAGCCGAAGGAGAGCGAGGCGCCCCCCGCTCCTGACTCCTATCAGATCTGCATGGAGAAGCAGAGGAAGAGGAAGGACTGAACCCCCTGGCCACAGGTGGGGGAGGGCAGGGAGCCACCGTGCGTGGGGATCTGGATCTAGGCCTAGGATCCCTGACCTGTCTCTTTTCAGCTCTTTCAATGACCTTCTCAATAGCTCTGGATCGCCTGAGCTCATCCCTCTGCAGGGCTCTCGAAGGTCTGTCCTCAGCTGAAGGCCTAGAAACCCGAGGCCTAACTGGGGGAGTGGGCTCAGCCTGATCTTCGCCTGCCTGAGCCGGCGCGGCCTGCTGGGACTCTGTTCTATCTGCCATCCCCACTCACGTGCTCCAGAACGAAGTTTTGGGTAGCAATGGCCCTTCAGCTGGTGAGAATCGCCTGCTCCGGACCTCCGGCAAAGTTGCAAACAGCACTGCCACATTTTTCACAGCCTCTCCGTGTTGCAAGCCCCAAACACGTGATTCAAAATGGCCGCCGGCTTCTTTGGGCGGTGCTTTCAAAAGCGCGCCTAAAAATGGCCGCCTACCTCGCCCTTAATAGCTAATGCCTGCGAGCTGCAAGTTCGCCTTTCCAAACAAAGACTCCAGATCACTGCTGGGCTCCTAAGCCACGAGGAGCCTTCCAACACCAAAAAAACGACCCCGCGTTGTTGCCGTGGGCTGTAACCGGCCCGGGAAGCTAGCGGTATGAATTAGAAGCCGAATAGCCGCTTTCGCGCCGAAAAGCCCCAGCGCGCTGCGAGCCTCACAGGAAAAGTTTTAAAAGGGCAGTTTAAAGCACGCAGGGTCGCCCGGCACACCCGAGACCCCAGGCACCAGTCCGGAGCGATCCCTTAGGAGGGGGGAGGAAGCGCCCCCCCACTGACTATCTCAGCCTTCTTAGGGCAGCCGAACAACAGCCCTGCAAGGCGGACCCACTACAAAAATTTTTTGAAATAAAAGAATCCGAATTCAAAGTACCAACAACACTAATACTGACTAATAAAACCCAATAAAACACTCTTACTAGGAACCAAACCTGTGTCTTGGACCTTGACTGAGAGGAAACTGGAACCAACGGGAGAAGGCGAAGGTTAAGAAGTTTTCTCTCAGTCAAATGGACCAATCAGGCTGTGTTAACCCTTCTGTGACCCCTCCCTCCACTCTACTGGAAAAGAAAAAGAACCTGGAGAAAATCACAAAATGCAAATAACTGCAAAAAGAAGAATGGCTGTAATATACTGTTAGTATTTCATCATATTCATTCTTTCATCATCAATCCTAGCATAACAATAAAACTACACTACTTCTTAATGTGTGTTTCTGCACCACAGTAAAATCTCATTTTACTAGTAGCTTTGGTTTCTAGAACTGCATGCATTTGGAAGAGCTATCTCTTTACATCCACTATGTATTAAATCTATACTTGTATTTAAGCAAAAATGGCAATATTTAAATATGGTTTTGGAAAGCAAAAAAAAAAAAATTAGTTGCTTACCACACTTGGGAACTTGGGAACCCTTTCAACATCATAATTGATTCAATTTTAACAAGGCTGCATCAGTTCCCATGGCAACATATTTACTTCAGCTTTTCCAAATGATAGCAGTCTTAACTGGCATAGTGAATACTGAAAATCTAAGCAGAGTGTTTATTCTTCGAAATTATAAGCACACTATTTCCTACTCAATGTAAGTAAGGAACTATAAGATTAAAAGTGTATGTATTTAATAGCGTTCCAATATATTGACTCAGTTATGAGATAATTTTAGAAGATAAATAAGAAAAATACTGATAATCATAATAACCTGCTTACCATGAACTTTCAAATTACTAACTGGCATTGTATTTGGTGCAATTCATAAGATCAAGGCCATAAGATCAGCCCCTAATTGACAAGAAGATTTTGGAAAACTATAAAAGAAGAGTAACTTGAATGTAGCTTGGATTGATTACAGGAAGGTATTTGACTCCCTACCACACAACTGGATAATTAAGTACATATATACTAAGGATTCATTCATTTAAACCAACTGCATTCAACCAACCAGTTTTACTCGGATTGCTATAAAGGGGCAAAAAGCAGAAAACTGGCAAGTAGTACTTTTAAGCATTTTGTTAACACCCATGGCCCTCTGCACCTGATTTTCCCCTCTAAATCTAGTTCAGCTGTGTTCTTAATCCAGTCCTCACGAGTGTATCTAAATTGGCATCAGAAATTCTGCAGACCTGATATTTGATTCTCAAAAAGCTTAGCAACAGCTTTTAAGACTTTTTTGCTATCTACTTTTGCTGTCTGATTTCTGATAGAGAAGGCCATGTACTGTCTGGAGAAGCTGGGCTGGGCTTTAAATAGTTTCCAGTATTAAAATAATAGTTGATTTGCAGATAAAAAGCAAGAATTTGGGACAGGACACAAAGTATGTCTAGTTATATATTGAATCGTCATTTTAAAAGCTAATTTATTTAGACTGAAGTATACAATTTGTGGCTCAGTGGCTAAGACACTGAGCTTGTCGATCAGAAAGGTCGGCAGTTTGGCGGTTCAAATCCGTAGCACAGTGTAATGGAGTGAGCTCCTGTTACTTGTCCCAGATTCTGCCATCTAGCAATTCGAAAGAATGTAAAAATGCAAGTCGAAAAATAGGGACCACCCTTGGTGGGAAGCGTTCGGTGCGCCTTCGGCGTTGAGTCATGCCGGCCACATGACCATGGAGACATCTTCAGACAGTGCTGGCTCTTCAGCTTTGAAACGGAGATAAGCACTGCCCCCTAGAGTTGGGAATGATTAGCACATATGTGTGAGGGGAATCTTTTCCTTTATGTAATTGGAAGAAGCTTACTGCCCTATTTGCTTCATATGAAAGGAATAAATTATGATGATAATATAATTGTCTAGTCTCAATAGCTACAGAAAAATGCAAGCTAAAATTTCTGCTGCATAATAATATTATTTTCTTCTTATTTGGTGAATTATCAGTAGAGGAATATTTGGTGAGGAATATTATCCAAAATAAGGATTCTACAGCTATCAAAATGTTTCTCGGATGATTTATAAGCTGAACTATTGCTGCCATCTGCTGGATAAAGAAATAATAATTATGTGTATGATCCCCAAATTTCATTAGGTAATTCCATTAGGACCTCAGGAGTAAGTAATAAGCAACTAAAGGTATAATCATGTATATATTTAACTCCTTGTGGAATGTTATTTTTATTATAGTAATATTTTACTCTTTATATCCATCAACTGAAGCAAATTTGTATACTCATAAGGACAACAGATGTGTTAAATGTGGAGGTCGACAACTATAGTAAGAAACATTATTAAGTCAATATGCAGCTGGCCATAGATTTTATGTTTTGTTCCATAATAATAAATTGTAGAGGAATTCCTCGTGTAAATAAATCCCCATGGATATGCATTTGATATCAAGAAAAATGTCTTTATTTTTTGCAGACTTTGGAAATAACATCTGTTAGTATAGTGGAGGAGAGAGACAGCAACATCAGTCTATCAAAACTGGTATTTTAGCCCTAATTCAAATGTTTAGATTTATTTATTTATATTTCTTAAATCGCATCATAATATATTGAATCTTTGAGAAATTATTCTAAATGAATAAAATGCAAATCCATCACAATAAAAGAAGTGCCACTTACATGCAAAAAAAAATTAACACGTTCTAAACATGGGGTGCCAACTTGCAGCTAACAACTCATTGCTATTTTTCAAAAATTTAGTGATAACTCCAGTGATTTTTTATGGTGCATTTCCCCCCCCCCCACTTCTTGAACTAACTTAAGAGAAACTTAAGGTATTAAGGCACTCAATTTACTCTTTAATGAGCGTCCAGATTCCAATCAGCTAAAAAAAACCAACAACTCTGATGAAATAATACCATCAGTGGCCATATCTTTTGTAGCTTTCAGAAACCACATTTTTCCTGCAGAAAAATCCTCATATACCTCCTCATACGTATTTGGCAAATAAGAGGAGAATTTCAATTCTTCCTTCCCTGTAAAGATTTCTTATCCGCCCATTTGCATTACTTTCTTTAAAAAAATTTTTTTTAAACGTTTATTGTTAAAAAAGAAAACATTGGACTACGTCTTGGCAGTCTCTCCGCCATACAGCAAATAACGCAAATATTTTCAATACATACAAGCAATGAAAATTCAATACACATTGATACTTATTGGTTATATATGCATACTTACCCACTTCTACATGGTTGCAATTATAATTACATAATATGCTACCTATATTGCCTTATGTTTCAATCTATGCATCTTTGTGCTTATTAGTTCCGACTTCCCTTCCTTAAACCCAACCACTGATCTCATAGTACTCTGTCTCTCCTTTATTTTTCAATTCTAACGTCAGTCTATCATATTCTGCACAATCAAGTATTTTCTTTATTATTTCCCTTTCTTTACTTTCTTTTGCATTCAGCAGATGCATTTTCTTATTGAACCACAATCTTTCAAGGTGTCAAATTGTGCACAAAGAAGTTCTTTGCATCGGTAACCTAAAAGCTATTTCCAGACATGGTTAATGTTCTCTTGGAAGACTACTAACCCTGTGTTTAAATGACTGTTGGGTCATCGGGTCCCATGGCCCTCCCTTATTCTACAAACATATCAGCTATTTATAACATTAATTTAACAGTCTCCCAGAAGAGAACTAGACCTATGTCCAGAAATAGTTTTAGTGACTTGTGATAAAAGTTTGAGAGGAACACAGTGATTTCTCTCCCATTTCATTTTGTGTCCCCCTTTGGGCTAAAAGAGAATGCAGAATTGAATTTAACTAAATTTATGATTATTTGCATGGTTTTTAATTTGGTACCTGTACACCGCCCCGAGTCCCTTCGGGGAGAGGGGGCGGTCTAGAAATCAAATCAAATCAAATAAATAAATAAATAAATTAACCACATCCCAGCTTTTACATATTTAAAGTTGATATATGACAGCCTGAGGGTTGCAAGGAGCCCTATGGGCACTTTCCCTCCCACTTCATTGGCAGTGCTGGCAGTGAAATGCCATGGCTAGTAGTACTCAGAAGTAGCTCATGTAGTACACAACATAGTGCCATTGCTTCCCACAAAAGTAATGAAAATATTCCTTGTTCCCTGAAGAGCAGAGAACTTGGGCCAAAATTAACAATGAGCAGAACTTGATTTTTCCTAGCTTAAATTGATCTTGTTTCCCCCTCCAAAAGTCAGGTCTAGCACGCTATCAACCAACTTTTAAACACATATGCTTTCTTTAAAAAAAAGTGGTCTTGCATTCTTTTAAAGAAATGCTATATCTATGTACATAAGAAACCTGTAATTCCTGACCAACACTTAGCAAAGTGTTGGTCAGGCATAACCTAGGCAAGGGGTGTCAAACTTCACGGCCCACGTGGCGGATGTCTAATGTGCTAGCCATGCCACCTGTTTTAGTGAAGGGGAAAAAGTCGTGATATGTCACGATGACAAAAGTCGTGATACGTCACGTGACGATGCAAGTTTGATACCCCTGACCTAGACTAAAGCCCTTGCAGAAGCTGGATGTCCAGTCTTCCCAACAATCCAAGCCAAAATGGCCATGGAGGGCCATGCCATGAACTGGAGGGAGAAGCCTCAAGTGACCAATGGGCAGATCCCATCCCAGATTTTGTCATCATCCACATCATCAATAACAATAGATTGTACTTATGGCTTCCTTACCAGAAGAAGGAAGACATTATTTTAACACTGGAACAACTGCATGCACAGGTTTCCTTTTTAGTGGGCTAGTTATGAGATGAAAGTGATATTTTTTAAAAAATGTAAGCAGGGCATCTTCATGCATAATTACTGGGACTTGAGAATAAGTTCTTGATTTCTCCCTGTTCAAAGAAAAATGACAGTTCCCCTTACAAACTTCACATTTCCCAAAGGATTGGGTGAAACCTACCTCGTTTATCAAATGCTACTCATTTGCAAAATTTTGTTTTAAAAAGATTTGTTCCACACAGGCCAGCAATTGAAGTGGGCTGTGTGTAAAAATGGAAAGGCCAGATGTGCTAAATAAAACTTTTCCTATTAGGTGCCTGTTTTTATCTTCACGTCGAAGAACTCTCTCATTTTCTCTCTCTTACTATTTAAGGGGGGGGGAGTACAAAAATAACCTGCAGTTATCAATACCGCGCGGGCCTTTTCCTACCTCCTCTTTCTTCTCTCATTTCCAAGGAGTCAACCAGGAGTTTTAAAAAAAAAAATCTAGCAGGGCGATTTCCTTTGCTCACCTCCATCTTTCGCCTCTTACGAGAGAGAGAGAGAGAGAGAGAGAGAGAGAGAGAGAGAGAGAGAGAGAGGAGGGAGGGAGGGAGGGAGGGAGGGAGGGAGGGAGGGAGGGAGGGAGGGAGGGGGGAAGGGGAGGGGGAGAGGGAGAGGCGCTGTCGGATCGCGCCAAGGTCAAGCCGCTTCCGCTCGGCGGCGAGGCATTGTGGGGATTGTAGTGCCGAGGCCCGGCTCTGCGCACACGCTTTCCTGGTCCGGGGCGGGACTCTGGCTTTGGGCCGGCCGCGGGAGGGGCCGGCGAGGGTCTCTGGTGCCAGAGCGAGGGAAGCCGAAGGAGACCTTGCCTGTCTCTGCGGGTCCGTCCCGTCTCTGCTCCGAGAGAGGCCGCGACGGCTGGGCAGCGGCCGGCGGCCAATGCGAAATTGGTTGGTTCTTCTCTGCCCGTGTGCTGTCGGGGTCGTGCTGCACCTCTGGCTTCTCCTGCTCAGCTGCCCGGCCAGCGGCCCCGGGAAGCAACACCCGGCAGGTAGGTGGCGGAGGGGGGGGGGGTCGATCGCACCCAGCCTGCACGCTTTGCCGCTCTCCCGCAGGGGAGGCGAGGGGGCAGAGGATCTTACGGGAGGGCCTCCTTTGCACGGCGCCGCTGTGCCGTCCGTCCGGCTCACGGTTTCGGAGAGCGGGGCAGGAGATAGAGGAGGAGGCAGGTAGCGCTGTTTCCTCCTCTTTGCAGCCAAGTGGTGGGGCAGGGGTCGCCCGGGCTCTGGAGGGCAAACCGAGAAGGGGTGGGGCAGCTCCTCAATCTCGGTCGAGAAGAAGAGAATGGCCAGCAGCCCTTCCAAGCGGACAAGGCTGCTTGGAGGAATAAGCGAGAAATAAGCGCGAGTATGTCGGTGTCTTTGGAGATTCTCAGCTATCCAGGTCATGATTGTCCCAAAGCTGCTTTTTTTCAAGAGGCAATTGGACTTTCAGGGGTTATTTTTTTGAAGACGTTTCGCTTCTCATCCAAGAAGCTTCTTGGAAAAAAAGCACCTTGTCTTTCATGGAGGAAAGAGCTTGGAGGGCAGAGGGTTGGGATCAGGGGAGATACCCTTTCACCTGGTAATAATAATAATAATAATAATAATAATAATAATAATAATAATAATAATAATAATAATAATAATAATAATAATAATAATAATAATAATATTTATTTCTTAGCCGCACCCTCTCCCGAAGGACTCGGGGCGGCGTACAACAAAACATAGGAAATAAATATATCGACATACATATAACAAAACATATACCAAGACATATACACGACATATACAAGGAGGAGGTGAAGTGATAGATAAAAACAAGTAAAAACACAATGTTTAAAAACCCCTAAATAAATTGAATGCAATTAAAATACCCCAAATAAAAGTAGGAGAAGAGGTGCAGGATTGGGATATACAGTCCAACGTTTGGAGAGAGGCTTGATAAAAGTAAGAGGGAAATGGCAGATGCTGAAGAACAGAGTGGGCTTGATAATATCTTTGAATTTTGTTATGGTTGCTTTTTTTGACTAGTTCCACCAGCTGGAGGCATATGTTTGCACTGCAATTCTTCAAGCAGTTAAGGTCAAAACTCCTTGCTAATCTACTGTAAATTAGATACAGCTGCCAGTAGATATGAATAATTTTTGCTCATTCCTGTTGTGAAGTAAAATATGGAGCAGAAATTGAGAAAAGAAAAGAAATTAGATTGCTTTCCATAGAGACTTTCCTTCAAGTCAGACCTTAGCTTCTGGTGATTTCATGGAGGGTTTTTTGACAGCTGTAGGGAAGGAGATGTTTACTGCTTTCTGGGATGTTATTTCCACTTCCCAGAGTAACCTATAGTTCAGGTGTTCCCAAGAGCTTTGATCCACATTGGGTTGTCAATATACTGCGATTTTTGAGACATATTCTCTGTAGGAAAATAAAATAGGAATAGAAGATTTATCATGCAACTAATGCATTGATGTTTGAGAAATAAAATCCTAAACATACATCAGTAAATAATTATAATGAATATATATAAAACCTGTATATATACATATAAAACCTGTGTGCGCGCATTTGTGTGTCTGTGTGTGTGTGTGTGTGCTTGTGTATTGAAGAAACTTGTGGTTATCGGGGTAAAGATTAGCTAGTAAATGTCACACTAAGAGTCTTATTTATTAAGTATTGTGATGGGTGACTTATGTCAATCCTAGCAGTTATAATTGGTCAGGTTTTGAGAAGGTTGGGGCATTCTTTTTGCCTGAATTTGATTTTTTCGGTGATATAGGAATGACCTTGTCTTTAAAATCAAAGCTAATTTAAAACACAAAATCATACTATCTATAAAGCAGTGTTTCTCAACAATTTCAACTGTTAGGATATCACACAAGCCCAAAGAAAAGATATAGCTGTTTTTAAAAGTGGTTGTGTTTGCAGTCCCCTAACTGTCCTTTCAAATCATTCTGAAGTTTGCAAATATCTTAGGTGTGGGTGTGTACTAACGAGAAGCCAAAAAATTCCCCAAAAAGGGCAAGGCCAGAACAAAAAAAATGTTTAATTTAATAACTTTAATTAGCTATACAATAAAAAGCTGCATATTAAAAATTAAATGATCCTTATCAATATATACCAGTGATGTCGAACCTATGGCATGTGTGCCACAGGTGGCACGCTGAGCCATTTGTCAGGGCACGCGCTGGCCAGCTGAGTTCACCTTTTTAAAAGCCATTTTTCGCCCTCCCCAGGCTCCAGAGGCTTTATAGGAGCCTGGGGAGGGTGAAAAGAGCCTCCCCCGTCCCCCCGGAGGCCCTCCGGAGGCTTCAGGGACCGTCCGGAGGCTTCCCTGACACCTTCGGAGCGCTTAAAACGACCCTCCGAGCAAACCGGAAGTCACTTCCGGTTTGCTCGGAGGGTCGTTTTAAGCGTTCCCTGAAGCCTCCGGAGGGCCTCCGGGGGGTGGGGGAGGCTCTTTTTGCCCTCCCCAGGCTCCTATAAAGCCTCTGGAACCTGGGGAGGGCGAAAAAAGCATGTAAAAATGGGGGGGGTGTCGCACGTTGTGCGCGCATGCGCACTGGGGGGGTCACGCATTGCATTATGGGTGCGGCACACCCGCACATGACCCCCCTGCGCTCCCCTTGTGGCATGCGAGCCAAAAAAGGTTCGCCATCGCTGATATATTCCCATCATTCTTTTTTGGACCAACATATTTCTTAAAGTACTGTCTTCTTTGGGAGAAATAGCGAAAGAAAAAGAAAAGTAACAAAGACCATCATCTTCGTAAAAGAAGAGGGAAAATAGAAGTTTTATTTTTATCAGTTCTAAGATTATGTTCCTCCCCATCCCCCAGTTCACAGGTATTATATGGGAGAAAACTTCATTTTCCTGTTGGGTAACTACCATCTGTTTATATCACCTTCCTCTTATTTTGGCCAAGCAATTTTTCTTTTCAAGATCTTGAGTTATACTCAAGTAATATTTGGTTTGAAAAGGTAGCTAGAACTTAATTATTCATTATATCTGCTTCATAAGTGGTTTGGGGAATTTGATTTCAATTCCCTCATGCTTCTATTTAATAATCTGTAACAGAAAACTTCAATGTGTTCGTGGAGGTCTGTATTTTTTTATTAGCTTTCTGCTTTCTACCATTACTCTGGAAGGAGAACTAGGACCATATGCAGTTGTGTATAATGTCTCATGATTTCCTGCTTTGTGTGTTTATAATATACTGTACCTTTTGTGCTATATGGTCATGTAAAGTATTGTAAAGTATTTTGTATAAGATTTAAACATATAGTTGCAGTAAACTTAACTGTATTACATTACACACTCTGCTGTGTAATTATTTTCTTCTTCTCTTAGAAGTGCAGAAATGCCTAGTGGTCTCTGACCTTGTTTTTGAAACCTGCATATTCTCTCTCTTTTTTAAAGTGTCTAGAAAAATAGATACTCTAAGGAACTAAGGTTTACAGACAGAGCTTCTTCAATTGAGCATCATGAGCTATTACTTGCCACTTCTGATTAAAGTCTTCTCAGACATTTTTTTCAAATACCCCAGATGATGAAATAAAACATATTGTTCATCAAAAACAATCCCTTGTGTTTCAGTGCTAAAAGACAGGTACAGCAGTTGGAGCTGGGCTTGCTCATTATGTACCAATAATACATTTCATTCCATTTTGATTTAAGAAGTTGTGTGAACTAGCCATGGTTTATAGCTTGGCAGCTGTGCAAACCCATCTGATCAGTGTTTTAAATCATAGTGAATAAACTATAGTCTGTGATATGTGAATCCAGTTCCAGTTCATTATTTAGATTGATTTTTTTTAAAAAGAACCCAAGACAAATTCTTACATAAAAATAGCTATATATTGTAATCTGTAGATTTTGGCATGTAACTGGATCCTGTTCCTTTCTTTTGACCACACATAGAATCATGAAAATCTCTGATTTCCTCGCCAACTTTAGTCTAGGAATGGGGAGAGGGAAACAGCCCTCTTTTGGTAATGAGTTTCTCCGGGATTTAGGGATTTTCCATTTAATGTTCTCATAGCTACAGCAACAATATCTGTCTCCTTTCTTCCAACAGCAGGTGCATAAGCAAGATGCTCAAGTAATTAACATTCAACTCCAGGCATTTTTGGATGACGTTGATTCTCAGGATCCATTTCAGCCCAGATTTAAATGCAGTTTTGAGGCAGAAACAGCCATGATTTCCCCAAGGATGGCATTTACCAATAAAGAGACAGAACTCTTTTAGCTCCCCCTGTATCTCTCAGTAGCTTTCTTATCATCAATCACAGTCTATTTCTGAAATGGGCATCTAAGTTACAGATTTAATTTTTGGGTGATTCTGCTTCTGTTCAGGTGTCTAATTTGATATAATAATGCTGAAGTATTACCAATATTAGAAGGTAATATTTGACGGTTTTCTAGATCTCTGTTTTATTACTTCTACATGTAACTGCTGCAGAGATTACGATATCCGAGGATGTAGGCTGAGAGATCCTAAGCATGTAGCTGAAGTTCAGTTATTTTTGTAATTTCACCTCATTCTAATAGAGACTGTGAATGTCCTGAATCAGTGTCCAACAGATAATGGACTGGACAGAGACCAAGGTTCAGTCCAGAAAGTTAGATATGCGTTTAGTGAGAAATTTGTCTGCCAGGTTTTTCTCTTCATAAGCTGCACTACTTTCCATTCTCTTTCTGAGTGCATTTCAAAACATGACTATTGCTATTAAAGTCCAAATAATTAGGGGGCAGTGTACAGTGTCTGGAGGAATTATTTTCCCCTGTATACTTATATCTTTGGACCATCTTTGGAATTTCTTCTTTAGATACCTCTGTTGACTGAAGTTAAATGAGTGACTATAAGAGAATGGGTGATCGTTTTAGCTGTTTTCATTTTGTCCATGAAATGTTCTGTTCAGAAAAGGTTGTCTGGTCCCCTCAATTTTGAATACAAAATTGAGATATTTCTGTCACTTCACCCATTGTTGATTTAAATAACTGAAAAGTGTAGTCCTTTGTCTTAGGTAATTAAACCTAAGTAAATGCTACCGTGTTTTCCCGAAAATAAGATTGGGTCTTATTTTCTTTTCACCCACGAAATAAGCACTTGGCCTTATTTTCAGGGAGGTCTTATTATTTTTGAGGTGCAAGAGGCGGCGAGCGTGATCACCTAATGGCGCTGCTGTGTGCAATATTTTTGGGGAAGGCTTATTTTCTGGAGAGGGCTTCTTTTAGCGCATGCTCTCAAAAACCGGATTGGGCTTATTATCTGGGAAGGTCTTATTTGCGGGGAAATGGTATTTTTATACATGTTATATTCTTCATACTGATTTTGTTGAATTCTGAACTCTGTTATGTTTTGTTTCTTTTTATGAAATACATCCATAAAAATGTATTATGATGAAAAAGTAATTGATCAGTCTTTCTGGGGATGATGGAATTCTCACTGATGAACAAAGAAGAATTATAAAATGCAGGCAGTTTCCATTAACCTAGCTGCTCAAAACACATAAATGTGTATAGCACTAATTCAGGCCACATATGTTCTTACTCATATTGTACATTGGTTTTCAGTTTATCAGCAAATAATTTCTTTTTGCTTGAGTGATAAAATATCAGTTGAAAGGAATTCAATTGTGTTTTCCACCAATTTTTCTGAATTAAAAAGAGTACATTCTTCATAAATGTACTATATTAAAAGACAGATATAGTTGGAAGATCATCAAGATCTGGAAACACCCATGCTAGATCTGGAACACACAATGTGTTGATTTTTTTTGGGAGTTCACACTAAAATTAAAACTCTGAAATTATATCTTGTACATTATGTGCAGTCATTTTTCTAAACAGAGTTGGCATTTAGTTGATTTGACACTTAATTCTTTTTATTCTGAAATTAAGCAGAATGAGATGAAACTGATCTTTTGCCAAGGCTAAATATAAATCTGAATATATCCATTATACAATAATTTATTAAAAATAAACCATGAATACATGCTGTCACCCATGATGGAATGTAAATTACTTGTCTTGTTTATTGGTTTATGAAACCATAATAATTAAAACTAAATCACTGCATTTAGTGATAGTCAGGTATAGATATGTATATCTGAATATAGTATGTATCTGCAGGTTGGGAACCTGTGGCTCAGTAGATGCTTCTGAAGTACATTTCCTAGCATTCCTCACCATTGTTACTACCAGATAAAGCTACTGTGCAGGGAAATGTAATTCAGTAATATCTGGAAAGCCTTGTTTCCTATGTTCCTGAAATATTTATGATGCATATGCTCATATTCTGCTCCTTGATTAACAGTTGTATTGACTGTATTAACAGCTTAGCTTTTCATTTTTAGAATTATTTCATTACATCTAAGCTGTATCTGTTTTACCATCTAATTCAGGGATGTCAAACTCGCATCAACATGGCAGCGTCACATGACATATCATGATTCCGCCCCCCTTCGCTAAATTGGGCATGGGTGTGGCCAGCATGTGACACATCTGGCCATCAGGCTGCGAGTTTGACATCCCAGATCTAATATTTGGATCTGTTTGTGTTAAAATTCAGCAAATAAATATTAATCTTTTAAGGGAGAAAATGTAGTATTTTATAATATAGGAAACACACACACATACTCATATTCCATATTTTTATATATTTATATTCAATTCTTTGTATTAATGTTTCAGTTATCAGGATACGTGAAACTATTTCCAGTATTTTTTTCTAAATTTCAGTAGATATTTTCTTCTAAAATCTTTCTTCTCATTTTACATGGATTTGGCTAAAATGTTTACAAATAATTGGAAAATGTCTTTTTTTATAATATTGATCTGCATACTTGTTTGCTTATTTCTTTGCTAAAATATTTTTATTTATACTTCTTAGGTCTACTGGCTTTCTTTCCTCACTGGAAACCAAAACATTATGATGTTATTGTAGGGATACTCTCTGCACGACACAATGATGGATTGCGGAATGCTATAAGGAATACTTGGTTTAGGCATTTGAAGCAGCATCCAACTTTAAGCCATCGGTAATTCATCATTCTTACTGCCTTCATTCAAGAAGATACAAATCTAACATTCATATGTTCTCATTGGTTTAAATGAATTATTTCAAGAAATTTTTAGCATCATTTGAATAAAAGCCCCAAAAGTATATTAAACAGAATGCTTACATGGCCTTTCCTGTATGTTCTTATCAAGAAAAAATCTTGCTTTTCTTAGAATTAATTCTGAATTTCTCAGAATTAGCCTGTATAATTAGAATTATACATACATACATACATACATACATACATACATACATACATACATACATACATACATACATTTTACTGTTTGAAAAAAAGGTAGCAGAACTGGGATAATAGAAGAAAAAATAAATGTTGTTAATCTTGTTTTAGTGTCCTTGTGAAGTTTATAATTGGTACACATGGATGTGATGTGCCAGTAGAAGACAGAGAAGATCCTTATTCATGCAAACTTCTAAATATCTCTAATCCAGGTAAGAACTGAAGGTTTGGGGCGGGGGGGGGGGGAGATATACTGTATGACATTTCTATAATCAGTCATAAAAAATATTGTAGCTGCTACAATTTCCTATCCACAGATGTATTGTTAAATGCATTTAAATAGGAGCTCTGATATTTTCAAGTAGTTATAGTTAACAACTATTTCATTGTAATGAGCAAGAAAATAAGCTACAATCTGACGTATCCATGTTAATTTTACTAATGTTTGAAGTATATGCAATATAATTCTAAACGAGAAGTGTCAAACTCGTGACGACGCCTTATCGTCACGTGACATATTGCAACTTCCACCCTTCATTAAAACGGGTGGATGTCGCCAGTGCGTGATGCATCTGGTCTGCGGGCTGCAAGTTTGACACCCCTGTTTTAAGTTAATACATTAAGGATTAAGGTGTAAATGCTATTTATACACTGTGCCTGCTCTAGATGGTATAGAAATATAGAAAGTTTCTTTTTATGGTAAGATAAGAATATCTGAAAGAGTTACTGAGTCTTGACTGCTTTCTTCTTATTTTAGATGAGCTTGGTTTGCCCTCTTTCTTAATTTTTTTCATTAGTTTTGAATCAAGAAATTGAAGCCTTCACTTTGCCAGAGGATGATACTTCGGTGCTCTCAGAAGACAGAGTTGTCAGTGTGCATTTCAAAGTCCTTTATCCGATTGTCATCACCAGTCTTGGGGTATTCTACGATGCTAAGGGTGTTGGATTCCAGAGAAACATTACAGTGAAACTATACCAAGCAGATCAAGAGGTATGCCATGTTCCAGTAATTGCCTTAATAGAATAGACCAAGTCCATAGTCTCTTTAAGTGTGGAAATAAGCAGGGATTATTAAAGTCATAGTAGATACTCATGAAGAATAAACAGGCAAAATGACTTGTGGTGCTGTTATCTACAATTCATTTGACTAGTGTGTTTCTTAATCATTATTTTAATTGGGGCAATCAGAAGTAGGTACTAAAACAGAATAAGTGGGAATAATGGGGGTGGGTGGGTAAGGGAAGGACAAGTAATCATTAATGTGTATTATACACTGTGAGCATTTGAGGATCAGATTGTCGGGAACAATATGCTGACTCTAAACCACTTAGAGAGGGCTGTAAAGCACTGTGAAGCGGTATATAAGTCTAAGTGCTATTGCTATTGCTATTTAGAAGTCTGAATATAGCAATATGGTAGGAACAATAGTTATGTCCAAATTTTTTGAAGTTTTCATTCTGTACTGGAGTACTCATGGCACTTTAACACAGCCCTGGAAAAAAAAAAAAACTTTAAAGCAAACAATAAAACTTAGCGTCCAGCTCTTGAGCCACCGTTTGTCAAGAATTTCTAAGCAAAGAAATGTGAAGGGGTAACTCGAGACTGCACGGGTTTCAGGCACTTTGTTTTACATCTGCACTAAGTATAGAAGAGTGCTGTTATTTTCTGAGTGCCCTTTTGAATGGATGGCTTTGTTTATTGGATTTTTGTAAACTGCATCTCAAAAGTTTGCACATTGTAAAATGGAATCTAAATACAGCAGCAATGTGATCTTGTAGCCTCTTCAGAAGTCAATCCAACAAAGCTCAGTGGGGCTTACCACTAAGTAGATATGTAAAGCATTGCAGCCACAATATGAATACTAAATAAACTCCCTTGCCTTGCAGTAGTTATTAAAGGCAGAAATTCTTTATCTTTTTCTCAGCTCTGGTTCTGTCAATGCATTTTTGTAGAAAATGAATTCTGCTCGATGGCTTTTCAAAAGTCCATTGTGAATCAAAGTTCAATCTTGTGGTCAGCATTCTGCTACCATTATACATTTTAACACGATTATTTGAAAGGACAGGTTGAAACTTTAGGTTTAAGGAAGGTTCTCATAGAATTTAATCTCAGAATTGCTTTCAAAATAGACCAAGCTGACCCTCCCAAGCTTGCAATTAACAGTTTGGGAGGGCATTATAGGTAGGTTTATACTTAGAGGTTCATGAGTAATCTGGCTGACTGTGTGATAAGATTTTAAATATTTCACATTTATCCCTTGGCTGTGTTACACAGTAAACATTATTTAGCATTCAAATACAATCAACTTTGATTTAATGCAGGGAAGAGTATTGCATTTGAATGCTAAATCATGTTTACTGTGTAAAACAGCCAAGGGATATGTGTGACATGAAAATTGGTCTCATCATTGTTACATTTTTTTCTCTATGGCTATGAAATGTTAATTCACTATCACCAGGTGTCCATAGATTAACATGTTTCCTGTTTTGGGGTGAATGCCTGGCCCTTTGCAGAGAAGTGCATTGCATATCACCTTCCAGAGCAGGGGTCCTCAACCTATGATCTGCGGTCCACTGTCAGGCCATGGGCCAGCTGCGCACATGGCCCCACTCCTGTGAGCCTCGCTGTGGGTGCTTGTGGCCACACTCACACGAGCTTAATCATAGGTACTCGTGGCCCCACTCGCATGAGAGTTATTGCCAGTGCTTGCGGCTTCACTTGCATGAGTGTCACTGCGAACATCGCAGGTGCTCGTGTGTGCACGCACACACACATATGCTTGTCCCTCCCACAAAATCATCCCCACTTTCCCCCCTCCTCCCACTCCCGGCCGCCAACCTGGAAAGGTTGGGGAACTGCTCTAAAGAGTTCTTATTTATGTTGTAACTTGGATATGGTAAGAAGTGGTTGTCTTCTGAGCTGTGTGAGCTGTCTGTTTTTTTCTCCAGGACGAATAATAGAGGAATCCTCTGCGTATACTAGAATGTGCTAGTTTTAAAGAGATTAAATATGGATTATGATAAAGTTAATATTTAGGTTGGTAAATAGTAACACTGAATTACTACTGGTAATTAAAAATATACTTTAATGCAGGGGTGGATTAATGCATTTTTATATAGACCAGGGGTGTCCAAACTTGGGAACTTTAAGACTTGTGGACTTCAACTCCCAGAATTCCCCAGCCAGCCAATTCTGGAAGTTGAAGTCCACAAGTCTTAAAGTTCCCAAGTTTGGACACCCCTGATATAGACCTATACATAAACCTCCAAAAGTTATATTTAATGATTGTTAAATAGATTAAAATACCAAAATTATTTTTGTTTTGACTGTGATCCATTTCTGAGTGAGAGAAATTGACTATAACAATGAAGTTTTCCCACAGTCTCCAAAACATAAGAAACTTCTTAAAGCATGTATTAACAGAATAACAGAGTTGGAATGGACCTTGAAGGTCTTCTAGTCCAACCCCCTATTCAGGCAGGAAATGATTGACAAATAGTTGCCCAATATCTTAAAAACCTCCAGTGTTGGAGCATTCACAACCTCTGGAAGCAAGTTGTTCAAACATCTCATTATGTTGTTTTCAACAACATAGTAGCATTTTTGTATCTGTTAATAGTAGGGTACTAAAAGGCTTAAATTTATCAAAATTGCATCATCATACATAAAAGTGGCTTATGTGCTTTGTGTTGTTTTAAGATCCAGTTATGTTTTTTTTTCATGAATTGGCCAAGAAGATATGACTTTTCATGAATGATTTTCCTGGCTCACAAATGGGTTACTTGTTATTTCCATAGGAGGCACTCTTCAGCGCTCGTTTTAGTCCACCTAGTTGTGGAGTACAAGTGAGCAGACTTTGGTACAAACCTGTAGAACAGTTCATTCTGCCAGAGGTATGTGCAGTGTATTTATGGGGCATACTGTACATTGATTCTCAATTCTTTTTTCATTTATTCATATTTGCTCAGCATTTTGTTGTAATCAATAAAAAATAGATTTAGGACTCCCATAGGACCTGCTAGTCATCTTTTTGTTTTGAAATTTAAAGATCTTGATACTATTCATTTATTTTTCACATTTCTGAACCATCTCTCTCGAAGAGTAATTGACTCAGAGCTTAATAACATCATAGAAATTAAATATAAGCTTTTCTGAATTTGTTTCCACATGTAGTATAGAAGCAGACGATATTACATAAGTTTTGCTCATGAGGTGAAAACAAAAGGTATTATATTGCATTCTGGAATTATAAAGTTTAAAGCCTTTATCATTATAGAGTAGACGGTGACTAGATCAGGAAAAATAACCAGATGGATTTAGATTTGGAATCAAGATCAAGTGAGGACAACTCATGAATTCTGGAGTAAAATTCTGTTTCATAGCCTGATTTCTATAAAGCTGGCCAACTTTATTCATTCAGGCATGAACAACCAGTCCCGTATGTGTGGAGTTCAAACTAGCTGCTTTATTGTTCTCTGCCATAAAACAGAAATCTCCCCAAAAGGGCAGCTTTCACTTGGGAAAAAACTAGATAAAGCTCAAAGGCACTTAGGAGAGGTCGTACCTTGCCCTCTTGCATTTATGCAGTGAGTCCAGGCTAATTCCCTGCTTCAGCCCTCCTCCCGACTGGGATGGTTGATCTTCAACAGTTCATGGCTCTAAATCTTCTAAGCGGTAGAGAAATCATTCCCCGTGAACAAAAATGTGTGTAGAAAAAGTATGTTGATCTGAGATTTTACAAGATTTTTTTATTTTTTATTTATTAGATTTATATGCCACCCTTCTCCCAAGGACTCAGGGCGGCGTACAGCATTAAAAAACACATAGTACAAAAGTTAAAAGGAAATTAGAAACAGTCCAAAAAACAAACCCAATTTATATAACACTCACATTTTAAAAATTAAATAAAATTAACAGGCCAGGCCGGCTTGCTGGAAAAGCCAACTTTTTAGGGCGCGTCGGAAGGACCGGAGGTCAGGGATTATGCGAAGCTCCGGGGGCAGCTCCCACAGAGAAGGCTCTCCCCCTGGGGGTCACAAGCCGACACTGTCTGGGCGACGGCACCCTGAGGAGGCCAACTCTGTGGGATCGTACTAGACGGTGGGAGGCTATTGGTGGCAGTAGGTGGTCTCGCAGGTACCCTGGGCCTAAGCCATGGAGCGCTTTAAAGGTCATAATTAGTACCTTGAATCGCACCCGGAAGACAACCGGTAACCAGTGCAGGCCGCCTAAAAGGGGTGTGACATGGGAGCACCTAGGTACCCCCATGATAACCCACACGGCCGCATTCTGGACCAGCTGAAGCCTCCGGGTGCTCTTCAAGGGCAGCCCCATGTAGAGAGCGTTGCATTAGTCCAGGCGAGAAAGGACAAGGGCATGAGTGACTGTGCACAGAGCATCCCGATCCAGGAAGGGGCGCAACTGACGTACCAGGCGAACCTGGTAAAAGGTCCCCCTGGTCACGGCCGTCAGATGTTCTTCTAAACTAAGCCGGGTATCCAGGAGGACTCCCAGATTGCGAGCCTTCTCTGAGGGGGCTAAAATTTCTCCCCCTATCATCAAAGATGGAACAAGATGCACAAATCGGGATGACGGAAACCACAGCCACTCAGTCTTGGAAGGATTGAGCCTGAGCCTGTTCCTCCCCCTCCAGATCCGCACATCCTCCAGGCATCGGGACATCACGTCAAGGGCATCGTTTGTGTGGTTTGGAGTAGAGATGAAAAGTTGGGTATCATCAGCATATTGATGATACCGTACCCCAAAACCACGGATTATCTTGCCCAGCGGTTTCATATATATGTTGAACAGTAGGGGTGAGAGAACCGACCCCTGGGGCACCCCACAAGTGACGCCCCTGGGGGTCGATCTCTGCCCTCCAGTCAACACAAACTGCGGCCGATCCGATAGGTAGGAGAACCACCGTAAAACAGTGCCCCCCACTCCCAACCCCCTGAGTCATCACAGTAGGATACCATGGTCGATGGTATCGAAAGCCGCCGAGAGGTCTAATAGGACCAGGACAGAGGAGTAGCCCCTGTCCCGGGCCCGCCAGAGATCATTGACCAACGCGACCAATGCCGTCTCCGTGCTGTACCTGGGCCTGAAACCCGACTGAAACGGATCCAGGTAGACAGCTTCATCCAGGTACTGGGGAATGCTGACGTGCTACCACACTCTCGACAGCCTTCGCTACAAAGCGAAGGTTGGAGACCGGACGGTAGTTGGCTAAAGAAGCTGGGTCCAGGGAAGGCTTCTTAAGGGGGGCCTCACCACTGCCTCCTTCAAGGCGGTGGGAAAGAACACCTCTGTCAATGAAGTGTTGGTAATCGCCTGGAGCCAGCCTCGTGTCACCTCTAGGGAAGCCGAAACTAACCACGAGGGACACGGGTCAGGCACACAAGTGGCAGCACTGAGTCTTCCCATAATCCTGTCCATGCCCTCGGGGGTCACAGGGTCAAACTCATCCCAGATTGTCTCCTCAAGATTCATCCCCGTCAGCTCGCCCAAATCTACCCAGTCAGAGTCCAAGCCTGTCCGGATCTGAGCGATTTTATCCTGCAGATACTGAACAAATTCTTCAGCCCTACCCTGCAAGGGGTCTTGCCCAGTTCCTTGGTTAAGTAAGGAACGGGTCACCTTGAACAGGGTGGCTGGGCGGTTATCTGCGGACGCGATAAGAGCGGAAAAATGTTGCCGTTTTGCCGCTTCCATCGCCACTAAGTAGGATTTAATATGAATTCTTACTAGTGTTCGATCAGATTCGGACCGGCTGGCCCTCCAGCCACTCTCTAGGCGTCTTTTCCGGCGTTTCATCTCCCGGAGCTCCTCGGTAAACCAGGGAGCCACCTGGGATCAACACTGGGTCAGAGGCCGCAAAGGCACAACGCAATCCAAGGCCCCAGCAGCCGCCCTATCCCAGGCTTCCACTAGGATTAACTAAGTGCTAAGTGCTCAGCACTTAGATTAACTAAGTGCTGAGATCTCCCAGAGACCAATTACATTTATTTTAAGGTTGAAATGATAAAAAAAGAACAAAAATGCTGCTGACAGTACTTTTTCCCTCCAAATTTACGTGGCATGACGCTGGATAGTTCTTGGAAGTGACAAGTTGACCACTCCTGATTTAAGCTGAACAAGACAGAATTATGACAGAATTATGAACCATCGTTTTATCTGGCTTACTTTAATAAATAAATAGTTTAAGGTAAATACGTGCCAGTGGGCTTAAATGTAAAGGAAAAGTTTTGTTAATTTAAAAATGGAATTAAAAGGTCTGTTGTCCTTGAAGATTTATCAGAGGAGAAAAGTAACATCAGGCCACAAGAATAAGCAATGAACAGTTTTCCATTATAGGTTATAAATCCTATAATCTCTGATTAGGTCAGAGTTGGGTTCCTACCGGTTCGGCTAAGTAGGTAGTAACTCGGCCGCCCACGCACCTGAACCGGTTCTATTGTTGGCGCCATTTTGATTTTTGGTTTTGCGCATGCGCAGAACAATCTCCATTGCAGAAATGTAATCCCCCCCCCCATTTCTAATGTTCTGCATATGCACAGACCTTTTTTGGTGTAAATGCACACGCTGCTGGTAGCAATCCACCCCGAATTAGAAATTTAGTAAGAATTATACTCCAGAACATTTGAAGTATTTACTTCAGCAAAAATGAACTTTAAAACATTTGTCCTGGTTTCAGAGAATGGCAGCGTTGTTTTTAGTGAAATTAGGATTTCATACGTTGAGAAGATGCTGCCGACTGAATATAATTAACTACGAACACAAAGGGCTTTGTTTGGAAGAGAGCGTTTCTGTTCAGTTTGTGCCACGGCACTTACTGCCAGGCAGCTATTCAAATTCTGAGATTAGGGATGGAAGAGAGGATTGTGGATTCAGACAGCAATATTGTTGGATTAAGACATTTCTAAGTTGTTAATTCAGGAGCACAAGGAATGCTAATTAAATGCGTATCCATTAATTAGCCATTAGCCACATTATTGTTTTTAAGAACAAAGTACAAAAGTTAAATTTGCCATAATTTTCAGACACTTAATAGTTTTAGCAAAAACATTTAAATACCCATTTTATTCTTATTATATAGATGCTCCCTCTATTACCCTTCAGGTGAGTCTAAGTGAATAATATGATCCAAAAACTGAGAAAAATATTAAAAAACAACTATAAATATCATAATATAACCACAACTATAAAAAACACAGAAACCATAATAAGCAACAACTCATACATATCGTGTTTCCCCGAAAATACGACATGTCCTGCTAATAAGCCCAGGCCTGGTTTTTCCCTGGTTTTTGAGGTGGGTGTAAATATATGCCCTCCCCTGAAAATAAGCCCTAGTGAAAGGGTGCCATGGCAAGTACAGGAAGAAGCCCTTCCCTTCCCCAGTCACCTCAGCGCTTCTCAGTTCCTTAATCGGATCAGTTGAGCCGATCCAGCTGCCATTCAAAAAACAGCTGATTTGCGGGTGCTGCTCAGGCCATGGCGTCCAGCAAGTGCAGCTGCTTTTGCAGTCGATTACAGCCACAAAAGCAGCAGGAGGCCAAGTGATGCACCCCACGCGCCTTGCACCGGCTTTTCGAAGGATACTGTAGCAGCAGTTATCCATTGGAGAATACTCTCCAAGAGTTTTCATATAGGTATTAAATAAAATGAAGGATGGGGGTGGGGTCAAAGCTCCGGGAATTTCATACTATAGTTCCAGAGGGCTTGACCACTCATCTCGCTCATGCATCAAATGGAATTACCCTCTCATAAAAGAACAGAACAACATTCTGCAGAATGGTACCTGCGTCCCTAACTCTTGCAGATGGCTTAGAACAGGGGTGTCAAACTTGCAGCCTGCGGGTCGGATGCGTCATGCACTGGCCCCAATTTAGCGAAGGGGAAAAAAGTCATGATATGTCACATGATGGCAACGTGGCGCCGTGAGTTTGACACCCCTGGTTTAGAAGGATATTATGGTTGAGAGTAATAAAGGCCATTGAGAAAACCAGCAGGATGAGGAACATTGCATTATCTAAGTCTCATCAATATTCATTGACAAGCGTGATCAGTTGCACCCTCTGCCTGGATATAAACTCTGATTGAAAAGAGTCCAGATAATCTTTTCTACAGTTTTGTGTAGTTGAAACACCACCACCTTTTCAATAAATTTCTTACAAAAGTGGAGATTGGAGACTAGACAATACTTAAGTAGAGACATATTAGAGCTCTCATCAGCATCCCTAGCAGTCTCTCTCTTCCTCCCACCCCCAAATATCTCCTAGGTTCACCTGCCTCTAAAAACCAGCCCATTCCATTATATAAATTAGAACCCTTTCCTGAATTAAAATATGGATTTTCTAAAAATGTTCTAAAATATTGACTTTACATCATTAACATTATTTGTATTGGACTAGATATTGATTTATACCTTTGAACTTTCTAGTTCCTGGATAATATGATAATATGATAGTATATAATATGGATAGCAATTTCAACAATAGTTTGTTGAAAATGAAGGTGAGATTTGTCAATCTGCTGATTTTTTTCATGCTTTTAAAGGTGTCACTGAAAGGAAGATGAATAAGCTTCAGTGTTTGGAAGCTTCAAATTGATTAAGTATATTACTGTCAAAAGAAATAACTATAGAAATTGATCCCATAAGAGGGTAGTTTAAAGTAATATTGATTTGTTTGTGACTCTTCATGCTTTAATGTGTTTAAAAAAGAGCTGTGGAACAAAAACAGATATTGTGCTGCTGGACATTTTTAAAAGTCACATTATTGAAGTATGCCTTTTTGAAAGACATACATAAGTTGGTCCTATGATAAGGTGGTTTAACTTTGCTTTATTGACTATAACAAGGCCTTAGATTGTATCAATTATGCCAAAATGAGGAATGAGCTAATGGTATGCCAGAACACCGGATTAGGTTTTTCAAGATTCTTTACAATGAACTAGAAACTAATGTGAGAACTGAGTTTGCAGAAATATGGACTCAAGTGAAAGAAAGAAGATAAATGTCTTTGAACTAATGGACTTAAAGACAGTCACTGCGAGAGTCATGAACTGCAAAAAAAAAAAGGCTGATTAATTTAAGGAGATGTTGATCAAGAAGAAACTCATATGCTTTATGATTATGATGCGAGTATAAGGTGGACTAGGGAAAATATGCTTAGCCAGGTGGAGGAAAGAAGAGGAAGTAGGCGGGCGGGCGGGCAGGATAGAGATACATAGTCAGAGCTATCATTGGAAAGCCATTGAAAGACTGGCAGATCTCCCTACAAACATAATCAGAGAAGAAGCAATTATCTTTACATTTTAAAAAGGTTGAATTCAATTATATACATATAGTTTATAGTCTTAAGATTCTGGCTTTATTTCTCCTGCAGTTTTTGATAAACTAAAGTAGTTTGCCTCTTCATCAGGGGTCCCCAACCCCGGGCCCTGGCCTATTATTACCTAACCTTGAGCCATTTGGAATCAGGCCGCAGAAGTGGTGGGTGAGGGTTTGCGCGCACATGGAACCTAGATCTGAGTCAGCATTTCTAATACTAATACATTAATTATTTCAAAATGTTGCTGCTATTCTGGGGGTCTGAATACTATTCTGAATGTATTCGGGCTTTAACATTGTCATACATTGTAATCACTAATGCTTATTGCCATTTCCTTTCTGCATTTTCCATTTAGTACCTATGTCCTAGTAATGTATATACAATTGATATATGAATCTTGTGGAATATGTTCAACTCTGCAAAAGCTATGATGTAATTCATTTATTAATGTGAAGGTGTCAGTCTCATTGCTTCCTGTTTAAAACGTAAATTAGTAGCAGCTGCCCCTGTGGAAATGCTCAGCATTTTATTTTGTTGATCAAGCTGTAGATCGGAAGAGAGCATCTATTACCAAAATGAAAGAGAGATATCTAATTAGTTTGGGGTTATTTCTGTCAGCTGTTCCTCTTTAATGTGCATTAATTGCCTTGAACCCTAGCAACAATGGAATTCAATTTGGCTAGCTGCATTTTCAGTATTGTGCGAATACCTGGAAAAATCAAGTTAAATGTATAAGCCATGGTACAAGTAACCATGCCTTGAATATATATATTATAAATGAGACTAGTGTGCCATGCACTTGGGAGCATGATAGATGGGTTTTTTTCTCTTATTTTTCTTTGTGCTACTGTAGTTTATAATGGAAATAGTGTGTCTCTTAAAAGCAAACAAACTTGGGAACACATTACCAACCAAGAACATAGCAGAAGCCATGAGCTTCTCAGCTTACAAAGTTCTTTATCGGGTTCTTGTCAAATTTCTTTCTGGGGCCTTAAGATACTGGATTTCTAGAAACCCTGGCCTCAAATTTAGCTTAATACTTAGAGATCTCTGAGTGGTTAGATCTTGCCCCTTAGTGATGGAGGAGAGAATAGACGTAAACTACATTACTAATATCTGATTGAGTAAAGATGGAGTGGTTTTGAATTTTGCATCAGCTTCAACACAAAGGTTGGGGAGCAGGGTTGGTGATGATCCTTCAGGAGAAATTGATGCCAGATGTTGCTCCGTAGATGGCTGGAGTTGAGGCTGTATATATAACCGGGAGCCCAAGAAGCAGGTAGATGTTCTGACAACTTGTATTTAAATACAATGACAATAAAGATTATACTTATTTAGTCAAATTTGGCTGGTTCATAAGTTCTCATTATTGACCAGAAGTGCTCATATACTTGTCTCTTGGCAAGACAACTAACTGCACTTAATATGGGGCTGTCAATAAAGATGATTTAGAAGGCAGAACTGGCACAAAATGCAACTCCCTTCCCATCAGCTGGTAGATCTGATACATCAGAGTGACACTGATTTTACAGGAGCTATGTTGCTGATTGGCTTCCAGATTCAATTCAAAATATTAGTAATTACTTACAAAAGCTTTTAGGATTTGGGTCCTTGTTATCTTTGTGACTGTCTACTCCAGGTAGAATCTTTTTGCCCAATTCATGCAAGCCAAGGAGAAAGTTCTGGTTTCTATCCTCCCTGGAGATTAGAAGTTAGGGCCTGGAGGATAGTTTTCTCTATGGACTAACTTGCTTTTGAGGTTAGAATAGTTATTTCCCTTGTGTCATTTAGGAAAAAACTCTGATTTTTTTACACAGTATTTTTAGAGGAAAATCTCATATACAGTTGTCAGCCAGCGGTGGTATTCAGCAGGTTCTTACCAGTTCTGGAGAACTGGTTAGCGGAAATTTTGAGTAGTTCAGAGAACCAGTAAATACCACCTCTGACTGGCCTCATCAATTCTCTGCCTCCTGAGTCCCAGCTGATCGGGAGGAAATGGAGATTTTGCAGTAACCTTCCTCTGGAGTGGGGTGGGAATCAGTGGTAGGTTGCCAATTTTTTTACTACTGGTTTGCGCGTGTACCCACGTGTGCTCATGACGCTTCTGTGCATGCACAGAAGCGTCCGGGTGGGTGGGCGGAGCATCCTGCTGCCGCTATTACCGGTTCATCCAATCCAGGCTGAACCAAGAGCAACCCACCTCTGGTAGGAATGGAGATTTTACATTATCCTTCCCCTGCCACGGCCACCAAGCCACATCATGCCCACCAAGCCATGCCCACGGTAGTAAAAAAAATTGAATCCCACCACTGTTGTCAGCATTTTAGTTAATGAGTGGATATGTTTATGGATTTATGGTGACTATGTATTATAGTAATCTGCCTAGAATTCATAGAATAGTATCATCTAGAATAATGTAAATTGAAATTATTATAAAGAAAAATAGCAATATAGTTTTTGTGCACTAATAGATGAGGTTACAAACTTGTGCTTATATAAAAGAATAGCTATACTTACAAGATTGAGTATTCTGGTTTTAGATGAAAATTTACCAATGTACATAAAATTCTGTATATGCTTTGTCAAAAGGAAATTGTAGCATTTTCAGTAGGAATTCCTCTAATTGCTAATAGGATGATCACTCAAGCATAGCATTAAATGAATCAGGCTATCATATCCTGATTAGTTAACTGTAATTTTAAAATGTCTTAGGCACTTGCTGACATATCAAGGTGCCTACATCCTTTGCCTTGTACTGTACTTACAAAACATTTTGTCACCTTTTCATACTAAAAGTGGCTAGATTTCTTTGTTGATTTTTGAAGACTGCAATATTTTAGGAACTACAGATATCAGTGGTCTGTATCTTTAACAGACCTGTAAAAGAACTCTGGTGTTTTACTAGTTGGTAGTACTTTTTTTTAAGGATTCTATTTAACCACTTAATAATTATTCCCCATGATGGACAATTGATCAACTTTGTCTCATCACTGATTTTTCATTACAAAATATAATGTGCAGCTGTCAGCTCAGTTAGGCATATATTTTGGGCTGTTGAAAGCATTTGAAACAGGTGCTTTGTAAAGAGTCTTAATCTAGGCAAAGCACTATAGAAGCCATATTGTTTGGAATTCTTGCTCAGTTGCTTTGAAGACTTTCTTTGGTGTTGCTGGTGAAGCAGCTGGGCCTACATACATACAGTATGTAAACTCAGCCAGGAAAGCAGCTGCAGGAGCCTTCCAAAACATGTGGATTCTTCAGTGCTTTTGAAGACAGGTGCTTGGCACACTCTGACCACCCATTGCAAAGTACTTCTTTTGAATGCTTTGCACAGCTCTAGTCTATATCTGTGTCTGTATCAAAGTTAAATTGTAATGCTTTAGATTTATTGTGTCTTCAAAGCATTTTAAAAGATTTCTGAAATTCATTTATCTAATGTGTTCACCTATTGATATACTGTTAATAGTATACAACGGCTGTTTTGACAGAGTTTTGAAGGCACCATTGTATGGGAAAGCCAGGATCTCCAAGGCCTTGTTTCTAGAAATCTTCATAAAGTGATGGTCAATGATGGCGGTGGTGTCTTCAGAATTATTACGGTCTGTCTTTTTATTCCCATTTCTTTGAAACGAACAAATAACTTTTCTTCGAATGAACACATTTGTAAATGTTTCAGATTTGTAAATATTTTGTTTTCCCTTCTGTCCATATTGTTTCACGTATCTTCCTCTTTCAGTGTTAGATAGCTATGCTTATTCACAGTTGAAATATATATCCAGAAATTAAATGCTAATGTTGCCAACACTTGCGGCTCCACTCGAAGTACTTTATTTAAAGCCAATAATCACGTAAATCTTTTTAATTTAAGAAGAACAAGACATAATTTAGCTAGGAACTATTCCTGAACAATTAGACCAAAACAGTTTTAAGAAAATTAGAACTTGCTGAAGTGTAAAATAGTAATAAAATACCCCAATTCCTTTATATGTTACTATTCACTTTGAATGTTATATTCATTTTAAAAAGTAACATTTTTGAATTCTTGGTGCTCTGAGCTTGGTTATTTTCTTGCGGATGTTTCATTACCTAACTAGATACATCTGCAGTGCATTGTAAAAGTGCAAGGTTGCATTTCAATATATGGGTATATAAAATATGCATTTAATTGATTGATAATGTGCTATCAAGTTGTTTTGAACTCCTAGCAACCACATAGATTGATATTCTCTATAAATATGTATGTAGGAGAATAGGGGAATATAGGAGTTTTACCTTGTTAAAATATATAGTATACACTATTATGCTGTTGTCTTTTGTGGTAAGCAACGTATGTGAACTATAGAAAAGGTATAAGAAATAATAAACCAAAGAAATTAAAGGCATGAGATACAGTAAATGAAGAGAAACATAGCTGGATCTAGTTAGCAACCCTATTTTTTGGCTTCTCCAATCTTTTGAACTTGCAAGGCTTCCTTGTTTTTCCAACATTTATCCACCACTTTATACATTCCCTTTTATTCTTTATTTCTAAAATGCACATGGAAATATTTAGTGAATGCAATTATTGGGATTGGACTTCTCCCATAAGACCAGAACATGATTCTTGAAAGACTGCAAGCATTCCCAAGGCAGAGACTAATAACAAAGAAATTATTTTTCAAATGCAGATGCCCTACATAACTACAGCTAATTTGAGACCAAAGTAACCATTCAAAACTCTATGTATGACTTCTGTGAGAAACAGCTGCATGTGCTGTTTTTTTGACTGGAGTGTTGCAGGTCATCCAAAAAAGTGGATTACACCCCCCCCCTCAACTTCTTGTTTGCAGGAGTATTTGGAACTCTCTTATTCATGCTTACTCGATTACAAACATAATTTGGTTGACCCATGAGTTATCACCTAAAATATCTTCAGTTAGATTGCCGTTCTAATTCATTGTCTACCAGAAGGCAGTTGTAACTTGAGTTGTAATTTACAAATCATAGAAATAAACTAGAGGGCTCTGTATCCAAAATCATTCTTTTACCTAGAGTTAACTTTGTTTAGACTTTGCAAGTTTGAATTCCACGAAGGTTATGTACAAAATAGAAAACATCTTTTGTTCTAAGTCTGACACAAGCCAATGTAATCTAAACAATCTGCCAAACCATTTGGGCTTGGACACAGTGTAACTGAAACAAAAGCTGCAGTGTTTTAGTTGTCCCAGATTTTGGCTGAAACAAAAACCAGACTGGTTCAGCGTGATTTTATGAGGTTGAGAAGCCGAGCCTATTATGCATCATCCATTCCACGTAGCTTGTGCGCCATCCCCTATATTCCCAATACATTCCCCCTTCCCCGATCTTAACACATTCCACCAGACTGCCAGTCTGCCATCTTCCCAGAACCTTTCTTCCTTGCCCCTTTTCAGTTGCTGCCATCACGGCCTTTACGGGGCACTTGCCTTTTACTGCAATGGTCACAGCAGCAAAGGACAGGCCCGAACACAGCATATTCTACCAGCTGGCCTGCCTCTCCCCCAAATTTCTGCTCCTGATGTCCCAATAAGAAATATTCCGTTGGCTGACTTGCCTCCTGAGCTTCCCAGTGCCTTCCTCTGTTGTCAATGTCAGTATATATGCCACCACTAAGAAAAGCCTGCAGCCTTGAGATTGTCCTGGTATTATCTTTCACCACTGCTGTCTGAAGCAATTGTGTTTTGTTCTGTCTCAAGAAAAAAAAAAGAATCCAGCATACAGTCAAAAACGTTTGAAACATGCATGTTCTGATTCAAACATGGAACACTTGAAAATGATTATTCCTGCATGGGAGTGCTTTGTGCACAGGGTATTTTATAATATACATTGCTAATTTCCTCATGTGATTTATGGCGTATTATTTCAAATTGGGGGGTGGCAATTCTCTCTATGCATCTGTTTTATGTGAACTGCAATGAACTAAGATGACCTTGCAAACAAAACGGTGTTCTGGCAAAACTCACATCACCAAGGAGTTGCCTCAAAGGAAGTGTCTTCATTTTTATTCTTTTCCATTATGAAGGGCCGTTAATCAAATATTAGCCATTTAGGTTTGTTACAGGTACAATTGACACTATAGTTTCCAGGATGATCATAAGGTACTTCAATACTCTTGAGTCCTGCATCTTGTCCTATATAGCCTCTTCTGTCTGGTGAAAGTAGTTATTTTCAACATACTACTGATGAACTGGTGTTACATTCTAGCTTTTCTCCTTTCTTCCACTTTTAACCCTTGTGTCTGCATGAATATTTTAGCCTCATGGACCATAGAACAACCAGTTTCAGGGTTTGGGACACCAGCTGCTAATTTTAAGGAAAAGGGATAAGGAAACCAGGGGCCCTACAAATGCGATTGGAATCATAGACTCTGAACAAGACAGAACATTTAAAATAAACAATACATTTTGTACATTATTAAAATATAATTGCTGTTTGCTTCAGCAGCACTGAAACTAAGACAAAACTTCTGGATGTCTTAATGCTGGAGTAAAAAAAATATCACATAATGCTAATCTATAACGAACACATTATGTAAGTATTTAACAATATCTTATCTAGATCAAATGTGTCTGACATATTACTTGATGATGCTTTCAGGATCATAGAATGCATCTCTTATCAAGCCTCCAACTAACATGTCCTGAAAAGTCCAAGGCATCCATCCTTTTCAAATTTATTTTATTAGGCACACATTAAGTTGGCAAGGACTCGGTGTAATTAAACCCAATAAAAGCAAAAGTTTGAAACTCTCCCCCCCCGCCCCCCCATCACAATCTCCAATCAATCCTCAGTCCAACACCCCCGTGTTTCCAAACTTCACTTTCAGCCAGCTGCAGGCATCTTCTTTCTTCCCACCAGAAAGAAATGCTACCTAGACACAACATTCCCCCCTTATCTTTTCACACACACCCTTACAGCAGTTAGAATTTGGCGAGCCTGAAGTAGTTTTTAAAAGCAGCTACTACAAGCCCAAGCTAATGGAGGAAAAAACAACAGAAAGGCTACAATAAAATATGGCTACACCTATGTCATCTTCAGTGTCGACACCCAGGTGTTAAGGCTCTTCTGGAAAACTGGAAGAGTGAGGGTTACCTCCCCTCTGGGGGTAAGAAATTATTGTTAAAAATGAATTCTGACAATGCAATCACATTTATATTTATATCACATTAATTGGGATAAATAAGTACAGTATATAGTGGCATAAATTTTAATTATCTTTTTAAATTGTCCACAATAGGCAGGAGAAGGATCACTACCACATGAATTTACACAGGGTGTGGAGGGGATCGCAGGTGGCTTTATTTATACTATTCAAGGTAAGCAGCAAAAAGATGCTGATGCTTGCTTCTGTTAATGCTAAGTAGGGAGATGAAATGCACTTCAGGTCCAGGTGGCTTAGTGAATGTGCTTTTTCTGATCAGCTATCTTGGACCATCCTGTCTCACTGAGAATTGTTGCACTTGTCTGCTTAAAATGTGGATGGCGAAAAATATAGAGCTATTGTGACATGAAGTGTCTGAACTCTGACTGTTGTGTAGATGTTTGTCTTTGTACCATTTTGCACCAACTGGAGGGGAAGAATATTCTGGGGGTTGTGGTTCACTTTGTGAAGGAAGTTGTTTTTAATACATCTTTAGTCGAATATGTTTGAACTTGAGTTTTCTCATCTCTCAATTTTTTTCTTACTATTATGCAAAATGGTATGTATGAATTTAAAGAAACAGCCTTGCTTCTGACATAAGGACTTCCATCAGAGGCAGGGAAAGAGACAATTTCACCACTCTGCTGTAGCCAGTTTCTCTCAAAATATACTTGGGATTGATTACTAGCTGAAAATTTTGACCATGTATTCAGAATAACAAGAGTTGAAAGGGACCTTGAAGGTCTTCTATTCCAACCCCCTGCTCAAGCAGGAAACTCTATACCTATGGTGGCAAAACTATGGCACATATTAGGATCAATTTTCCCGTGCGCTGCTTAGAGAGTCCAAGCAAGGGTTAAATTCTGTCCTTCTGCCCAACGAACTGGATTGAAAATCTTGACCACGCCTCCTGGCCTCCTGGTATCTTCAGTTTTTCAATTCAATCCGTTGCCCATTAGGATGTCCTTTTAGTCTCTCCCGAGACTTTTCTTCTTTTTCTTACCTGTATCCTTTATAAGCGTTTGTTTCCCTTTTATTTCCTTATTTGTTCCTTCCCTAGACCGTTTTTCCTTCTAGCAGCATTAAATTCCTTCGCCTCTATGCATCGCGATGGAGAGGCTCGGCTCTCCAGGCGTCCCGGGGTAATCTGGGCACTGGGAGCTGCTAGCCGGCTGGCTCTCTAGCGCCAGGGTTTTGTCCGTCAGGCAACCCGCACGGCGAGACGCCGAAGTCTTCACTGGAGGTGAGCTTTCAGAGTGGAGCGACAGCCAGCTTTTCCCTCCACAGCGGAGGCAACGTGGTGCTTCCCTGGGCGCCGCCATCTTACGCCTTCCCCTTACGGAGGCCATTTTCGAGCGGCAAAGTTTCCTGGCATTAGAGTGAATGCTGCATTTTCTCAGTGGTGGCTGGAGAGAGACAGGACGGCGATTGGAGTGCTCTCTTGAATTGGC
Organism: Natrix helvetica; assembly: GCF_964273705.1. Taxonomy (NCBI): domain Eukaryota; kingdom Metazoa; phylum Chordata; class Lepidosauria; order Squamata; family Natricidae; genus Natrix; species Natrix helvetica. The sequence continues at coordinate 220,521,920 of NC_138552.1, read as the reverse complement.
GAGAATTTGGGCTATTTCGGAGGTTTCTCTGGCCAAGGCCACCCTCCACGTCTAGCCTTTCGATTTCTGGCGCACTCCTCCACAATCCTCTTCCCGCGGCAGTGTTAATTTGTGTCCCATTGGCGCACGCTTGCCCTGCTTCCTAGCAAATTGCCAGCAGTTGCTCTACTTGTGAGATCTCTGCCTGACCACCGCAGAAGCCAACTACCACCATGGCGGATGAGATCTCTGTGGACCCCCTTCCGACAGGCCAGTCACCCATTCCAATGGGGCCCTATCTCAGGAAGGCAGGCAAGGCTGCTAGGGAAGCCATTGGGGGGACCAAGACCAGCAAGCCTTATTCCAGGCAGCCATCCAAGGCACAGGAAAAGGATGCTTCCAGGCGCCAGAAGACCCTGGAGAAAGAATTCGAAAAGGCCCAAAGGCAGATAGTGGCTCAAGTCCAACAGCCAGATCAGCCAGCAAGCCCTATTGGTCAGGATCCAGTTGGGCCCCCCTCTCCTCCTCCAGCTATCTCTGAGTGTGTGGGGTTTTTCAGAGGGGTTTCTCTCTCTGGGGGAGGGTCCCTCGGGGGGGGGGGTTGCGGACCTATTTGAGTGCGACCTACGTTCTGATAGGGAGGGTTCCCCCCTACTGTTCCTCTAGCCAGGGATCCCACATTCTCAGGCCTACTGTGGCGGAGACCCGCCCAGTAGAAGACCTGGGCCCAGGCCTCTCAGCGGAAATGAGACAAGGATAAGCGGAAGGTGATGCCCACGGTTTCTAGGAAACCAGACCGCAGGTCGCCCTCCTTCTCCCGCAGGCAGACTTCTCGCCCAGCTGACCCTCTGAACAACAACTCCTTTCAGCGTTCCTACGCTCAAGGGATGGATCGCAATCAGGATCGACAGCCCTTTCGGGACAGGGCCTGTCAGCAGCCCTACTCCCGGCGTCCCTTTTGGGGAGGGTTTGGAAACAAGCCTTTCCGTCGGAACAAGTGACCACCATCCCAATCCTCCCATAGGGGCGTGGCTCCAACCCTTTGCCTCCCAGTGGGAGGAGATTACCTCGGATGCGTGGGTGCTCCAAACGATTCGGATAGGCCTCACTCTGGAATTCCTCTCCCCCCCTCCGTGCCACTTCATTCGTTGTCCAACTCCCAGATGCCCCACCAAGAGGGGTCTCATGGAGGCCGAGATCCACCACCTCAAAAAGATCAGAGCCATAAAAACGGTTCCCCCGGGGCAAGAACGCAGGGGATTTTATTCCATTCTTTTGCTAGTGTCCAAAAGCTCCGGTGGTGGTGGAGAGCAATACAAGATTTAAAGGAACTGAACCATTATGTGGCCTACAAAAAGTTCAAAAAGTTCTCCAATCCATCTTGGACTGCATTCGTCAAGGGGACTTCCTGACATCAATAGACTTGAAGGAGGTGTACCTCCACATCCCCATCAGGCCCGAGCACAGGCGCTACCTAAGATTGTTCTACACCAGGACCCATTTTCAGTACAGGGTTCTTCCATTCGGTCTGTCGTTAGCCCCAAGGGCGTTTACGAAGATCCTCGTAGGGTCGAAAAGTCACCTCGTCCACCATTGGGAGATGGATCAAGGCATGCATCTCCCTGGCCTACGAACAGTAGGGCAGGCCCGTTCCCCCTCAAGTGACGGCACATTCCACATTCCGCACGGCCACAACGGCGGCCTGGGCCACTCAGGCATCAGTCGAGGAAATCTGCAAAGCGGCGACCTGGGTGTTCCCATCGTTATTTGCTAGACACTACAAGCTGGACAAATTTGCATCCGCAGATGCGGCCTTTGACAGGAGAGTGCTGCAGGTCGTTGCTGCTGAGACGCATTAGGGTTGGGATGTTACTCTTTGTTGTTCCCGCCCTTGGACATTTTTTTTGCTTGGGTATGTCCCTTGCTTGAACTCTCCAAGCAGCGCACAGAAAAATGACCATTGGTTTACCTGAAGGGTCCTTTTCCGTGCGCTGCAGGAGAGTCCAATTCTGCCCTGAGGTTATCTCCTTTCCATCGAAGTTGTTCTTACTTTCGTCTGCGGACGTTGTTTGGAAGGATGGAACATATGACACTGACATACCTTTCGGGACCATGCCTTCATTGAAAAACTGAAGATACCGGGAGACCAGTAGACGTGGTCAAGATTTTCAATCCAGTCTATTGGGCAGAAGGACAGAATTTAACCCTTGCTTGGACTCTCCCGCAGCGCATGGAAAAGGACCCTTCAGGTAAGCCAATGGTCAATCCCAGCTCAGCGAGCTGGTCATCGGGTTTCTGACATGCATGTGTGCTGACCAGCTGATCGTCGGGTTGTGTGCATGCGCGCCTTCCGGTTTCGGCACTCTGTGCCTAAAAGGCTCACCATCACTGTCCTATACCATTTCAGACAAATGGTTGTCCAGTCTTTTCTTATAAAGAGGAGTACTCACAACCTCTGAAAGCAAATCATTCCACTAGTTAATTGTTGTGTCAGGAAGTCAGAGGGAGAAGTGGTAGGAAAAGGCATTTTGCACTCATGGAAATCAATGTGTGTTGCTCGATATTTTGCCCAATCATTTTTCAGTATTTTATTGCTGCTTAATTCTTCACTGGCCTTTGTACTTTAGAAGACCGCACAGGTTTATTGAAATAATAAATTGACTATAGTTACACACCTTTGTCTTTTATTGAATGCATTTGTTGATCAAAGTCTGATAGCAAAAGGAGTTCCTTTTCTGTTTGCAGATTTCGAATAAGATATGGAGGGTTGAGGGAGTCTGTGGCGCCACATTTGGTTGGGTTTGGGAGAAGAATAAGAAACTTCATTGCACAACATTGGATGTAGCTCAAAGGAAGCATATTAAAAACCCTTCAGTGTAAGGACAGTAGAAGATTATAATGTGAGATAGCCTTTTCCTGCTTTTATTTCAGAAGGTGAGATACTTTTACAAACCCTGCAGAGTCGCTCTGAAAGATTCTTAAACCATATGAACAAACTAGAAAAGGAGGATGTCTTACTGAAGAAAGAAAGCAACATTTACGATGATATAGTTTTTGTTGATGTTGTTGATACTTATAGAAATGTTCCAGCCAAATTACTGAATTTCTATCGATGGTAAGCTGGAGTGTGGGATGGTGATATCATATGGGTTTTGCTTGTTGATTTCTGGTATAAAATTAGCACGATGCTACTGTATATAGTCTTTGACTTAGGAGCGTAGTTGAGCCTGCAAGTTTGATTGTGGGTTGTGATGGTTAAAGGGGTCATCACATGACTATGACTGATTTATCACCTTTTTTGCAATGGTCATTAAGCAAATGTGATGGTCATAAAGCAAACACAGCAGTTGTTGTTCAGCAAACACAGCTGTTATTAAATGAACCCATTGTTCACTATGGGGTGCTTTTTTTGGCCGGAAAGTAGTAAATGCCAATTTCTGGCAAAAATGTTGTAAATCAGATTCCTTTTCTTTGTTACTTTATTTAATATAGCTTTCAAGGGTAAGAATGAGATATTCTATGATGTGCTGGGTCACCATTTAATATATTCTTAGAATAAGATTATTATTTGCTATTAATGGTTTAATTAAAACTTGATTGGAGTACTTGCCATTCATGACAGATAAGGATGCATATTGACAAATACTTTTCCAGATCATGATAACACTGATGATTTTGATATAGGACTGTAGAAGCTGCAAGTTTTGATGTCCTGCTGAAGACAGATGATGACTGCTACATAGATTTAGAGGCAATATTTAACAGAATAAAGCTTAAAAACTTGGGCAGACCAAATATCTGGTGGGGAAAGTGAGTATTGTTTTCTAATATATTGTATTATTTATACAGTTAGTGTAAAGACTTTCACAGTAATCAAAACAGATGTGCTACAGTTAAAGTGAGTTGACTGTTAAAAGAAAGAAGGAAAGGTCTTTTGAAAAATCATTTTAAAAACTGGTTTTATGTTAATGTTCTTTTCTGTAAAACCTTATTGAGAAGATATCAAACAATGATTAAAACAAATCTAAGAACCTTGTTTCAAAATGTCTTGCTTCATTGACCAAACTACATTGAATTATTTTCATTGGTTCTCAGTGTCCATCTGTAGAGTCAAGTCCTTAAGGCAGCAAGAAGTATGCATGGATATATGGGTGTTTAATCAAGGAGCTGGAAGGGATTAAAGCCAAAAACTAATATTTCTTTGACAGGATTTTTCCTCTCTCATATTCTCCTTTTTCTTCCAATGCCTGTTTCTGTTTACCAAGCAGCAAGCTGCTGGTAAAGGACAAATACTCACCAGAAATCTGAATTCATCTATCACAAAGGAACTTTAAAGTTACTAAAATGTTGTAGATCCCTCAGTCCTGACTTACTATGTGCAGATGCTAGCAATGAGAATGAACAGTGAAATCTTGTTTTAAAAGATAGATTGGAGGGGGGGGATGTTTCTAGATTGTCTGTTGTGTTGCTAAGTAGGGTATTGTGTGGCTTAATGTAATTTGTACACTGATATAATTTCTCAATTTACATATTGTTTTTTAACTTTAAGATGTATAAACTTCAACTCCCAAAATTCCCTAGTCTTTTTACCTTGTTCAAGAGTGGTAGGCCATGATTAGTTGGTTAGGAGACTTCTAGAAAATTCTGGGATTGTAGTCTAGACTGGGAAATAGACAAACATCTCAGCAGAAGATGGTGACAAACTACTACTTACATTCCTAATTGCCCTGGAATAAAGTGGGGGGGGGGAAATCCAAATAATTGAATTATTCCTTTAAGGATCTTGAACCTGTCTACTGAAGTTGTAAGAATAATATTCCAATGGAGCTTTATTTATTTTTCTCCCTCTTTGGAATGTATTTTAATTGAAGAGTTTAAGTAATGGGTTGTATCCCAAGGTTAAAAACATGGTGACCCGGATGCTGTCCTTCACATTATAAAAGCCCGACTGAAATTATGTCTGTTGGCAAACCTCTCAAAGCCATAAAACAAGTTTGGCTTCTTCTGTTACTTAAGCCTCTTGATGAATTATTAAAGGGATCTAATTATCCGCCCTATAAGAGACCAAGAGACAAGCCGTGGAATGAGCACAGCACTTCTAAGGAAATGGACTAAAGAATTAAAATGTGTGTTAGACAGTGCTAGAGAAAGAGAGCTTAGGAAAGCTTCCCCAATTGCTCAGATAGGTTAGAGGAGTGTTTATTAATTTTTGTATCAAAATTACAACATTTTGGCTTAAGTTTCAGATTAAATTGGGCAGTTGATCGGACTGGGAAGTGGCAAGAGTTGGAGTACCCAAGTCCTGCATATCCAGCCTTTGCTTGTGGGTCTGGTTATGTTATTTCCAAAGATGTTGTAGAATGGCTAGCAAGCAATTCTGAAAGACTCAAAATATATCAGGTAAGTCTTTTGATAGAAGGGGTGGGGGCATGACTAGAGCAAAGTGGGATTCTACCTTTTGAATAAATAGGATCACAGTTAAAAAACTGATATTAAAGATGAGTAGTCCTTCGAGTTTCTTTGTGCAAATTCACATGCAGGTAATCCTCAAGTTACGAATGTAATGGAGCCTGCCAATTACATTTATAACTTGATGATTCGTAGGAGTGAATTGCGTAACCTGAATGTGATCACTCCCTTTCGCCCACACATTTGCTAATCAAATGCGTGGGTCATTAAGTACATGAGGTATCTCAGGGTGGGGAAGGCCATGGGGGGCTAATGATGGAACAGGCTACCCAAGGCCACCCCCACCAAGATACCTCATGCTTCCCTGCTCCCATCCTGCACTGGGCTCACCTTGCAAAGATTTGTCTGCTCTCTCCCGTGGTTTCTTTGTCTCAGAGAGAGAACAGGATGATTTCCCCTTCAGTGTCTAGTCAGCTTACAAATGCCTTTTGTGCCGACAGTGAAAGGTTCTGCGGGCCGTTATCTCATGCGACTTCAGGCACTCATCCGCTTTTGCAGAGAATGTGTGCCTGAAGGCATGCGAGATCACGGCCCCTAGGACCTTTCACTCTTGTCTGGTGTGGGAGGGGGAAGCAGTTGTGAGGAGTGACGGGGAGTATAAGCTGAGTGTTGCAATGCCTCTGTGGTCATTTGTACGGGCAAACAACTGCCATGGTGCTGCAACATTTGTAATTTCGGGACTGTGTCATAAATATTTGGGGTTATCACATCACTTTGAGCATTCACTAAGTGAACTGTCATAACTGGAGGATTACCTGTACTTTCTCTCTTGTAATGTAAACTGTACGTAAAATCAAAATAATGGAAACATTTGCACATTGGTAGATAGGTGAATGATTGCTATACATAGAATTCTGATTGGACAGAATTTTCATACTGCCTTACACCAGTGTTTTATCAACCTCACTATTTGGATGTTTGGACTTCAACTTCCAGAATTACTCCATGCAGCAGGATGGCTGGAGAGATTCTGGAAGTTGAAGTCCTCCCTTCTTGAAAGTTGCTGAGCTTGAGAAATATTGCAATAGACAATCTTGACTTATCCCCCCGCAAAAAGCAATGCAAGATCAGATCTGATTAATACAGATGTGAGATCATAGGAAGGACCGGAGAATTGAAAAAAACCCAGAAGGTGACAATGGCAAACCAGTTCCATTTTGTTGCCCAAACAAAAAACCAGTTAAATCTAAATGAAAGTATTGGAAATCTGCTGTGACTTGAGGAAGCCCTTTATGAAAGTGCTTAAGTTCTTTATTATGCTTGTTTTGGTATAGTGTTGTGAGGCGTCTGTAATCTAAACAAACGTTGCCAACATTAGTGTTTAAAAACAAGTCAAACTTTATTTTATGAAGCATGTGCCTTCTGCAGCAAGTTTCAGTTCTGATTTTGGTTATTTACTACACTCATTGTTTTGGTTCTGACTTAATTTATACACTTAGGGTGAAGATGTGAGCATGGGTATTTGGATGGCAGCCATTGGGCCAAAAAGATACCAGGTATGTGTTACTGTTAAATGAAATTTCTGAATAAATCTGTATGAATGATAGCAGTAACTTCTACAGGTGCCTAGCGCACCCCAACATTCTACAATTATCCTGAAATCAATTTTGTGGACTTCTGAAATATGCATTCAAGGATGAGGAGGAATCACAAAAGCCCCAAGAAGTGATTTTTCAGAGCTACTGACCTATGCTTATAAAATTTGTAAGTTTTATCAATTAGGCATTGATAAATACTTCATATAATTTTGTCTTACTACCTACAAGTGGCCCCCAGTGATTAATCAAATAAAAATATAGATTTAAGGCAGAATCCTGTTCTTTCTAAGTCGGTCTACTGACTTGTAATTCCCTCCAGTTTCATGGCAAATTGCTTTGAAATGTGAGTGGTTTCAACAATTTATAATACAGTAATGAAGAAACAAAAGAAGGGGGAAAATCTGCCAAATTCCTTTAATTGCTTTAAAGCAATTTTAAAAATATAGAAAAAACATGCAAATAAGTTCATATTATAAAATGATTCAAGACCACTAAACCATTTTTGGCCTCCTGAAACCCCACCCTCTTCACCAAAATGCCCATGCATAGCCTTTAGGAGGCTTTCAGAGTGCTCCTGGGCGCTGGGGAAGACAGAAATGAATGAAAAACGGGCCAGTTTTTGCTTGTTTTTGCCTCACCCCCACCTCACAGAAGCACTCTATAAGCCTCCTAAAGGCTATTCATGCCCTTTGTTTTTGAAGAAAAAAAACAGGCCCATTTTCGCGAAAAACGGTCCGTTTTTGGGAGGTCTGCAGAGTGCAAAAACTTTTTTAAAAAATTTGCCTCTTCAAAATCTTGCTCCATCTTATACTCCGAAAAATATGGTATATCTCAAGAAGTTTATATTTATTCAGGCAACATGATATAATCTAATAAAACTAGATTTATTCTTTAACATACGCCCACATCGTAAAAAATTCATATGTTTTTTTACTTTAGATTTGTGGAAGAACAACATAAAAATCAATTTTAAATACAATATTGTCTCTGCCCCTCTTTCCTTTCTTTGAATTGTTTGTTCAACTTGTCAGTACTTTCCTAAACTAGGAAAGAGCAACGTATATACATTTGGGATTTTTGCCTACCTGTTATTTTCTTAATCTCTATAAATTAAATTAAACCAAGTCATCTAAAACTGATTTTGAAGCTATGCTTGTAATAGCGTAGCAACAGTAACAGTATATTTGCTTTCTTTTAAAATAGGATGATCTCTGGTTGTGTGAGAAGACTTGTGAGAGTGGTATGCTGTCCTCTCCTCAGTATTCTGCTCAGGAGCTTGCAGAGCTTTGGAGAATAAAGGAACGCTGTGGAGACCCCTGCAAATGTGAAGAAAAATGAAGGGTGGCAAACACTCTAAGGAAAACGTTATAGAGGAAAGGAAGGGAAAGCCTCAAAACAGATGTTCCATCAGTCTCCTATGTAGTCTGTTACTGGTGACAAATGTAAGAGTATGTCGCTAGCCAATTTATGCTTCTACTCCACTGATTACATACAGTGTATGTTTATTTCAGTATGGCAGTAAACTACAGAAAAGCTTCACACATTCTTTAAAGAAGTGTTTCATGTAGATAATTTGTCTAGTGTGAAATGGCCCTTAGGGCTATATTTGCACACATATTCCCTTTTTAATAAATGGACACATTTCATTTTTGAACATACTCTTTTACGAAGCGAAATATGAATGTGAATTCTTTTATTAATATATTACAGAAGTAGATAAACTTGACTTTTCATGCATTTAGTGTATACAAGAGCAAGGGACTGAGGCTAAACTGAGAAAGGCAGATACAATACTGTACATATTGCATATTAAACTTGCACTTCTCTGCCCATATGCCTTGCTAGAGAAGACACTTAACCGAGGCAGACTGCACACATGTGTTGGCTTCTAATGAATTGGGGATCATACTGATGTTTTAATTTCAGTCTGTATTTCAAAGACGAGGAAAACAGTGCCTCTTGCTGGGAATACTGATATATTATCATATAATTCATGTAAAGAAGAAAGTTAGATGCTGTAGTAATTCTATTTATCCTCTGTGTACTTTCAGCCAACATGTAGAGGGAGTGAGACAGTGGCCCTTTCTCCAATGTGCATATTAAATACTAGGGTCCTCCCCCCCCCCCTTGAGTGATTTTTACGCTTTCTGATATTCTGTAGCTATTGGGATGGGTTGGTAATGAAATACCTCAGCTTTTAATTCTCTCAAATATGTTATTTGTATAGTAGTGAATGGAAGGCTTGTTGAGATTCCCACTGATTTCCGTAAGTTACTAGTGCAGCACAAATGAATTACTTTTTATTTGAAGCTGGCAAAAGCTTTCATTTTTCTCTTACAGGCATGATATTTCTTTTTTCTTAAAAACAACAACAACAACAAGAATACAAAAGCTTCTCTACCAAACAGTGATACATTTTTATAAAAGCTTTCCCCAACAATACAATTAAAAATCAGCCTAAACTTTGTTAGCAGTGTGCAAGTTATCTTAAAATGTATCAAAAGCAGATTTTACCATCGTACTAGAATGCAATCTTCATTTTCAATAGAGTAGAATTGCAAGGGCTTTAGGTCACTGTCCAATTCAAATTCTTTGCCTTTCATCTAGGATTTAAAGAAAATGATTCAGATAGATATTAGATTTGCACATTTTAATCTAGTATATCTTAAAAGACTAAGATGGAATATAAAGAAAAGGAAGCTCATCGATTTCAAAACAATAGTACTGCTTTTCTTATAAAGGAATCAATCATCCAACAAGAGTCCAATATATTGATTTTACCAGGGTAATGAGTTGTATTATTCTGGAACATCTCAATTCATGTACTGTTGCTTTACTGAATTTGAGCTTACTTTAGAACTTTCATATGATAGTTTCAGTTCTGAGCCTGGAATTTTAAGTAGACGATACAGCAATCCTTTGACCTTCTGGATAGTCATAGAATCTACATTAAAGAGAGAATTGTTTAACTATAGATAGATAATACTTGACGCCACAGCAACTGAAATTCTAGCAAAAGTTGATACTGAAATAGATTTGTGGGAGTTGAGCTCCTGCAGTTCACAGGAACCAATTAGAATACTTTAATTTGATATTAAAACTGTACTCCTCCTAAGCAAATGTTTACCAAATTAGTCTCTACTTTATATCTACAACACACTGACTGACCTAAGTGACCTTCAAAATACTATTTATGGCATTAGCTCTTTTGTACCTTAACACTATGAGTGAAGCCTTTTCCTCTACTTCACGGTATGAGGCCCCCAAATCTTTATGTGCTAATTTGTCCAGATTACCATTAACTTTATGCACTTGTATTTCAAATTAACAATATGAACATGAAAGTGTATTTTTATAGTAAGATTTAAAGGAGTAAAAGTATTAAAAATTTGACCCATCTAGAGATTGGCTATGCTGGGTAATTTCCCCCTTATTTCATTTAAAGCTTTATCTGAAGGCACAGCAATAGTCCTCTATTGTCAAAAATGTACTTTAAAGTATTTTTCTATTAACCTTTTGAAAAAGCTGTATCATTTTATGCAACTTGTGATAAATGTGATTTTTATTTTGAATAAATACTTTTCAAAATACAAACATCAAAGGGTTTATGGATATCTCCTCTTTTAATTATAATAATCCATTATCAGTGATGAGTGAAGCAGAGGGCATACATTTTTACTAGGTGTTTTACTGAAATGAGCTTTACATTTCTAAACAAAATGCACCTTTCCACTGACATGAAAAAAAACCAATAGAGGGGCAGATGTTAATTTTCTATTATATTACACTAAGAATCTATATGGTGTACAAAGAAACCTTACTTACTGACCTAGAAATCTAATTAGAATACTGTGGATTAAATTATGTTCTATTTTTGATATATGGATTTCTCTTGCTCTGCTTCAAAACAGATACTGGTTTGCATTGTTTTGAAGGTTACAACATTTACAATGACTTCAGATAGGGAAAATATCTTTAAACATGTTACTACCTATCTTACTGCAATATGCACTCAATCACCAAAATAACTGAAACATGCAGGAAATATGGAATACAGGCATACTTTCCCTTACCTGGAAGTTTCTTCTCTATGGGTTTCTGATCAGCTTTGTCCGGGCATTTAAAAGTCAAAGCTGAAAAGAGAAAAATTGCATAAACAGAGTTCAATGTAGAATTTCTTACAGTCAAAGTACACCTAGTGAAGCCAATTGCAGAAATTAGTCAAGAGTAAAATTCCCCGCAGGTTTTAATGAATTTATTCCAATCATCAACACACACACACACACAACCCTACCTACCGGGGAAAGCACACAAATCCATTTCTAATCAAATTCTGCTGTATTGACTACAAAAACGAATAAGTTAAGGTAATATTCATACACTGGTTGGCTGATAACATTTAGCATTCTACATGGGGCTCCCCTTGAGATGCACCCGAAGACTACAGCTAGTTCAGAATGCGGCCGCGCGGGCTATCATGGGGAGTACTAGGTACTCCCACATAACACCTCTCCTGCGCGAGCTGCACTGGCTGCCTGTGGTTTTTCGGGTGCGTTTCAAGGTGTTGATTACCATCTTCAAAACGCTCCATGGCACAGGACCTAGTTACCTGCGGGATCGCATCCTACCGCATACATCCCTGCGACCAATTCGCTCTCACAGGGAGGGACTCCTCCAGGTGCCGTCCACCAAGCAATGCCAACGGGCGGCGCCTAGGAGTAGAGCCTTCTCTGTGATGGGCCCAACCCTCTGGAATGACCTCCCCCCCGATATTAGAACTACTACCGACCTCCGCTCCTTCCGACAGAAACTTAAGACCCACCTGTTCCAATTAGCTGGCCTGGCCCATTTATAGTCCCATTTATACCTCCTGGCAAATATTTTTATTCTGGGAAAGTTTTTAGGGGTGTTTTTAATGTATTTTTAAATTCTTAAATTTTAAATCTAACTATTGTACAGTAAACTACTGCTACCTCTTCCAGCCACACCTATATTTATTTATATTTATATTATGTATATTTATTGTTTTAATATGACTGTACACCGCCCCGAGTCCCTTCTGGGAGAGGGGCGGTCTAGAAATCAAATAAAAGTTAAAGTAAAGTTAAAGCACATTTAATTGAAACAACAAATGTTAGGGTATCTCACCCTTAATTCTTTTGCAAGTGGCTATTTCACAGTGAAAGTTACTCATACATGTAGGTCATAACACAATTACCTTTATACCAAAAGCAGGAATCAAAATACTAATTAGGTTACAAAATTAATGCACCCTCTCTCCAGCCATTCCTAGCTTACAAAGAGAATAACTGTACAAAACATCTGAAAGGGGTACTTTGCAACATGCATGGAAGCTGTTAAAGCATTCTTTATCTAGCACTGAAACAATTACATTTTCCAGAAGAATTGGGGTTGTTTCAAAGACTAATCTTTGTCAATTACAGGGGTGAAACTGGGGGTAATTACCTTCAAGGGATAATTTGGGCATATCTTGGTGTAATGAAGCAATTTTTAATTGCTTGTTCCTGAGGTGAGGCTATAGTTTAGGACTGCTACTGCTGAAACACTCATGTAAACCAAGTTTTTTTTTTGTTTGAGACGTAATGACATTCAAGATCAGGAAAAGGGATAATTAGGTCAAAGAGTTTAAGAACCACTGGTCTATACAATTACATCACTGCTAATTAAGACATGTTTGCTCAGAAGGAATTGCAAGTATATATGCAGAATGCAAACTAGATACAAATAATAGCTGTGGGACTACAATGTAGACATTAGAGTTATAATTTGCATTGGTGGGAAAACTTAACTAGCAGAGTTTGTAGATTTCTCAGCATAGTATTATATATTTAGATAAATTAGTATATATTTGTATCTTACTCAACAGCTGATTCTTTAGAGAAAAAGATTGTTTTCTTTCCAGCTCTCCATCTTCTGGGGCACCATAGACTGTTAAGAGGGAAAACAATAACAAAAATATATACTGAGCCAGAATGTTATAGTATAAAGAACAAAATGCCTATAGGTCAGTGATGGCTAATCTTTTTTGGATCGTGTGCCAAAAGCGGGGGGAGCGCAGGGGTCTTGTGTGCGGGCATGCCACACCCATAATGCTATGCACGCGATCCTCCACCCGTGCACATGCGTGCGTGGCCCCTGTCCTCCCCCCCCCGCTTTTGGCTCACGATGGACCCATTTTTCGCCCTCCCCAGCCTTCAGAGGCTTTCTAGGAGCCTGGTGAGGGTGAAAACAGCCTCCCTCGCCCCCCGGATGCCCTCCGAAGGCCCATCTGAAAGCTCCGGAGGGCAAAAAACGGCCGCACAGACAACCCAGAAGTTCAGGAACAGTGACTTCTGGTTTGCCTGTAGGGCTGTTTTTTCCCCCTCTGGAGGCTTCTCTGAAGTCTGTTCCCTTACTTCCAGTTTTTGCGTGTTGCATGAAAAAGAAGGCCAAAGTCAGCTGGCTAGCGCGCACATGTGCGCTGGAGCTGCTAGGGCAACACCTCGCGTGCCCTAACAAATGGCTCCACGTGCCACCTGTGGGTTGTAAATTTTTAAAAATGTTTTCCTATTGGAGCAGGATTCTTCGTATTGGAAGAAAATACCTACTTCTAGTTTTGAATTCTGCTTTTAAAAAATTGTCAGAAACATTCAGGAAATCCAAGTATATGTTAGTTGTTCAATCGAATTAGCCAGCACAAATGTCTCAGAAAATGAAGGATGTTGCATAATTTACATTTCTCAATATAACACCTAGGTTTGCTTGTGAGAGACATACTGATTCTAAGTCAGAAGACATGTCCTTCTAGATCAGTGTTTCTCAAACTTGGCGACTTTAAGTCCTGTGGACTTCAACTCCCAGAATCCCCCAGCCAGCATAGCTGGCTGGGGAATTCTGGGAGTTGAAGTCCACAGGACTTAAAGTCGCCAAGTTTGAGAAACACTGTTCTAGATGGTTAGTAATTTAACACATTCCTGCAATTCACCCAGAATAGATATTAAAACTAAAATTATACAGTATGCAAAATGGAAAGGTCTTGTTTCAAACTAGAAATGAACGTAGTTTTATAAAAACCCTCTTGGACCATTTTAGATTTGTCCCGGAGTGGCAGAAACAAAACCCAGCACTGATGATTGTCTGGATGGTTATCCAGGTCATAGTTGATCCAAAAACGCCTTTCTTGTCTTCAAAAGGCAACTGGACTGTTTTTTTCTTTGAGGAAGAAGAAAATGCTTCACTTCTCATCCAAGAAGCGTCATCAATTCTGATGGTGGGATGGGGGTATGGAAGGATAGGTTCTGGTAGGATGGGTGGTGGCGAAATAATTTTATTTATTTGCAGTCATCTGGTCTTTAGCACTCTCTCTGAGAGCTGTTGAGGCCACTTGGGGCTTTATCTGTGTCAGATATCTGAATCAGGGTGCAATTGGCTGTGGAATCTTTTTGGGAACTGCTGCAAAGACTGTGTTGTAAACTGGAGATAAGTGGTGTCTTATTCCTCCCCCTCTGTTGAGCGAGGAGTGTTCAATTCTAGCATACATAGATTCTTTCCCTCCTCTTTCAAATCAATGGTCCTCTCTAACCCTAATGTTGGTAATGAAACATCTGCAAGAAATCAACCAAGCTCAGAGAGCACCAACAACTCCTGAGCTCAACCCCGAGCTAGAAATTTTTTTCTTCATTAGGAACAAAACCTGAAATGGTTTGATGGTTCTAGCTTTTGGGCCAAATTTAGATCTGGAGGGGGTGGCAGAGTGATTTTTACAGCGTAAGTAGGTCAAGGCTAGTGTTCAGCTACCTTCTTCCTCCACTTTGGCCTTAACTTCTTTAAGTTAAGCACTGATGTTCCAGAACAGTATATCCACTGGGCAATCCAGCTTCATAGTCTCATCAGCACCTTCTCATCTTTCTCTTCACTGCCATGATTGCTTGTTTGCAATGCTGTCACCAAGGATAACTCTCATTCTTGGATTTTGCCCAGTTTCACTCCCCTGAAACACTTTTGTCTACATGTTCAGACTGGGCATCAGCTATTTAAAACCAGCTGCTCAGTGTATGGAAAGATTCAGGCTTGGAACATTTTGTACATCCTTAATTAAAACTAACTAGCAGTTCCGAATCCCTTCTTGAAACTTAATAGTACATTGACTGCATGTAAATCTTCTCATAGGGACACTGCTTTTTTAGAACAACATTTAGTTTGTTTAAAAATATGTAGAAAATAAGATGCCATCTGGATCAATAATCTTTTTTTTTTTTTAAATCAAACTTCCAGTAACAACATCTTTTGTTATCAATTCTGATAGGAGCACGGTGGCTCTCACGGTTAGGATGCTGGGTTGGAAGTTAGCAAGCCCACATTCAAGTATTGAATGCTGCCGTGAGGCGAAGTGAGTTCTCATCCTTTGCTCCAGCTCCTGCCAGGGACATGAAAAGAGTCCCCAACTAAGCATCTCCTGGTTTACGGTGATGTCACCAGTTAATTCTTTCAACTTGGAAGCATCTCGGTGCTTCTGACATGAGTGCAAAAATATCAATTCTGATGAGTGCCTATTACCATCTTTTAAATTTGGGGAGTAGTATCTGAGGTTCTTTATGAAGGGAAATACAAATCATCTATTCAATTCCTCTCATTCTTCTCTAATGTTTTTTTAATTATCACGTTCTCTCCCGTCAGATACAATTCATATTATTAAACTGAAACAAAAATCCATTTTTGGATACATTTACTTATTGGCAAAATACTTTACTGTCGGAAGTGAAAGTGTTAAGATTGAAGAGAAAACTCTGCCCGCCGTTCCTTTCAGAATGCGCATAAACTTAGAACTATGGCTGCCTTTGGAACTGAACTTTAGGGCAGGTATCTAGAAGATCTGCAATCCAGGGGTCTCAAATGAAGCAAGTAAATATGGGAATGACAGCTACACAAGAATCAACATTCACTGTAGCATTCCACAACACACTGTAGTGGCTGATGTTCAAACTAAGAAAATTATGATAGCAAGTAGCTTGGAGGGAGCAGGTTGGCTACTCCAAGAATTTTTAAGCTAGAGAAAGACAGTAAGATTAGTGAGAACTACAGCGAAGCAGTTCACTCAAGGTATACACCAACGTGGCATGCAAAATGTCATTCTTCCTATTCATATGTCAAAAGAAATAGAATTAAGGCAGGCAGGCAGACAGCTGGAAACTTAGAGAGAAGATGCCAGAGGAGAGAAACAAAACTTCCTGCTATACTTACGGTCACAGAGTAGTTGAAATCTTGGATGAGCAGCAAGGAATTCCTCACTTGGTTTATTTTTCTTTGGATCTTGATTACCTCCAGCCTTTAACCAATGAATTCCAAATTTTTTTCTATAGTCAAGTTCTGCTCCCCTCCTTTCTTCAGGAAAGATCTGGGGCAAAACAAGAGTGTATTATATGACACCAGAATAGCCAAATCCATGTATATAGTATCATTTATCATTGTTATTCCCTAAAGGAAAATTTCTTAAAACTGTGGGCCAGAACCCCTTAAAGAGTTGTGAGCAAATGGGACAACATGGCAATCTCTCCCTCTCTGTCCTCTCCAGGATCCAAATATCAAGGCTTTCCTCTAAAGGCCCTTGTATTCACCACTATGGTATCTGCAGGAACCCTATCCTAATCCTAAAGGCCATACAGTGATACAAACAGGCTGAAGCAGTTAGATCATCTTGAGCAGCATTCGTATTGCCACCGCTAAAGGAGAGCCGTGGCCTTGGAAATGAATTCTGGCAACTATTCATCTTTGGTGTGCCAGGCTGACTTCTGCAAACATAGTGCAGTAGTGCAGTCAATATAATCACTGTCAGATTGCACCCTATTCTATTTGACAGGAAACACCCTGTCAGAAGGCGTCCAATAGTTTTAATTCAGGAAGGGAAAGTCACACGTTCATTTATTATTGTTGAGTATTCTTAATGCACCAACCAATTTGTAGAATCCATGACTATGCGCCAGCTTTTAAAAAACACTACTATATATGCTTTCTTAATATTGCTAATGGAAAACAAAAATGTACCTGTGAGTTGTTCAAAAACTTTAATTGGCCTATTTTGGCAATAATAAGTTGTTTTAAAGTGTTTGCATTGTTCTCTGAATCCATCAAAGGATTATTCCGACAATCAAATGATTCAAGTTTTTGTAGCTTGTCAAGTTCATTGATAACAGACCACTGAAACACAGAGAATAAGAAAACACTGCAATTTTGAACCACTGAGTCTGAAACCAAAATACATTTTGCTACTGCTTACATAAAGTTAAGCCAAGCCTCCTTAGTGCAATGATTTAGAGATATCAATCTTACCCATTTATTAAAATAGCATAGTACTTAGGCATTATGATAAAATTACTGTGTTTTCCCAAAAATACAACCTGTCCTGAAGCTGAAGCCTTGCCACATTTTTTGTGTGGGCAAAAATATAAGCCCACCTTCGAAAATAAGCCCCCTGGCCACCCCCCCCCTTCTGGCCAGGCAGAGCACTGCTCGCCGACCTAGCGGTATCCCGAAGGCACCAAGCCACAGGAACGAAGTGGGGGGCAAAGGCACTCGCGTTGCTTGGTGTTTTCGGGGTACCGCTAGGTCGGTCAGCGGCGCTGTGCCCAGCTAAAGAGGGGGGGGGTTGCCGGGCAGCTGCTCTCTTGCGAGCGGGCTCCCAAAGAGCCGAACACAGCCTCAGGGTCGAATGGCTGTGTTGTGTTGTAGCAGCAGAAACACAGCAGCCATGAGGTGACCACGCTTGTGAGCAGCCGCCCGGCAACCCCCCTTTCCAGCCGGGCACAGCGCTGCTGACCAACCTAGCGGTACCCAGAAGGCACCAAGCAACGCAAGCGCCTGTTTGCCGCCCTCTGCCTCCTGCAGCTCAGCGCCTTCGGAATGCCCCTAGGTGAGTGAATGGGGCTCTGCATGGCTGGAGAGGGGGGTTGCGCGAACGGCTTTCCATCCTCCGTGCTTTGAAAGCCGCAACCCCCCCAAGCAGCGGGTGGCGCCAGCAGCGGAGATGCCCTGGCTCTGCAGGTACTGTAGAGTTAGCCAAGGGCATAGTGAGCCTTCGAGTGGCGCAAGCGGGGAGCGGAAATGCCGCTCGTGCAACCCCCTCTCCAGCCCTGCAGAGCCCCATTCACTCACATAGGGGCATTCCGAAGGTGCCGAGCCGTGGGAGGCGGAGGGTGGCAAGCAGGCGCTTGGGTTGCTTGGTGTCCTCCGGCTACCGCTAGGTCGGTTAGCGGTGCTGTGCACAGCTAGAAAGGGGGATTGCTGGGTGGCTGCTCGTGAGCGTGGTCACCTCATGGCTGCTGTGTTGCTGCTGCGACAGCACAACACAACCATTCGACCCTGAGGCTGTGCCCGGCTCTTCAGGAGCCCACTCGCAAGAGAGCAGCCGCCTGGCAACCCAAAAACAATAAGCCCTCCCCTTTAATAAGCCCAAGGCCATATTTCGTGGGTCAAAAAAATATAAAACCCTGTCGTATTTTCGGGGAAACACGGTAGAAATTTTAAAAAAATAACTTCACGACACAAATAAAAAACCCAAAATGTGTTAATTATTTGGATTATATTTAAAACTGAAATCTATTACAATTTTGGCCTGGCAATGCTTATATTGGTCAGTAATTTCCCATTCACTTCAGTTGACTTAGGGAATAATAGCAGGTTACATGGTAGATATAGTAATGGTTGTATCTTTGTATACTAATTGCCAGACAAATATAAAACTCAAATAGTCTGGCATGAAATTATGCTACCTTACTGTGCATTTTTACAAATGATTGACATTTAAAAAGGTAAAAACTGTAGTAAGTGAAAAGAATTGAATTCAGAACCCAATTCATGACACAGGCATCTTACTTTTGCTATTTTATTGTCTTTTAATATCAGATGAGTTAATGAAGGAAACATTCTAGTCTTGTTACCTGTAAAAGAGAAGAATAAATTGGTGAAATAAGAGTGAAAAATTAAATTACTAGCATATATAACAGCATTTAATTTACATACCAAATGCTGCATCAGGAAAGTGCATAGAATAAATTCCATTGTTTGAAAGTATTAATCTTTCTAACCTGAAATTTAGAAGACAAACAATTAAAATAAAGCCAATAATCTGGATTTCATATCCAATAAATTGTAGTAAATCTGAAATTAGCATCTTGTCAAATCAGAATGCAAGATACATGTTGTAATTAAGATTCTTTATTGTAATGGTATAATGAAATGAAAAATAAACCAAGTAGAATAGAATAAAAGAAAAAAAGTTTTTTTTTTTTAAAAAAAGCAGAAACTAAATTTAAGGCAAATATGTCATCATAGTTTGCAGGCCCTGTATTTGAGGATTCCTAATTAAGTACAGCAAAAGGTAACAATTTTTGGAGCTCTGATGAAAATAGTTTGGCAGAAAACTAAAACACCAGCTGCACCACTATACAGGCTTGGTTCAATAAAAAGGTACAGTGTGTAACGTATCATGAGTAAGAGATTAGGAAAACAGCCAGCAGGATCATATTCCGCTCTGAAGAAAAATGTATTTTGCTGGATAATACCAACAAAGTTACGTTGACATTGAGATTAACAGTAGTGCTGTACAACAGTTACCTGGGAAGATCCGCAATGAGATGAAGTTGATTTTCATCAGTTAACTGATTGTTAGAAAGATCTAGCCATTTCAAATTCTGGAGGACATCAATAGGTCTGCAAGGAAAACTCCTTATTTAAAATATTACAACTTTACAATAAAAAAATTAGAAAATACAGTTCCATTCTTATTTTATCTGTTTGCTACCCTATATCATATAGAAATCATTTTCCGCCTTGACTACTTTTTAATTTCAATTATAAGTATAATTTTTATTGTCACTGTACTTAAATATAACAAAATTTGTTGTTTAGATATTGCCGTACCAGCTTTGTTTTGGCTTAACATCTGATAAAGGTGACCTTCATATATTCCCTTAGTGGAAGCTTAGTTGGGAGAAAAAAACAAGGCCTGTGGTTGCTGTGTCTCAGGAATTGTAAATTTAATCTGAAATAATGGTTTAGATAGTGTGCCTGTTTGCTTGTTTTATTTATCACTTCTTGTAATTGTTTCATGCAATTTTGAAAATGGATTGTGGTTGACTACTCTAAACAATTTATACACTCTAAATAAGTGGAATATAATTTTCATTTAAATAAATGCTTTTTCATCCATAAATTTCAGTTATCTTGACAATTCTTTTCTTCTTTACTAATATAAACAGAGCACCAGGAGAAAATCAAATACAAAACCAAACAGTAATTATAAGTGAAAAATACTAAACCTTAAAGGAAAACAAAACTGAAAGTGTTATACAATTTTTACTAATAAACCTCACTGATGTATTTGAAGATAAATCAAGAATTTAAATGATTAGAGGTACTTGATTCTCTATATATATATACAATAGTTTTTACAGACTCTAGTATACCTGGAAAAGCAGTTATCACACAACCTACAGTTTAACAGGAAGGTGGATAGATAAAGCAGTGGACCTACTCTGAACTACACATTCCTTTTGTCACCATTTACTTTCCCTACTCTATTCAAAGGCAATTTCCTGCTTCTGATCTTGGTTTGTGGCTTTTCTTAAATCAGGATGGAAAGTGGGCATATCATAATGAAATGATATTGAATCTTGAATGTCAGCAAACTATCCTTAATTTACATATTAATTAATGGATAGTCGATACGTTTGTAATAATGTTTTAAACAGAGCAAATATTCTCTTACTGCAACATGTTTTTATATATAAAAACAAGACACACACACACACACACACACACACACACAGGATTGTATCTATAAACATAAAAGTCTATTGCTTACAATCACATCAATCAGTATGATTCATAATTAGAAATTTCAGGCCATGCCGAAAATATGCAATATAGAGTCCTTGCTTACTAACTACTTGTTCAGCAATTCTTTGAAATTATGACAATGAAAAAGGAGATTTATGATGGGTCCTTGGGGCTGTGGGCATCTGATTGCAATTTGGGCACTTGCCAACCAAAACACATTAATGAGTTGCAATGACTTACAGTCAAATGATTGCCATTTGTGACCATCACAGCCAGCCTCTGACAAGCAACGAAAATGAGGAAACAGGCAGAAAGTTGCAGATCGCAGTCATGTGATGTCATGCTTGATAACTGTGAGTCATTTAATAATTGCAGCTGGAACTGACAAACTGATGTTGAAAGTTGGCCCATTCATGTGATCTTTCACTTTATAACTGCATCACTTAACAACGGAGTCGCCAGTCCCAATTTGGCTGGTAAGTGGCAACTACCTAAATCATATCTGTAAAACAATGGCTGTATCAATAATTACTCTCATACCTTTTTAAAAGTGAAATGCTATTGGAAGCAAGGTACAGTTCTTCCAGAGCCGGCCACCCTGTAGCACATAAAAGAACCTAACGGGAAAACACGAATTTAGTCCAAAAAGCAAACTCCACTTGCCTTTGTAGGCAAAATCAAGTAATACCAACTTTATGAACTTATTTCGATAATACTTAGAGCTACCTAGAAATGTATTTCATGGTTAGGGGATCTACTTTCATAAAAAAAAAAAAAACTTTCATTCTTGGAAGGGATGTTGAGTTCAACCATGGGGAGAGCCATCTTACTAGAGATAAATGCAGAGAACTTGGCATCAAACCCATTCATGTCATAACAGAAAAAGTGAGAGAAGAGTGAAGATCCGGAAAACTACATTTCATGATATTCTCCATATTTTGAAATGGAAGCTTCAGGAGTTGGAAGGGAGGGAAACTGAATAGGAAATGTTACTGGGCACTTCATGAGTAAGATGGGAAATCTTTGAAGCCAGGTGTTCACTGATCAGAGTCACTGGCTTGAGATGGGCACCTACAGATATTAAATAAATAAACTTTTAACAAGCTCTATGTCTGACTCAGAAAAGCTGGAAAACATTTTTAAACAACTGAGAAAAATTTCATGTGCATATCTGCATAATGGGAAGAAGAACATCTGCTATCATGACATGCAAAGCTCGTAGAAGTACCATACATCATTTTATTGGAAAATCTACTGTTCTTTTAATTTTTCCAGGAGGCAATTTAAGCAACGTTTACGTAGCGTCAATACAATTGATAACAAAATTGATGAGGCAAAATAGGGATTATATTTTTCTCTCTGTTTTCATAAGTAATGTCCTACAGCAGCGATGGCGAACCTTTTTTGGCTCGCGTGCCATAAGTGGGGGGAGTGCAGGGGGGTCGTGTGCAGGCGTGCCGCACCCATAATGCAATGCGTGCCCCTCCAATGTGCATGCACGCACTACAGGTGCGATCCCCCCCTTTTTGCATGCTTTTTTCGGCCTCCCCAGGTTCCAGAGGCTTTATAGGAACATGGGGAGGGTGAAAAAAGCCTCCCCCGCCCCCCCCGGGAAGCCCTCCGGAGGCTTCTGGGACCTTCAGGAGGCTTCCCTGAAGCCTCCGAAGCAGTCAAAATGACCCTCCGAGCAAACCGGAAGTCACTTCCAGTTTGCTCGGAGGGTCGTTTTAAGCGCTCGGAAGGCTTCAGAGACCTTTAAGAGGCTCTTTTCGTCCTCCCCAGGCTCCTATAAAGCCTCTGGAGCCTGGGGAGGGCGAAAAATGGCTTTTAAAAAGGGTGAACTCAGCTGGCCAGCGCGCACATGCACGCTGGCCAGCTGACAGGGCAGCGCCTCGCGTGCCCTGACAAATGGCTCTGCGTGCCACCTGTGGCACGTGTGCCATAGGTTCACCATCACTGTCCTACAGGAACTGTAGGAAGAATAAATTGTGATGGTAGCCAGATTCTTTACCTGCTTTTTTACTAAGAAAAAAATTAATGTATAAACTTTTGCAAAGATTACATATTTTGGAAGGATGTTGGCTTATATATCCTTGAGTGTTTTATTAGAATTACAAATGATGTGACTAAGAACTAATCATAAACTTTCGAAGATCTAAATTGTATTACCTCAGTCCATGTCACTCCAGTCTGATTAAGTGCCAAAACCCTGAGTTTACAAAATGTTTGTGAAGCAGGGGGTAGAACGGATGGAAATTTCATTTTGTTTTCACTATTCCAAAATTGAAGAAAAAATATATTAGAAAATGGAACAAATATAGCACATCAGTTTTTCCATTGCAATTTAAGGCAAAGGTATATTAGGTCTTCTTTTACATTTCTGTTCATTTATCATTTTTGTTTACATTGGTCTCCCATATTCAATGCTAGAAACAACTGCAGAGTTAGACACTGAGATTTCAGAGATGTAATGTAACTTTCAAGTCATATTAAATCTATGGTATTAGTTTAAGGCGTAAGATCCTAAATCCAGAATCAAATTATAGGCAAGCCTTGTTTCTAAAATAAAGAAAAAGCCCCATACTGGTGGTGCATATATATTCAGAAAAGGAGTTCATCCTTTACCATGTAAGGATGGCACTTAAGGGAATAAAAAAAAAACAATTTGAGGATGATATTAAAAACTAGCAGGAACCACAGTATAAAGTGAGTATTGGTACCATTAACATAAACATTTAAATGCTTTGACAATGTTTGATACAGACAAGGGATTGGGTTTAGAGTTCTCTTTCACAAATGAAAAGGCTCTTTCATTTTCCAGGAGGGCAGAAATCCAGTAGAGAGTATCATTGGAAGAATGGAAGAGGAAAATGTGATTTTTTTTCACGATTCCCTTGTAGAACCTTGTATTGTTCAAGGAGACTCTAATCAAGGGAAAAGCTGGAGCAGCTTTTCTTCGGGCAAAGTGGAAAAAGAGGAATCAGCAAAAATTGTCTTGCTCATTTGGCCCAAGAAAAAAATCCCCCAAAACATAAATCTAAGCCCATCTATACATTCTGAAATTATCTGTGAATACCTGATATTAAGTGTTTCTAAATTTTCAACTTGGCAGGCAATAGCTAACACTTCTTTCCAAGATGACAGAAGATTTCTTGATAAGTTTATCTGCCGAATATCTGAGCAAATATATTTAAGAAATTTTTTTGCAAGATTGAGTTTAAGAAATATGACCTTGCACTATGCTAGTTTAAGGACTCCATGACTCAAGAAATATTGGAGCTTAGGTAGGGAGAAGACAATATACCTTATTGACCAGGGACCATATGGGGACAGGTGTCATGGCAATTAGGGCTACAGGTTGGGCCATTTCATGCAAATGACAACACCAGACATGCCCAATATTCTTGCCATTTTTTCCTGAGAAGAGATTGATTTAAAACAGGGAGGAAAGCCAATCTAAACCCTATTGCACAGCTTATGTACAAAACGGCAAGGAAACTGCACTGTGCATTTTTGGTCAGAGGAGCTGTACAAAAGGACTTCAGGATATATCCATGAACTCAAGAGAATTCAGTTTAGACATTCATTCTAACATTCCCACAGAGACCTTGTACTCTTTGATTTTACATTGCAAATAAATTGCAAAAGTAATGAATTTTATAACAGCTGATTTTAAATAAAATGCATTTCTGGGAATGCGGAATAAAATCAAATTATTCGATGTATCCAAAAAATAATAAGATGGAAAATATTTAATATTAAAAGATTATACAAATGGAACCCTATATAAAAATGAATGGAAAGTAATAATCTTGTTTTCAATTGAAAAAAATATTAAAAATAATCCTGATTTTCAAGGCTGAAATTGCAAAAAATGACAAAACCTTCCCAAAACATCGTCATCTATTTTCTCACTAATGGAACATAATTTCCATATGCTGTTTAGGATACTACTACTAGAATGGACTTTCCCTCTGTATTATCTTCAAAAATTTCCCCAATTCTCTTCAGTAGTTTTAAAGAGCACAGCAGACTGTGATCATGGAAGATGCTACTATATTTCACTGTGTTTTTCAAAAGGCTTTTATTTTAGACTACTAATTTTGTCTAATAATGTTTCCTGTAGTTATAACCTTATCTAATTCTTGAAATCAACACTATGCTTCAGACCACATACTGTATGAGCAGTTTGACAATATAAAAAGGATACTAGGGCATGATTTTCTGATTTCTTCTTCTTGACCTGCAAGACTCACGGCACACCTATCCACTGAAATGTCGTGTAAGGTATTCAATTGCCTACAAAAAAGTGTCTCATTAGAAGAACATTCAGGGTATTTTTTTGACAGACAGAAAAGAAAGCTATGCAAGGTGATGCAAAGCACGGCAAAATGCTGTTGAAGTAGAAAATATTTAGGCAAAAAGAAAATGAAACCCAAGGAAAATGAGTTACTGTATTCTTCGAAGCATAAGACGCACCTTTCCCCCCTAAAAATGGGTAAAAATTTAGGGGCGTTTTATAGACCAAATATGAGCATTTTTGGCCTCCCAAACACTCTGTGCGTCGCGTTTCACCCTCCAAGGCCCCCAGAAGCAATCTTGGGTACTTTGCACATCCCATTTTTGGGCTCCCAATTCCTCCGCGTGTCATGTTTTCTCCCTGCACTTTGTAGGCCAAAAACATGCCTGTTTTTGGCGAAAATGGGATGTACGGAGCATTGCAAAGTGCTTCTGGGAGCCAGGGAGGGTGAAAACGCGACGCACAGAGGCCCCAAACTATTTTTTCTTGTTTTCCTCCTGCAAATTTTGGTGTGCCTTATAGTCTGGTGCATCCTATAGTCCGAAAAATACAGTATATGCTTTCCCTCCAAGCTTTATTGCTTTACTTTACTTAAGATAAAGATATTAATATTTCAAGATCAATTACCAAGATTTTCTAATCAAAGGCCTGCTGAAATCCTGCCTACTGCCAAAGCAGTAGGAGCAATAGGAGCTCTTCTCAGATGAGTCTTTTATGCTACTGTTCTGCAGCACCAAAGACACAGCACCAGTATAACAGAGTATTTTCTGAGAGAGAACATGCTACAATGCATATAACAACTAAACAGCTACAGGATAAATCTAAAAAATAATACAGTAAAATTGTAGAAAAGTTGCACAAGGGCAAGAATTCTAATAAGGAATGTGATATAAACATATGAATGTGTTAGTAGCATCAATAACATTCCAATAGTTTAGAAATACATTCAACATGATGCTGCTAATTTTCAGAGGAACTGTACTTGCTTTTGTTTTTTCTTAATGGAATCAAATCCAACTGTTTCTACAGTTTTCCTTCCAAATACCAATGGCAGTCCTGTTTCACTCTCCGGATTGTGCTCATTTTCATTCACTCCATACTGCTCCTTAACAGCAGAAAGGAAATCTACTCCAAAATTTGCCTTGTTTGGGCGGATAAAGGATCCACCTGTAGGATGCCTGGAAGGAAAGTGACAACAGTTGTTTAAAAGCAGTTTTAAAACATCTTGTTCGAGAAACAGATGGTTCCAGATGACCCGTTCCTGAATAAAAAATGCATGTGTTTTAGTTGATTTATTTTTTTTTATTTTTTTTATTTTCTTCGAATTTCTAGACCGCCGCCTCTCCCGAAAAGGACTCGGGGCGGTGTACAGTCCACACAACAAACAACAAGTATCAAATACAAATATAAATACAGATATAAATACACATAAGGAGGAGGTTAAAAATTTAAAAGAACTGTACGGAAGAATATAAATATGGTTGTAAAAACCCTAAAATCAGTTAAATTTAAAACCGTACCCTATAAATAACCAGGTAAGAATATGTTTCCAGGAGGTAACAGTTGTCAGAATTATAATTATGCCAGGCCAGCTAATCGAAACAGGTGAGTCTTCAATTATTGTCGGAAGGAGCGGAAGTTTGTGGTGGTTCTGATATCGGGGGGGAGGTCATTCCAGAGGGTTGGGCCCATCACAGAGAAGGCCCTACTCCTTGGCGCCGCCCGCTGGCATTGCCTAGTGGACGGCACCTGGAGAAGCCCCTCCCTGTGAGAGCGGATTGGCCGCAGGGATGTATGTGGGAGGATGCGATCCCGCAAGTAACTAGGTCCTGTGCCATGGAGCGCTTTAAAGATGGTAATCAGGACCTTGAAACGCACCCGAAAAACTACAGGTAGCCAGTGCAGCTCGCGCAGGAGTGGTGTTACATGGGAGTATCTAGAGCTCCCCATGACAACCCGCGCAGCCGCGTTCTGGACTAGCTGCAGTCTCCGGGCGCGTCCCAAGGGAAGCCCCATGTAGAGAGCGTTACAGTAGTCTAGGCGAGACGTCACCAGCGCATGAGTGACTGTGTGTAGGGCATCCCGATCCAGAAGGGGGCGCAATTGGCGCACCAGGCGAACCTGGTGGAACGCCCCCCTTGCCACGGCTGCCACATGGTCATCCATTGACAGCCGGGCATCTAGGAGGACGCCCAAATTGCGCGCCCGTTCCACAGGGGGCAATTGCTCGCCCCTTATGGCCAGCGATGGGGTCAGCTGGCTGAACCGAGGCGCCGGTAGCCACAGCCACTCAGTCTTGGAGGGGTTGAGTTTGAGTCTGTTGTCCCCCATCCAGACCCCGACGGCTTCCAAACACCGGGACATCACTTCAACAGCCTCGTTGGGGTGGCTCGGGGTTGAAATGTACAGCTGAGTGTCGTCAGCATACAGATGGTATTCAACCCCAAAACCACGGATGATCTCGCCCAGCGGCTTCACATATGTATTGAACAGAAGGGGCGAGAGGACCGACCCCTGCGGCACTCCACAAGAGAGTGGCCTCAGGGTCGATCTCTGCCCCCCCGTCAACACATATTGCATCCGGCCAGAGAGGTAGGAGCCGAACCACCGCAAAACGGTGCCTCCGACTCCCATCCCCTCCAGCCGGCGCAGTAGGATACCATGGTCGATGGTATCAAAAGCCGCTGAGAGGTCTAATAGGACCAGGATAGAGGAATAACCTCTATCTCTGGCCCTCCAGAGATCATCGACCAACGCGACCAAGGCTGTCTCTGTGCTGTGTCCGGGTCGGAAGCCGGACTGGCGTGGGTCTAGATAGTCGGATTCATCAAGGTGACGTGGAAATTGCTGCGCCGGAGTTCCGGTTCCGCCGGCGGCGGCGACGGGCAGCTCTTTGCCCGTTCCGGCTCCCCGGTGGGCTTCCCCACTCCTTGGGGGGCACAGGAAACCCCGCAGAGGGGTCCTGCTGGAGGGGCGGCATCGCGGAGGACTCCTGCAGCGGCGGCGGCCGGCGGGAGGTCTCTCGCGCGCCCAAGGCACCGGGGAGCAAGATCGGAGGGCGCTTTGCGTTTCTGCGCCTCGCGCCTCGCTAAAGCCGTCTGGAGAATGCAACAATAGAAGGAAGCAGCTGCGGTGCGGTGAGGTTGCTTCTTCCTTCACTCCCTATTCTGCACGAAGAATTATTCAGCTTTCTTTAAAACAACTTTCGGAGCAATTTGGAGGCGCGGCTGGAGGGAGGGGGTTTCCCCCCCCCCTTGGACAAGCGGCGAGGAACAATTTTGCTCTCAGCCCCCGGGGGAGGAGGAGGGGGGAGAGCCAACGAATGAAGCCTCACCCAGGTTGAGATGATTTTCTTTTCAATTTAATTTTATATATTACTGTGATTTGAGGACTTTTGGAACTTTTTTAAAAACTTTGTTATGCCTCTGTGCCCAAAACTGGCAGGGCAAGATGGCACACTTCCGTTGTCTTTATGAACTGTGAAACCTGACTCCACCTTTAAAATTCAGGCTTCCGGTCTTTGTCTCCGTTTCTCCCAGAGGAAACTCTTGTGGATTGGTACTTTTTGAACTTTCTAGGGGAAACTTTCTATCTATTGCCAGACTTATTAGAGAGATTCTCTTCTGCCTGGTTCTTCTGCTCCCGGAACTCACCTGGCTACCCTTCTTTTCTAACTGTTTATCTTATATATGGACTGAACTTCTAACGTTATAAAGGATGGCATCCAAAAGACCACCTCCTGGAAAACCTGGCTTTGCCACGTCTGCTCCAACATCTGCAACATCCAGTCCAGCCACACAGTCAAAGATAACAGAACTGATGCAACCTAAGACTACAGAGATCGACTTTCAACAAATGCTTCAACAAATTTTACAGGGCCAGGAGGAAATCAAGAAACAGCTAAGGGAAATGAAAGATGAAATTAAAGAAAATCAAGCCCAAATTTATAAGAACTCACAAAGACTGAATCTTGTGGAAGGGGGGGTGGAGGAGGTGAGGGGGGTGGTGGAAGCTGTGCAGAAAGGGAACAAAGATCTTGACATCCAACAGATGAAATTAGAATTTGAGAGAATGTCCTATTATCTTAGATTTCAAAATGTTATAGAAGAAGATGGGGAAAACATAAGGGACATCATGACAAACATCCTGGCTGACTACACACACAAAGAAAAACAACAGATGGGGTGGGACATAGACCTGGTTTATAGAGTGAACTCAGCTTATGCTAGAACACACAATGTACCCAGGGAGGTTCATATTAAATTTCTTAGAAAAAGCACAAGAGATGAAATTCTGGGTGTACAAAGGGGGCAAGCATTGACATATCATGATATGGAGATAACCATTCTGAAGCAGATCCCTAAGAAGATTAGAGAAAAAAGGAAGAATTATTCGCAATTAGCGAATAAATTATACCAGAAAGGGGTGTGGTTTAGATGGTTGATGCCTGAAGGTATGCTGATATTCTGGGAGGAGACAAGAATCAGAATCAATGCACCCATAGAGGCGCAGGCCTTTATGGAAAAAAATAAAACACTCCTAGAGAAAACACCAGACATTACAACGGACACGCAGGACACGGGAGGGGCCAGAGCTCTGCCAGTGGAGGGAGATGGGGCAATAGCAAGAAGACTCAGATCACAAAAATAAACAAGAAAATCATATTATTATAAACTGACCGAAAGTGATAATGGAATTATATTTGGATTTTATACTGTAATGTTTAATCTGATTGAATTTAGTAATAGAACTAATATGCTGATTGTAATCATTTATATACCAATGCATTATATATAAATGTATACTATGGGTATGGAGGGAGGGGCGCCTTTCACATTTTGCAACTGCCAAAATTTGTATACCTGTCCATTTACTCTTTTCCCTATAAATGTTGAAAAACCAATAAAATTTTATTATAAAAAAAAAAAAAAGAAATTGCTGCGCCACCACATTCTCAACAACCTTCGCCAGAAAGGGAAGGTTAGAGACTGGACAATAATTAGCTAGCTCCGTTGGGTCAAGCGAAGACCTCTTGAGTAAGGGCCTCACCACCGCCTCTTTCAAGGCAGATGGTAAGGATCCCTCCCCCAACGAGGCATTCACCAGGCCCAGAAGCCAGCCTCGTGTCACCTCCCAGGATGCCAGTACCAACCAGGAGGGACATGGGTCCAATGAACATGTGGTGGGTCGCAGCCGTCCACGCAACCTGTCCAAATCCTCGGGGGCAACAGAGTCAAACTCCTCCCAGAGTGGATTCACAAGACTCGCTGTTGACGGCCCGTCCAGACCACTGGAGGGGGCCCATCCGCTTCGGATCTGAGCGACTTTGTTCTGTAGATATTCTCCAAACTCCTCTGCTCTTCCCTGTAAGGGTGCCCCCCGCATCTCCTGAACCAAGAGGGAGCGGGTCACCCTAAACAGGGTGGCAGGGCGGTTATCCGCAGACGCAATAAGAGCGGCACAATGTCTACGTTTGGCCGCTCTCAGTGCCACAAGGTAGGTCTGTAAATAGGCTCTTACCTGTGTTCGGTCAGACTCGGAGCGTGAGGACCTCCACCTGCTCTCTAGACGTCTTCTATGGCGCTTCATCACCCTGAGCTCCTCGGTATACCAAGGTGCCCGGGTGAGTCGCTGCCATAGGAGAGGTCGCAAAGGCGCAACCCGGTCCAAGGCACCAGCCGTCGCCCTATTCCAGGCGGCCACTAGGTCCTCCGACCGAGCGCGGGTCAGGGCTACAGGTAATGGCCCAAGCTCCGTCTGGAACCTATCTGGTTCCATCAGGCGCTTGGGGCGGTACCAGCTTGGACGAACTGGCTCTGCCTCCTCGCGGTGGGGGGTAGCGCCAGGGAAGTCTAGCCGGAGACATGAGTGATCTGACCATGACAGGGGGGTAATATCTAAATCCCCTATTCCCAGATCACTCGTCCACTGCTCAGATACAAAAACAAGGTCCAGTGTGTGACCACCTTCGTGTGTGGGGCCCTGAATTAGTTGGGTCAGGCCCATGGCTGTCATGGAAGCCATGAACTCCCGAGCTACCTCGGATGCTGCTCCCGTCGACGGCAGGTTGAAGTCCCCCATAACTAAAAGTTTGGGGATCTCCACCGCCGTCTCCGAGATCAGATCAAGGAGCTCGGGCAGGGCTGCTGACGTATAGCGAGGAGCCAAGTATACAATCAGCAAACCCCACTGCCTCCCTGGGCCCCATTATGATGTTCCAGATATGGACCAAATCAGGGCTGATTTGTTTCCGATAGTCTTGAAACAGTTGGGAGGAATACAAATGTTTTAAAAGTTCTATTTTAGCTGCTATATTTGCATTCTACAATCTGGGCCACAGTAGTTAAACACAAAAACACTAGTACAATAAATTCATATTATTTACAGTGCTAATGTTCTGTGAAATCATGAATTCTGAGTAAGCGCATATCAATAATCTTCTTCCTTGTAAAGGATCAGGCTGGACAGTTTAATGGGAGGAAGAAAATGGTGAAGGTCAGCTGGTGTGCTGCAGGGCAGATGAGCTGGAACTTCCCAACTATTCGGGACTTTGTGGGGGTTTGTGGCTTGGAGCCTCCCAGGCATCTGGAGCTTCTAGTAGAGCAATTGCTTCGTGCTCTGTGGGAAGACTTTCTGGTTTTTAGCCTTGTCAGGGTAACTGATTTCTTATCCCACTGTGTTTTATGTTTTCCCAAGAGTTTTCTGCTTCCTGGGTGTGACACCTTTTCACTGCACTGCTGGATCAGTCTGGGGCAGCTACAGCTTCTTTCCTTTTCTCTAACTTGCACTTAGCCTGCACTGGGACTCCCAAGGACTCCCCCCCCCCTTGAGGCACTCCAGATTCTGCATAATGACCCACGTGACTACTTAACAATGCTGTCTTGGAAAGCCATGATGCAACTGTAAAATTGAGTCATTATATGGTTACCCTCTTAATGACATCAAAGAATTATGACCAAAATTCCAGACTCCGTTGTGATTGTAAGTTGAGGACTACCTGTATCACCTTTTGAAATGTGCAAACTAGCTGGCACTAGCCAAGAAGGATAAGTGTTCTGTCCCATGATTCTAATGAATATGCAGACATAGTCTTGGCTGTCTGCACAACTAATTACAGAGATAAAACCACCTCTTGGCTAGGAGCCTAGAACGCTATCTTCAAGAAACCAAGATTAGACTTATGGAATGCTTTCTCAACGGCTAGTCAAATGGACTGTTGTTTCCTGAAAAGATTCCCCTCCCGTCGCTCCACCTATAAACTCTTTGGGAGGGGCCACAACCGTAGCCAGCTGTCCCTATTTCCTTCTATGACGTCTTCTCCACAGCTGCTCCCTTCTTCTCTCAGCTCTACGCACATGTACATCAGGGACAACGTCCCTCTGTTCCTCCTCACTGCTCCCTGACTCAGATGCCACCTGGTGGCCAATAGGCCTCTCTAATCCCTGCTCTGACTCCAAACACCCTCTAGAGTCTTCCTCATCCTCCAGAGCAGTCCCATAATGGTCATCGCTGTCAGAGTCCACCAACAGCTCAGCAGGCCCGCTGCTGGGCCACAACAGTAAGAGCATTGTCCTTGAAGTGCGTAATGTGGCTGTAAACATCTCTGGCTTTAAGCTTCACAACTTTGCGGCCTACTCTTTTTAAAAAAAAAATTGATCATGATCTCATGAATCTACAAATTTAGCTATCTTTCAATCCTTTCCTCACATTACAGAAGTTAATTTGGTAGTTTCTGTTGTGGTTTCATATACAGATTGGCAAATTTGCTCCTCCTTTTTCTGGATATATTGTATTGCTAAATCATGAATACTGAACTCATGGCCAATAGCAATGTAAGTCATACTTGAAGAAAGCCTATCTAGCATGCATATTTTCTCTTAAGGCTCACCACAGTCTCCTTGCATTCAGAACATTAGGCTCAGGGGTCATTTTAACCAGCAAGATTACCAATATAAAAGAAGACATGCACAGAATTGTAATTCATAATTTTTTCTATTCTCCACAGGTACCAGGAAGGCTTCATGAATATTGATTTGAGATTACAAATACTGTGTTTTCCCGAAAATAAGACAGGATTGTATTTTATTTTGACCCCCAAAATAAGCACTTGACCTTATTTTGGGGGAGATCTTATTATTTTTGAGGTGCAGGAGGCAGCGAGTGTGGTCACTTCATGGTTGCTGCTGTGTTGCAATATTTTTGGGGAGGGCTTATTTTTTGGGGAGGGCTTATTTTAGCGCATGCGCTCAAAAGCCCAATTGAGCTTATTATCCGGGATGGTCTTATTTTTGGGGAAACGAGGTAAACGTTTGCGAATAGGAGAATTTGTAAATATGTACTTATTTGTATAATTAATCTACTGCTTAGTAATAGTATATTTTGGGGTATTCTGTGCATGTGACAGAGTGATATTCAGCATTATTTTATAAAACAATCTTCAAAGCTCTAAAAGCCCCATAATCAAAAGAGGAAAAAGCAAAATTAAACTTGAAATATTTGGCATGGGAGGGGGGCAATAAAAAACAAATTACAGATACTTTTCTTAAATACATTGTTTGATTCCCCAATAATTCAAATAAATCAGGCAGTTGCTGATAATTTCCAAGAAGATTCAGTTAAGGTAATAAACACCTACATTCCTAAGACTAACTGGTACAAAAATACAATGCATTCAAGTTATTGATTGCCAGATATTATTATTAAGAGTCAAAGGAAAATATTAATCTTATTGCCTGATTCATTTATAATTTGCACATGCTATTTATTTGTTGAAAAGGGAAATAGTGTTTTAGAATTAACTCACCTGCATTCGAAATACTGTATTCCTTCATGGCTACCATTATGTTTTCCTCTTTCATGGTTGTCCCATTCAACTCCAAGCCAAATTCCTAATATTATAAAAATCAATGATTTATAATGCAGCTTTCAAAATGGTTCATCAATAAAACTATTTAAGGTCTTAATAGCGACTCAGGTGATCTGATCTGTTCTCTCTGTGCTCAAAATTGCCTAGTCTGCCTCTTCCTTATGAAATTACTTTTATATTGACAGAAGGGCTACTTCTAATTTTTAAAAAGTTTAGCTATCCCAAACGTATAAAACATTTATCATTTATTTTACTTCAGATTACTTTATTATCTGCTGTGGTATTGCTGCATTTCTATAGTGTTTATTAAATTGAAATACACTTTCAGATTCATTGAAGACTTCTTTTCATTAAAAACATAGTATGAAGACTCAAAGTCCTTTTTCAAAGCGTTAACAGGTTGTGTGATTCATAATTCTAGCCTCTACTTTGATGAGCACAAGGGTAAGTCATTTTTTAAAAAAACGGTTTATGGTGACTGCTGTATTTTTAAGCTATTAATTCAACTATACCAATCTGTAAGCAAGCAAAAGAAGCATTTACACTAACACATCTGTATCTGAATTCAAAGTAGAAAAAGTTGGAAAGGAAACCTCTGGCAGTAAAGCATGTCAAAAAGAAGACTGATTTAGTTTATGCAGCTTCTAGTTAAGATGGTAGAGGGAACAGAAGCGTCAGAATTTCTGTCCTTGTGATTTTATGGGAGCTTTGTTTTCTGTTTGCTGTGTGCATGTGGGATGCAGGATTGATATTCACATGCAGGGAGGTTAAACTGTTGGATTAGACTCCCTGGCCCAATCTAGATTTTCTCAGTGGGAGAACTGGGAGAGGTCTGAAGTACTTGCTGTTTTGAAACGCTAACCATGCCTGCCATGCCAACCACATTTGCCATGCTTGGGAACTGGGTAACTTCAAAATTAGGCCATGGCATTTCTCACATTCTCAGACTGGCCTGACTATTCCTGAGGCATCCATTACTGCAGGGACGTATTTGGGCTGGACAACTGCTCAGGCTATTTCCCAGAGGAAAATGTCTTATCATGCAGCCTGGGGTGGGTGCATGTTGGACTGCCTGGCTGTTTCTATGGAGTATGGTGTTGAAGGGACCCCAGGTTTGGGGGGGAGTTAATAGATAAATATTTAAGAGCTGGACTTGGGGCTTCCCACTGCTGTCTGAGTAACTCTCTCTTTCTCTCCTTCCTTTGGGTGAAGATCAGATTTAGATCTGGTGGTAGTGAATAGGAGGAAAACCTCTCACAACTAGTGGAAGCAAAAGGAGAGGGATGCCCTTGGATACTAGTGGGTATGAGAATGTTGATTCCTTCCTCTGGGTGAGAGCTGGAGGAAGATTTGATAAAGGTGAAGGAGGAAGTGAGCCTCTGCCCACTGATGGAAGCAACAAAGTGTGTGTGTGCATGCATGGGTGTGTGATATATGTACAGAGAGCTTGTGGGGAAGTGATTGCTGGGTACCCTGCACAGAGACCTGGTGGAGGTAAGTGCCTTGGGGTAGCTGGCTTTGCCTCCCAAGGATACTTGGCAAGGACAGTAGGTGGGTTCCCAGGCCTGGGACCTAAAGGTCTTGGATAATGGGATAGAGTTACTATTTGGGGAACGGAGGCGGCCCCAAGTACTATGATGGTGATGGGCATGGAGAAATATGGTAGGAGACATCAAGGGGATCACTATCAGAAACCATGGATGCATTGTTTTGTTAACAGCTCCAAGTTCCAACTCAGTTCTCAGCCCCAATGCTCTCTCAATGAACCTTCACTGATCTTAATCTCTTGTTGATACTACTAAATGCCGTGTCAGTTTATAACCCCACTTATCCGTGATTTGACTGTAGATGAGAAGGCACGATTACCAAGACCTACCTGGGTACAGAAGAGGGAGTTTCCCTTCCTGAAATTTGTCTGAGTTTCAAGTGTGATATCAACCCAGACTCTACAGCAGGGGGTGGGGGATGTGGTGATTGTCACCAGGGAATCTCTTAGTTTTCAGAGACATTGTTCCACTTGTCCCCACTTGTGGAACCCCTGATCATTAAGTTGGGCTCTAGGGATCATCTGGGAATGCTGGGAATCATCTGGGAACTCCCTGCCTGAGTTCCTGGACTCTGTTTCTGGGTTGGCAATAGAATTCTCCAGATTTATGTTTCAGGGGGACTTTAATCTTCCTTCCATGGGAATAGACTGAGATGGCTTCCAAGGCCTATCTCAGGTCATCCAGAGTCCAACTTGGGATAGTGGTCACACTTTGGATCTGGTGTTCCTGTTGAAGCAGTGGCAATGTGATCTGAAATTGGGAGGGCTCTCCTTTGTCTTGGCTGGATCATGCCCTAGAGTATTATGGGTGCTCAATAAAGGATGAGCTCAAGTGAATACGGGTTAGAGTGTATGTTGTGGTGGTAAGAATGATGAAGCACCAGTATTTCTCTGCCCTTATTGCATCTGGAGATTGCAAACCTGCAGCTGTTTTGGGTGGCATGGATCCTCCTGGACAAGGGAGCTTAGAGAACTTCCTACAGGGGCAGGCAGAGGAATTTGCATAGTACCTGTCAGATAAAGTTGCTTAAATACTAAGTTGCTTAAATTTGTTACAGGTCTCGAGGAGATTCCTAGGGAGGAATCTTGCCTGGTTATTTGGGAATGGTTCAGACTTGTGACACTTGAGGAAATGGATAGAATCATCAGGATTATGAGCTCAACCACCTGTTCTTTAGATCCAGGCCCCTCCTGGCTTGTCACAGTGGCCTGAGGAGTGTTGTGTGAATGGCTTCTGACAGTAGTTAATTTTTCTTTGTTCCATTACCTCTTAAACAGGTTGTGGTTTGTCCTCCACCCCCCAAAAGGCATTGCAGAATCCTACTATACTAGATACTTTTTGTCCAGTATCTCACCTCCCTTTCTTGGTGAAGTTGGTAGGGAAGGTGGTCATGAAACAGATTTAGAGGGCTTTGGAGAAAGCAGATTATTTTGATCCTTTTCAATCAGGAGACAGACCTGGGCATGGGACAGAAGTGGCATTGGCCGCATGTTTAGATGACCTCTGGCATGGGAAGGATGGAGTTATAAGCATCAAGGAGAGGTTCTGCCTTCGACCTCTACTATGTGGTGATGTTACAGGGTTTGGGCTTTCTCTGCTCTTAACATCTACAAGACGTTGCCGGAAGAGTTTATAATCTGATTATATATCTTCATCCCTGGTGAGTTATGCAATGCTGTGAATATCTTATCCTGGCATCTGGAGGCAGTGAGGGTCTGGGTGGGCAACAACAGGCTTTAGCTGAACCCTGGCAAGATGAATAGATTTGCATTTTGGGGTCCACTGATTCCAAGATACCATCTTTGGATGGAGTCATACTACTCCAGACAGACCCAGTGCGCAATCTGAGAGCCCTTCTAGAGTCACAACTCCTGCCTGATGAACAGGTAGCAAATAAAACTACAAGGGTCTTTGCACAGCTTTGTTTTGTGCACCAGTTATACCTGTTCCTGGATGGACAGGCCCTGCTTACAGTCATACAGTAGTATGACTTCAGATTGGACAATTGCAATGTGCTCCACATGAAGATGCCCTTGAAGCTTCAGCTAGTACAGAACACAGTAGTGCAGGCAGTTATGTGTGTTCCTAGAACAGTGCATGCTACACCTCTAATCCATGAGCTGCATTGGTTGCCAGTTGGCACGTGATTTCAATTCAAGCTGCTGGTTTTAACATTTAAAGCACTTCATGCATAGGACTGGACTATCTGAGGGACTACCTCTTCCCACTTATGTAAGTCCACTCCATTAGACCTGGCACAGTAGTCATGCTGAGGGTTTCATTGACTAGAGAGCTATATTTGATGAGTCTCAAGAGACATGTCTTCTCTCCCATGATGCCTACCTTATCAACCCCCCCCCCCCGCCCATACTAGTTCAGGTTCAACTCTTTTGATATTCTGAAGAGCCCTCAAGACCTGCCTATGTTATTAGGCCTATACTTCCCAGGCAGAAAGACTTGCTTAGATAACTCCATTGTTAAAGTGGCTGTTTTTATCCTCTCTTAGCGTTTATTTTTGGCTTTTGCAATATGTACCAATATGATTTTTATATACATTTTAAACATTTGTTGTTTTCATCTGATTGTTGTGCGCTGCCCAAAGGTGCTGTTGGTGAGACGGACTATTATATAAATTTAATTAATAAATAATAAACTCTAGAAGGAATTCAAAGTAACCATTTTATTAGTAGCCCCTAAACTATGGAACATGCTGCCTCTACACATTCACTTGGCTTTACAAGTCCCTGCATTCCGGGTCAGTTCTAAAACCATATCATTTCAACAAGCTTTTGGCTACTAATGTGATTGTTAATGAACATCAATGTGACTTTTAAAAATTGATCATACTATGTCTTGTGGAATTTGATTATTAGTGCCATTTTCTTCTTGTGACTGCTCAGAGTCTTGAAGCAACTGATAAATATTACAAAACAAATAAACAGTTAAATGATGTCACCCTTTTATTTTACAAAATACATATGATATAAAAATATTTTTTTTCTACCTGTTGTAGGAGGAACGTTACCAACATAAAGTACTGTTCCATATTCTCCATTACAGAGAATTCTTCGACCAACTGCATCAGAAGGAATGGTATCACTCATCAAGAAAGAGAGATGAGTTCAGGATATTTCTTTACGGATCTAGGGAAAGAATTAACAGTACTTTTTATATATTATGCCATTCATGAAATTAATCACATACAGTACATAACATCTAGGTTCAGACTGAGCAAGACACCTAGTCACTATGTATGTCACTAGCCATGCATTTTTAGGGCATCAATACGAAAGTGGAGTGATATTACATTATTCTGGGATGTTATGGTTTTCCATTTAAAAGATCCTGCTTCTTTTCTAAATCCAAGAAAGGTCATCCATGTACTGCCACTTACTGAGACAATAGTACATATACTTTACATCATCTACCTTAAGGAATTAAAACTGAAAGTGCCTAAAGAGCATATTAAAAATTTAACAGCAAAATGAGTAAATCTAGTTATAATAATAAAAATAACCGTACAGTAATTTACAATGCAGTAATTCTTTGAAACTGTATAGTAATGCCTCTATCAATGTTTGGATCTTTATAGGATACTATTCAACCCAGCCAGCTTACTGTCCCATATAATAAGGACCAAGATGAGTTTGCTAAAATTAAGCTAAAATGCAATTTTACTATGAATAACACCACTGCGACACTGGCACTGATTTTGCTGAAGGTTTACTCCCCAATGTCTTGAACTGCAAGAAATTTGTCAAATACAGTATTAACATTTCAAGAGCCAAAAAAAGGGCTTTGTGGGTGTGCAATTCCCAAAACAACTTGTCTAACCCTATTCCCCCCCTCCAGACGACTACTTCAATGTTGAATCTTGCATTCTGTGGAAAAAAGAAATGATCTGAAGTTTTTCATACATAGACAACTAAACCTCTATGCTGTTTGAGTGGCAGTTACCATGAAAACCATACATCCCGTTTCTAGAAATCCGAGCACCTGCAAAGAGGGGAAAAAAACCAAGCTTCCCATCCGATTGAAGGCGAATATAGGGATCTCAGGATAATGTTGCAGGATCCAATCTGAGTCGGTTAACGGGACCAGAGAGGTTTTGTCTTCCGAGCTGTCGGACTCGTGCTTGAACGTTCCCTCCTGTGGGTTGTATTTAAATACCACACTTAAATGAAATGGGCTCCAGCACGATTCCTAAAGCTCGCAGGAAAAACCTCTGGTGCCGGCGACCGACCCAAATTGGATTTTGCATCCCATCCGAGTTTACAGCCACCGGGAGAAAGAGCCCAGCTGCACAACGCTGAAAGCGGCGAACTCACAGCAACAAAGCGAAGGCTGAAGGGAGGCACGGAAAGTACCCGCCGCTCGACTAGAAGAGGCTCTGGAAGCGAAAGGAGAAAACAAGTAGAGCGAGATTCAGCGGCGCGGCGCTTTCAACCTACGGCGGCCTCCTCGGCTTCCTCACCGACTTCAGCCACTCCTCGGCCGCCTCACTCTAGAGCGCAAACCCCTCCCCTCCCGCCTAGACCGCTCCTCCGCCCGCGGAAAAATGCGCCACTGGGGCCTATTGGCGCAGGCGCGAGCTCCTCCCCTCCTCCCGCTTCGAGAAAGCCCTCTTCGTCTCTCTCTCTCTCCCCCCCCTCCATTTTCTCATTCTCCTCTTCGTCCTCGCGAGGCATCTCGGGAGCTGTAGTAGCGGCGAAGAAAAATTCCCTCATAGACTGCGGCAAATGGGCGGGACAAAACCATGCTACCCAGAAGGCTCTACGAATCCGAGTCTCTGTTTCCATAGAACTGGAGTGGGAATTACATCAGCGTTTCTGAGAGAGCGGCTAATGGCGACGGCGAGTAGGCGGGCCGGTGGGGTGGCGCGCCAATGCGAAGCAGGCAAGGCGGGCAGAGGGCGGGCGTCGATGCGTCAATCAGGCATCGGATCGGGGGAGGGGACGGAACAGCTTGGAGCTGAGCCGCTGCTGTCGCCGTCGCCACCGGGGTTCGGACGGGAAGGAGAAGCCTCTGGGCGAGACCTGCCTGCCCCAGAGCCAGGCCGGCGATCGCTGAAGGGACGGAGGCGGGAGCGGGGGCCGGGCGATTGGGCCCG
The DNA here is from genome assembly GCF_964273705.1 of Natrix helvetica. Classification (NCBI taxonomy): domain Eukaryota; kingdom Metazoa; phylum Chordata; class Lepidosauria; order Squamata; family Natricidae; genus Natrix; species Natrix helvetica. The sequence continues at coordinate 220,481,278 of NC_138552.1, read as the reverse complement.
GCGTCGAGAGGAGGCTCCGTCCTCCTCTCTCCCCCCCCCACCCCCGGCAGGTTTGGGGGGACCAGCGAGCGGGCGACAGCCGTGGAACAAAAGGTAACGTTGCCCCGGGGAAGAGGCTGCGGGGCCCCGGCCCTGGGCGATTCACCGAGCTCCCCGGGGAAGGCCGAAGCCCTTCGGCAGGGAGATCGGAGAAGAAGCGGGCGAGCGACTCGCCTTTGGGATTGTTGTTTTTCTGCTGGTTGAGGCGGCAGCGGTAGCTGCTGCGCTGGTGGTTTCAGCTTCCCGGGAAGCGGGACCTCCGAGTGTGGGAGGAGGAAGCGGGGAGTCCCGCGGCCGGCTTCGGGGGGAGGCGCTCCCCATCGCCGCCCAAGGGCGTCGTTTCTCCGGCTCCCCGAGTAGCTCGCCTGGAGCCCGGAGCTGCGGCTGTTGCTGAAACTCCGACCGCGGAGTCAGCCCGGGGAGGGGAGGGAATCTGTGGGGAGAGCGAAGAGGGGCCAGTTTGCGGGGATGGAAAGAGCTGAAAACCCTTCCCTAGTGGTACGGCTAATATGATTCCTTTTGGACTTTATTTTGTTGATCTAATCGTGGTATTAGGTTTCTCCTGTACGCAAATGAATATTCTGTAGGTGCCATACACTTCAGCACCAACTTGAAATTTATGCAGTATTTCTGACAGATCCTTAGGATGGCTGCATAAGTATGCAAGAAGTATTATGCCCAATAGTTCATTTATCTTTACTCAAAATCATTTTGGTAAACTCTTTTCCTTTGGTATATACTTTGGGTTGTCCTTGACTTACAACCATTCATTTAGTGACCATTTGAAGTTACAACAGCACTGGAAAAGTGATTTATGACTTTTTCACACCACAGTTGCAGCCTCTCTGTGATCAAGTGATTAAAATTCAGATGCTTGACCACTAGTTCACACTATGCATGGCAACTGGAGGTCACATAATCCATCTTTTTATGCCTTCCGTCAAGCAAAGTCAACGGGGAAGCCAGATTCACTTAACAACCATGTTACTAACTTAACTGCAAGAACAGAAATTTTGGGCTCAATGGTGGTTGTAAGTCAAGAACTAAACTACTGTATCGTAGTAGTTTACTAAGACTTTATGATCCAATTTCAAGATGATTTCAAAATGAGAAAATAATTACCAAGACCAGAATAGTATGCCATGTAGTGAATAAAAACTAATAGAAGTTTTAAATAATAAGGTACTATATGGGGAAATTCTTGGTCCACAAAACAAGCTTTTGCATTTCTGTCCAGAAAAGTATTCATTTGGCTAACAATTAAAATCAGCCTGAGCTAATTAACAGAAAAGGTTTTTCTAGATAGTTTTTATTATCCTAGGACAGGTATTCTAAAACAAAAACTTTTAAAAGCTGATAAATATTGAACACTTGAAAGCTGTAATTTTTACAATTAAAACAGGTGTTTATGATTTTCATATTATGCTTTATTTTACCCACCAAATATTTTGAGAATGTACAATTTGTAAAATCATCATGGTCTCAAACTCATTTCCAACAAATGTTACAGCTTACATTTAAATACTCTGGATGCCTTCCAATGACATGCTGCACTGATTATTATATTTAATGTGCTTACTGCTTAATAAAATATTCAGATTTTTTAAAAAAAATCTAGAATTAATAATGATACATAAAGCCATAAACCTTCAGAGCAAATATGGGAGGCATTCAGTGTGGAATTACTTTAAGTTAGGTACTGGCAAACCACCAAACTCAATGCAGTTAATAAACGGGACAAACAAAACCTGACAACTGCCTACTGTAGATCTCAGCTGGCTTAATTAGGACCAATACTTTTGCACTTGAAGTGTTTCTTACTTTTTCTGTTAATTGAAAAAGGAGGACATCTATTTATGGAAATAACACATGTCTTCATGAGTTAGTTACTTCCCAGCTCATGAAATACTGTTTCTTCTTTCCACAGTATAGTAGGCTGGAATTTCAAAAACCCAGTCACTCTTAAGCTTGTCTTTGTCTCTCAGGAATATTGGCCAGCTATATTTCTGGAATTGAATTATGAAGACTGATGAGCTGAAAAGGAGCAACACTCCATTAAATGTAGGAACTATCTTTAGGGATAGAGGCCATTTGAATTTTAGGATTACAGTATGTTCAACTATTTGACCTTGGTATTGTTTTAGGAATGTCTCAGAATGGTAAGGACAATGAGCATTATTTCCAGCCAAGAATCACTTCATCATTATTAATATTTGGGTAAAAGATTGATAATGCTACAATATCACCAAAGTGATACTGGATGTTTTTGTTTGAGATTTTCCCATGCTTTTGGTAAATAACATTTTATTTTGTAATAAATTATTGAACTACTGCCATTCTGCAATGTTATTGAAGAGGAAGGATAGCTCTAAGTTGCCCACGCCCATATTTCTACCTAAGGAGAGGAGAGAGATATAAAATTATTTGATTTTCAGTCTGAAATACATGCTAATTACGAAGGCTCTACAGTGCTTTGAATTTCTAAGAGATCCTTTGGGTGTGAATATACATTCTGTGGCTACATCTTTTCCAGGATCATATAGTAAAAGCATGATATTGGGAGAAGTTGCATCTATTTTAAAGAATTATAGAGTGATGCTGTTTCTGCTCTGAATTTTGGAACTGAATCTGTAATTATATCACTGGCTGTGTTAATTATAAAAAGTATTTGCATTCTGCAAAAATCGCTAATATTTAACCATTTTTTGTTGATTTGTATAAATGGCTGACTTTTATATTAGCTTTTTTATTTTTTAAATATGCAGTTTATTTAAACATTTGTATCAAGTATATTTTTTTACATATGTGTGGCAGTATCAGCCAATTTGTAGTATCAAGAGTGAGCAAAATCCAAATTTAGCTAATCTGAAGTGAGGCAAATGGGACTCCAAATAGAGGTGGCATAAATGTAGTATGTTATATTGACAAACCCACAAAAATTAACATCAAAGATGGTAGTAAAATATTATTGCCTTCAGCTAATGGAATTATGTATTTTAATACATATTGTCTGCCTATGTTATTTATATTATAAAGCTATCCTACAGAACCTCTATAAATCAGATTTACCAGTTGAAACTATCTTGTCTTGGGAGGTGGGGTGGGGATAATTGATTACAGTTACTTTTTTTTTCTTTGCAGTTATTATTTTTGCCCTGGAAGTGAGATTCCAGGTTACCTCATGGCTGCTGCTATGTTGCAATATTTTCGGGGAAGGCTTATTTTCAGGGGAAGGATGATTTTAACGCATGCACTCAAAGCCCGATGAGTCTTATTATCCGGGGAGGTCTTATTTTGGGGAAAACAGGATACATACATGGTTTTCAGAGTGTAGCGGAAAATTAATATCCACTTATTTCATTTGCCAGTGGTATTACAGATAGTCCTCCTACAATTGAGACTGGCAACTCCATCACTAAAACATGGTTGTAAAATGAAATGTGATGTGATTGTGCCAACTTATGACATCAGTTCCAGCTGCAGTCATTGAATGAATTACCTACAGTCAATAAGTTAATATCAGTGACTATGACCAGCAACTCCCTGACCTCCCCCACCCCAAATTTATTTGCTTGTTGGAAGTTGGCTGTAAAGGTCACAAATAGTGATCATATGATTGAGGGATTCTGCAAACACAGGGTGGATTTGAATCACTAGTAAAAAGGCTTGGTTTATACAGCCTCATACTACATAACTAAACTCCATTTCATGCTGAATAAACTAAATTAATAATGTATCTTAAATAGAAAACTGTCTTTAGATAGATTTTTACTCCAAAAGCATTTTATTAAAATAAATTTAATCAAAAACAAAAACTCTGATTTAAAGAAAAAAATCCATTGTTTTATTTTAAACGATTTTTATCTATCCTATCAGAAACCACCATAAATGCACATTGCCAAGCACCCAAGTCATGATCACAGGGATGCTGTGACAGTTTTGAGGACAGGGTGTAAAACTCCTTTTTCAGCACCATCATAATTTTGAATGGTTGCTGAACAAGTGATCAGTAAATGAGGACTACCTGTACTTTGCTTTAGCAGTTGGAACTCTTGTCAAAAGCCTTCAATGTAGTATTGTGGTTTTGGGGTATTACCATCTTTTACCCCTCTTGATGATATTCTCATAAAAATAGGTCATATTGTACTAGTTTTTAATATGTCATACAATCAGAATTAAGTCATAAAAGGGATTAGAAATCAAAATCATTGAAGAGATTTTGAAGCTATTTTAATTGACTTTTGTCACATGATTTTGTATAAGCAACTGAAAATTGAAATTTTGAAGTTATATACTATATGCACAAATCTCCAGTTACTCTTTATGATCAGTTTCAGCACAATTCATATGAACAATTAGATACTGTAAAACAAATCTAACTTTTCTTGATCCTTTAAAAACAAATTACAGAAATATTTAATTGATAACTGTTAATTTTCATTGTCTTTGAACATTTTGCTTAAATATTTAATTAATGCTGTAAGTTCAGGGTTGTCCCCAAGCAATCCAATTTGTTTATAAGCTTCAGACTCAAGTTCTCCTAGTGTTTTCCGGGTATATTCAAAGGATCCCACATTCTCAAGGTAATGCACACAGTATTTTTTTATATCCACATTTTCAGTTCTCTGTCGCAGAATATTTTGAACCTGTGTGCTCTCTGGCCTGGACCATATTGCATGAATAGTTGGGAACGAGAACTTTCCTTCAGTTAGGTCTTCACAAAAGCTTTTGTTTTCACTATATTCTTTGGAGTGTAAATTTGCATAATCATCTCTAATTTGAAAGAAGAGCCCAAGAGTGTTAAGAAGTGGTTTCAGATCATTTTTATAATTTGAAAATAACTGCATAAGGCCCACGGCTAGTCCAAAAAGGCCACCTGTCTTTTGCAGAACCATGGCTTTATATTCTTCTTCTGTAGGACAGGTATATGTATCTCTCCAGTAAATATCCAGGCCTTGTCCCTTATGGAGTTCAAGTAATTGACTGGTGAATACTTTTACAGCATCTGGATGATCAAGTGTTAAAACCTTTTGTAGACCAAGGAAATATACAAAGTTTGCACAGTTTATCACATACGGTATTCCATAAATGCTGTGGGCCACTGGAAAACCACGTCGTAGCTTTGAATTGTCTTCTATGTCATCTATAAGCAAACTTGCATTGTGCAACATTTCTGTAACTTCAATTATGATCTAATAAAAAAGACAAAATAAACTTTTTAATATTGCTGTTATTCTTCTATATTTAGATTCCCTGATTATTTCTATTTTCATTTCTTGCAATATGTTAATTCTCTCTGCTAATTAGCCTCTTAATTCCATCTTAATGACTCTCTTATTCTCATTGGGACCATGCACCCCTATTGTCTGTGTTTCTATATATTTATTTATATAGAGAGGCTTTTTTAGTATGAACAAACTTACACAATATAATTAGTGACGGATAACCTCTATATACACAATAATTCACAATGAAATGATGATATGCTGTATGTGTGTGTGTATGTGTGTATGTGTGTATGTATATGTAATACAGCCCAGGTTCAATTCCCAGTAAGGGTATGGCTAGCTGATGAGAGCTAAATAGCTTGAAATAGATCTATACTAGTCTCCCTTTATTTATTTATCAGCCCAAATGCAACACGCATACACACACATATATGTATACATACATATACATACATATGTATACACACACAACCAAACATAATACACCTGACCACAGAATTAATATTTATGATATTACAACATACACATAAAGTCTTAATGATTAAAGTATTTAAAATGTTTGAAAACAGCAATCAAGAAATGAATGCTTTGGCATGGCATGCTAACCAAGTTATTTGTGCTCTTCATCAACCCTCTTTCATCATATTGCTTATAGAGCAGCAGAAATATATTTGATGTGACACAAATCAGCAGTTTTCTCATGCCCATATATCATACCCATATATTTGGGGGACAAATAGGCTGTGATATGTGTGGAAAACTGTCTTCCTCTTTGCATAGTACAAATTAGAGTGCAAAGTAGGGGATTTGTTTCAAGAGATCTTTGGCCCCGATGAAAAAATATATCCAACATTTATCAAGATTGTCCTCACTCATTTAGGTATTACATTAAGAGCACAAAATAAAAATGTTTGGAAAGCCCAAACTGCTCTTTTCCTTGCAAACAACGTTTTGTTGCAGTATATCACAATCTGAAGCAGTTGCACAGAGCACAATATCTTGCCACCAGACAATATCTTGCCACCAGAGGTTAACATGCTACACTACTGTGGTAACTTTAGTTTAAATATTTAGATACAAACAGTACAAGAAAAAAGTAAATTATATTTCCCTTTGCAGTGTTTAAAACTATTATCTGTTAATCAATTTAACTTATAATACTCACCTGTAGTTTGTCTTCTGGAACATTCAACCAGTGATTAAAGGCTTGGGAAAGTTTAGTTCTGACCTGTTTACCTATGATTTTAAAAAGTACATAGATAATACTATACATTTTCATTTTACATAATCTATTTGTAATAAGCTCTAGGAAATGTATCAAATGAATAGGGAGAAATAGTTTTCAATCAAAGCTTGGGCACAAACTTGAATATTTGGAAATATTTCATACTTCAATTATAATTTTTTATAATTTATACTATTGTATAACACCCTCTGTAAACATTCTGTGACAGTTAATTTTAACACAATTTTAGACAATTAGAACTGATAAGGTCATACAGTATGAGTTTGACATTTTTTTGAATAAAGGCTTAGGTAGATGAACTACCAGTTTATTTACAGACCACACCTTATTTTGTGAATCACCACCACTGGCCTTTGTTCACTCAGCAGAACTTTACACAAGACAGGTGCAATTCTTAATACTAGGCAAAGAATTGTAATTAGCATATTTCATAAATGTAATATTGGTACACTATTTCCTATTATTAACTCCAAAACACTGCTACCAGAAAGCTGAAATTGGACTCTGTATTTGGGCTTACTTTTTTAAAAAGGAAATATGCATGGTACTGAGCTTTAATATCTGGAACTTTCCAGAAGGACGGACAGAGATTTTTTTTTTTCCTACACCAGGTTTAACATTCATAAAGAGTAATTTTTGTTAGGACAAACTCAAAAGCCAAACTAAGCTTTTAAGAATTTTAGAGCTTTTAGAGGATGCTACAAAAAGCAGATAGGAGAGAAAAATCTGATTTCACATCGAAATCTGTAAAACTACAATTAAAATAGACAGATTTTAAACAGTTAACCATCATTCTTATATCTTGCTGACTAAAAAAAATTAAGATCTTAAAAGCAAACTGATCAACATCTGAGTTTTAAAAAATTACTCTTTTTTTCACATCTTTATATCCTTGGGGCTTGTCCTGGTAAAAAAGAGCACACACCAAAAGAGCAATTTCAATCCCTGGCTGCTTCCTTCATCCATTTATTTTGTTTGGTAGATAATAAAATTAAAGTCTATATTTATATTCAATGATAAATGCAACTATATTATGGCTTTGATAGTGATATGTGTATCAAGCTATTAGCTAATAACCATATTAAAGCTTAAAATTATATTCATATGATATTAGCTCTATGCTAAACATGAAATTTTCTCTTATTTTGCTACGTAATAGACAAAATATGTAAATTAAAAGTTAAAATTCCAGTTTTAAAAACACTTTGAATCGCCACTCTTTCTCTCTCCAAATACATATACACACACAATGTTGTCACTGAAATGCACAAAGCAGATTAATTTTTGCTTACCATATGTAAGTGATCTGTAAAAAGAAACTGATTTTTTAAAAACTGCTATTTTATCCCAAGTTTATTGCTATCACTTAACCCAGAAATTTGTCTATATTTGACTGAAAAAAAGTAATGATTCAACCAGTATTAATTTGCTCATCTGCAAGACAGAGTAATTTGTTCAAATCATTGTTAAAATAAATCTTAGTTTATATGTTAAGAGGTATATCATTGCAGAACAAGGCGATGTAAATTGAAAACAGAAGACTACAAAATGAAAATTAGATACCAATGGGAACAAAGTGAAAGTTGATTTGGGGAATAAATGAAAAATGCATAGCTCACAGACTCAAGATATTGCTATGGTTATCCCAATTTATATATTACTTTCATACATCACTATAATTCAAACAATAATATATTACCAGGGAGCTGAAGCAGATAGTTGTATGGCTCTAAAAGAATTCTCTTGGATGAATCTTCTAGTTCTTCCATTTTAAAAATGAGTTTTCCAAACAGTGCCTTATAGTCTAAGAAAGAAAGAAAGAAAGAAAGAAAGAAAGAAAGAAAGAAAGAAAGAAAGAAAGAAAGAAGAGTCTTAAAGTATTACTGTAGTAATAACATGATGTAGGCGGGAGAAACAACAGGAAATGTCATACTGTGCCAGTGTAGAAGTGGCAGGTACTTCTTTAAAGTATTTATGATGGCATTTCAAGTAACTTAAATACACTTTAAATACACTATTCAAGATCAGCCAATCATCATATTACTCAGAAAATATTATAGTGTAATTTTTATGAACATGTACCTATTTATATACCAATAAGCCTAATAATAATAATGCCTCATCCTTCAGACTGAAGTACTGCATATGGGACACTTAACATTCTCAAATATTTAATAGAGTTCTTGTTTGAGCTTTATCTCTTTTTTCCTTCTCTCTAAAGGTTTTTTACTGCACTGCAGCTGATATGCACTAAAACAATTTATCTCAGGCAATTTAAATACAGAACCTGCAGTCATAATATGGCCTGTGCCAATCACACTATTGAGTGTCTAGCATCTATTCTAACTAGTTGTTTCCTAGCAGATAATTTCTAATTTCCCAATAGTTTTAGTTTTATATACAATAAAGATAATAGTATATACTATTGCAGCATTTTAACTCTAATAAAATGACCAGATTAATAATCTACTCTAAATTCACAAAACATTAAAACCCATGTATGAAAACCTGAACTGATAAAGCCTCAACTCATATAAATGCACACTAAACTAAATAGGGACCTAATATGGAATTCACAAAAATCTTGTAAGCCAAAATTAAGTGAACTCTAAATTAACACAATGAACTCAATACAAGGGTGGGGCTGCATGTTTGCCAATGTCCTTTTTATGAAGTAATTGTGACTTGAGAAATTTCAGCAGGATTTGAACTGTAGTTTTTCATGGAATAGTGAACTTGATTGAGCACTCAAAACTATCAAACAGCAAAAGGAAGAGGTGCACTTACATACAATACTGCATTGTTCCCTGTAGTCATTGAGAGCCAAATGGAAGCTGTAGTGCAGGTAGTCCTCGACTTACAACAGTTCATTTAGAAACCATTCAAAGTTACAATGGCACTGAAAAAAGTGACTTATTTTCACACCTAAGACAACTGCAGCATCACCGTGATCACACGATCAAAGTTTGGATGCTTGGCAACAGACTCATTTTTATGATGGTTCAGTGTCCCAGCGATATGTGATCACCTTTTGTTATCTTCTGACAAGCAAGGTCAACGAGGAGCCTACATTCATTTAATGATCCTGTTGCTGACTTCACTGTAGTGATTCACTTAACTATAGAAACAAAAGCTGTAAAATGGGGCAAAATCACTTAACTAAATCACTTTAGTTTTGCTTACCAATAAAAATTTTGGGCTCAATTGTGGTGGAAAGCGAGGACTATTAGTATTGTATTTTCAAAGCTCCATGGTTTGTGAATATTATTTTAAAACTTATACCACAAACTCCACACTGGCTTGCGTAATGAAACAGTATCAATTTATTAAAATACGTACATCTTAAATAAATTTGACATTGACTACTGAAAAAAAAAATCAAGCTTAAGAATTTGGCAGTACATGGCTAATTAAAGTACTTAACCCTAACTATATCTTCCTGTCTACTGTTTTTATAATTAACAAAAACTTTGGACAAGATTCAGACCTACCTAATTTTAACCCTTTCACAATGAAGATTTGAACTTGTTTTCTTAGGCATCTTTATCTTACAATTTAAAAATGTGAAAGCAAGACATAATTCGATAATGTACTTAACTAAAAACATTATATCAATATAGTTCAAAATACTCTTTAGAAACTGAATGAAAACGCAAAAGACATCAATATTTTAACTGGAGCTGCTCCTGCCAGTAGGAAATAACGAGAGTTTGTACTTAAAAGAAAATCCACAAAATAGGTCCTCGTTTTTTTCTTTACCGTAAATAATCAATACTTCAAACTTAACAATAAAAATGCTTACACCTCCAACATCTATGAAACAACCAAACTGGCAAAGGAAAAGGCAAAAAAGCTACATTAAGAGAGAACAGCCTCTCATCGACCAAGCCCGGGAAGCCGGCACTCATATTTGCACAGAAGAGGCGGCCTCCTTTTCCTGCCAGCTCAAGCGAAAACACCGAAAGAGAAAGAGCAGGCAAGCGAGCGCGCCAACACCCTCCCCGGCTGTTTACCACTTCTCTCTCGTAAAGGACCGCCGGCCTTTTCTACTGAAGCGACACGAGACCTGACAACAAATAGAGCGGGGGGGGGGGGGGGGAAAGACCCGCTGCTTCTCCCGCCGCTCGAATAGAAGAAGCTCTGGAAGCGAAAGGAGAAAACAAGTAGAGCGAGATTCAGCGGCGCGGCGCTTTCAACCTACCGCGGCCTCCTCGGCTTCTTCACCGGCTTCAGACATTCGGCCCACCTCATTCTAGTAGCGAGAAGCGCAAACCCCTCCCCTCCCGCCTAGACCGCTCCTCCGCCCGATGGAGGGAAAATGCGCCACCGGGGCCTGTTGGCGCAGGCGCGAGCTCCTCCCCTCCTCCCGCTTCGAGAAAGCCCTCTTCGTCTCTCTCTCTCTCCCTCCATTTTCTCATTCTCCTCTTCGTCCTCGCGAGGCATCTCGGGAGCTGTAGTAGCGGCGAAGAAAAATTCCCTCATAGACTGCGGCAAATGGGCGGGACAAAACCATGCTACCCAGAAGGCTCTACGAATCCGAGTCTCTGTTTCCATAGAACTGGAGTGGGAATTACATCAGCGTTTCTGAGAGAGCGGCTAATGGCGACGGCGAGTAGGCGGGCCGGTGGGGTGGCGCGCCAATGCGAAGCAGGCAAGGCGGGCAGAGGGCGGGCGTCGATGCGTCAATCAGGCATCGGATCGGGGGAGGGGACGGAACAGCTTGGAGCTGAGCCGCTGCTGTCGCCGTCGCCACCGGTGTTCGGACGGGAAGGAGAAGCCTCTGGGCGAGACCTGCCTGCCCCAGAGCCAGGCCGGCGATCGCTGGAGGGACGGAGGCGGGAGCGGGGGCCGGGCGATTGGGCCCGGCGTCGAGAGGAGGCTCCGTCCTCCTCTCTCCCCCCCCACCCCCGGCAGGTTTGGGGGGACCAGCGAGCGGGCGACAGCCGTGGAACAAAAGGTAACGTTGCCCCGGGGAAGAGGCTGCGGGGCCCCGGCCCTGGGCGATTCACCGAGCTCCCCGGGGAAGGCCGAAGCCCTTCGGCAGGGGGATCGGAGAAGGAGCGGGCGAGCGACTCGCCTTTGGGATTGTTGTTTTTCTGCTGGTTGAGGCGGCGGCGGCGGCGGCAGCTGCTGCGCTAGTGGTTTCAGCTTCCCGGGAAGCGGGACCTCCGAGTGTGGGAGGAGGAAGCGGGGAGTCCCGCGGCCGGCTTCGAGGGGAGGCGCTCCCCATCGCCGCCCCCGAGCGTCGTTTCTCCGGCTCCCCGAGTAGCTCGCTTGGAGCCCGGAGCTGCGGCTGTTGCTGAAACTCCGACCGCGGAGTCAGCCCGGGGAGGGGAGGGAATCTGTGGGGAGAGCGAAGGGGGGGCAGTTTGCGGGAAACAGCCGGGAGCCGCGGCTGTGGACGCGGGATGCAGCGAGGGGGACGCGAGAAGGAGGAGGGCAAGCTTTATCGAGCCCTCCCTCCCCATCTCCGCTTCTTGTCCCTAGTACAATGGAGAAACCTCCCCTCCCGCAGGGAAGTGTGTGTGTGTGTTCGTTCCCGTGCGCGCGCGCGCGCCTGGGCGAAAAAGCACCTCAGTCCGGAGTGGACACCTCTTGACCCACCTCTTTCCCCCCCTTACTTAGCCCCAGTTTCTTCGGGTGGAATAGAGACCGCTCCCCGTCAGCCGACGATGAAGAGCTCGTGCCCTCTGTGGCGGTGCCCGGAGAGGGAGGGAGGGGGGGTTTGTTAAGAAGCGGTTGTTGTTGTGGCAAGTTTCTGCTCTGACAGAAATGGCGTCAAAGGCAGCGGGCGAGGGGGGAAGCCAGCCGCGGGGGTGAGGCTCCGAGAGCAGCGGCTTTTTGTGGCTGGAGAGGAGAGGCGGCGTAAGAGAAAAGGGAGAACTGTAAGAGGGGGCATCGGGCGAGGTAGGCTGGAATGAGGGGGGGGCGGGGGGAGAAAGAGGGGTTCCTGCAAAAACGCCCCCCCCCTCCCAGCACTTGCCGAGTGCGCCCCGTTGAAAAAAAGGAGGATGGTGCGGTGGCTCAGTGCTTTGTTTTAAATTTCAGGTCCAGCCTTGGCAGCACATTCGCTTTCGGATTTTTCTGCTGCAGCCTGAGTTCATCATGAAGGTAAAACCTCTTATGGGAGGGGAGGGGGGAAGAAATGGGGCGTCGCGGAGGGTTATGTTTCGCCGAGCTCCACTCCCTGGTGTGCGTATTGTGGCCGTTTTCAGTTCTAGACTGCGGATTATTTCCCTCCTTTTAGCTTTCAGGCAGTGATCTATGTATATGTATGTGTGTGTGTTTGTGTGTGTGTGTGTGTGTATGAATGACTTTTTCAGTTTTTTTTGTTTTTGAACACTCTTGCTCGGTGTGTGCGGAAAGCAAAATGTAAATGCAACATGCTGGAGTTTTTTTAAAATGGAAATGAGGACATGGCTTCTTAGGCCAGAACTGATAGCTTGCTGGAAAAAAAGGGAGGATTTCCTTTATTTCTGGGGTGCTGGGGAGTCGTCTTTACCTTGTTTTGTTTTCCTTCATTGAAATTAAAGGATAAGTGTAATGTATTTTCTTTGTTCTGGAGTCTGGTTGAAGTATTTTTTTTAAAGTTCCCGGAAGTATCTTTAAAAAGATTTATCTACTGCATAAATATTGCTGCACGCAGTAGAGCATGTTTTGTGTTCTTTAAAAAACACAAGCTTTTAACCACAGGATACAGTATTTGTATATTTGTCTGTTAATTGAAAGGCACTGACAGTTGGTGATCAGAATCTTAAAAGTAAATGGGATGAAAAAAAATCTGTTCCTTATTTTTAAACTTGCAGTAACCTCAAGTACAGAATCTGATGTAGAATACTGATCATGAATATCGTTTTTAAAAAACTAGTAAAGTTGAGTTTCATATAGGCTGCTGAAAATATTTTTGAAAAACTGAAAATGAAACGTATAATATGGCAATTGATAAGCCCTGTCTACCAGCTTTGTTATTAAATATTGTAAGTTACTTCATCTGTTAAGGAAGGCTTTTCTTGAGAGATATGGATAGCTTGCAATCACACATCAGCTGTGCCGGAAACTCTAGGAATAACATATTAAATGTTTCATACAAGTATGGCTATTTTCAGCTATTAAACTTCATAATGATTCTTTTTTCCATATTATATTCTTTCTTAAATTAGTATTAAGGTTGTTTGCAATAACGAGAACAAATGAATATTTTTAGTGCAATGTCTGTTCATTTAACTATAGAACTTATTTTCATTGCTTATGAAATTTAAGACTGCTTTAGGATGAAATTTATTTTGTTCAGAAATTATGATTACTGTTAAGTTTAGTAGCTATATTTTAACGGATTACTGACTATGCATAAAATGAACATTACAAAGTACTTTATAATTCAGATGGTGGCGTTTATGACACTGATGTTTAATCCATGCTTCAACAAGTGGCTTTCTGATATAAGCATTAACATATTTTTAAAAATTAGAAACTGCATAATTATAAATAAGTAGCGAAAGATTATAAATATTGAACACAATGTGATTGTTTAAGAATGAGCTGCACTTTTGCAAATGAATTATCCCCCATCCATTACTTTTTGTATACCACTGTGGATTTCTATAGCAGAATTCAGAATAGTATTTGTACTAGTCTCAGCACTTTGATACTCCTGTTTGAATCTGGTATCTCTTGTGTTTAGAAGCATACATGAACACATTTCTCTAAACTTGGCCACAGTTTAAATGAAGGAGCTGGGAGAGATTTCTCAGTCTGTTTATTTTACTGTCTGACTTCTCTCTCAGTGACAGAAAGTTGATGTACTTGTTTCTTTCTTACTATTTTATCCTGGCAATTATATGCCTGTTGGATAGCATGTTTACATAATAACTAGCTGGAGATTATTCAGTGAACCTTGTGTATGAGTGGGGATTTAACCTGAATTTCTTTGTCCCTAATTTTGTATAGTGTGTGAATTGAACCTATGATTTTAAGTTAATACAGCTAAAATAATATTGAATAGGACAAAGTAGAATGGATATAGTTTTCAGAATATATAAAGTAAAAAATGAATACTCTTCTTCTGATTAAAATTACAAACTAGTACTCTTTTTGGAATTTGTTCTGCTGTGCTTATGGTCTTTTAAGGTTATATAAAGAACAACGTGTTCTTTTGTTTTCATCATTAAATAAGTTCTGCTTAACCAAGCCTGTTCTGTTGGCCATCGGCTGCCAGATAAATAAAAATCACTGCTTGGATATCATCACTTTTTTGTTTCTATTATGTATCGATAGAATGTAAGAGTTATCTCAGGATTTTGGTCATATCCTAGCATTCTAACTTTGCAAATGGTGAATTATCCAACCATTCAAATGACTATAAGTTCTGGCAATAAAAGGTAAAAAAAACTTTCTTAAGTCACTTCATAACTCCATCCATGCGATTTTCTTGGCAATGATAGCAGTGGTTTGGCTTTGCCTTCTTTTGGGATTTTTTTTTACTTCCTTATTCTATCAAAAGCTTCAGGATTCCCAGGTAATCCCCATCCAGGTAATCAACACCAACACTGCTTACTTTTGAGAGGTCGGTTAGGTCCTGTCATCTGCTGAGCCACTTCTGGCAGTAACAATCTTCAATTAATGTAGAGACAAAAACAATGTCCCATGGGTCTAGTTGGAAGCTGGTTTCTAATATATTCCCAATTAGTTAACAGTGGAATAATACTGTTTATAAAGTACAGTGATATTGGGATGTAATTGTAAGTTTAGAGTTAAATTTGAATTACAGGAATAAAAGAACCACATTCTGCCAAATTTTGAGCTTTGTAACTTTTTAGGGATAGAGATAACCAGATACAAAAGTGGGCGGAGAAAAAGAGGAAATTTGAGATTGAAAGAAGATTACATTCAAAGCATACCTGTAGACATTAATGCTTCAACATTTCAGAATCCCTATCTACTTTGTATCTGATTATGCTAATTTTGTCCTCTTTGGAGAGGACAGTATGTATACATAGGAACTAGAATTGACCCTAAAGAGGAACAAATTAGGATTTAGTTTAATTTTAGCATATTTCCTAGCTTTTGTGGTGGGCAAACAAAATCCTGATGAAATACATTCTAGTTAGTCTCTTAAGTAATGCACCATGAGTAATTTTTCTGGCTTACTTTTATTTACTTATCTAATTTATAGAGTCAATGACTCTTTGTGGCATACAAAATGAAATACTGAGTGGCTTACAACACATAACAGTATATTTTAAATAACAATACATAACAATTACAAATCAGGACTCAGCTAAAATAAAACTGACGTTTGATGTATGTTTTCTCCTACTTCAAACTGAAGAAGGTGAAGGGAGGAAGCATTTTTCCAGTTTGGACCCTCATGCACATTCATTCTTGTTGGTGCAACTTTATGGATTATCTTTGTTTTTTAAAGTAGTGCATGTTTACATTCATTTTTAGAAGAATCAAAGCTAAGAACTTGTGATAAATATGTGGCTGAATGAGATGAGAAGTTTATCTTAGTCTAAGTTGAGCAACAAACACGTACCAGAAGAGAAAGTGTTGAGATGAAAGAAATTCAGCAAATGAAGTTATTTTTTTCCTTTCCCTATCCCCATTGCTTCAGATTTCTGATTTCCTTTTCTTACTTCAGTGAATTGTTTTTAGGTTTTATATGTCTATGCAAATATTCAGATTACATACAGCAGTATGTCACTGAAAATACCTTTCAGAAGGATGTGTAAATTTATTGAAATTATGTAGATTTCTACAAGTAATGTTGAAATGTGACAGTTTTGTGGATCTCCTTTTAATTTTTTTTGTTTTCCGTTACTTCTAATGCTAAAATGTTCTGCTTTTATTGCTGAGAGGATCGTGTGGATAATTGCACACTGTTTTCAAATGAATCATGAATTCACTGAAGTAATTTCTTTGATCCCTTATTTTAAAAAAAACCTTTCTAAGAATGTCAGGTGTGTTTTAATGTTTGCTCAAAAGTAATTATAAGTTAAACAAATTTTTAATTTTGTTGGATTCAAGTTGGTTCTTAATAGGGAAAGTAGAAAATCTATTTAAAATGTATTCAGTGAAAACTAATTCATATTTCCTGAATTAGTTTGCATTAAATACAATTTAAATGCACTTTTAAATTAAATGTTGCTGGTATAAGAAATCAGAAAGCTTTATTCCTTTTTTTACTCTTCTACAAATAGTAAAACAGTCATCATTCATATGTTTTGTTTATAATCTGTGATAAAATTATGAAAAATACATTGGGAAAGCTGAATGGCATATATTATGGAAAAGTGCTGAAAAAATCAATGCATTGATAGATATTGTACAGAAAAATGCATCCAGGTACACATAAGCTAAAAAAATAAAGTTGATGCAAAAAGGGAGAATTATTTTTTGCAAGCAGTATAGAAATCAGAGCAGATGATTTAGTTTCTTTCTAGCTCTGAAAACAAAGCCAGTTATATTCTGATCAGAACTTTTATAAATTTTTAATCTATGGTTGCCTTTCATCTATAAGTCAAGCAAATGTGACATAATAATATAGTAGGAGAGAATCAGAGTGGTAGATAACATTCTTTATTATATAGACAAAGTTGTAACCTTTCATATATTGTCTATTGAAGTTAATGACATTTTCTAACATACAGTACTTGAATAGTGCATGCATCCATAATGGAGCCAGGTTATTTGCAAGACCACTTCTGAGACCTGAAGGTATTTGCCTACTCCATCAGTTAACGAACATAAGTTAGTTAAGATTGGGCATGTTCCAGGTTTCCTTCCCCTTAAATGCTACCTGCTAATGAGACCTAGGAAGTGTCCCTTTTCTGTAGCAGCCATTATGTATGGAATTTTAGGATCTAGCAAGCTTCCATTCGTTTAACTTTCCAGAAGGCTATAAAGAGCTGGGTTTTTCCTCAGGCAGCTGGGTAGAGTAAGTCGGGATCCTGTGGATAGTCTTGTTGGGTGTATTTAACAAGGATGGCTAGAGCACCAGTTTTTTTGGGTTTTGATTTAAATTTTTTATTGAGTTGCCCAGAATTTTGAAGTGCAGGGACATACCTCTTTTGCATATGTGCAAAATGATTTGCCTTTGTGTGTCCTGTCCATTTTTGTCAGTATCCCTATTTAGATATGGTTATTTATCTCTATCACCAAATTCTTCTCTTTTCCTGTTCTGAAATCAGAAGTTCTGTAACAGCTGAATTTTTAACACAACAGGCATTTTCTCTTGCTTAAGTTTTTCTTTAAAAGTTTCTCTGAAGTGCTGTACTATATTGTGGTTGGTGCTTGAATTGTTATAATTCTGTCCAATTTTTGTAGATGGGGACAACAGTATCTTATGCAGTTTCACTTATTAATGTTTATAAGTTGCTTTAATAAATAGCAATGTAATGAACATAAAACAAAAATAAAGACATACTAAAACAGCATAAAATCCTATCTACTAACAATTTAAAGAAATCAGTTAGAAAAATACTTTTATTTCATTCCAAAATACAAAGAGAATGACTCCAAATTACAAACTGAAGAATTAGTGTTTTGTTTGTTATTTAAGAACAAAGCAAAAGAATACTCTTTCCCACATACTCAGGGTGAGGTTCTGCAATCTAACCTGCGCTCAAGGATTTTTCTGCAGAGATTAGTAATTGGCCATGAGCATAAAAATATGAGAGGTGCCTCATCTTGCCAACTCCTACACTGTTTAATGTTTTAAAGATTAAGACCATTGCTTTGAACTGAACTTGGAAAACAACTAGTAAATTGTCTGTGCTGGAATGATATTATAATTCCATACAATGATAAAGATGTATTTAAGCATATAATCCTATACCATGCCAAAATTGCCAGAATAATTCAGTTATAAAGTCTATAAACAATAAAATATAAAACTAAACAATACATTTTAAAAATGAAGTTGTACAATGGTAACTTCTTGTTACTGATTAAGGAGCACTCCCAAGTTGTGAACTTTTCAAGAGTTTGTGCAAATTGTGAGGCAGGCTTCCCATGTGAGATTCAGTCTCACTTTCACCTTTATGTAATCCAGATTTGCATCCCAGCAGAGTTCACAGTATGCATTGATTTCTTAAATAACAAAGCATGATAGGATTAAATATCATCATTAGCATACTGATAGCACATCACTCCACAATTCCAAATCTTCTTCCAGAAGTTTCATAACTTTATATTAAGGAGACAAGATTGATGCAAATGAGAATACCTTGCGGAGTTACTACTGATTTTGCCCAATGTATTCTCAGATCTATTGCATAGAACGGCCACTATGTTTAGTTCCATAGCATGTCATATCTAGATATAGAAATACTTTCATATACTTTCGGGATCAGAAGTGATAAAGGATTGGGTTCAGTCAGAGAACTAAGAAGTGAATGAAAACTTGTGATTTAATGAATGTGAGTTTGAATGTGAATGTGGTTCTATATGTTAAGACTATCCCCGTTAGGAGACTAGAGTTCAGCAGTGGAATGTAGTAATGAATAAGCCGTTGAACTCACAGCCACTGAAGGTAAAACAAAGAATAGCTTTACTTGCGTAACAAAAATAGGATAAATAGTCTCCAAACAGACTATAAGCAGTCTTGAAGTATATACAGTCTATTTACACCTCATTGAAGTTACAGTTGCTCAACTCACAATTCACCATGTAGACAGGTAACTTAGTTACAGACTAACCACCATCCAATACACGGTCTTCTCTCCAATACAAAGCTCATATAGTAACAGTCAGGAACAATCAGGAACATCAGTAGTTATGGGGGGGGGGGGGCAGGGAACCGTAATAGTTCCTTCCTCCTTATTGCTTAGCAATTAGCATCCAATTACATCTCTCTAGTATTAAAGTAACAGATACATTTGTTGCAATCATGGCTTATATACATTGCCAAGCCAAGACTAGGGTTACATCCCTAACACTATATATACATTTTAACTCATTTTCTGATATGAATTTTTGCATGTTTGCTGGAAATAGCTCTCAATCTTCCTCTTTTTGTTAAACATTTTAAAAAATATTTCATGTTGGTTAATATCTTTGCATTATTTTTCTTAATCAGAAAATTTGGCAGTAAGTAATTTTGTAATTTTTTAAAAGAAATAAGTTCTTTTCACATATCTCTTTAATCTCATTAGTATGCTTACAGAAATTACTATTAAGGATTTTTATAATCTTATTAATGTCAGTGGCTATTTTTGACTTTGGCTGTGCTGATTAGAAAGAAAGAACCCCAAGCTGAGGAATGCTATTCTTGAGATCCAGCATCAGTGTGCAAGATGAACCTGCACTTCCTACTCGTTTATAAACATTTCTCCCCAATAAATAAGAGACACTGACTTTCCTATGAATGTATTCTTAAAGTAAAAGATTTTTTGAGACTGCAACTATTCATTCAATTATTGATATAAGTTAGGATGCTGTCTTAATTTATAAATTAAAATTACTTTTTAGAGAAATTACCATTTATAATTTTTCAAAATTCAAATAGTTCCAGTCTCTAAGGGAAAATGCAAATATTATAAAAAGTGTCCTATATTAGTAAGCTGGTTTTAACCTGTTTCAAAGTAACCCAATCTAATGAAAAATCGTTCTGATGACAGAAGTAACTTTTGAAGCAATCTTTGGCCAAATATAAGAAAATATCATTTGTAGGAAAAATGCTATTAATACCGTAATAGTATTTCAATTGATATAGTAATATGCTTTATTCAATGTAGTCTTAAATTTAGATTGGCTAGAGAGTCCACAATCCATGGAACATATTGCAAAAGTATGGCTCCCAGGTAAAATTTTAAGTATCTTAAAATACTTTAAAAAGCTTGTTCAACAAAGGGCAAGTGAGAGTTAAGAAGCAGTCAATCAAGTCAGCTGATTTTGACTGTTCTTGGAAATGACAACTTGTATTCTATACTTACATCTGAGGTGTTAGACTTGTGTAGATTTGTAAAGAAATGTACAGATGTCCTGGAATTAGCATAAAAACCTTAAAGAAGTCACAACATTGTTAAGTTTGAAATCCTGTAATAGAGCATGTGGGATGTGAATCTCTTATTACGAATAGACAAAAATGGAAAAGAAAAATGTTTCATTAAGCACATGATTAGAGAGTATAGCTTTACATTTATTCATGTGTATCTTATTGTGAGGCTCTTCTTCCTGAGAGTTTACAATTATTTCTTTTTATAAAAAAGTTCAGTTAAAGTTCATAAGAAAGGTAACATTGAGAGTTCTGTAGATAGAAATTATTATTGGTCCAATTGGAACCAAGTCATCTAGTCAAAGTGATCTGCTGATAATATGTTGAAGCCTAACAAAAACAGCTATTTCATATATTTCACAAAGTAATTCATTAGTTTCACTTTCTGTATCTGTCTCCACTGCCTCTCTCTTCCAAAAACAAAATGGGCTAGTGCAATTTGTACAGTATTTATAAATAGAGAATTTGAAACAATTCAATTTCAATTCAAGCATGATTCACCAGATCTTCAGCAATGACTTACAGTGGGGCAAAAAAGTATTCAGTCAGTCACCAATTGTGCAAGTTCTCCAGTTCTCCCACTTAAAAAGATGAGAGAGGCCTGTAATTGGCATCATAGGTAGACCTCAGCTATGAGAGACAAAATGAGAAAACAAATCCAGACAATCACATTGGCTGATTTGGAACGAATTTATTTGCAAATTATGGTGGAAAATAAGTATTTAGTCAATATCAGAAGTGCATCTCAATACTTTGTTATATATCTTTGTTGGCAATGACAGAGGTCAAATGTTTCCTGTCCGTCTTCACAAGGCTGGCACACACTGTTGCTGGTATGTTGGCCCATTCCTCCATGCAGATCTCTTCTAGAGCAGTGATGTTTTGGGGCTGTCAACTCCCTCCAAAGGTTTTCTATGGGGTTGAGATCTGGAGACTGGCTAGGCACTCCATGACCTTGAAATGCTTCTTACGAAGCCACTCCTTCGTTGCCTGGGCGGTATGCTTGGGATCATTGTCATGTTGAAAGACCCAGGCATGTTTCATCTTCAATGCCCTTGCTGATGGAAGGAGCTTTGCACTCAAAATCTCATGATACATGGCCCCATTCATTCTGTCCTGTACACGGATCAGTCGTCCTGGTCCCTTTGCAGAGAAACAGTCCCAAAGTTTGATGTTGCCACCCCCATGCTTCACAGTAGGTATGGTGTTCTTTGGATGCAACTCAGCATTCTCTTTCCTCCAAACACGACAAGTTGTGTTTCTACCAAACAGTTCTATTTTGGTTTCATCTGACCATATGACATTCTCCCAATCCTCTTCTGGATCATCCAAATGCTCTCTAGCAAACTTCAGACGGGCCCGGACATGTACTGGCTTAAGCAGGGGGATACCTCTGGCACTGCAGGATCTGAGTCCCTGGCAGCATAGTGTGTTACTGATGGTAGCGTTTGTTACGTTGGTCCCAGCTCTCTGCAGGTCATTCACTAAGGTCCCCCCGTGTGGTCCTGGGATTTTTGCTCACCGTTCTTGTGATCATTTTGACCCCATGGGCTGAGATCTTGCATGGAGCCCCAGATTGAGGGAGATTATCAGTGGTCTTGTATGTCTTCCATTTTCTAATTATTGCTCCCACAGTTGATTTATTCACACCAATTTGCTTGCCTATTGCAGATTCAGTATTCCCAGCCTGGTGCAGGTCTACAATTTTGTTTCTGGTGTCCCTCGACAGCTCTTTGGTCTTCACCATAGTGGAGTTTGGAGTGTGACTGTTTGAGGTTGTGGACAGGTGTTTTTTATACTGATAACAAGTTCAAACAGGTGCCATTGATACAGGTAATGAGTGCAGGACAGAGGAGTCTCTTAAAGAAGAAGGTACAGGTCTGTGAGAGCCAGAAATCTTGCTTGTTTGTAGGTGACCAAATACTTATTTTCCACCATAATTTGCAAATAAATTCTTTCCAAATCAGCCAATGTGGTTGTCTGGATTTGTTTTCTCATTTTGCCTCTCATAGTTGATGTCTACCTATGATGCCAACTACAGGCCTCTCTCATCTTTTTAAGTGGGAGAACTTGCACAATTGGTGGCTGACTACTTTTTTGCCCCACTGTATGTAACTTTTGAAAGATAAGCTATTAATTGAGGGTAGGTTATTGATAAAGCTTTTACTATGATATCTGTGAATGAATCCTGTACGACTAAAAATAATTGTCTGTTTCAGGTACACAGGATTCATGCAAATGTCAAACTTGATTTCATTGAGGGCCGCATCAAGGTTGTGTTTGATCTCGGGGGGAAGGATGGGCATGGCCAGCTTGACGTCACTCGTGTCGGGGGTGTCTGTGGTGGCCTGAGCACTCTGCCAGCAAAAACAGACTCCCAGACTCCATTTCCAGCCATGACAGTGTCCTGCCGCCCTCTGCCAGCTAAAATGGAGCTTAGGAGGGCCGCACACCCCCTCCCCGAGCTCCGTTTTTGCTGACTGACAGAGGGCATCAGAGGCCATCACGGCTGGAAACAGAGCCTGGGAGAGCAGCTTGTGGACCTCCCAAACTCGGTTTTCACTGGCAGAGGCAGCACGGCCCTATCCTTTGCTGTTTCTAGATTGGTCCTGCAGGCCAGATCTAAGCACCCTGAAGGCTGGATCTTGCCCCCAGGCCTTGAGTTTGACACCCCTGGTATATACTGTAGTAAAGCAAATAATAGCTTGTCATGTGGTAAACATGGCCTGTATCTTGCCCACAACCTTATTGCAAATCACTACTATGTGGCTGATTATGCAGAATCCCAGCAGTTTAATGCCTTCATTTTAATGGTCATGCTGGATTTTATCAAGCCACAATGTCTTCTCATAGTTGCTCTAGATGTGGAAATTGGAGGACTGAAAATGGGGAATGAAGCTGAATGTGATGATGTAGAAGAGAAGGAGCAGATAATGGCGATGCAAAGTTCTAGGATTACTTGCACCTTTTTTTTAATCTTAATAATAACAACATCATCTGCTTCAATAGGTGGATAAAAATGCCAATTCTAGTCTAAGCATTTAGATAACTTGTGCCAACCATAATAATAAATTTCAAAATTACATATAAATAGATGTGTTGCGACAAGTAGCAACAATGATGTATTTATGACAAAATAGGAACAGTAGTTTATTGGAATATCTGCAAGAAATATCACTTGCTTGCAAGCTAAAACTGATGAGACCATAAAGCAGGCAAAATATTAGAACAAGAACAACAATGGCAAAGAAAATAAATTTGGAAGGGAACAGAAAGAAGGGGACATCAATTCCTCAGTTGCCTCTTGTTTCAATTTGTTGACTGATTTAAATTCTGTCATAGAATTTTTATGGTGGGTCTGAAGTATTGCTGTGGTCCGCCAGCGGCCAGCAGAGCTGGCAGCAGATTTGGACAGTGATGAGGTTGGGGAGGAACATGGGCCAGTCCTAGAGTATGGGAAAGGCTCTGATGAGGGCTCTGTATCGGAGGCAGAGAGGGGGCCAGAGCCTTATGCTAGTTATCAGCTGTTTTTAGAGTCAGACAGCAGTGAGGCAGATGAACAGCTGGAGCCTGTTCCAGGTATGTGTATGTGCATAGTTGTCAGACGAAGGGAACATCTAAAGAACAGGGATCGACTTGGGAGTAAGGCCAGAAGTGAACGATAAATGGCCCCTCCCAGAGGAAATAAAAGAGGCGCAAAAGGGGAGTGGAGTTGCAGGAGACAATTAGTTCGTTTAAGTGACCTGTGATTCTCCGAGACTCCTTGCCACGTTTTGCAGATATCGGACTGGCAGCTCTCTTCGTCAGATAAGGTCTGTGACTGCAAATCCTCTCTTGAAATACTTTGCTGTATGTGAATGAGCAGAATTCCTAGTCAGTTAATAAAAGGGGTTTTTGTCGGGACCAGAAGTTTGCTTCATGCTCTTGGGAGCCTAGGTCAGAACAAGTATTGTGAATATACGTCAGTACAGTAGTCTTCCCAAACGTGTGGAAAATAGTAAACACCTGCTGAATAGTAAACATCTGCTGAAGCACCTGCTAAGTTGTGAGGAGTTTCATTGTTACAGGTAGTAGTCAAATTTTGGCCATTTGTGACCAAAGTTCCAGCACCTCCATGGTTACATGAACAAAATCCAGGCACTTGGCAGCTCACTTGCACTTGTAACTGAACGGGCACTTCAACTTCTGCTATCTATCTATCTCTCCTCCCCCATGTATACTCTTTCTGGTTGCCTGCACTCTGCCTTGCAGGGCAGTAAGCAGCAGCACCATAACCATGTGCCTCTGCGGCTGCTTGCCATACCCCACTGAGCCTCAGCTGACCCAACAAACACCAGCAAGCATCCATTTGCCCAGCTGCCTTCTTTCCCACTTTCCTGCACCAACTTTTTGTCTTTTACACTTAGCAGGTGCAGCAGAAGTGCCTCACTGTCTTTGCTGTCATATTTTTTGACCCATCTTCTCCAATGAACATTTTCCCACATGTGGTTCTCTGAGAGTGCTGTCTTTGTAAAGCTGTGCTGCCTCCAGAAACTGGAAAATGGTGCTTAGGGAGTCACATATAGAAAACATTCACCAGAGAAGCCAGATCTAAAAAAGAGACAAGGGCAGCGAGCCACTTCTAGTTTGGCAATGGCAGTTGGGTGCCAAATGTTGATGCACGGAAGGTAAGAGAGAAGGCAGCTGAGGAATGAATGCCTGCTGGAACTTCATGGACTTTGTGGCCTGGTACCGTTTTACTGGTGAGACATGTACAGGAAGTCAGAGAAGCTGAAGCACTTGGAATAGCATAGTGGCACTGTCTGAAAAGGTAGCAACACATGCAGTAGGGTGCTTTTGCTTCAGCTGGGTGCAAAGGCAAAAGGTCACTCGGGAAGTAGGAGAGAAGGCAGTTGAGTACTTGATGATGCTTGTTGGGCAAGCTGAAGTGGTTAAGGCTTTCTGGGGATGCATGGTTCTGAGGCTGCTTACCACCCCACAAGGCAGGGTTCAGGACAGCCAAAGGGAAGAGTTTGGGGGGAGTTGGAGAGGGGAGTTGGAGGCAGTACCTTACCTTTTTGTGGTTCAGGACTGGGAAGGATCAAGCTCAGAATAGCTTCAGTTGGGATAGATAGTCAAGTAATGACCCGTGATTTTCAGTTAGTGATCACAATGGGGAATGCCAGGATTGCCATTGTAAATTCATGTCATGCGATATCTTGGATTTATGACAGCACCAATTTATATCAATCCCAGTCTCAGCTGTGACTGTATGCCAAGACTAATCATAATGTAAGTGCAGGTCCAGAACATTAAGAAAATTAAGAAATATTTATTATAAATGAAACTTTAAGCATAGTGTCTTTGATGTGATGACTGCTGGATGTTGCTCTTTTGAATTAATTTTATAACTTATCCCATTTCTTAATATGAATAAAATCATATAAATAAAGTTTGTAATTCCCTGAGTCATATTATTACCCTTCAGAAAATAAGGCACTATGTCTTCTGGTGGCACTTTTTGAATTTTGAGAACACATTTTGTGGGTGATCACAAAGTATGGTTGCCATTGGGAGGCTGATCTGTAGACCAAATATCTGTTACATTTTGATGAGTATGGCCAGTCCTAAAGTATCCATTCACCTGAAGGAAAACTAGTGAGGCAGCTCCTTTTAAAACTCTCTTACCATTCTAGTATAGTTTTTTTTTTCCTGAGCAGTAGACATACTTGTAAACTAATGAATAGGCTGTAGCCGTAAGGAGTTAAGAGCAGTTGGAGAAACAGCTACAGGTATATATGCTGATAAGCTTGGCAGTACTGTAGATACTACCAGTGCACCTAGGGCTCTACTAGCTGTGCAGATAATAAAGTAGAATGACAGAAATTAACCCCAAATGATATAACAGGTTTGCATTAGCATATATGTGAAAGCACAAAAACTTGTTGAACTATATTTTTACAATCCACATTGGTTAACCCCAGATTAAACAAAACACATTATGTCTTTGCATGTTATATGAGCTGGGCTATTATCTTGAAATATCATGTGTACTTGTTTATTTTGGCTTAGCATTGTTTGCAATCATAGCCATTCTGATTTATTATTCATAGTTTAGCATTTTATCTAAAGTTTTCAACAGTGACATTCAGACAGAAAATTATATACAAAGGGATCATGATTAATGGGTCAAAGGAGGGGTGGGTGTTCT
Source organism: Natrix helvetica (assembly GCF_964273705.1). NCBI lineage: Eukaryota > Metazoa > Chordata > Lepidosauria > Squamata > Natricidae > Natrix > Natrix helvetica. The sequence goes on along the minus strand of NC_138552.1, from coordinate 220,454,579 downwards.
CCTTTAAAGTGAGAATATGTCATCCATATTGGTGTCATATTGCAAATGATTTAAAATGCTATAAATACAAGGGGGATTTTGCCCACTGCATCTACATTTGCTATATCAAGGTCCCCAAATCAAGCTTTCACTATACACCTAAGTTTTGTTAAACAAGGTTCTCCAAATTTGGCAACTATAAAGACTTGTGGACTTCAACTCCTAGTCTAGTGAGATGTGATAAAGTGATGGCAAATAACAATTAGTTGCTAAATTTCTTGTTTTGATTCTCATTAGGGTTTGAAGTGACACTAGTTGGGAATGAATATTTTCAATTTGAATATTTTTTTATTGTTTTAATTAAACAGAAAACACACACAAAAACACTCTTCATTACATCTTCCAGAAAGCATGTCGATTGGTTACAATTAAATTTCGTGCGTTACTACAATCATTCTTTATATTTCATTCAAATTGAATTGTACATTTTAAATCAAAAATCTTTATACCATCAATATACCAGCATTCTCATTTAACTATATTTGTTTGAAAGTACTTTTGTCTAGTCATCAATTTAAATAATTTAGGTGGATAATCTACTGTCAAATGTGTCCATCTGCTGACCTTTCTTGCATATTTATTTAAAGGTAGAAATAATGCAGTTATACCCGTAGTTAAGGGAGTCATAGAACCCTCTATATAGAGAGTCATATATCCCCTCCAGCTTCAGTCAGTAATATTCTAAGTAGGTGCCCAGCTGCTTTATTTCTAGGAATACACTGAATTTGAGACATTTTTTTTCTTTATAATCCTTGACCTAATATGCCCAATTTTCATTGGTTGAGTTATTCTCCCATACTCTATTTGGTTCCATCCAATTCTGTTTTAAGACAATTATCTTGCTATTATAGAAGGAAACATCTAGACAGATTCTTGAGTTCCTTTACAGAATTTCTTTTCAGAATTCTGTTGGAAAGACTAAAGCCTCTACTGCAGCTTAACCAGAGCCTGAAACAGTGACTTATTCTTGCCTTACCTGATGCAGCCATAGTTCTCTGTTTTGTGAAAACCTAAACTAGTGGCTAGGTTTAGTGGAAAGCCATAAATCTACTTGAAATATAAGGTGGATGATATGTGTAGCTGTTGTTCTGACATTTCTTTTATCTCCTGTAGACATGTGAAGGGTATTGCTGTTAAAATTAATGGGCTGGGAAAAGATTTAGCCAACACCACAGTGGAAAAAATTAAAATGATCAAATTTCAAGTAACCACAGTGATCTTTGTTGGAAATGTAGAGATATATTCTTTCAGTAAAAGAAAAAGAACTGGCACAAATTGCTGTTAAAACAATTTGTGAGGTCTCTTTGCTGCCCTGGATGAATGTCTTGGCCATAATTGTACTAACCACAAAATATTATCATGCAAATTCAGAATAATATTAAATCAAAAGTTGCCTCTAGAAGTTGTGAAAGCCCCAAAACTGGAAGTCTTTAAGAAGATGTTGGATAGCCATCTGTCTGAAACGGTATAGGGTTTCCTGCCTAGGCAGGGGGTTGGACTAGAAGACCTCCAAGGTCCCTTCCAACTCTGCTATTGTATTGTATTGTATTGTATTGTATTGTATTGTATTGTATTGTATTGTATTGTATAAAACTTCAGGTTAAAGGAAAATATATGATTGAAAGCCTTATTATAGCCTGTATTAATAAAAGTAACATAATTTATCATGTACATTAGAGCATGTGGCTAATCAGAAGTCACTATTAAATGCTATATAGCATATCTCAGAAATTTAATATTGTAAAGAAAACCATAAAATATATAAAAGGTTGGTATTTCCAAAATAATCCTGATTTCTTGGGATATTTTGATTAGTTTATGTAGCACTACTCTTTTTTAAATTGTTTTAAATACATTCCTTTTGAACTTAGTTAAATGATAAGGTAGAACATATTTAAAGTTCCAAGTCTATTTCAAATATTTACTCTTTTTTTAAGATGCTATTCTGAGTATAACCTGTTATTAAAACTTATGTCATAAGTTTCATATTTTTAATCATAGAAGTATATATTTTGTATTTATTATTTTTTTCACCAAATATTCAGATTTAATTATTAGTTTATATCACAGGTTTGAACATATTGAACCCGGAGGACTGTCATTCACATATATGCACACTAGCCCATCATGCAACATGATGCTTGCATATTAATTGTTGATAAATTGTTTTGGTAGATTTCAGAGTTTACAGTGGGTTGAAGCATATGCTGCATTTTTGTCCAACATATTTTCATTCTATTATATTTGGCAATCAGTTTTTTAAATAAATTACATTGCGCTATGATAAAAAGGTGGTCCTTTATTTTATTTGACACCATCAAGTTATACATTACCCACATACAAGACATTCTTAAATTCAGTTTTTCCAAAATTCTAAAAAAAAAATTAAATTTTTTTTTCACAGAGGTCACAAATGTCCAGAAAGAATATGCAAGCAATAAAGTGATAAATTGACTGTTTTAACATACACCTGAAATTCTGCTATGACATTTTAAAATAATTATCAAATCAAATCTTTATTTTGAATCACACACGCACACGCACACTCATGTTTTGCATTTTTCCTCCAAGCGATATAATCTGTAGTAAAATATTTCCTTAAAATGCCTCGAGTGATTCTGGTGGAACTTTGCTATTTCTAAAATGTAGGTAAAGAGACACTTTAAATGCTGTTTATAGTATTTAGAGGTCTTGTTTTCCTCATTATTTTCATGCTTGTCTCTCACCCATTTCGGCAATCTCATTTGACACTCCAGTAATTCGGGGAGGGGGGGAAGAGAAGAAAAACTACAATTTTGGCTGTATTTACCACATACTTTATTCTTCATTTGGCTTAATGCTTTATAATGCAAAATTATATGGATGTGTACTTAGAAATAGGTTTATTTCAGTGTATCTTGGTCTCCCGAGTCCTTGCATTACAGTGGTTTTATAATGATTTTGATACTTTTTCTTAATAAATGCTGGTCATGTTTATTTAGTGTAAAGCTATTATAGTTTGTAGTATGTAGTAGAAATGTGATGATCAAGTACTTTGTTTTAGATCAGGGTCCCTCAACCTTTTGGACCTCAGGGACCACTAAATTCATAATTTTAAATCCCATGGACCACTGATACGATCAGCCTAATGACTTGGTGAGTGGCCATGGCTAGGTGGTCATGTGACTGGATGGGTGTGGCCAACTTGATGTCACTCACATTGCGGGACGCCTTGGTGGCTTCTATTCGGCCCTCCCCTCTCAGCCATACCTCGCCTTCCCGCCCAGGCTCCTTAAGGCCCCAACAACTGCTTCCAACAGGAAGCAGTTGTTGGAGTTAAGCAGCAGCCACCACAAGAAAGGGTTGGCAAAACAGTTGGCTCAGTTCAAATTGGATCTGACTGAGAAGGAGGCTCAGCAGAAGCATCTCACTGAGGACTAAGAGTATAGGCTTTCCAAGCAAAGGGAAGACCTGTGGAAGTGGAAGGCCAGGTACCAGCGCCTGAAGCCTCAGCAAACTGAGATGGTCAGCCAGTTCCAGGCCATGATACAGTCCCATTGGAACAAGGCCTTCTGACTCTTTGCCTCCAGTGGCACTTCCCTCCAGCCTTTGCCCCAAACCCCGCACCAGGAGGCTGAAGCAGACCACAACTCAGAATTTCTGCCCCCCTCCGACCTGCACAAAAAGACCCCAAAGACTCTTTGTAGCGACACAAGCGTTCATTGCATGTATCCAGCTCAGGGGCTGTAGTTTGAGAACCCCAGATTTAGTGCAATATATAAAATGCAAATAATTTTTCTGCAGACCACCAGTTGGTGAAGCATTGTTTGGACTATTTGCCCTATTCAATGTATTCCTGTTCAGACCTAGGCTTCCCAAGAACATGAAACAAACTCCTGGTCCCAGCAAAAACCCCTTTTATTAATTTCCTGTGAATTCTGCTCATTCACAAATAGCAAAGTCTTTCAAGGGAGGATTTACAGTCACAGACCTTATGTGGCATAGGGAGCTGCCAGGCTAATATCTGCAAAACTTGGCAAGGAGTCTTGGAGAGTCACAAGCCAATTAATCGAACTAATTGTCTCCTGCAAACTCCACTCCCCTTTTGCTCCTCTTTTATTTCCTCTAGGAGGGGCCATTCATGGTCCACTTGTGGCCTTACACCTAAGTCGCATGTGCACACTGGGAACAGGCTCCAGCTGTTCATCTGCCTCACTGATGTCTGACTCCGAAGGCAGCTGATAACTGTCAGACGGCCCTGTCCCCCTCTCTGCCTCTGACACAGAGCCCTCATCAGAGCCTTCCCCAGATTCCAGGACTGGCCCATGTTCCTCCCCAACCTCCTTGTTGGCGCTAGCAGTCCACAACAATTCCACTGTTAAGAAATGTGTTTTCCACAGGAAATCAGGAATGCAAATTAATCTGGATATACAGTACAAGGTGTACCAAAAGTCAGATTTCATAGACAATTAATTACTCTATATAAATTGTTAATTACATTAACATTCAAAAATTTCCTTTGAAACTTTACTCGTTTAATACCTGATCTTTGAGCATTCCTAAGCACAGTAACATTTTCTTTGGAAAAAAATTAAAATTAATAAATGATCAGCCAGGGCGAGGTGTTGACTTTTGATACAGCCTATATAGTCACTTATGCCCTGGTCAGCTCACATTTGGATTACTGCAATATACTCTACTTGGGGCTACCCATATTCAAAAGCTACAGCTGGTGCATAATGCAGATAGTTCTGGGAGCTCTCGAGTGGCCCAGGAAACTGCTATTGAATGAGCTGCACTGATTGCTGTTGTGTTTCTGTGCCTAATTAAAGATATTGGTTATGAATTTTAAAGCATTTTATGGCATGGAGCCAGGCTCCCTGAGATAAAATCTCACCCGAATGAGATTGGACCCACTTGTTCCATCAGAAGGGGCATGCCGTGGACCCCATCAGTTAAGGAATTCTGGCTGGCATGATTCAGAAGAAGGGCTTTTTTCTGTCATGGCTCCTGCCCTTTGAAACACGATGCACCTTGAGGGGAGATCTGCTTGGCCTTCTGCAAGACCCTCAAAACCTGACTCTGCTGATGTGACCTTAGTGGGGGCATTTCCATGGTGGAGGTGTTTAATGGATTAGGAAGAAGATCCTACCTCCATCCCTTAGAATTCTGGTTTTTAATTTATTTAATCTGTTAATTTTAATATTTAATGTTTTCGGATGTTTGTAAGCTGCCCATAGTCACTTGACAGTGAGATGGGCAACATGCAATTTAATTTATAAATATTTGGATACAGAAAAAGGTAATGTAAGTAAATGAGATGGACATTATAAGCATATGAATTCATATTTAAATTATGCATGGATTTATTATACTGCCTATATAGATTTATAATACAGTATGTTTTTGTATTTAGTTCCGAATTATAAAATTTGACTTGAAAGTAGGGTCCTTGAGGTATTACCTAGTCAACTGTTTTTTGCAATCAAAAACCTTTCAATTTGCATGTATTACACATGAAAATACACCAGCAAATCCTATGTGTATAGAACAGTGGTAGTCAACCTGGTCCCTACCGCCCACTAGTGGGCATTCCAGCTTTCATGGTGGGCGGTAGGGGTTTGCTTTATAAATTTTATAAAGTAAAGTTACTTCCCTATTTTATAAATCACCATTACTGTGGAACCGGTGGACAGTTAGAAAATTTTACTACTAACAGAGATACAAAAATGTGTAGTAAGTATAAAAAGGTTGACTACCCCTGGTATAGAACAATGACGACAAACCTTTTTTGGCTCACGTGCCAAAAGCAGGGGGAGCGCAGGGGGCTGATGCGTGGGTGTGCCACACCCATAATGCTATGCGCATGACCCCAGCGCGCATGCACACACGACCAATGCCCCCCCATTTTTGACATGATTTTTTTTGCCCTCCCCAGGCTCCAGAGGCTTTATAGGAGCATGGGGAGGGCAAAAACAGCCACCCCCTCCGGAGTGCAGAAAACTGGCCCTACAGGCAAACTGGAAGTTAAGGAACAGACTTCCGGTTTGCTTGTAGGACCGGTTTTAGCCTTCTGGAGCCTCCAGGAGGCTTCCCTGAAGGCTCCGGAGGGCAAAAAACGATGCTACAAGCAAATCGGAAGTGACTTCCGGTTTTTCTGTAGGACCGTTTTTTGTCCTCCAGGGCCTTCAGGGGCCTTCAGGAGGTTTCCCTGAAGGCTCTGGAGGTCTAAAACCCTTCCAGAGCCTTTGGGTTGTTTTTTGCCCTCCGGAGCCTTCAGGGAAGTCTCCTGAATGCCTCTGAAGGCTCCGGAGGGCTAAAACCGGCCGTACGAGCAAACCGGAAGTATGTTCCCGAATTTCCGGTTTGCCCGCAGGGCTGGTTTTTAGCATTCTGGAGGCTTCAATGAATCCATCTGGCACTTTGACACTTTCGGGTCGCCATCGAGGGTCGTCACATCCTGGTTGTCACTGACAATGTGGTGGCCAAGACCCACATCAATCGGCAGGGTGGCACACGTTCCAAGGCTCTGCACGCCGAGGCGATGTCGCAGGGCAACTGAGCGGAGAGGCACCTACGGTCGATCCGGGCAGAGCACATCATGGGGGTTGACAACCATAAGGCCGACTAGTTGAGTTGAGAGACAGTGGACAACGGAGAGTGGAGATTCTCCCTTGAGCTGTTTCAGAGCATCTGCCAGAGGTTCGGACAATCAGTGGTGGACCTCTTCGCCATTCCAGCCAATGCTTAGCTTCCCTGGTTCTTTTCTTGGTTCCCAACTCGGGAAATGGAGGGTGTCGACGCCCTTCGCACGAGGTGGCCAGGCGGTCTGTTGTACACTTTTCCTCCCCTCCCCCTCATTCCTGGGGTAGTTCAGAAGCTAGTCAGGGAGTAGGCAGAGCTGATCCTGATGGCACCACATTGGCCGCGGAGAGCCTGGTTTGCAGATCTCATGACTCTCTTGGTACGGCCTTCATGGCGGATTCTGGAGGGGGAGGTAGAGTTGCACCATGGGAGGCTAGTACACCTGGAGCCACACTGGCTGCAACTAGCCATGTGGAGATTGAGCGGGAGCGCCTGAGGGAAGCTCACTTGTCACTACAAGTGATTAGGACCATAGAGGCCTCGCGCAGACAATCCACTACGAGGATCTATGACTCCACCTGGGCTCCTTCGTGACCTGGTGTCAGGCTGCCCAGGCGGTGCCCACCAGGGCCTCAGTTCCACAGGTCCTAGACTTTGTCCAAGACGGGTTGGATAAGGGGCTTTCCCTGGGCACTGTGCGTAGGCAGCGTGCTGCTCTTGCTACAGTTCTTCCATTCTGTTTCCCTCACCCAATTACCCATTTTTAAGAGGTTTCTTTGGGGAGTCTCCAACTTGTGCCCTCCAGTGGTCCATAGGTTCCCCACATGGAATCTCTCTACTGTGTTGCGGGTTTTCATGGCTGAACCCTTTGAGCCATTGAGGATGGTTAGCCTGAAGCTCCTAACTCTTAAAGTGGTGTTTTTAGTGGCTATCACGTTGGCTAGATGAGTGTCAGAGTTCAGGGCACTTTCCTCCAGGGAGGATTTGTGTGTGTTCACAGCAACAAGGTTGTGTTGAGGTTAGATCCAGTTTTTATGCCTAAAGTAAATTCTATTTTCCATCGCTCCTAGGACGTTGTACTTCTGGATTTTTGTCCAGATCCGGTTAGGGAATGTGAACAGTAGTGGTACTGGTTGGATGTCCGATGGGCTCTGTGTATATATTTAAAGCGGATGGCCTCCATCCGGAGGTTGGAGGCGCTATTCTTATCCTTCCAACCTTCGTCGCTGGGTAAGAGAGTTACGTCTTCCACCATTAGTCGGTGGATCTGCTTGGCTATTGCCCTGGCATATGAGTCCCAGAAGTTGCCTGTGCCGGTCGGTGTTATGGCACATTCGACCAGGAGCGCTGCCACCTCGGCAGCTTGGGCCTCCCAGGCTCCGATAGACGACATTTGCAGAGCGGCAATGTGGCGTTCAGGCGTAGGATGCTACAACAGGTCATTGCAGATCGTTAGTTTCCCGCCCATGGGACTTAGCTTTGGTAGGCCCCACTACTGGAGCCTCCTGTCCCTCACTCCAGAAAATGGCAGTTGGTCTTACCTGAACTGCTATTTTAGGAGTTGGGACAGGAGGCTCCAGTTCCCGCCCTAGGTCAATTAGTCTAGCAGGGGTAGAGCCAGTTCTCCTTTGTGCCTTGTTTTCAGGTCTTGGGGGAGCTCACTTCGATGAAACTGGAAGTCAAGGGTGGAGCACAGAGGCATGGCTTCAGCTTCATCCCAGTCTCAAGGCCAATTGGGCATGTTAATACCACTACTGGAGCCTCCTGTCCCAACTCCTAAAATAGCAGTTCAGGTAAGACCAACTGCCAGTTTTTAGGCCCTCGAGCCTTCAGGAAAGCCTCCTGAAGGTCTCTGAAGGCTCCGGAGGACAAAAAACGACCCAATGAGCAAACTGGAAGTCTGTTCCTGAATTTCCGGTTTGCCCATAGGACTGTTTTTTTGCACTCCGGAGGATTCAGGGAAGCTCCTGAAGCCTCTGGAAGGCCTCCGGAGTGGGTACGGGAGGGGCTGTTTTCCCCCTCCCCAGGCTCCTATAAAGCCTCTGGAGCCTGGGGAGGGCAAAAAATGGCTTTAAAAAAGGTTGAACTCAGCTGGCCAGCGGGCACATGCGCGCTGGCCAGCTGACAGGGCAATGCCTCACGTGCCCTGACAAATGGCTCCATGTGTCACAGGTGCCATAGGTTTGCCATCCCGTATATGGTATATCTTACATATTTCAGTGATTGAAATGCATACAAAACTGTTGAAGAAATAATACTTCAATAGTGTATTTAGCATTTTCCATATATATTTGTTGTTAAGATCTCATTACAATTTCATTAAAAATTTAAAAGCTAAAAATGCATTCATATCATCTCTCCAAGTTACATTGGTAGACCAAATAACAATTATGGAAAAGTGTAGTGGATACAGGAGCCTAAGAGTGAGTAACCTAGTTCCTACTCATATTGACATTGCGTTCTGTAAACTCCATCCAAAATGAAATATAGTTGATTACGAGAGCTGTAATCCAAAACAGCTGGAAACTGCTAGACTGGTTTTGTTTAATAGTATTTTTATTTTCAGTTATTTCTTTTTTATGACATAACTTTGGTCTAAAATGATAGCTATTCAAATGAATGTTATATATGTTTTAATTATAAACAAGAAACTAGGTTTTAAAAAATCTGGCTGAGAGCCAAAGTAGAGGTGGATTTTCAGCTGATTAAAAAAAATATCAATCAGCAGAGGTTCAGGTTTTGATTCTGAGACAATCTCTGGTACTTGGCAAAATGCACCCCTACTCTGAGGAATAATGAATAGATTTATAATGGGAAAAATGATTCAAGGTGGAAATTATTGAAATCCCTTATCCCAATATGATGTCTGAACTCAAAAGTCAATCTTCTGTTAGCTACCTGTCCATATATGAGTAGGTGGTGATTTTTAGAGTTATGAATATCGTTTGAAATAAGTACTTTGCAACCTGCAGTTGTGCAACAAAGCACTTATTTTTAAATCATTAAAGCAAGCAGCTTTTTCCCAGCTGAGCAGCCATGCATGCAGAAACAAGCTGGGAAAGAATGCAGCTGTTTTAATGATTAAAAAAAAGATGACATGCATACAGAGATTTCTGCATTCAGCAGTGTGGATATCTGTGTGTGCGTGCACGTGCGCACACACACAAATTCTTGTGGGAAGTAAAACAACTAATTTCACAATAATAAATCTATGCAAGTGCTGTTATTGGTCACTGAATGCAGGGTTATTTCAGAGGAGAACAAAGATTTTTTCTATGCCTTTGTGAAGTCATACAGTACAGTAATATGTTCATCTTAGAGTTTCATAATTTCCAATATTTAAGGGCTATGTTGAAACAACACTTGGAGCTATGACTTACTGAAAGGTACAGTTTGAGGTTTAAGACAACAGGATTGAGATATTAGTGTGGGATCCCAATTATAGCTCCTTTGTCCCAGAAATAGTGAGGGATATTGAGAATTGTAGTTTATTGATATCAGGAAAACTGATCAAATCAAATCAAATCAAATTTTATTTGATTAGCCGCAACCCTCTCCCGAAGGACTCGGGGCGGCGTACAGTCAAAATATCAGATTGGGATCATATTCTAGACCAGGGATGTCAAACTCACGTCGTCACGTCGGTGTCATGTGACATATCGGGACTCCCTCTCCTTCACTAAACTGGGCATGGGCATGGCCAGTGTGTGAGTTTCACAGCCCTGTTCTAGACCCATGATATTAAGATTGAAAACTGGCTTCTCAAGGACCTACTGAACTTGCAGAGGTGAGGCAGAAACTTCAGAAATTTATTGCAGCAGACTGTTTGTCCTCAGATTGAAGTTCTGCAACTATTCTAGGTGTTCCTGGGTGAAACATAATCATCAAAGACAGTTATTTTTCACTCCTGCATTTGGAGCTTCCAGTCTATGATAACTTTTGCACTGAAGATTAGCTTAAACTAGTGTCTAATTTTGAACAATTCACTTTGATAAATGCAGGACACCCCTCCCTTTTGCTTTCTTCTCTCAATTCCATATATGTAATCCATATCTGTTCTTGAAATATATAGAAAATGAAAATCTTTTCCAAAAGGATTTTGTCATTCTATTTAATAGAATGAACATTTGATTGTATCCATTAGAATAAAGTGGTACCGTCTTGTTTCTTTAAAAAAAAAAGATTCACATTTTAATATTTATGAAATTACAAAGAATTTAATTGTTCCGATAGATAAATGTTTTTGGAAGAAGCTTGGGCTAAAATTTAATATTATTTTTCAGATACCTTTGTACTTTTTAAAGGACTTGTCTAAACTGGGTTCAAACACCACTTGTTTATTTTGTTTTTTCTTAAGTGTGTTAAATAAATCAAGTGGTTTAAGAGTGCTTTATGAATTCAGTTATTGTGATTTAATAAATAATTATTAAAACAAAACCTGGCTGACAGTGATGTAAGACTCCAGTTTGAATAAGTCAGAAATTCCAGAAAAGATTAAAAGCCCACTTCCACTTTTTTCCTAGGCCCTCGATGAACCGCCATATTTGACAGTAGGCACTGATGTGAGTGCAAAATATAGAGGTGCCTTTTGTGAAGCCAAGATAAAAACAGCAAAAAGACTGGTTAAAGTCAAGGTATGTATATACATGCATTTTAAAATTCATTTTAGGTATATGTAGAGTACATAACTAATGAACTTTTTAGTAATAATCTCTTGTTCCTATTTTCCATCAGAGCAAATGTTTGTCAGTCTACACTTTTTCTTTTATTTGATTAGCTAGGCTCATAGCAATTGAAGGCATATAAGAAATAAAGAGCATTAGAGTTTGGATAGAAATTTAGTAATTATGTCTGCTAAATTTGCCTATAACATTAATATAATGAATCTGGATAAAAGGAACAGCACTGTATGATTGTATGTGCATGTATTCCCATGTAATAGCAACTTTCTGAATCCTTCTAATTATGATAGCAATAGCACTTTGCAATAGCACTTGAACTTATATAGTGCTTTACAGCCCTCTAAGCGGTTTACAGAGTCAGCATATTGCCCCCAACAATCTGGGTCCTCATTTTACCAACCTTGGAAGGATGGAAGGCTGAGTCAACCTTGAGCCTGGTGAGATTTGATTTGCCAAACTGCGGGCAGTCGGTGATCATCTGAAGTAGCCTGCAGTATCGTACTCTAACCGCTGCGCCACCGCAGCTTTTATATGATACTCTTAAGATACTGGCTTTCTAATCTATAGTCTGCATGCAGTTGCAGAAAATCCATTTATTTTACACAGGCTTGCACAAGAGAAGTTGAGTCAGTTGTTTCCATAAATCCAAATATTTATTGTTTCAAATATTGTGTTTGCTATCTGGCTAGGACCTATTTCCATTTACTCTTCAATAAGTAACATATGGATTGTAATCCTGGTTGCAAGATTGAAAGCAAGAATTGCTTAATGTCATCGATTTCTTAATTAAATATCTGTAATCCAAGTAGGACAAAATAATTAGACCTTTTGGCCAAAACAAAAATCAATCTCACCTTCAAAAATCTCAGTTTTGGCATACTTTGAAGTAAGCTCTCTCTTGTTTTCAAATATTCTTGTTATCAGTTGTGTTAAAGCAAACTTTCTTCTTCTTGCTTTTTCCAAATTATGGGAAGCTAATTTGAAGCTATCATACACAAAAATTAAATGTGCACACTTATCACTAGCCAATTTGTACATACTCTCAGTAAGAATATTAGCCTTTGTGATCTTAATCTTTAAGATCCTTAGGGCTATATTTAGATTGCTGTTTCAGGAATTTTTGGCTCCACCTCATGAAACTCCTTTTAACATAATCTCAAAATCTGATCCAGAAATTCCCCCAAACAAACTTGAAGACTTTAGGAGAGAAAACAAGTTCATTTTATTGATACTCGAATTGAACTTCACTCCATGTACTGACCTTCCATTGACACTACATGTATCAATGGAATAGTATTTAATCTTTGTCTCATAGCAATTTTTGGTGTTATTTTACTAGAGATAGTGAAATCTGACTATTTCCTACTTAGTTCATTGGCTTCCAGGTTTTTTTTTATTAAAAAAGTGAAGTTTTTAAGGGCCTGAGTATTCCCCAGACACTATATTTTTAGAGTAACAATTAGAAATGCTTATTGATAGGGGAATACTCATATCTCTTTGCATCTACATCCTAATTGTTTTCTATCCATATGGTTTAGAGAATGATAAATTGATGTGAACAGTTTGATTTCATTTTGCCTTGCTGTGGCTATGTAGTTAAGTTAGAACCACAGAATTTTGCTTAAATCTATATTTCAGATATTTTGTAAGCAAGGCAAAAGAATGTTGTAGAGAATGAAGATGAAAGAATAGTTGATGCTATGAACTACTTGTATAATTGTAACTTAATGATATTGTTATTGATTGGATTTATATGTTTTCTTTTAAAGTCTCAGAGAAACATCTATCTTCCAACAGTAATGGTTAGGTTGGGCTGAGAGTCACTTGTTTAAAATAATCTAATTACCTAACCTAACTTACTGTTGGAAGATAGATGCAGAGATTTAAAGAAATGTTTCCTGTGTCTGTGTATCCTTGTGTTCTTTTATAAAGGGAAGAAGGATATTAAATCAACTGATCTTTATAAATGTGTATTAATACTATTACAATCTGGTTGTTCCACTACAAGAGAAAATTGGTAACAAATGAAAAAACATGCACGTTGTGAGTTTCATTTGAACCTCAGTAGCATAATCTACTGCAAATAGGTTTAACTCGGTTTCAGAAATACGATAGCCATTCTTATATTGTTTTAAATATGTCTACAATTTCGTTTTCTAGGTAACATTTAGGCATGATTCATCAACTTTAGAAGTTCAGGATGATCACATAAAAGGCCCTTTAAAGGTAATATATTTGAATTATTGCTGAAAAAAATGAATAATTCTTGGAAAATTTAGAGTGTATTTGAAATATATTAGAATTGAACAGTTCAACACTTGACATTATCAAGTGTTTGACATCCTCTGAATAGAAACATTTGTTATTTAAAAACACTGAAATGTAATTTGCAGAGTAATGCTATGTGTTGTAGAATTTAAGAGTCTATTCTTCGGTAAGATTTTATTGTTTTCTGTATAGTGAATAGTACAGAACAATATGTAATGTATATTTATTTATATATTTATTCAATTTATATAGTTGCCCATCTCAAATAAGTGACTCTGGGCAGTTATATAAATTCAGTATTTGGGGGGGATCAGGCAACATCTTCTACTAAATATTTGTGAAAGTGTCATTATCTACATATAAGCCTCCTTGGAATTCACTTAGCAGCCTGTATATTTTTATTAAAGATATATTGAGATTACCAGTGTGCAACCTGTGAACTTCAGGCTGCACATAGCTCTCAGAATCTTTGGCTTCAATCTGCCACAGGTCCCCATCACTGGATTACATTTCTTACAGACTTGACATAAAACATGGCTGGAAGAAGTGCTATTGTTGTATGAAAGAAATACTCATCTCTTTTTCACAAGTGCCAACCACTGAGCTCATCAGATTCACAGAAAAAAAACAACAACTAAGCACATAAAGGAAAATTCCTAGTAAAAGAAAATCTGCAAAAAAAAAAATTCTAGACTTTTTTGAGAGAATCACCAGTCAGGTGACTGGTGTCAGTAGCACTATTGCCATAATATACCAGGATTTTCACAAAGCTTTGGCAGAATTACTCATCAAAAGCTCTTAAGTAAACCCGATGGTCATAGAATAAGAAAATCTGTCTTTTTATGACTTGCTAGCTGAGTAAACAACAGAAAGCAAATAATAGCAATAACAGGAATAACTTCATAAATTATTTTAATGTAGTAGTAAGCAATTAATTGGCCAAATTTGCAGATGATACCAAATGATTTGAGGTAATGAAAATCAAATGTGATTGCAAAGAGCTGTAGAAGGGTCTGTTTAAACTGAATAAATGGTCAGTCAAATGGAAAATGAAATTCAGTTCATTTAAGTAAATATAATGTGATATACATTGGGCAAAAAAAGTCAACAAATGAACTGATAGGATTGGATTGCCTATAACCAACTAATAGAAAGAATGTTGGATATGTTGGATAGCTCAATAGAGTTATCAATCCAAAATCTAACAGCTCTAGCATATTCCATGCTAATTAGGAAATTGAAAATAAAGCTGCCAATAGCAAATAGCTTTTGCACAAATCTATGGAAAACCCACATTTAGAAGGCAGCATTTGTAAAGCACTTAGAACAAGACAACTTTATGTCTCAAATATTTGGGAGCCGTTAATTTAGGAACAAATAGCTATGAGACATTATAATCATGGTTGTAAAACTACTGTACGGCCAGTTTAGCAAAAGTAGATATAGTAAGGATTTTCCCCCTCTCCGGGAACAAAAGTCATCCAATGAAGCTGATTGGAAAGAAATTTAGAACAAAGATTTTCAATAAATTTATCATGGACAACCTATCAGTCAAGACCTATCAGTCTTGAAGATTCTATCTTATCTCCGCTTTGGGGACTACATGTCTCCAAATGTAACAGTGACAGGAAAGACATAAGCACTAAGATGGGCTTTGATCTAATCCAACAAAGCTCTTATTATTCTTTCATATAATAGTAAGTACTTACAAAGATTTGTCATAAAGAGTAATTGCTAGGTACTATATAGTTTGTACTCTACCTCCTCCTCCTCTCTCTTTTTGCAAAGAATGTATGGACTGTGTGCACTATGCTTAGTAGTATCACACAACTTGTTCCTAATCGAAATACAGTCCTTTATTCAACTGAAAGGGTATGTTTTCCTTTATACTGGTGAGAGAAATTCAGTTTCTGTATTATAATGTTCAAACTGCACATTACAGTAGTATTTTAGGCATTACCTTTAAAATGGAAATCAACTGCAGTCTCCTACGATGGAGAGAAAATAGTTTCCTTTTGCTGGCTATAATATTAATTGATTCTTACCTTTGTACTCATAGAAAATATAAAAGTAGAAAGAAAAGAAAAATGATGTTAATAAAAATGAATATATGAATATTAAATTGAACATTTTAAAACTAATTGGTACTTTCCTTTCTTTCTTGTCCAAAATAAGTCTTTTATAGTGATTAGAGATGTTCTCTTCAATCTTTTTTGATATGCAGAGAAATTGAAACTATATTGCACACGCTTTCAGATTTTTAACCCTAAGTACTAAGAAGCTTGTCTGCTTTTTGTTTTACATACTATTTTAGTGAGCCATTTTGACATCAACTCTTTTTCACCATCTGCTGGTAGTAAGGAAGTAATATAAAACGCATCACTGTACATGAAAATAGATTTTTTTAGAAACAATACTTCTTTTACAAATAATTTGAACAGGCTGATCAAAGATTATTTTACAAATTCTGGCCTTACTCCAATTGGAATTTTTTAAAGACTAATTCACACTGCTATAAATAAGGGTAAAATAATGTTCAAATCTTAATACGTTAACTTTGCTTTATAACTTAATTGAACATTGGGATTTATTTATAGTACTCCTTGAATTGCTATCCATATAGTTCTTTGTGTGACAAAATTAAGCAGATATGTATCATGGGTGTTTCAGCCATGTGTGAATAAGATACTTTATTAGATCCTTGCATTGGTACATTTCAGTAATATATGTCACATTTCAATAGCAGGAATGTTACTGCTATAAATTTTCTTCTGTTTTGAAGAATTATCAGTGTAAGACTCTTTAACTATTCAGAACATTTTAGCAATAGAATTTAGATAATCATAATTAAAAAAATCATGTCCAAAATAAATTTAGTATCCGTATTGCAAAACTACAGCTTGTTCAAGCTGGCATTCAAAGTCCTACTCAGGTAGCTTTTTATCCTTGTGTGTTTATTCCTGAAGGACAGAACTATTGTCATAAAAAGTAGCCTGTAATATGCAGTCAGAAAATAAAGTTGTCTACTCCCTCCCTCCATCCCATCAATTTTTTGAATCTTCAACACATCATATTTTGCCTTTTTTTTAAAAAAAAAGTCATTTTTATATGGGGGGGGGGGTGCCCGCCCTCAGTATTGATTCCTGGGAACTGCCTGGAGAAATCTCTGCAGTTTCATTGGAAGGATTTTCAGTTTTTCCTTTACTTTCTACTTAAGGCTGAGAAAGAGGGGTTGGCTCAAGGTCACCAAGGAGACTTTGTCTAAGGTGGGAATGGAATTCATGGTTTCCTCAGATTTCTAGTCTCGTGGTATAACTGCTACACCAAACTGGTTTTCATATGCTACTGTTTCATTAGTATAAAAACTAAATTCAATAAAATAAGAAGTGAAGTGGTTCAGTATTTCATAACCAAGTGCCTCTTTAAAAACCTTTAAAGTTGCTTTTGTTGTAGGTAGGAACTGTGGTGGAAGTCAGGAATCCAGATGGAACTTATCAGGAAGCTGTCATCAATAAATTGACAGATGCTAGTTGGTATACTGTAGGTAAGGAAAACTTCTTTTTACGCAATTGAAAAATTAAGTTTGTAAAAAATATACTTTCTCCTGTAATATTCACCAAGGGTTGGTCTTTGTATTCAGTGAATACTTTTAGCTTCAATATAGCATCTCCATTGACATGCAATCACTTATGAATGTTTTGGGACAGAATCTATTTGATAATGATAAAAAGACAAATAGAAATAGGAAACAAGAGAATTGTGCAACAGCTTTAACTAATAACTTCTTGCCAATTCATAGAATTTAGAATCTGACTCTAACATTTTAAAACTTCAAGGTATATGTTACATTAAGGCCCATTTTGGTCCTAATTTTTCTGATTTGTTTTTGATTGTTCTGAATATTGCCCTAATTCTATGCTATTGGGGCATCTTATCTTCCCAGCTGCTTCTAGAAATTCTAGAACAAACTCCTGTTGTATATATATTTTCCATTCAGTCCAATCCAATTCTCAGAGACTGCTTGGCCTAGTTCCTGCAGTTTCCATAGCAAGGTTTTTCAGAAGTGGTTTGCCATTGCCTCCTTCCTAGAGTTGAGACTGGCCCAAGGTCATCCAAATAGCTTTGTGTGTGAGGCAGCACTAGAACTCACAGTCTCCCAGTTTCTTTCCTGATGCTTAACTAAATGAAACTAGCTCTCTTATACAGGTAGTTCTTGACTGGTCAATTAGCAACCATTTGAAGTTACCTAAAAAGGGGACAAAATAGCCATGATATCTGGATTGAGTTAACATACCATTAATAAGTTGTGATGTATCCCATCATCATAGTTCAGTACTATTCTCTCTCTCTCTCTCTCTCTCTCTCTCTCTCTCTCTCTCTCTCTCTCCCTCCCCCTCCCCCTCCCCCTCCCCCTCCTCCCTCTCACATATACACAAACTCAATATAAAGTATTATCTATCAAAAATTTAAGATTCTTTTGTCTCTTGTATTCTATCTCCCCTTCCTTTTTCTGGCTTTCTGCTATACAATTTTTAAAGCAATCACAATATTAAAGCAGTGGCTATGATGTTGTTTCCTGACACAACTACAACATGTGGAATTGATGTATAGTTTGTACTTAACTTACTTTTATTTTCTGTGTAAAATACTCTATAAAAAGAACAGTTGCTACAAAGAATCCTTAAGGGCTAGACTCTTACACTGCACAGATTTGCTTAGGTTAGAGCCTATAGTATTTTATAGTATTTCTGGTGTTTAGCTTAGGAATGTACATTTACTTTTAGCTAGAAGTCGTGATAAAATTGATGTGTGAAATTTATGGAACAAGTAGGCTCAGCTGTATGTTTAATTGAAATTTAATTAAACTTAAGGAAATTTAAAAAAAACTGTACAAAATTTTATATTGTGTTTCATTTTACAATTGGTAACAGTATTTGATGATGGAGATGAGAAAACCCTTAGACGCTCTTCACTTTGCTTGAAAGGAGAAAGACATTTTGCTGAAAGTGAGGTAAACATTTTCTTTTTAATTTAGCTGTGCTATAGAAATTAAGCATGCTCTGATAGTATTTGCCCGCTGATTAATGGAATGGAATGTATAAGTTGTGCTTCACTGTCAGTAGTGGGGTGTAGTTGTGAAATCTAGAAAAATATGTGATTCTGTTAAAGAGAATCTCTGCTACTGTCTTGTGTTCATGTGTCAGTGGCTTGAGTAGCATACATTTTTAAATTATGTAAATTAGGTAAAGACATTTATTTGTACAATACAATGTGTGTTTTATGGACATTATAATTAGATTTCAATTATGGTAAGAGGGGTTAAAAGAATAGAACAGTGTTGTATAACTCATACTAAGAACAAATAATTACCTACAGATTAATAATTTACAGTAATAGGAACCTTTAACTTAATTACAAAACAAAAAATATGAGGTATTGTAGTTTTAATTCTTAAAATGTACAGTCTCCTCATTCTGATTGCTCCTACACTACATCTTCTCTCCTGCACATAAAAAAGTATTTTATGTGGGATGAGATGCGAATGATCCTCTTTTTTCTTGTCTTGTATGACAAAAAATGGAAATAATACAGAAGAAACCGTGGTGGCTAACATTTATTGCGTGGAATTATCCCATGTGGATTGTCCCACCGCAAGTTGTCATACAGCAAGATGGCTATGGCAGATTGGCCACAGTGAATTGCCCTAGACCCCTTCCTTTGGGAGAGATGACCACAAGAAAGTGGGGCTTTGGCTCTATCTTCTGAATATAGATTTCTTCTCCAAACACATTGCCCTTTTATGATGTTTACCTTATTAAAGGTAGGAAAGGGGAAGATGGCATTCGAGATAGATTTATGATCTCTATAAAACAGTGTCTCTTTGTAGACACTCTGTATTTTTATGCTCCTTGCAGGTTGAATTCATAATAGGGCCCATTATCTGAATTATTATTTGTTTGGTTTTTTTAAAAACAAATGCGCTTGTTCGTATTCTGACAAATATGTGTTGTGAAATTCTCTGCAATAATATAAAATATAATGTTTTTGTCAACAGACATTAGATCAGCTCCCTCTTACCAATCCTGAACATTTTGGGACTCCTGTCATCGGAAAGAAAACTAATAGAGGAAGAAGATCTAATCACATGTAAGTTTTATATTTGTCTGGTTCATGATTATCTTAATTTTAGAATTATTTGAACTGAGTAAAAAAGCAACATATAATACAAAGTAGAAGATGAAACTGTGGAAAGTTACCTGGGGAAAAAGGAGAAACTCTTGGTTTTTTTAAAAAAAATACAGGCAAGGTTTAGAATGGATTAAGAAAAAAAGCTGTTATTAATCTCTTATATCTACAGTTTAGATTGGCAAAAGCTTAGTGGAAGAACTATGTAGTTCACTTACTTGCTTTATTCAAAGGACGATCGATTATTTCTGAGAACCAGGCAGAAAGGAAGATGTTCTGTTCCACTGTTTACAACTTAGAAGGAAACTGGTTGGTGTTATGAAGGTGTGTTCCATAAGCTGCTGAAAATGCTTTTGATCACTTCTGAATATACTACTTATTCATCCAAATGAATACTCCTCTTTTGGAGGCTGGGAGTTGGAGGTGCATTAAATATGAAAGCATAAGCTTTTATTTGTATTTAGTACCACAAAGTTATTCGTCTCACTGCTGTGCATAGGATGTTGGTGAAAAATGCGCCCTGAAGGCTTTAATCTAGCCTCATGATAAACACTTTAAAAGATCCTCAACTCTACCTCAGTAGTATGTTGAATGTCATCTGACTTGTGAGGCCCATCATCTAGCACAGGGGTGGGGAACTGTGGCTCTTTTGCGACTTGTGGACTTCAACTCCCAGAATTCCTGAGGCAGCTATGTTGGTTCTGGAATTCTGGGAGTTGAAGTCCACAAGTCGCAAAAGAGCCACAGTTCCCCACCCCTGATCTAGCATTATATATCTGCTGATATCAGAAGCTGCAGTGAAGAATTATAGTGGAAACATGCAACATAAGCAGCATGAAGGTGTATTCCATAAGCTGCTGAAAATGCTTTTAATCACTTCTGAATATACAGAATATACTGAATATAACATGGGAAAACTCAACACAGTGAAAGAAAATAAACCGGCCACACATTGACACCTGAGGTATCAGAAAATTAAGATGGACTAGAATTGGACATAGAAAATCACATTATTACTCTGGGCTCAACCCCTCCCCCCAAAAAAAAACCCTCCAACCAAACAGAAGGAATAGCATTGCTTTTATAACCAGGAGAGATATAGACTTAACTGCAATGCAAACATTGACCTAACAATGCAATTAAACTTTACTATAGTGATTATCCAAGCTTATGCTCTAACACTGATGCAAAAGAAGAGGAGACTGATGAGATTTAGGAGGAGCTGATGAGTTCAAAATGAAATTGACAAAAATATGCAAGCAAAATATGTGCCATTTGTGATTGATGACTGGAATATTAAGGAAGAAAATAAAGTGTTGTTCAAGAAAATGAAATAATGTAGGAGACTGACTTACCAATTTCTAAAAATGACTTACCAACTTCTATGAATCAATGATCCCCTCCCCCTCCAAACCACACACATGCACGCACAAATACTGACATTACAAGTCTTTACCATAGCACTCCTTGTATCATTTACCATATGGAGTATACAGAAATCAGGTTGACTATATTACTGATACAAAGAGGTGGAGCAAGTCAGCTACAACAGTAAAGACATAGTCAATGATTGATGATGGAATGGATCATAAACTTCATATGTGCAAATACCAATTTAAGCTAAAACAGCAGCAGAAGAAAGCCAATCATTTCCATGATCTTGACTAGATGTACTCCATTTTCAAACAGAATTTCCAGAATCGCTTTGAAATCCTACATCTCATTGACAGGGAAACTGACACTTAAGTCAGAGAAGTTCCTAAGGATGAATGTGAAAAAAGATTACCAGAGACCAAGAAGCAAAAGAGAGAAAGCTGGATGTCAAAACCAATGGTGGACATTACTCAAAAGAGAAGTGAAGCCAAAGCCAAGAAAGACAAAAAATGCCAGAAGAGAACTTGACAAAGAATTTCTAGGTGTGCTTATAGAAGAATATTATTGTAAAGACATTGAAGTTTGAAATAGACATTGAATAACAAGAAAAGATGTCATAATTTCCAAAGGATTTTAGAACTCAGAAGACAGTTCCAAACTTGAATTGGTGTGCTACGGACACAATTGAACAGACAGTAATTAATTCCCAGAAAATCAAAAAAAGATGGAAGGCATCTAAGGAGTCTATGAAATCCTGTACAATAGAAATGACAGCATCAGGATAACTCAGAAAATAATTCATACTTAGAAGAATTTCTACAGGTTATGATGGCAATTGTCGAGCCAGGATAACATAATTTACAGTATTACATCATAATTAAGGCTGAATCAACATGCCCTTTGATGATATATTACTATGTTAATGGAAAGCTATTTTTCCAGGATCAGCCACCAAATTAATTCATGTGTTTATTTCATTTACTCATTCTATAGTTCTCCCCTCCAGTTTTCTCTAAAGTCAGAAACTATAAGCCTGTATCTAAACAAAAGTTCACTTTTCATACTAATCCTAACTATGAATTGTTTAATGAACATTTAAATGGTGACATCTTTTCACTTACAGCCCAGAAGAAGAATCTTCCTCATCTTCAAGTGATGAGGATGAAGATGACAGAAAACAAACTGATGAATTATTAGGAAAAGTTGTATGTGTAGAAACTGTTAGTACGGATAAAAAGAAAAATATTTGCTTTCCAGCTTTGGTAAGTACTTACTTTCTGCATCATTTAAATTTTTTTTTGAAAAGATAATACAATCCTAGAAATAAGATTGCAATTTTAGTTGCAATCTTTAATAAATTAGTCCTTTGATACAAAACAAATAAATGCAGAATAGCACATATATTATTATATATGTAGGAGACTACATCGATAAAGGCCTTATTTTAACCTTTTGATGCTTAAATTGTAAATGTGTAAATTGGTATGTACTCGGTATAGAGTGTATGTTTATGAAAAATGGAACTCTACCTTCTCATTTTCTTTGTTAAATACTAAATACACACTATTAACATTTTTTGCTGTTGGACCATCAAGCTACGTAGACAATTTGAAAAGGCAAAATCTGCTGTATTATGATACAAAACTTATATTTTTGTTGAATGCTTATATTCAGGGATGGTGTAACCTGGGATGCTGGGATGCAAATAGTAGGATGAACTTTTAGGATTGTGTTGCAGATGCAATCCCAACAGAAATGACTTCATGCATATACCATACACAGAGATAGTGTGAGGAGGCCCTTGAAACAGGTGCAATAATTACTGGCTTGCTTGTGGTTTTTCCATGGTTAAAAACAGATGCTGAGTTAGGCAAAGGACTTTTCTTATGTTTTAGATTATTATGTAATTATAAGAGGGTGTTCATAGTGCCCAGAAATGTATTAAATCCTGGCAGAAATATCATATGCATTTGAAGGTTGGCATATGTTGAATTGGCATACTAACATACCTTTATTTGTGTCTAACTTCCACTTCTGCACCATCCAGAAAAGTAGAGAAATAATAATAATAATAATAATAATAATAATAATAATAATAATAATAATAATACCAGGACTTAAAAATCGAAATCCAACGATTATGGCACAAACCAGCAGTGGTAATTCCAGTGGTAATCGGCACACTGGGTGCTATTCCAAAAGCACTGGAATTACATTTAAAACAGATAAAACTTGACAAAATCACCATCAGTCAAATGCAAAAAGCTGCACTGCTTGGATCTGCACGTATATTACGAAAATATGTTACGACGTCCTAGGCCCCTGGGTGGGGCCCGACTAGTAATCAATGCCAAATCCGGCAAAATAACTGGCCGCTGTGATACAATCGTATAATAATAATAATAATAATAATAATAATAATAATAATAATAATAATAATAATAATAATAATAATAATAATAATAACAACAACAACAACAACAACAACAATAATAATAATAATAACAACAACAACAACAACAACAACAACAACATACTCAGCTGCTGTAAAAAAATCGCGCAGACTGATTATAAATTGCGGCACAATTCAGTAGCACAAATGATCCACTGGAATTTGTGCAAAAATTATATTAAAACAACAACAAACTGGTGGGAACATAAGCCAGAAAAAGTCACCGAAAATCAGATGGTCAGATCCTATGGGATTTTCGTATACAAATGGACAAAATACTGGCGCATAACACACCAGACATCACACTGGTTGAGAAAAATAAGGTTACAATCATAGACATCACAATACCAGGTGATAGCAAGGTCAACGAGAAGGAACATGAAAAAAATTGCGAAATACCAGGACCTAAAAATTGAAATTCAACGATTGTGGCACAAACCAGCAGTGGTAATTCCAGTGGTAATCGGCACACTGGGCGCTATTCCAAAAGCACTGGAATTACATTTAAAACAGTTAAAACTTGACAAAATCACCACCAGTCAAATGCAAAAAGCTGCACTGCTTGGATCTGCACGTATATTACGAAAATACATTACGACGTCCTAGGCCCCTGGGTGGTGCCCGACTTTTAATCAATGCCAAATCCAGCGAAACAACTGGCCGCTGTGATACAATTGTATAATAATAATAATTATTATTTGCTGAATTTTGGAGAAGTAGATACTGTAAGAGTCTTTTTTCTTCTTCACTTAACATCAGGGTTTGGTGAGAGGGAATTCCACTTAAAGGAATGCAGTTTGTTTTTTTCTCTGAAAAGCAGGCAAAAATAAAAGAAAATAGCCCTCTGCTCAAACTCATGCTGCAGCCAGAGGCAGACAACCTCTTTTCTCTCAATCAACACAGGGCTTTTAGGAAAATAGAAGCTGCAATGCCTCAAGTTTCTTCTTTTTTTACTTCTCATATAAAAAGTATATATAAAAAGTAATAAAATTACTTTTCCCCCTCTGCTTGTCAGATGGCAGAGGATGATGGAGGCCAAGGGTTTTATTTTTCATGTAGGAAACAATTTAAGACCAGCACCTCCACCCAAATTACTTGAAATATATAAAGTACTTGGAAAAGGGTTTTTTTATATGCTGAATATCCATGCCAATAACAACCAGATGTGTAGACCTTACGATATGCATACATATACATTTTTGTGATCTCTTACATAATATTAAATAAAGTTTCTGTAATAATTAAATACATCTTTTTATTTCTTTACAGGTTGTTTGTCCAGATTGTAGTGATGAAGTTGCAGTAAAGAAAGATAATATTCTTGTTCGTTCTTTCAAGGATGGCAAGTTGTGAGTGAAAATGTTTGATTTAATTACTATTTGTCTAAATACTATGATGTAACTAAAAGAGATGGCAGATGGACTCAGATTTGTTTTATTCGTGAGAATGAAGGAGAGGGATAGAATGAACAAAATAATTTTGCATCCTGCCTTCTACTTCACAAAGAGTATGGATATATAAATACAGAAAACAATGTGCCATTTTGTGGTAATATTGAAGTGCATGGATAGAATATTTCTACAATTTAAATATTTTTTCTGCTGTAGTATTTCTAAAAAAGATGATGTTATTCCCTTGTACAATATGCTTGTAAATAATTATGATAATAACAAAGTGGTATTATTTTAATCAGTTTGAAAAGTGCCATACAGGTAGTTTTCTATTTACAGCCATAATTGGGGCCAGAATGTCCATTGTTGACTAAGGTGGTTGTTAAGTGGGTTGCATCCAATTTTATGACCTTTTTGCCAGGTTTTGCTTTGTTGCTAAGTGAATCACAGCAGTTGTTAAGTGAATCATATAATTTAAACAAATCTGCTCCCCCTTTTGAATTAAAATCATGGAGCTTTGCGGCTACTATATGATTTCAAGAAAAGTCAGCTGATTCTATTTCTCATTATCATTAGCATGTGGGTTATCCAGCCTAGGACCCCACGGTCCAATCATGTAATTTTTGGTAAAGTCCATTGAATTGAATTGACTTTAGTGTAGTTTGTTGTAAAGAAACCTATTTTGAAGTAGATGTAAATATAATTGTTCTACCAGGCAGTTATCTGTGTTTCCTCATTAGGAAAACTGGGTGTTCCCCTTCCTGTTTTTTCATTCTGAGTTTGGATTTATAGCTCTTATATTTTTATTCTTCTTGTTTAAGAAAACATTTTAGCACTGTTTAAAATTGCAGATCATAAATCTTAAATTTCCTTTTCTAGCAATAACTGACAAGATCTGCACAAAGTAGTTTTAAGGCATAAGGATTCCAAAGTACTTTTTAAAAAACAATCCTATTTGCTTTGTACTAGTAGGAGATCCACATTTTATGGATAATTAATATTAGAAGATTGCTTCATTTAAATGAAGATTGCTTTATTGTCAAAATACTTAAAATACTTATTTTTAAAAATACTGTTATCATAATTTGTTTAGCTCTTCAGTACCAAGGAAAGATGTACGGGAAATTAGTGAGTCTTCACCAAAACCTGATGCTGCATTAAAACAAGGTAAAAATTAACTTCAAAATTAGAAAGGAGGGACTGTGTTTATTCTCAGTTATAATTAGCTAGAAAAGAAACGAGTTAGGGTTAGACAAAACAGAATTCTGAAAAATGTTTCCAGCAATGTCAAGAATACCATGAGTCAATATTTTATTTTATTATTTTATATTTTATTTTATTTATTTTATTTTATTATTTTTTCTCTACCTTTCAATCAGAATTTCTTTACTTTTACAAGTGTGAACGTTGGTCTGCCTCCTACATTAGCATTGGAGGCAAGGGCCACAAAGAGTGCCTTATGGGAGAAAATAGATAGTATTGGTCTGAGACATGGAGAAAAAAATATCAGATGTCAAAATCTAAATATTAACCTTTTCCTGGATTGAGTGGATTGGGTTTTCTTTGTTTTTAAAACTGCATCATGCCTATTTTAGATTTTATGCTACAACTTTTATGTGCTTCCTGTCCCAAAATGACAGAAAATTATGCCAGCAGTTTTCAGTGGTTGTGCTGCCTACTTTCACCATTAAATAAAAGAGTAGTCTAGCAAACCTTGATACTGTATCTAAGTTTACTGCATAATTAAAAACAGAGAGAATCAATAGTAGAAATGAAGCTATAGCAATTAAAGAAATAAAACATTTTAATGCTTAAAAACAATTTGAGAAACTCATCTTTAAAGACCTTAAAAGATGATTAAACATGGCATGGTTAGTAAGTACAACTGAAAAAGCCATATTCCTTATTACTGTCAATTATACTTTAGGAAACTGAAGAATTTTAATTAGTAACTTGGAACTTTGTAATAAGGGATATTTTCATGGAATGAAGTATTTCTTCAGGTACTTGAGTCCCTATAGCCATTTAGAATTTTGTTCAGCATAATGAGGACATAGAAGAAACTCTGACTTAAATTAACTATGGATAAGAACTTACAAGCAAACTAGAAAATAAAAAACAAGTCAAACCAAGACTTACAGGTGAAACTCAAAAAATTACAATATCATGCAAAAGTTCATTTATTTCAGTAATGCAACTTAAAAGGTGAAACTAATATATGAGATAGACTCATTATATGCAAAGCAAAATAGTTCAAGCCGTGATTTGTCATAATTGTGGTGATTATGGCTTACAGCTCATGAAAACCCCAAATCCACCATCTCAGAAAATTAGAATATTGTGAAAAGGTGCAATATTCTAGCCTCAAAGTGTTCCACTCTAATCAGCTAATTAAGCCATAACACCTGCAAAGGGTTCCTGAGCCTTTAAATGGTCTCTCAGTCTGGTTCAGTAGGAATCACAATCATGGGAAAGAGTGCTGACCTGACAGTTATGCAGAATACCATCATTGACACCCTTCATAAGGAGGGAAAGCCTCAAAAGGTAATTGCAAAAGAAGTTGGATGTTCCCAAAGTGCTGTATCAAAGCACATTAATAGAAAATTATGTGGAAGGGAAAAGTGTGGAAGAAAAGGTGCACAAGCAGCAGGGATGACTGCAGCCTGGAGAGGATTGTCAGGAAAAGGACATTCAAAAGTGGTGGGGACATTCACAAGGAGTAGACTGAGGCTGGAGTCAGTGCATCAAGAGCCACCACACACAGACGGATCCTGGACATGGGCTTCAAATGTCATATTCCTTTTGTCAAGCCGTTCCTCAACAACAAACAATGTCAGAAGTGTCTTACCTGGGCTAAAGAAAAACAGACCTGTTCTGTTGCTGAGTGGTCCAAAGTTCTCTTTTCTGATGAGAGTGACTTTTGCATCTCATTTGGAAACCAAGGACCCAGAGTATGGAGGAAGAATGGAGAGGCACATGCTGCAAGATGCTTAAAGTCCAGTGTGAAGTTTCCACAGTCTATTGATTTGGGGAGCCATGCCATCTGCTGGTGTTGGTCCACTGTGCTTCATTAAGTCCAGGGTCAAGGCAGCTGTCTACCAGGAGATTTTGGACGAACTTTATGGGGATGCTGACTTCATTTTCCAGCAGGACTTGGCACCTGCCCATACTGCCAAAAGCACCAAAACCTGGTTCAATGACCATGGGATTACTGTGCTTGATTGGCCAGCAAACTCGCCTGACCTGAACCCCATAGAGAATCTACGGGGCATTGCCAAGAGAAAGATGAGAGACGTGAGACCGAACAATGCAGAAGAGCTGAAGCCCCCTGGTCTTCCATAACACCTCAGCAGTGCCACAGGCTGATAGCTTCCATGCCACGCCACATTGAAGCAGTAATTGCTGCAAAATGGGCCCAAACCAAGTACTGAGTACATATGCATGCTTATACTTTTCAGAGGTCCGATATTGTTCTATGTACAATCCTTGTTTTATTGATTGCATGTAATATTCTAATTTCCTGAGATTGTGGATTTGGGGTTTTCATGAGCTGTAAGCCATAATCATCACAATTATGACAAATCATGGCTTGAACTATCTTGCTTTGCATGTAATGAGTCTATCTCATATATTAGTTTTGCCTTTTAAGTTGCATTACTGAAATAAATGAACTTTTGCACGATATTCTAATTTTTTGAGTTTCACCTGTACATTATATCTGCCTTGTTTAGAAACCCTTTAATTTTTTTAAAATTTAGACAAGCTATTGTCTTAATTTTAACAATCTGTTGTTAAACATTTTTTAATTTGTTCATTCACACTTTGTTCATTTGACTCATTCATACAGTTAAATAGAAGAAGAAAAACCCATATTAAGTCTTTAAGGGAGGTCATTCTATTTTCCAGGGCGCTGCTCTGGAGAGTCCAAAGAAGGGGTTAAACACAGCCAATCTGCCCAGAACTGAATTGAAAACTTTAAGCCACGCCTCTGGTGCTGACTCTCCCCAGATTTTTTCAATTCAGCTAGCCCAGTGGACGCGCTTTAAGATTTTCTCCAGTTCTAAGATTGATTCCTTGGACTCTCCAGAGGAAGAATAATTTTTTAAAACAGTATATTTAAGGATTTTTAGAGCAGGCTGGTGAGTTTAAATTTAAGTTTGTTTTTTTCCCTTTTTAATTGGGTTTTTCTCACCCTTTCGGCTCTCCTGGAGTCCGGGGCTTTGCTCTGGCTCCTAGAAGCCGCAGGCAGCTGTTGGGGGAAGCGCGTGGGTCGGAGTGCCGACGCCAGTGCTGTTGGGGCACCCCTACTGGGGGCCGATTCCCGCTGGAAGCCCTCCGTTGCAATTTGTGCTTCTAGCAAGTCAAATTGCTGCGTGGGCTTCCAGGGCAGCCATTTTGGCTTCTTCCCTCTTTAAATTTGGCACGCAAAGCTCCGGTCATTCTATTCTGATAAAATTAATTTATTTACAGCTTTTGATCAGGCGTTAGAGTTCTGTAAAAATAGAACTGTTCCTAGTAATTGGAAGACTGAGTTGAAAGAAGAAAGTTCCAGTAGTGAAGCAGAAGAAGAGGATGAAGATGAAAAGGACAAAGAAGATAATAGCAGTGAAGAAGAGGCAAGTATAATCTTATAGTGTAATAAGTTTGTATTGCACTGCATGTGTCAAAATTTGTATTTCTAAATCTTGCTAGTCATTTCTGTCAAGCTTCTTACAAGCAGTAGTGAAAATCAGTATTTGATCAAGGGGAAATTTGGGGAAATTCTCTGTCACTTGGAGAATATTCAGGAAATATCTTGAATAACAGAAGGAATATGTAAATATAGAGCTGATGAAGTCATCATTGCAATCATGGTTATGAATTGAGGTCTTGAATTATCAGCAAATATTTATCAGATTGAAATCCACAATAAACCATATTGTTTTTTAAAGGAGAAAATTTTATTCCCAGTTCACAGCTTTAATCAAATAACATTCAACAGATTAAATTGCATTTAGTCAGATGTAATTGTACCAGAGTGTTCATTTTGGCACTCTAAAGCTTCAGTCCTGTAGGAGCTTTCCTAGGAGTAATTCCAAGAAAGCAATGCTAATTTCTCAGTAGAACTTCATAAGATTGTAATTTTTGTATGTATTAAATTTTCTATATTTTCCCACAGTGGAAATCTCCAAATATTTTGAAATAAAATAGATTTGAAAAAAGAATATTAGTTTAAAGATAAAAAATAATATTGAAATTTAGAGTAAAACATAATAGTATGAAGATGATATTTTATTTCCTTGTTGGTAGTTTTTATGTGTTTTCTTTATTTACTTCATTAGGAAGAAATAGAACCCTTTCCTGAAGAAAGAGAGAACTTTCTGCAACAACTCTATAAATTCATGGAAGATAGAGGTGAGCATTTCATTAGGTTACTGTACAGCTTGTTTAATTGAGAATTAAATATAGTTATGAATCACATTGCTTTTCATTCCTGGTACTTGAGGGTGTTCCTTTTTAAGATTTGCATTCTTAGTTAATAAAGTGTATAGGAATCAAAGGTAATTACAAATATTTTAGTATGTAGTGTTACAAGGCAGCTTACTGTTAAAGTTACATTTTAAAGCATTAATTTAAAAGACTATGTTTTTTAAAAAACCCTCTCAAATGTATTTATATAATATGTGCACAACTTCTAGGTTATCAAAACCAAGAGTGGCCCACCAAGCAGTACTGTTACCTATCAAGTGACTTTTCCCCAATTGTTGCAGATCTAAGCAGGAAACTAAAATAGATGATCCTTTCTAGTGCCTATATATGACAAATAAAGAATTATGGGGGCAGGAAGGAAAATCATCCATGCAATTCCAATTTCTTCCTCTTCCCATGATCCATGCAATTCCAATTTCTTCCTCTTCCCATGATCCATGCAATTCCAATTTCTTCCTCTTCCCATGATCCAGATCAGATGGGATGTTGGCAAGAATATTGTAGGACAAATATGAATTCTCTGGTTATTTGCCAGATGCACTTTAGCAAACACAGGATGTTAGCCAAAATTTCCAGTAACACGACTTTGTGTTTGTTTTGCAAAGGCTTTTATCATAAGGTATCTTATTAAGTGCTGCTAAGCTCTATTTTGTTCTGACTACCTCTGGGCCTTATAGGTACAAGCTTCTGTAATTATTTGGAAAATTATTTTATAATATTGTTATGTAGTTTAATTGGGAATCAAAGCTTTAGTTGAATTCTCTACACATTTATTTTTAATAAGTAGCACCAAACTTGGTTGTGTTTATTATTGGCTAAATATGCATAGAATATATGTTACATGATATTGTGTGAGACTAAAGTTTTAAATTGATTTATTTTCAGTAACATTAATATGAAGACTTCTCACCATGCTCAAGCACTTAATTCAAAATTGTTTCTTTCATAGGGACTCCTATTAATAAACGACCTGTCCTTGGATATAGAAATTTGAATCTCTTCAAATTATTCAGACTTGTTCATAAACTTGGAGGATTTGATAATGTAAGTACTATAAACTATTGTAAAAAGAAAAAAATAACAATCTAAAATAATAATAGTGCATTTTACACAGCTATAAAAAGAGTTGTACAGAAGATGAGAACACAACTTTTAAGTGCAGTTGGGTATATTTGTTTTTCTTATGGAAAGAATGTAACACAGTATTTGAATAACATTTTCCCACTTGTGCTAGATGCATTTATAGAGATAACTGTATAACGTGTGAAATTCCAGTCAGTTCTTTAGCTGGTGTTGGCCTTCATATGCATTGAGTTCTTCCCAAGAACCTAGGATATTGTAATAGTAGTGACCTTTTGAAAATGACATGTGGAAATTTTGTCAATGTGAATATTTGCTAAATGCTGATAATCACTGGGACTGCTTCATGATTTTTCTATATATAATCTACAGTAATGCTTTTATTGCCACTAGTTGCCTCTAACCATTTGATGATCTAACTATGTGGCAATGAATTGAAGACCTTTTTATAATCAATCTAAACCACACGTACATTGTTTTTTGACTTTTGCAATTCTCCAGAATCATTTTATCAATCAGAGGGTGATCTTTTGTTTTTCCTTTTATTTCCTTACTATTCTACTTAAAAATTGTTTATTTTCTTCTAAATATTGAATGATTGTGAGTAATATAAATATATAAATATAACCATAAGCCAAGACCAAAACTTCTTGTTGGCCTATAGTTCCTATGTTGTCTCTTTTGCTGGTTTTTTTTAAGAATCAGCTAGGTTTTGTCAATTATTAATAAGCTGGTGATCTCTCCTTTTTGCAATACTGCATTAAGATGTTTACCTATAATTGGATGCCAGGTAGTCAGCTATTTGAGGCAATTCTTTAGCTTGTTTGCAGAGGGTGCTATTATTGTTATTAATTATTATTATAAATATTCCAACAGCAACCTTTATTTTGTTTACCAATATCCAAAATTGACATTGTACATTAGTGAATTATTATATATAATGTAATTTATGATATTGATAGTTAATTGATACTTTCTTTAAAATATTAACTAAACAAATGATAGAATTGCAATCTAATATACAGGTAATCCTCGACTTATGACCACAATTGAGCCCAACATTTCCTTGGAACAACAAACAGTTGTTAAGTGACTTTTGCCCCGTTTTACTTTTTTGCCACAGTTGTTAAACAAATCACTGCAGTTCTTAAGTGAATCATGCAGTCATTAAGCAAATCTGGCTTTGTCTGTTGAAAGCTGGCTGCGAAGTTTACATATGGTGATCACATAACCTCACCACTCCGCAAATGTTATAAATTCACACTGGTTGCCAAGCATCCATATTTTAATTCTGTGACTGTAGAAGTGATGCAACATGCATAAGTGTGAAAATCGGTTATAAGTCAACTTTTTCAATATCTTTGTAACTTTGAACGGTCACTAAACAAATTGTTGTAAGTCAAGGACTACTTGTATATCATTTACTGGAAAAATAATTACTATGCTTGTGGAAGTCCATTCATAAATTTTATTGAAAAGTGAGAAGATCAAGACATTTCAAAATGTAAGTTGTTTTATGGTTTAGATTTCACTTTTGATAGCTTAATGATTCTGTTGAGGAGGTAAGGCTTGCTTGTGTATCTAAAAATAATAATCTGCAAATATAGAGTAGATTAAAGGTAAGATTCTTAAGAATGTGATTAAAATGGATAACATAAGTGGTTTACTGGATGTAATGCTAACATCACAATTTGTGAAGTAGGGCTTGCATGGATTAATTTAAAGCAGTGAAATGACTACTAAGTGGGATTTAAAATGGCAGCTCCAATGATCATTTGCAGCTATAATGTATTCCGTATTAATAAATTAATTAATTTAAAAACAATTCTGAAATTAAGAATGACATATTTTTACCTATAGAAATGAAAACCTATTTTACACCCTACAAAATCAGAATTTATTTTAATTATCTATAAAATAGATGCTTGAAATAAATGTTAATTCATGGTTACCAATTCATTGATTAATTTAAAATGGAGCTTGGTAATGACTTACAGTCAGATCCAGAAATATTGGGACATCGACACAAGTCTAACATCTTTGGCTCTATACACCACCACAATGGAGTTGGAATGAAACAAACATAATGTGCTTTAACTGCAGACTGTCAGCTTTAATTTGAGGGTATGTACATCCAACTCAGGTGAACGGTGTAGGACTTACAGCAGTTTGCATATGTGCCTCCCACTTGTTAAGGGACCAAAGGTAATGGGACAATTGGCTTCTCAGCTGTTCCATGGCCAGGTGTGTGATATTCCCTCATTACGCCAATTACAATGTGCAGATAAAAGGCCCAGAGTTCATTTCAAGTGTGCTATTTGCATTTGGAATCTGTTGCTGTCAACTCTCAAGATGAGATCCAAAGAGCTGTCACTATCAGTGAAGCAAGCCATCATTAGGCTGAAGAAACAAAACAAACCCATCAGAGAGATAGCAAGAACATTAGGCGTGGCCAAAACAACTGTTTGGAACATTATTTTTTTAAAAAGGAATGCACCGGTGAGCTCAGCAACACCAAAAGACCCGGGAGACCACGGAAAA
The DNA here is from genome assembly GCF_964273705.1 of Natrix helvetica. NCBI lineage: Eukaryota > Metazoa > Chordata > Lepidosauria > Squamata > Natricidae > Natrix > Natrix helvetica. Next base: position 220,420,533 of record NC_138552.1, on the reverse strand, counting down.
CAATTGTGGTGGATGACCGAAGAATTCTTTCCCTGGTGAAGAAAACACCCTTCACAACAGTTGTCCAGATCAAGAACACTCTCCAGGAGGTAGGTGTATGTGTGTCAAAGTCAACAATCAAGAGAAGACTTCACCAGAGTGAATACAGTGGGTTCACCAGAAGATGTAAACCATTGGTGAGCCTCAAAAACAGGAAGGCCAGATTAGAGTTTGCCAAACAACATCTAACAAAGCCTTCACAGTTCTGGAACAAGATTCTATGGACAGATGAGATCAAGATCAACTTGTACCAGAGTGATGGGAAGAGTATGGAAAAGGAAAGGAACTGCTCATGATCCTAAGCATACCACCTCATCAGTGAAGCATGGTGGTGGTAGTATCATGGCGTGGGCATATATGGCTGCCAATGGAACTGGTTCTCTTGTATTTATTGATGATGTGACTGCTGACAAAAGCAGCAGGATGAATTCTGAAGTGTTTTGGGCAATATTATCTGCTCACATTCAGCCAAATGCTGCAGAACTCATTGGACGGCGCTTCACAGTGCAGATGGACAATGACCCAAAGCATACTGCAAAAGCAACCAAAGAGTTTTTGAAGGGACAGAAGTGGAATGTTATGCAATGGCCAAGTCAATCACCTGACCTGAATCCCATTGAGCATGCATTTCACTTGCTGAAGACAAAACTGAAGGGAAAATGCCCCAAGAACAAGCAGGAACTGAAGACAGTTGCAGTAGAGGCCTGGCAGAGCATCTCCAGGGATGAAACCCAGCGTCTGGTGATGTCTATGTGTTCCAGACTTCAGGCTGTGATTGACTGCAAAGGATTTGCAACCAAGTATTAAGGGAAAGTGGGAGGCACATATGCAAACTGCTGTACACCGTTCACCTGAGTTGTATGTACTTACCCTCAAATTAAAGCTGACAGTCTGCAGTTAAAGCACATTGTGTTTGTTTCCTTCCAACTCCATTGTGGTGGTGTATAGAGCCAAAGATGTTAGAATTGTGTCGATGTCCCAATACTTCTGGACCTGACTGTAGATATAACATATATTATTTGATAAGGTAAGAATATTGTTCCATTGATAGGAAGAAAAGTCTTAATTTAAATTGTAATCAATGGACATAACAGCCAGTAGAATTGGCTGTGTCTTCTTGAAGCACCCAGCACACCTTTAGGCAAAAAATTCTGGTTTTTGTTTATTTTGGAGAAGGAAAGGTTAGTCATAGCTTCTCCAAATAATTTGTAACTCCAGCTTTCAAACAACAGAGGAATGATATATAAAAGGGAAGTAGTTAGTCATTTAATATAATTGGTTAAAATGCCCTTTGTTATAACAAAGGCCATTTTAAGTAATTATATTAAATGACAAAGCAACAAAGATGATTACAGGACTGGAGACTAAAACATATGAAGAGCGGTTGCAGGAACTGGGTATGTCTAGTTTAATGAAAAGAAAGACTAGGGGGGACATGATAGCAGTGTTCCAATCTCAGGAGTTGTCACAAAGAAGAGGGAGTCAAACTATTCTCCCAGGCACTGACAAGAAGCAATGGGTGGAAACTAATCAAGGAGAGAAGCAACTTAGAACTGAGGAGAAATTTCCTGACAGTTAGAACAATTAATCAGTGGAACAACTTGCCTCCAGAAGTTTTGAATGCCCCAACACTGGAAGTCTTTAAAGAAGATGTTGGATAGCCATTTGTCTGAAACAGTATAGGGTTTCCTGCCTAGGCAGGGGGTTGGACTAGAATACCACCAAGGTCTCTTCCAACTCTGCTATTGTATTGTATTGTATAAATGTTACTATAATTAAAGCTGTTGAATCATTAATAACAAAGCTAAAAATATTTAACTTTCATGTAATATTTGAGGAACAAGCAAGATTATGTAAATGAATTCACATAATTCTAATTTTTAGAATTCTAATATTGGCGAAAAATAAAAAAAAGTTTGTTTCTGGTCAGTCTCATCAGTCTGTTCTGCTATCTACTGGCACACTGTTCCTGTATAACATAGATATCAGTGGATTCTGGTGATATGTCTCACTAAACTGTATATCTTAGGCTACCTTTCTTTTATTCCAAGCCACTTTAACATTTATTTGGGTAATGTCATCTGCCACAGGAAAGCTGAAGCATGAAAAAATTAATAATCCTAGTTTTCTAATTAATTTAAAACATTTACGTATATTGCTGTACATCTTATAAAAAACTCTGAGTGGTTCACAATGCCAAAATAAAAGCAGTATGTATCAACAATAAAATAACACACAACACAACAAAACAAAGAACAACAATAAAGTCCTGTCACTATAGCTAAACGTTCCCTTGTAGCCCAACAAATTTGTCCCATGCCAGTTTCACCCTATCCCAGCACTTGGAGGGGGGGGGGGAACTTAAGTGAATTTCGTAATTCACTCCGTAAAAATACGGAGGCCTATTGGACCTCCGTTCCATTGTGCAGGAGCTAATATGGAAAAGGCATACTTCTTAGATCCCATGTGATTGCAACATTTAAGGGAAGGAACCAAAAGCATGCCTACACTATCCGATCTGGTGGGGCAAGCAGATGTCTTCAGAGAGAGGCAGTCCTATAAATAAATTGTCCTTTATTCAACGTAGATGTAATTTTTTTGATATAGTAGACAATATAGATAGTCCACTTATAAACTTGTTTCATCCCTTTCCCCCTCTATTCTAGAGCATTTCTAGGATAGGGCAATTCATATTTGGAAAGGGCTAGCTATTCAAGTGAAGAGAAAGAGACAATTCCATCATATGTCCTTACACTTGTACATATGTTATACCTCTCAAGTGCATCTCTAGTGAACAGACTTGCGCAGATAAAATAAAATTTCTGTACCTCAAAGCAATAAGAAAGTATTTCTTTACATCAAATTTTTTCTTCAAATTTCAGACCTTGTAGAATGAGTTACTTTAATCATCAGGGTGTTATTTATTTAAGCCTAAAGGCTATTCTTATGATATTTTACAGATTGAAAGTGGAGCTGTTTGGAAGCAAGTATATCAGGACCTTGGTATCCCCGTCTTGAATTCTGCTGCTGGATACAATGTCAAATGTGCTTACAAAAAGTAAGTAATTAATATAACACTGAATGCTTCAGTTTGACAGTAATTCATTTAGTGACCACTTGAAATTACAATGGCACTAATAAAAAGTGCCATGTCCATTTTTCACGCTTATGACCATTGCAACATCCTCACGGTGATCAAAATTCAGACTTTTGGCAAATGGCATGTATTTATGACTGTTGCAGTATGCCAGACCCACGGGATCACCTTTTGCAACTTTCTGACAAAGGCAATGCCAGATTCACTTAACAACTCTGTTACTAAATTAACAACTGCAGAGATTGACAACTATGGCAAGAAAGGTCATAAAATGGAGCAAAATTCACTTAGCAACTGTTGCTTAGTAACAGAAATTTTGGGCTGACTTGTGGCCGTTAAGTTGAGGACTGCCTGTTTTTTATTTTAAAGCTGCCCTAGATGTTTCCACATGTTTTTAGGCTTTTATTAATCTCAGTCTTAAGCCATCCTTAAGCCATTTATCTGAACCTTTTGTGATTCATTCCTAATCTACTATAATTTCACTTATGAATTCATATCATCGAAGTGTAATTGTAAAGCAAACCAATGCAAACTGATTTTGCTTGTTGTCATTTTTTAGATATCTCTATGGCTTTGAAGAATACTGCACATCAGCTAATGTTGAATTTAAAATGGCACTGCCAGAGAAAACACCAAGCAAACCCTGTAAGGAGCATGAACAAGAGGTGAAAAAGCAGGAAGAAGTTGAGCTAAATATAAAAGAAACAAAGGTGAAAAATGAAGAAAAATATGACGAAATAACGGCAATGAACAAACAAGACATACTAACGGAGAATGAGAATGAAAAAAAAGAAAATGATAAAACCTCTTCTTTGGTAAGGGCTCCCCCTCCCCCCCAAAAAAAGTTTGGTTTTAGTGCAAAAAAATATTTTATTAAACATCTCAGGAAATGAATGACATTTGCAGAGTAAAGAGCTTCAACTTATTTGGACAAAATAGATCTTTGGAGGATTTATTAGTCAAAATATTTACACTTCTGAATAAAAATTAACTTTTAAGAGAAACACTTTCATAAGGCCAAATCACAGATTATTTGTGTCTTTATCATCTTAACAATTCTTTTAAAATGTTATTTAGGACCTTTTGGATTCCATCCTACCTGCACAAATTATATTCATGTGATATATTTAAATGTGGATACATTTGCATAATTTATATTTGATTGGTGTTATACTTTTTAGATAATGTAGTATCATAGATTGTAACATTTTTTCTGTTCAAAGTTAAAAAAGGGGGGGAAAGTAAAAATGCAGCTTTTAAATTAGAAAAGATTTGGGACTTGGAATTACTTCATTAATTTAATCTTGCAGTTGTTATTTATGTTTAGCAAGACAAATATTAATCACAGCATGATGTTACTGTGTAATCAACAACTAATGTATCATACTAATGATACTTGCAGTACAAGTGAACACGTAGTTTCTAATCTGGTACTTTAATACCATTCCAAACTAGATCTCAAAATATCATTTGGGCTTTGGATGTAGTGTTATTTTTCCTGACTTTTCCCCATGTGTCCATCACCATACAACTAGGCCTTTATATACTAATTGAAATTTCACTTTCTACCAATAGAATTACTTGTATGGTAACTCTACTAATAGTAGTTTTAAACTTCTCCCTAAAATAGTTCACTTATTTAAGAATTTAATTTTTTTTTCTGGAATGATTCCTGCACTTCTCTTCCAGTGTGAGGAATACAAAAGAAGAACATGTCCTTGTTCTAGAAAATAACTAGCTAATATGGATATAATTATCCTTCTGGGCCTACAAGTTTTGAGAGAGAGACTATGAGTTCTGAGCCTTCCTTAGACATGAAAGCCAGCTGAGGGACTTTGGGGCCAATCACTCTTTTTCAGTTCAACCAATGTCACGGGATAAAAATGGGAGTATTTAGTATGTTTGTCATCTTCAGTTATATATTTAAAAAGGCAGAGTAAATAATAAAAATAATGCCAGCTGGATGTCTTTGGGCCAATCACTGAGCCCTAGAAAAGAAGGTACTGGCAACTGGCTTCTGAAAATCTTACCAAGAGAACTGTATGAAGTTGTCCTGGCACATGGCAGGAACCGAGAAGACAAAGACAAACTTTATAACACTTCAGGAGTCCTTGGTGCTTTCTGAGCTTGCTTGTTTTCTTGCAGACGTTTCATTACCCAAACTAGGTAACTTCATCAGTTCTAGTAAAGAGTGCTGTTTGTTCTCAGTTTATATTCTAGTGGCTTGCCTTGTCAGGGTTGGTGGAGCAACAAGAACCCCTCATGTCAACCCTGAGCTACAAATATTCTCCTTTATTAGTACTTCAGTGATGGCTGAGTGAGATACTTTGCAACTGTATGATGAAATCCCATTCATTATTTCAATCAGAAATGCCTCCAAAGTACTGCTGCTGATAATGAATTTGTTGTTGCATTAATATTGGGATAGAACAAGCAGCGTTCTATTTTGAAGATGATCATCAGTGATGTTATCCTGTTGAGTTCAATGAGCAATTACAATAACTGAATATTGACATATATTAATACTGATGTATCTTACAGGTGGTCCTTGTTTAATGATCACTCATTCAGCATACATTTGCACTTAAAATGGTGCTGAATGAATTGTAGATACAACCAGACCTTACAGCTGTGTCCCATAGTCATGGACCTACCCTGCTGGCTTCTCACCACCCAAGTCAGTGAGGAAGCCAGCAAGAAGTTGCAGTCACTTGAGGTCTTTGCTTAACAATCTACGAATTCCTTGTTTAACAACAGCAACTGTGACTTTTGGAACTGCTGTTGCTAAGTGGTGCACTTACATGTTTTTTTTATTTATACTTCATTTAACAATGGAATATCCTGTCTTAGTGCCATTAAACAAGAACTATCTGTATATGAATGATTTCTTTAAAACAACCTTTTCATCAAAAATAAGGGGAGATGTTAATATTTAAAACAGAGATATATATATTATTTTCTATTCCAAAGAATTGCTATAATTAACTGAAATTCTGAATTTCCTCTATTCCATTTGGATGTGAATGGGGCAGCAATTGAGTAGTAGCTTATTTAATGTTCATTCAGAAGACTCTAAGACTCTGAGCAGTCTTAAGACGCTTTTGTCTTTGAAGATTAGTCATTGCCTGGGAGGAGCCCCTTCCTTCCTCCCTCCCTCCCCTTTTCTAATCTTTTCTTTCCAATAAAACTTATCTTCTTTTCATGTTTTCTACCGTAAAGAGAGAAGGATAATCTTTGGATACAATCATTGCTAAGGAAGGATCAATTAGTTTTATAAAAGGATGTGTTATTTTGCAAGCAATTTTAATTTTGTCAAGTTTGCCGTGTTGGGGTAAAGGTTTACTGGTTATATATACAAACATACACGAGTGTAGTTACAATACCCATGAAAAAATAATTTTGCAACCAATTCTTATATTTATGAGCTTTGCTGTGTCTGTCTCTTTTAGTCACATATTCACCATTACAATCTGGTAGTATTGTCCTATGCTTGACTTGTGTCTATTCTCTCCCCCCCCCCCCCCCAAAAAAAAAAAGCCTAGGGATTGCTTAAACAAGCTATTTCTTCCTGAGCCGCTTTTGTTCACAGCAAAGCACATTCCCTAAAAAGTGCTAATCACAAGTTAACAAGCTTGTGACCTTAATTAGAGTTAAACCCCTCCCTTGCTGTCTGACACTGACAAAACCCTAATCAGATTCTCATTCAGGGCTTTTTTTGCCCCATGGATTCCCTGCTAAGAGTAATGAGTAGGCAACAGCTGGTATTAGCACATTCCTTTCAATGTGTACTCCCCAATAGTGCTGCTTAGTCACTTGTAATACCAATGAATGTAAAAAGAAACATCAGTTCTTTTCTTGCTAATTATCCTATCCCAGCGTTGGGATAAGCATTCCAAAGGGGAGCAGAATGAAGGAAAAGGGTTATATAACATTTGCCCATTTATCTGGTTTCCTTGTGAATCAAGTTTTGGAAGCACTTCTTGTCATTTGGGTCACTCAGCTGTTTTGAGTTGCATCTTCCTGATGCTATAAAGCAAAGGAAAACAAGTAAAATCATAAGCAGAGTCACAGTCATGTGATTTTCTCTTAGTGATTGCTTAGCTTAATTACCAAGTAGTCTATTCTGTAGCTCTTTTGATGATAGACTTCCGTCCTATTTCTTGCTTGAGGTCATGTACATCATCCTCTCTTAAAGATGCTGGGCAGGACACCAATTTGCAAGCAAATTTATTTCTAAACGTGCAGTTTTTCATACCTAACAATGAAGCTGATTCATAAGCCTACCCACAACACACCTTTCTTAAGAACAAAACATGAAAATGGACCCCTACTGTGGATGAATAGTAAGGATGTAATGTTAATTGATTGATGGATTTTGGTTTCTTTAATTATAAATGATAGCAGTGTTCCTCTTTCATATAGGGGATTAAAAAATGTTTTCAGGAGCCTCCAAATGACCAGGAGAAAGAGTTAAGAATAACCATAACAAATGATGAAATCAACATGGAATGTAAAGAAGACACAGAATGTAAAAATCTGGAAAACCAGAACACCATTCCAGAAACTGAAGAGAGAGAGATATCAAAGTAAGATTCTTTTATTTTCCTTAAATTCTGAGAGGAGCAAGGCTTTTTTAAAAACAGATTTAACAAGATGTAAATTTTTAAAAACTATGGAAGGATAGATATCACATTTCTTATCACCTTTCTGCCTTACTCAGAAATTTTTGCTGGATATAATTTGTATGGATATCCACTTTATTTGCATCTGTGTTGTAAATGAATTTTTATTCTGGTCTTTGATTAACAGAAATTCTGTAGTGTGAGAATCAAGAAATACAGCCTATTGATCTATTAGATTCAATAAGTCCTATGGATGATAGCAAGCCAGAAGAAAGAGATATGAACCAAAGTTTTTAGCTAGGATGATTTCAAAATTTACCAGAAATATTTGTAATCCTGTTGAGCTGTTGCTAACTGTGAAATATGTTTTTTGAAATATGCACTTGTATGGATTCATTTAAAACAGGAAGAATGAAACTGTTGGAAATGAGGAATTGAAAGTAATGTACGCAGGCGTTCACGGATAGTGACAGTGAAGTTGTGAAGCGTGTAAGTGGTTAGAAGAACAGTATAAAGGATAGGGTTAAAGATCAGCTCGGAGCCCTTCGATTTATAGCAGTCCTTGTAGGACTTGCTATTTGTCATTGGCCCATTGCAATGGCTTGTTAATGTAAGTGTATTACTACTATTATTTCTTTTATATCTATTCATTTCTAATGTTCCAAATTATTAGAAACAATAAACCTTTGGTCTTAAAGTAAGAATTATTGCTTGTGTTGTTGCCTTTGTTTCCTATTAGAATTTTCCTATGACAGTAGATATTAAGGAGATGGTTGAAGCATTTGCTGAAGTAGTTCTATTCATTCTTCCACTTCGCACTTATTGTGTTTGGCTGATCAGTATTTGACAGAATGAATGATTCAAGCAAAATCACTTGGAAATGTACATAGCAAGTATCTGTGATTTTGCTGTCATTTACTAGAGTAGAGAAATGTATCTTTAAGGCATTTAGATTTTGAGGAGGAAAGGACTCCCAGAACTAATGTGTAGGAGTTTTCTGTTCAAATTTTATTAGTAAGACAAGTGAGTTAATTTCTCAGTTAACTGCACTAACTGCCTTATTGAGAATTTCTATTACCTTTCCATAATTACATGTTTCCAGTGATTTTGTTGGTGGACTTATTAGATTGTGACAAAAACCTGCTAAGAAAATAGGGAGGTTAAGTAAAAGGAGCCTTTTAGAAAATGTAAGGAAGCACTGTAGATATGGAATAAACTTGAGAATCATTTTGGAAAAACTAAGTTGCCTTGCATACTTTACTTTAGAATTCATTAGCATATGCTACATTTGAATGTAAATGTTTTAACAATGTATCTGTAACCCAGGGTAATGTTAAATACAGTGAAACCTCAACTTGCTAAAGTTTGATAGACTTTACATGGCAGTTTATGTCATTAACAAAATGACGTCATTGTTTAAATGACATACTGCATATGACATAATTTGCATCATTAACATCACACAAATTACATAATTTGTGTCATTCATATAATGTTCTCACATAGGTGTGAATACAATAGATGCAAATGATATAATTTGTATAATTATGTAATGTCAGTGTGAAGATGACATAATCGAATTATGATTTATTTAATGGACATTTGTGAATAATGAATACTTTTCCCATTAAAATGAAGTTTCACTGTATATTGGTACTATACAAATGGTAATGTCTCTTACTAACCCAAAATGTGATGTGACTCACATATTTTTAGCTAATAAAAATATTAAATTGAATTTCAGCATTTAAAAAAAGTTATTTTACAGCTCTCAAGGCTTTAGAAAATTCTGGACATTACATGTAGAAATGTTGATTCTGCGTTGAGTTTCATTATCATACAAAGATCATGTTACCTATGCACCTAAAAGTCATGTGGTTGAAATATGCAGTGTCATTCTTTTGTTTTAGGATATTGGGGCAATAGAACTGCTCCAGAATGTTTATTTTTACGTCTTTGTGTGCGTGTGTGTACGTATGTGTATGTATGTGTAGGTGTGTGTGAGAGAGACAGAGAGATACAGATACATACAATTTACATTGTCAATGTAGTATTTATATGATGTTTTAGATGGGAAGATACTGGCTCATAGATCATGTTTACAACTCATGTTAACATAGAAAGCATTAGTGATTTGCTTTCAGTGTGCAGTTTTGTTCTACTTCAGTTTCATAGCTTGCATATATTGGTTGGCTGTTCAGTCCCCTAAGTATCAAAATGTACTGATGCCTTTAAACTTAAAAACCATTTTTGTGTCTGTGGATGGAACACTGCAAACACTGTGAGGATGTTTTTTCATCAAAGCTTCATTCTTATGCTGGTTAATGATGACAATAAAGTCTTTCATCATCAAAATTTATTCAGATATAGTTTTTGGTAATTTAAAAAAAAACAAGTTGAGAACCTGTTGCTAAACTGTTACAATATAAAATACAATTGTAAAATTATTGCCATTAGGTTTCAGATGTTTTCAGATGTTTTTACTCAATGCTTTCAGAATTTGACATTTTACATCTTTGTTGCAGCTTTATGAAAATATATAGGGGAATTCAAAGTTAGGCTTAGGCTGTAATACAATAAAAGCAAGCTTTTGAAACTACATAGCTATAAATATTCATTACTGAACCGAAGGTGCTTTTTCAAGAGGCAACTGGGCTTTCTAGTCCAGTTTCCCCTTAAAAAGCACCTTTGGGACAACGATGACCTGGATGACCAAGAATCTCCTTAGTCATTCATTACTGAATTTTGCAGAATTCTACTTGATGTGCCATATTAGATTACAGCATAAAACTACGGCTGTTCAAATTTTGTGATTAAATATATTTAATCTAATGGGATATAAAAGGATCCATTTTAAAGTTACTAAATGATTATCATAGAATAGAATGTTTCAAGGTTATATGTATATGTCTGCCTATCTGTCTGTCTCTGTCTCTATCATTTTATAGTTGCAGATGTAGATTTTTTAAAATCAGTTTACTAATCTGTGTTCATTTCTAACATTCGGCAACTCTGATTCATTAATCCTAACGTCTTCCCTTGTCTGTGCATCAGCAAGTTTGCTAATGCAGTGTGGAACTGTTACCTGTTGACTTATAAATTAGGAAGTTTAGACAAAGGTGCATTATTATGGGAAAGAGGGGTTTAGTGATTTAATGTAACATCTCTTAGAAGATATGACAATTTACTGAAACTAACATTGAAATATATCTGTAATTTCAGATACCTCTAAAATATTTGCTGGGAATTCATAAAAAACAGTATAAAATTTACTATCTCTATAATCTTTTAGTAACTGCTCCATTCTGGAAATTAATAATAGTATGTTTGCATTGAAGGGACTTATGAAGTGAAGTTTGTGTTACTCTGTTGCAATTAAATTTGTTGAAATTGCAAAATGTTCTTTACTACTAGTTTTTGAATATTGCCAGCATCTGCAGATTGACTTATTTTATTCTTTTACTCTGCATGGGCTGCATTTTAAAGGACAGCAACTTTTAACATGATGTGACCCGTATTTATTTAAGTCTGTTTTAAGGATTGGTTATATAATACTAGGTTCCTGCAGTGATATGCTTGGGAATATCCCTCCCTATTTCTTCTCTCATTTCTAGAAAATAATCACACACTCCCCATTTTAGCTGAGATTTTAATCCGCATGTTTGTACCAATGTTAAGTATAGTTAATACTAGAGCTTAACAAATTCTGATGATTTTCATAGTTCAAAGTCAACAAAATAAGGTTAACTTTATTAATGAATTAACCTCCCCCCCGCTCCCAACACATAGCAGATTAGTGCCAAACCTCTCGGCAATAACCGAGAGGGAAAATGAGCAGTCAAGGAACAAGGGTTTTTTGAGTTTTGATTAGATGAAATAAAATATGTAATTTATGTAAGTGCACACGAATTTCAGTAAATACTCTAGTTTCAAATGTGAGTCTTATATACCAGCAATTGTTACATTGTTGCCTTTTTCCTGCCCTTCCAATGAAGCAAGGAGGAACTCTTTTTTTCCCAAGGAAACATGGAGGCCTATGCTAGAGCATTGCTTCTGCAGTGGCTGTTAACTTCATTATAAGTTTTACAATGAATTATAATTCCTATTAGACAGCACATGTCCCATTGGATCATTATTTAGGAGATTTTTCCTTACCTAAGAACAGAGAAACAGAATGATCAAGGGTGAGCAAAAAACCTGAGGGAGCTGGAGCAACTTCAGATTTCCTGCTAGCTTCCCCTTTGAGTTTCCTTGTGAGAAGTTGGCAGGGAGCAACTGAAAACTCTCCCTCCCTCGAATAAGAAGGCAGTGATGGCAGACTTTGTCCATGGCACCAACATCACCAGAAATACTACATTGTACAAGGCAGGGATTTTGCTTCACACACACTCTCTCTCTCTATTGAGGTCCTGTTATTGGACCTTCAACACCTACTGAAGGGTATTGGTGTGTTGAATAACTCTCACAGTCATTAGTGTTTGCCACATGTTCATTTGATCTTCCCTTGTCTCCTCATTCTGTACCTTTGTGATTCTGGAGACATACAGCCCTTTCATCTTCATTTCTCCTCCTCCTCATTGCATTCCAATGACATTTGATTTCATCTCTTGACCATGATGTTCCTGTCTCTTTCCACATGGCATAATTATGCTAATAAATTTTTTTAACCAAAATGTCATATGTTGCCTTTCTGACCTCAGAACAACGTAGAATATCTGCTGGCTTTTCCATGGAGTTGTAGGAAGTTGTCAAGAGACACTTTAAATATAGGATCATGTGAACTCCTAGGGATTACAGCAGACTGGTAGCTGTCTAGCTGATTTCCCGTGGCCAGAGGAGGAACTGGTCTATACTCAGTTTCAGAGTAGAAAGTAGCTGAAAAATGAAAGGGGGTGGCTAATATATATGACTGGCACCAGAGTTTAGTACTATATAGATTATGACCCACCCAGAGTTGGGCAATTATATAATTTTTTAAACAAACAAACAAACAGGCAGACAGACAAAAAAACAAATGTAAGAACACATTCCCAAAATCAGCATGACCAAGCTTAGAGTGGCATGTATATTTAGCAGCTAAAACTTGAACTGTTCAGTTTTAATTGACTACACTTGTGTGAACGTAATGTGAGTTTAGTAAACAGAGGTTTTGTGGCTTCCAATTCTAAATCATGCCTGGCAAGATGCCAGAGTTGGATTTTGTTTTAAGTGCAATAAAATACCTTGCACATTAAGTTATAACTTCTCCTTCTCCCTTTCTCCCTCTCTTCTCCTCCTAGAATAATTTATATCCTTATTAATGTAAGAATATAGCATTCCCAACTGGCGCATTGGGTGTTCCATTCTTCCCTTACCATGGCATCATATTTTCCTAAAGTCCGCATTCATTATTATTATTATTATTATTATTATTATTATTATTATTATTATTATTATTATTACAAATCCATACATGCTTCTGAAATGCACTGTAGTGCAATTGTGCAATTGTGGTTTTGGCTTTAATAATGCAATCAATTGCCTTTTATATAATGACTGTACTTTATTAGTCTCTGAAATGCAGTAAGAGATTTAGGATTGTACTGTGAGCTTTACTGACAATTTTCTGTTTGCATGTAGCTTTGGAGAAAGGAACTGTAAAAATTTAAAGCAAAATATTTTTACTTTGCACTTAGAAAAATGTTCTTCATGTTTATATGGAATCAAGTCTTGAATTACGTCACTATTTTGTTTAAATTTTTATAAATGGTTTTCATGATAGATTTTTAGTTAAAATAATATTTGGAGTCAGAAGAAAAGACAGCTAACAACAGTATTTTCTGTCTAGTTAACTATTAAACTTATAAAATAAGGCTGTATTTGTTAAAATATATTTTGAAAGATAGGTTTATTTGATAATTTCTTTTAAAAAATTATGGTTTGAGTTGATTATGTCATGACAGAATTCAAACTAAAGACAAAGGGTTAGGGATTATTGTACTAAGTGAGAGATTTAAATGTATTAAAATAGCATTTTCTTTGAAAGTGTATAATGTGAAGTCAGCATATCTATAATAAATAACAAATTATTGAAATCAGAATATTTCTATTTTTGCAAACTCGTTTTTATTTGCAAAAATAAATTTGGTGACAAAAGTATCTGAGCAGCATAACATACAGAACAATCTTCTGATGAATTATGCTAATACCAATAGGATCATATTGACTTTTTCCAGATATTGTTGTTGATTATGCTTTGTATGAACTGATGAAACTTCATGGGATACATTTTAAAATATCCAAGAAGGATAGTCATCTACTAGAATATAAAAGATTAAAATATGTCACTGGATTTACCTCATTAATTTGCAGAACAGTTAAATGCTTCTTTCTGTGTATTCTTGCACATATGAGAGACAAGCTAAATAGGTAATTTTTTTATAATGTTGGAATGTTGACTTATTGAGCTTCTGTTGAACTTTGCTGACAGACATATTCTTGGGAGGAATTTTGTGGCAATTGATATTTTTCCTTTTCCAAATAGTGTAGAGTTAACATGTTGGCATGATAGGTGGGAGACCCAAATTCTTATCCACTCGCTGCCATTGAAGTTTATGAGTGGCTAGTGACTCTTTCTCTGACCAAGAGAAAAGGTGCCTGTTATAGAGAAAAGTAGGTCTTCTACAATTTTAAGGTACAAGTGCATGGCAGATTATAAACACTTATTGTTATAGGAATCCTTCTAGAATTGATGGAGAATTCTTTTGCACACTTCATTAATACCAAACATATACAGTTATGGTCAAGAAATATGTGCCTTCATTTCCAAAGAATGTTCTAATATAGTTCCTTTTGTTACTGCTTACTGGATTATTTCATTTTCCTATTCTGAAGGTTAAATCTCAGATTTTCCTTAATATTTACCTTATTTGCTTCAAATGATTTATATACGGGTCCTGCTTACATTCTCATCTTTCTTTGCAATCTTATTGCTATACTGAACTCTGATTCTAATGCTGTAAAGCTCTAAGCTGTGGTTCACTGCTCTCTAAGACTACAACTTTTGCATTTTTACTTATGTAAAAAAAAATACACATCAGTTTTAAGAAACATGTTTAAGAGTTGTGGATATCACCTGCTTGTATTAGATTTATCAAAGTTGAAATCCAAGAACATGATCTTTTACTTGGATGCAGACATGACAAAATAAATTTCCTCAAAGCCATACTGGACTTTTCTTCTAAAGACTTCTATCTCAAGATGTTCAATACTTCACTTCCTATCTATAATTCAGGATTTTCAATTTGGAGATAGGTTGCTTGGTCCTCATATTACAGCAATCTGTTTAAAAACATACAATATGTATGTATTCTTAACCATTCAGCTTTTCCTTGAAATGAACATTCTTGATTTTAGTTACATCTTTGTATCTTCCATCTATAATTGCTAATCACTCTTTATCACTCAATAGTAAAAAAAAAAGATTTGTGCTTTAACTTTATTAGAAATTGATATATATATTCTCAGGAGATAATGTTGCCTGATGGAACTGTTGGAATTGCTTTTACAATCCATGATTTTGCAAACATTTATTTGCAACAAGGAATCTTAGAAATTAACCTTAACAAGAAAAAATGAGATTAATGTAATGTATATTATATTATATTACATTTATTATTTTTTATCTGGCTACAGAAGGCTGGAGACATATCTTGCAGATTCTAGTTTGGCTTTTTTTCTGGCTCCAGAACCAAAGTTTTTCATTATAACTTAATGTGGCACACATGAGCTAAAGACTACTACTGAAAACATACTGCAGCCTGGGAATTTGCTTTCATTAACAGAATTGAGTTCTTAATAACAAAACAAATCATTCTTAGTTTCCTTTTCCATCCATTTGTCTTTATTTTCATTGCTAGAAACATTTTAATCATTTGTTGTTTTAAATAGTTGGACATAACACAAGAAAAAGAAAAGTACTCAAGTTGGCCAGGATAAAATAAAAATAAAGTTCTCTTTTGGATCAGTATTTTTTATTAGGCCATCACTAGGGCAACATGGTGAACAAAACAAAGGAAAGTGTGAGAATAAATAGTGGCGTAAGTACAAGCCCATGTGTCTATGTAACTGCATTTTAAGGGAATGTGGGAGTAGACTTTTAAGTACAGTAGCTCCATCAGTTGCTAGGGTTTATGTTATATTCCTAATTTTTCTAAGAGCTGATAGATAAACAAGAAGCAATGTATAAGTATGTAAAATTTAGTAATAACCTAAATCTGATCCATTGTTTTCAATTTATTGCAAATCATCTAGGCATCTACCAAAAAGTAGCTCCAACTCCACTAGTTGGCCTTTTTTATTTCATACTACCATAATACTAAACTATTGTCATGCTAAAAGGATAGAATTATCAGTTAACACAATCTCATATATAGCATATAGCTTTAGGTTTTTTAAAATAAGGCTTAAAATATACTGGTGATATAAATTAGTATAAAGGAAAATAAGGGAATGGGAGATAAATTATATTTGTTGTTTTTAGATCTGTTTAATATTCTTTAAGAATAATATTTATGATTTACAGTGTCCAGTACTAAGAATCATTTAAACAGTTCTGCACACTCAATGGCAATTTTCTGTTCAGTTTTTTAAAATATGTCTTCAATAGTACTAAAAATATTAAGGTACGGTTTGATCTCTTTTGGGAGACTGGTTATATTACTAAGAAAGAAATATGTACTAAAATGAACTTTCATAACATCACTGGTGGAGAGAGCTATTAAATTGTGTTAAATTAAAAGTTGGGGTGTTTTTTGGACAAATTAAAAATTACAGTTTAGATTTCTCATTTCTATTGTTAATTGTAATCTGTTCAACCATGCTTATTGTAGGTTGAGATTTTCTTTAACTTAATGCTCAGTTATTAAACATAATTGTTTTTAATGACATGAGTTAAATACATTACTAGAGAATAATATAGAGAAAGAATATAAAGCAGGGGTGAACTGCAGAAGTAACTAGAGCTTTGTTCTGTTTGTCATAACTATTACCCAGATTAAGAATCAGGCTAATTTTTTGTACAGGCAATTCTTGATGTACTATTGGTACTAGAATTTCTGCTGCTTATCAAGGTGGTTGTTAAATGAGTCACAACCAATTTCATGATCTTTTTTTGCCACATTGTTAAACAGATCACTGCAATTAAATGAATCATGCAGAGATTAAGCAAATCCAGCTTCCCCTCTTGGCTTTGGTTGTCAGAAGCTGGCTGGGAAGGTTGTAAATAGTGACCACATGACCTTGGGACATAGCAACCATTGTGAAAACATGCCAGTTGTCAAGTGTCCAAATTTTGATCATGTGACTGCGGATGCTACAATGGTCATAATGTGAGGACCGGTTATCTTTTTTCCGCACTGTTATCACTTTGAATGGTCATGAAATGAATGGTTGTAAGTCAAGGATTATCTGTACTGGGTAAAATAATGTGACTTCAGCAGAAGCAGGCAAAGTTCACTGCCATCTAGTGTATTAATTTCTGGTCCACCCAATCAAATGCAGACCTTAATTCTGAGTTCTTTCCTTTCCCAAACTGAAATTAAGTAGAGAAAATAAAGCCCCTGTACAGCATCTAATAGGGACGGAAACCTATAATGAAATATTTCTTACAAAGTCTGAAAACACAATAAATGCAGTACTGAGTTTTAAAGTTTATATTATTTTGAAACCCCTAATAATATTCCTATTGTTTAGAAATATTTTTTCTTTGAGCGTCATGATACTCTGATTCTCTCTTGAGGCTTAGGTTACTGCTTCAACTTTGACAAGCACTAGTTCAAAGCATTTCTGAATGTGCTAATTTTAAACTAAGATTTTAATCACAACTAAATAAAATAAAATAATCAAATGAACTTTCTAAACAATCAGTTACCGATTGAGCCATCATAACAAAGTGAAATCACACACACACACACCCCTCTCTTAAAAACTAGTCATATGTAAACATATTAAACTGATGCAATTTCAAGAGAGGGAAACATTCTTCAGCTAAGAATAATTTATCCCCTAGCACTGTAACATTCATATTTAGCTTCCAGGGATAGTAATGAAACATTTTCATTAAACCAAGTCATCTTTTAAAATCTTCCGTAAAATGCCTCTTTTTATCACTATTCTGATTGTTTGCTGTTTTCTTGTCAGTTGCCAACTCTAATTAAAAATCACTCATCTTTAAAGGATTTCATATATACTTGTATGTATACATATACACACACACATATATAAATGTGTGTATACAGCTATATCTTTCTAGCTATACATATAAATATATATGGAACCTACTATTCCTCACTTTCTGTGCATTCCCAATATTAATCAGTATACACCATTTGGCACTGAACATTTTTTCAATATTTTTATTAACTGACATTTTTTAAACCTTTCAAGTGATGTCACCATTAAGGAAGAAGATGAAGATGAAGAAGAAGAGGAGGAGGAAGATGAGGAGGAGGAGGAGGAGGAGGAGGAAGATGACAAAAATGAAGAGGAAGAGTTTGAGTGTTATCCACCAGGCATGAAAGTCCAAGTGCGGTATGGACGAGGGAAAAATCAAAAAATGTATGAAGCTAGTATTAAAGATTCTGATATTGAAGGTGGAGAAGTCCTTTACTTGGTGCACTACTGCGGATGGAATGTGAGGTAATTGAGATTTAGCTAGTGATTACTTCCTTTAAAATACTCTAAAATACACTTGTGTGTTCTAAAACAAATAGAATATTACTGATCTGTGAAGATCATCATACTACTTAAACTCATTTTTATTCTAAGAGCAAAATAGCTTAGTGAGTTACCTGTAAATAAAAAAAATCTCATTGAGTCAATCTCCTGCCTCAGTTTTATCTTAATATTGAGCAGTGAAATTGCATGAATATTTCTTATTCTGCTGTTATGTTATGTTGAACAAAATATAATTAGATCTTCACATTTTCCAAAACATAAAGACAAACATTTTAATTTGTGGTAGAAGTGAGATGAGATTTCATTTGGAAAATCCGGATTAAATCGAATAACCATTCTCTCCGAGTACCTAGAATCTTGATCTATACCTTCACTTGGTCAAACTTCTTATTGCCATTTTTTTCTTAAGAAGATCCATCTTCACATGATCTTGTAGTTCTATATCTGAACATCTTCTCTTTATTCTGGCTTATTGCCATAACTTTAGTGCTTTTGGGGAAACGGTAAATTTGATATTTTTGCCAAAACATTCTTGTCATCTTTTATGCCATTAACTAAGTATTCCAATCTATGCAGTTACTGTATTGCTCAATTCTTCATATCTTTCAGACATTTTCTTTATTGAAATATTCTTTGCAAAGACTTTGTAACTGGCTTTTTATTTCTTGATATTACTAAATAAGCTCCTTATCATCTTTGCTTACCATCTGCATTAGTTTTATCAGTAATTTTGTCTAGGAAGACTTAAGAAAGGCCTAAACTCTTTGGATGTTGGCCAAACATGAGTCATAACTGAAAAACCTTATCATACTTACATCTTAATTTTTATAACTGAATTGTGCTCAATGAAGTCACCACCAATCAGATGAACAAAAAACTGGTATTGAAGATCCTGAATGTTAGGATTCTTATTTTCTTTTGCTTTCTTAACTTGTGCCTCACTTATGTTTCTTTTAACTTCATGGGATATTTATTTCAGAAAAGCTAAAGAATGGATTTTATGTCATAGAATATGTACTTTCAGGATTCAAGTGTGAATGGAAGCCTTCGCACTTGAGTATATATTTTCAGAATGATTTTAATTTTAACTGATATTGTTTAGATACTAGTGTTTACAAGGGCTTTTATTATGCTAGATTCTCTCCAGTATGATACTGAGATGTTGTGGATAGTTGGAGATACATGCTTTAAAGGCAAAGCAATGTGTTTGTAGCAGGATCCAATCTGCTTTTTCATGGGGACCAGAGATTTAGTCTTCTAAGCTTTTGTACTCATGCTGGAGCATGTGGTTGCAATTCAGATTTCCCATTGAGCTTGTGTTTCTACCCAGCAAAATTTGTATTGTACCACAAACCTTAAACATATACCCTGGACTCTTAGATTACAAGGATAGAGTAGTGCTTTATTTTGACATAAATCGTATAGTAAGTGTGTGTGTTTGTATGTGTGTGTATATGAATGAGATTGCTTTGGTGATTGTATTTCTGACTGCTTGGGTATTTCCTTTATGTTCTTCTTTTGCGATAAAAATATGCTACTGTAATTCACTGTATTCTGCGTTCTACCAGAATATGTTAAGATCACTATATAGCTATTTCACATGATTGTTAGATGACTTAGATAGAATAGTAGGAATTATTCTGATCAAAAAGATTACTTAGTAGTAGTATAACATTCTTATTTCATTAGTCTTTTTTAGTCTGGGAGAAGGGGGGAGGGTGGCTAAGAGAATGTGTTAATTCTGATTATATCAATGCTTATTTGGATTGTGTAATTTGAATTAAATTCTAAATATATGTTGTTGATGGAAGAAAGAATCTAGTGACAATTTCCTTAATTCCTACATCATAACTATTATAAGTATTATAGGAGTATGGAAGCACAGCATTTTTTTTTGTAATCAAAATAATAGAGTTCATATTCTGGAACAGATATTGTAGATCGGTTGGATTTTGCCTTTGTCTTGCATTCCTCAGTGTTTTCTCTCCTCCAAGTCTGCTCTAGAATGCTGGTTGAGTAGAATCTGTAAAGCAGATTTCAGATAATGGATTGAGAAAGGGAACTTCCTCTTGCCTGGTGAAAAGTTTGCTAATTTGTCACTGGATTTATCTCTACCATTTTAATACTGCTAATGCTAATAACATGCTTCATGTCTCTGCTCCATTTTAATAGTAAGCCATCCTGAAATATGTCCAGAATAATAATTATTGCTGTTACATAATGAACATGAAAATATATCAAATTGATATGATAAGATATGATTTTATAAAATGTTTCTCTGTAGTCTACATTTAATTGTCTCCAAAAAGTAAGTGTATGTATTTCAATTCTTTCTAGGTATGATGAATGGATAAAAGCGGACAAAATAGTGAGACCAGCAGACAAAAATGTACCCAAAATAAAGCATCGAAAGAAAATAAAGGTAGATTATTTTAGACTGCTGATGCTGAATATTACATTGAAATAGAAAGAAATAGAAAGACTGTCATAGTGATTTACTATTGATAGCAGCTATTCTAGCTGGAGGAAGAAGAGTTACACAGGGACTTCATTTTCATATTTGCTTGTCATTATTCCACTCATTATGAAGTAACATATTAGTGTCTTTTGCTGATTTGTTGACAATTTGTCCCTCAAAATGAAGAAATTCAAAAATCCTACCCTGCCTATTTGCATAATTATTTTGCCACTGTAAACTTGAATTCTTCCCAACCACTAAACATTGCCCCCAAGGTGTTCAAATATTTTCAGTACTTTCCAAATCATTGAATAGAACTCATCTGTAGACAATAATAATATGTCTTAATTACCAGTTTGAAAAATGGATACTTAAAATTCTAAAAGATGTGGATATATATCAGATAAGAAGTGAAATGGTTCTGTACAATATTAAGATCTATAAAAGATTTACAAGTATATATTTTAGATATGTTTCTTCTAAACACATGTTTAGCATCTCAATTAGATTTACTTTATATGAAGTCTTGCCATTTTATTTTGTTTTATTCTCAACATTCTGTTAACTCTGATATAAGATAAATTATATTAATAGAATATTTCTTTCTTTTAAACTAGAATAAAGCTGATAAAGATGAGAAATATTCCCCAAAAGCATTTAAATTTCGTCGTTCATCAAAACCACCATTTCATGTTGGTATATCACCTGAGATGGCATCCAAACCAGACACCAGTGAAGCCAAAACTTCTGAACTAGCTCCAAATAAATCTTTAGAGATTATTTCTATCCTTAATGGACTGCAAGGTAATGAGCACAAAAATGTATTTCTTTCTGAGAGAAACAATTCCAAGTCCTTGATTTTCATGATGGTCCAAAGGCAGACCCATTTGTGGTTTTTAAGCTGCTCCTGTGAGCGGCCATAATTTGAGCTGCATGCATAATCACATAGCTTGTGATTTGGCATACTGAACTTTCAGTGAATTTGGCTTCCCATGACATGGGAACCTTCTGAGCTACTTACTCAGGCCATCTTTGTTTTGTTTTTTTAATTAGACTAAACTTCTCTATAATGTTGATGGCTTTTGTTTTTTATCTCCTTGTTTAAGAATAAATTTATAGTGCTCTACGCCAGTGTATTATTTTTATCTCCTTTTTTGTTTTTATTTTGTTAGCTTCCTATCATTCTGGATTCATCTGTCCCTGTGTTTATAGTATTAAAATTATATTTCCAATTTTAATTTTGTTTAACCTGAGCATCCTTTTAGTATTCACCTCTTTCCAATTTTTAATCAGAACTTTAGATGAGTTCAAGGGTTTGTGTTTGTCTATCAGATATTCGACTGATTGAAATGATCTGCATGAAATCCATTTCAGTTGAAAAATTATTTGAAACAGCAGGTTTCTGAATAAGATGATAAACTATTGTTGGACGTATATAATTTTGCCTGATTCTTTGGATATAAACTCATATAGTAAGCATACACAATCTTTTTTTTTTGGCCTGGATGATACATCTTGTCTTTCTGCCTTCTCTGAGGGATGCAGAAAATGTGGCTAATAAATTAGCATACTCTAAATTATTAGTTGGTTTTTGAGGTTTGGGAGATGGCTAAAAGGTACAGTGGATGTCTTAAGAATGCTTTCTTTTGGTGGGGAAGGGGGATCTTTCTCCTTTTCTTATTCACTGTTTCTTTCTGTATGCAGCATATATCACCTTTATATTTCAAAACATAAACAATTTCAGAATAGTTCTCATTTCTATTGCCTGATTGCCATTTCAACAGCACGTTTCATCACTTGACTTTGTTTGTTTAATGAAAGTATGTTTCTTTCTGTACCGTATTTGTAATTGTTTTATTATCCAATTAATATTGAATATAACAAATATTGTTTAGGATACCAAAAGTTAGGGAAGGACAACATTTTGTTATTAATTCCAAGAAATGATGTAAAAAATGGGCTCATTTGAAAGATGTACATGTCTTCTGATTATTACAGAAGCCTTTGTCCTTAAGTGGTAGTTTGTTTATGGAACATGAACTTTGGGTTCAAACTATTGTCATACTTTCAAATAGACATTTAAATATATATTTTTTCTTAAAAAATACATCCAAATAGGGGATACTACCCACAGGGAAGTTAAAGGCTAATTCAGATTTGTGTGAAATGTATCTAAACATAGGATATGGATGCTAGAGGGGTTGATTTTCTTACTTTTTTTCCTCCCATAGCATCTGAAAGCTCAGACGATAGTGAACAAGATGATGACCAAAGTGCTCCAAATGTCTATAGCAATGGGAAGGAGGATCCTCAAGATGAAGCTTTGACCCAAGACAATAATGAAGTTTGTCTGAAAGAGCAAATCAGCTTATCCATGCCAGAAGAGGCAGTAACCCTTGGAGATGCTACAGCATCCAAGCCAGTATCAAAATCCCCAGAAAGACCCCAGAAAGAATTGACAGAATTATCTGATGATACTGACTGTGATGGTGACCATGCAAGTGCCAAGAAAAGGAAAGAGATAAAAAAGGAGGCAACGGATAAAATAAAACGTGGTAAACGAAGGTACTGTGTACCTGAAGAATGTTTAAAAACTGGATCACCTAGTAGTAAAGATGAAAAATCAAATGGAAAAGATATACTTAGCTTGGAAAACAGCAGTAATAGTTCTTCAGATGAAGATGAAGTAAAAAATAAGTTAAAATTAACGCCTAATAAGAAGTATAACGGACTAGATGATAAAAGGAAATCTTTACGGACAAATGCTTTTTATCCTGGGTTCTCTGAAGTGTCAGAGAAGAGAATAAAACTTCTAAGTAACTCTGATGAAAGGCTTCAGAATACCAGAGCAAAAGACCGGAAAGATGTGTGGTCAAGTATTCAGGGACAATGGCCTAAAAAGACTCTCAAAGAACTTTTTTCAGATTCTGACACAGAAGCAGCAGCTTCTCCACCCCATGCTTCTCCTGAGCAGGCAACACCAGAGGAGCATCTGCAAACCCTTGAGGAAGAGGATACCTCTTTGTCTAGTTCTAAAGTTGAAAGATCTTTGCCACTAAGCACAGATGCAAAACCTGTTGAGGAAAAGCCAACTGAAACGAACGACAAGAAAGTTGAGTTCCCAAGTAGTGGCAGTAATTCAGTTCTAAACACCCCACCCACCACACCTGAATCACCCCCATCTGTAACAGTAGCAGATTCCAGCAGGCATCAGTCGGGCATATCTATTTCTGAAGCTCTGGCACCGAGTCAAGAAGAAGTACGAAGCATCAAGAGTGAAACAGATAGCACAATTGAGGTGGACAGTATTGTAGGAGAACTGCAGGACCTTCAGTCTGAAGGAAATGTATCTCCCACAGGCTTTGATGCCAGTGTCAGCTCCAGCAGCAGTAATCAACCAGAACACACAGAGAAAGGTATAATAAATACAGTTCCATTTAGTAAGTGTCTGGCTCTGGCTGGGGATTATGGAAATTATAGTCCAATACATTCAGGCAGTGCTGAGTTCAGAAAGGCTAATCTGCTTCATTATAGCCAACTATGGTATTGAGTAAGATAGTTTCAGATTTCAGAGTGGCATTATTTATAGTATTTGCCTGGATGGACATGGTTGAGTGGAGAGTTTGCTAAATGATGATGCAGCTGGTTGCGAAGGTAATTGTAACCATGCGGTATCTACTTGCCATTGCTAACATGGCAAATCTGGTAGATTCTGTGTTGGTTTTTTTTTTTTCCTTTCAAGTTTGCTCTTTTGAGTTTTCGTATATTACCACCTATTCAAAATACATTTTTCATATCCTAGTTGAACATGAGATGCTTAAAAGCTATGGTCTCAGTATTAAGTTAGTAATCTTTTTACAAAATTGAGTACTCTGAAGTTGGTAGTAAAATATTTTTATTCTTAGCAATGCTCTTTTTAATAAACTACTGTTTTGAAATTTTAATTTAGTTTATTTTGATAGTTAAACAACATCAATAGAACCAAAATATATTCTGCTTTTTTATTGTTTTCTTTTTCTTTTTAATCTGCATTCTAACCCCACCTCACAAAACTAAAATACAGGTAATCCTCAATTTATGACCACAGTTGGGACCAGAATTTCTATTGCTAAGCAAGGCAGTTGTTAAAAGTGAGCTACACCCAGTTTTCAGCCTTTTTGGCCAGCATAGTGAAGTGAATCATTGCAATCCTTAAGTAAATCCCACTGTTGTTAAGGGAATCCATCTTCCCTCATTGACTTTGCTTGTCGGAAACTGGCTAGAAAGGTCACAAATGAGGACACTGCAGCTGTTGTTGATCACATGCCCATGCGGATACTGTGACAGTCGTAAGTGTGAGGACAGTCATGAGTCACCTTTTTTTAGTGCTGTGATAACTTTGAATGGTTGTGAGTCAAGGATTACCTGTGCCGCAAAGACCCATTGAAAATCAGTGATAAATCTTTGCTTTAGTAAAATTAATTCTCCCCAAAATAGCTTGGTTAATTTCAAGCATCTTCAGATCAAGATTTAAGGTTTTGACTGCCTTTATTGACCTGAGGATAATTTTGTCTGAAGATCCTATTGACATCTCATCAGTTTTAAGTGATATACTTTTTTCCCATTTGTGGACTAAAAGAAAAAACATGCACAGTATAACATTGCATAATCATTATCGATTACAAGTCATAATAGGGCACAGCTCATGCACATAGTATAACTGTTGATAATTTAAGGACAGATAATTGCCTTTATTATCTAATAAGTAACAATAAGTAAAATGAGTCAGAATACCATAGGAATTTAGAAAGGAGAGGAGAAACAGCTACAACTGCAAGAAATAACAAAACAAAGGGTGTAATTTCTATCATACCTACACTATAGGGACTCCATCATGTATCAAATGGGATTTTCCTATTTTTCTCTTCCAATACTGCTGTGAGGAGAACATTAAAATGGATCGGGGATAAGATTCTTCTGAATTTTGAAAGTGATCTTGTACAAGTAATTGACTGATTTAAAATTTAGAAACTGGTTGCTAATAAATGCATTGTGGGGACAAGTTCATAGTCCTATTGACCTTCCATATCTAAAATCCTGTGTTTCAAAATTAAGTTGCATGCTGTAACCCCAAAGGAAAAAAGCATGCCAGAAAAAAACCTCCACAAAAATGAAATGTCATGTAATTATATTTTTTCTAGCAAAAATCAAAATAATCTGCTATAACTAAAGTGGCCAATCCACCTGAACTACAGTATGTAACACTTTCAACCAAAAATTAAAGAGAATCCAGAGCCTCTAAATTACTTCTGCTTCTTAGTGAAGCATTATATTGGGGACACAACAAGGGACCAGGAAAACATTTCTTGAGAATTTAAGTTTAACTAACCATCCTGCTACAAAGCTCTAATTGAATCCCATTCAATAGCTGGGCATAACAGCAGCTGGATAAACTGCAACTCAGTTAAAATAGAAAGCCTGTATAACTGAGGATCTTGTGTTATTTGGGATACATAGTCCCCTGGGCATTTCAGGCTCCAGAAGCTTGGAAAGCCAGCTCTAGGTATTTAAAATTTTTGATTTGTTTGATTATGTGTTCTCCTGTTTGCCAATTGTGTAACTCGGATGCTCAACTCTTAGACTTAGAATAGTATATAGCACATCAACTTATAGGCCTTAACAGGATTGAAAGGTAAAACTACCACATAATCAGCATATAAAAGTGAGTTGGCATGTTATTGGGCCATCTTAGGATAGAAAACCTGATTGCTTAAAATGGCTTAAGTAGTAGGAGGTAACAAAGCAGCCCTGCACCAGTGGTGGGTTGCAGGTGGTACGCCCTGGTACAGGCGTATCGGAACCTGCCCGGAGCACTGGGTTCCGTTCCAGTACAGTGCTCCGGAGGGCCCACCCACCCGCCCTTACCTGTCTTTAAACTCTTCAGGGCTTCCGCGCATGCAATGCTCTGCCGAGCAGCTGGAGTGTTGCGGAGGCTCGCAGAGGCGTCACTGGACAGTAAGATGTATGTGCACGCGCTGCGCACATTCATGTGGAGGACCACGGGTCCTGTTGCAACCGTACTGCTTGCAACAGGATCCAAAACCCACCATTGCCCTGCATCCTCTGTTTTTTTCACTGCTTTGGTTAGACGTCCTTGTGCATTACATCTTTTACTTGTGTTCTCATATGTTTTAAATATTCATAGGAATAGATACTTATCAATTAGGGAATCATTAAATTTGCATCACAGTTTGCTCCTGTATATTGAATTGAATCCAGGCTTAAGTCAGTTAAAGGGGTAAACCATATTTCAAAGAATACTTTTTCCCAGATGCTGAGCACTATAGCATAAACTAATGTGAATCTACCAGCCCTGAATCTTTGCCTGTTTATCTCTCAGGATCGATTCATATCCAATCAATTAGGAATTTAATTTGCAGGTGCTTAGTTTGCATTTTACTGATTTGGCAGCCATTAAGCAAATACCATGGTCGTAAGTGCTAACTCATACTTCCGAATGGCAGTTTTTGCTGGCAAAAAATGTCACAAATCATAATCATGTGATTGTACGATGCCGCAACTAGTCATAAAGGCGAGTAGGTTGCCAAGCGCTCGAAATGTGATCATGTGCCCAGGGGATATTTTACAATGCCAAGAAGTGCTTTATGAGTCATCATAATTTTAAATGGTTGTTATGCGACTGGTAGTAAGTCATGGACTATATCAGTCTTACCATCAATGTAAGAAGACTTATCTAATAACACCTGGGCAAGCTTTGTTACAAAAATAGGAGGATAGTAAGAGAATTCTATTAAATGTTGTTAAATATATTTGGACAATGATCAAATTGGTTGGCAACTGTAAACTTAAATGTGTAGCATTCAGCAACACTACTTTATTACCAACCAAAGATGGGTTACTACCAGTGTAGTAATATATTTGCCAATATCGCTAGTAGTAGATCCATTTAATACTGCCAAATTCAGTTTAAGTAGCACTTTTGTATAAAGCAAAATGTTATAAAACAGAATCCTCTAAAATTCCCAATCTTGTTATTGGATTGTTGCAATAACAGTGGCAATATTATCTGATCAGGGGGTTGATGCAATTTGATCACAAGCTCCTCATCATAAATCCCAGTTTTTGCACTGAAGTTTTCAACCTTTATTAAATACATTTGATGGAAGCCTATTTAATAAACCTTCCAAGTATAATTTTATTTTTCTTCCCACAGTTTTGATTTGAACTCGAATAAGTAAGGGAGGAATGAATATATTAACAAAAAATGACTCTTGAAGAATTTAAATAATGCATGGCATTTCATTCTTTCACATTGCTATGACATATTGTAGGGATTGCAAACTAGTGATTTGGATCTGTAAAGAAGTGGAAAGTAACAAACAAGACAAATGTAAAGCTCCCCCTATCCCACTCCAAACTCTGCTTCCACAATACTTCTATTCCTCCAAGCACAATGCTCTCACATACCATGTTTCTTGTGACAAAACTACATCATAATTGGAGATACAAACTAGGATATTTTCTTCTGACTTTCCAGCCTTTAATGTTCCAAGGATAGGGCATACCAGTGTGAGCTAGATAAATATTGTTTGGCTTGCCTGGAGGGAGGTGATTTCAGAGATGTGTCTGGGGGATCTTACAATCTGGTGAAAGCCCCTACCTTAACAAGGTCTGATATTCTGAGACGGCCCACCACAGTTCATTGAAAACCCTTTGGTGAAGGTGAGATAATGGAAAACATAGAAGTAGAAATGAGAATGAGCTAGAAAGTGGAACAGAGAACTGTTCTACTGCTTCTGAAATCCCTTGTCCAGAATTAACTTCCTAAAATATGAAGAATTGCTTTGAACTGGCTCTATTCCTCTCTTTTGATAGTTTTCAAATTATGTAATTTGGGGAAAGTTGCTGTTTGAAAGGGGAAATATTATAAGGAGCTCCTTATAGCTCTCTTCTGTAAAATATGGAGCTGAGTACTATTAATATACTAATAATCCCCAAATTTATAGTTCTGTAATATTATCAAATAATGGTTTGGTTCTTCTAAAAGCCTAAAACTGCAGTCAATAGTAGATTCAGTGAAGGACAATAAATTGAAATTGAATCCAGACAAGATGGAGGTGCTCATTGGAGAGAGGGTGTCGCAGTTCCAAAAAGTTGGTAGATCTTCCTGTACTGAATGAAGTCAAGTTGTCCCAGATAGAGGAAATGAACAGTTTCAGTGTATGGGTGTATCCCAATCTTTCTCTGGAGGAGGCAATGGCCAGGAGTACCTTAATTCACCTGAGCTGACATGTCAATCATATATCTTCCCAGAATAAAATGACAATTAGTTCATATGCTGTTTACATTCAAGCCTGATTAGTGGATTGGTTTCTATGTGGGGCTGCCTTTATGTCTAGTCAAGAATCTTCATTTGAGAGAAGTTATGTGAGGTTCATAATCTCTTCCTATTTAGTATGAGTAAGATTTTAACTATAAATTTTTGAAAATTCTGTTCTCTTTCCCTTCCTTTTAAAATGTTATTATCCTGTTTCCTGATAGCTTAATGAAGCTGTCTGATTATTATTTTTAAAAATTAAATTAATACATTTTAAAATGTTTTTATGTTAAGCTGCAGCCATTTTGAAGCCAGTTGCCCTGTTTCCAACTAGGTTATAAAAGGCTGTTACTGCAAAATGATATAATCAAAATTGAAATGTGTTTCTGATATATTCATGTAAAAATATCTTGTTTTTATGTTAATAAAGCTTGTACAGGCCAGAAAAGACTTAAAGATAGCCAGGGTGGTGGTCCCTCGAAAAAGCAGAAAAGAAGTCATAAAACATCTGTGGTGAACAACAAAAAGAAGAACAAAAGTAGTAAGTATGACAAATCAATGGAGTGTAAAACTTGGTCTTAAAACTTATGAATAGATCATGAGCTGAATCCAAAAGTATCCTTCTGAAATCAGGAGAAATAAAAGTTTCATACCTGTATTTATAGTGACCGAATAGAGAGGAAGCAATTTGTGCTGGTTCCTTCTCTCTGCAGCCCTTTCTGAACTCCCCCAAAACATTGAAGATCCTTTAAAAGTACTTCCCCTTCCTCTTTCAGCCTGCCAAAACATTCTAAATTGAACCCCGCTTAAAGATTGCTTCCACCCTTAGGAAACTGTGCAGTGCCCCCCAAGTGAGTCATATTCTTACTTATCTCTAAAAACAATGCAAGTTTTTAATTTTTCGATGAAAATATTCCATTATATATTTTATTGGAGGACAAGAAGATAATGCTTTTTGTGACTGTATATAAGTATTTGAAGTGCTGAAATTTTTATCAATCTAAGCCTATAAAGTTCATTTGTTGTCTCTTCTTTCAGCAAACAGTAGTGATAGTGAAGAACTTTCTGCTGGAGAAAGTATTACCAAAACTCAGCCAGCAAAATCAGTTTCTACAGGGGTGAAATCTCAGCATACAAAAGCTCAAGCTAGAATACAGTCTCCTGGAAAATGTGGGAAAAATGGAGAAAAAGATTCTGATCTCAAAGAACAGAACAGTCGTTTGCCAAAACTTTACAAATGGAGTTTCCAATTATGTAAGTAAAGATTTCCTGTGGCTGAGTTTGCCTCCTGAATTCTGGAAGTGTACCAAGTGTTTTGAATTCAAATCTGCTGAATTCCCAAGAATGGACATAACCTTTCATTTCCATAGATGCAGTAAAATACAGTCAGTAAAACTATATGAAAAAGCATTATTATGCAAAGCTCTAAAAAGTTATAAGTAGTAAAAGCTCAATTAAAGGGGGAGGAGATTAACTCTAATTACATCTAATTTATACCCACACTGTTTACCTCTCCATGAATTTGTATTATTGAAAATCAGTATTATTTCTATCATATCCATACATGGCTTCCTATGTTACTTTTCACTTCACTTTTCACTTCAGTGGAGCTGTAGAAGTTTTGTTGCTCCAGTTAACCTGTCTGTTACCAACACCCCCTTCCTCTAATGACAAGTTGAAATGACATGGCATGTAGATCCCAAAGTTTCACTCTTGACAGGTTAAGGGAAAAGTACCTTTACATTAATGTTCAGGTTCATACTCTTCATTACATTATACACTCTTCATTGCATCATGCAGTCTTCTTAAGATTCATGCAAACAACAGAATTCTCACCTAACATTCCTATTCCCAAACCTAATCCTATCTCCAAGGATTCATTAAACCTTTATAAGTAATTAAACAACCAAAAAGATTTTGCATATTTTTATCTTATTCTCCACTCCATATTGAATCTTTTACTAAATATTCCATTTATTATTACACAGGCTTTATTTCACATCATATTTATTGATTCAGCAAGGAGTTCTCAATTACATATTTATGGGAAAAAGTTTTCACTTTATCATAGCCTTTCCTACTTTTTTTTTTTTTTCAATTTTCACTCATAGAAACAGTTCAATCATAAGATGTGTAATTGTTAATTAATTGACATACTGGTATAAATATTGTAATTACTCTAATGCATAAGTAACTAGCTCTGAGGGATTGAACAAACATAAGTTTTGAAAATTGGTCTCCACTGACTAATAAGAATAATATTATAAGCCTGAGCAACAGTTATCTATTCATTTTGTCAATAATTGCTTTTTCCAAAAGGGTTGAGGGACTAGCATAGATTGGATTCCATTGTTGAGAGATGCTGAATGTAATGCTGTATATACATTGCTTTCATTGAATAAAAACGAACTGGGATTTTGATTTGGGCTAATAAAAGTTGCTTTATTTTCCAGCTGACCTAGAAAATATGACCAGTGCAGAACGCATTTCAATCCTTCAAGAAAAACTTCAGGAAATCAGGAAACACTACATGTCTTTAAAATCTGAAGTGGCTTCCATTGATAGAAGAAGAAAGCGTTTGAAGAAAAAAGAGCGGGAAAGTAAGTGATTAGGCCTAAATATCCTGCCACCCCACCTTTTTTTAAAAAGAGCTCCTAAACTTAGAATTTCACCCATAATTGTCTTTTAAAATATTAGGTCTTACTCTGTAACTGTTAGGGTTATATTTAAGACTTTGAATTGAAATTTCTTGTTTGAAAAATAAAGTTTTTGTAAGAAAAGTTTTCATAACACGCTTGGTTGTTCCATATGGGTTTTTAGATTTATAGAATTTTAGAGTCTTCTAGAGCAGCGATGGCGAACCTTTTTTGGCTCGCGTGCCACAAGTGGGGGGAGTACAGGGGGGTCGTGTGCGGGCATGCTGCACCCATAATGCACTGCGTGACCCCCCCCCCCCAGTGCGCGTGCGCGCACAACAGGCGTGACCCCCCCATTTTTACATGCTTTTTTCATCCTCCCCAGGCTCCAGAGGCTTTATAGGAGCCTGGGGAGGGCAAAAAGAGCCTCCCCCACCTCCCTGGAGACTTCAGGGACTGTCCGGATGTTTCCCTGAAGCCTTTGGAACGCTTAAAATGACGCTCCGAGCAAACCGGAAGTGACTTCTGGTTTGCTCGGGGGGTTGTTTTAAGCGTTCCGAAGGCTTCAGGGACGGTCCGGAGGCTTCCCTGACGCCTTCGGAGCGTTTAAAATGACCCTCCGAGCAAACCGGAAGTCACTTCCGGTTTGCTCGGAGGGTCGTTTTAAGCGTTCCGAAGGCTTCAGGGACCGTCCGGAGGCTTCCCTGACGCATTTGGAGCATTTAAAACGACCCTCCGAGGAAACCGGAAGTCACTTCCGGTTTGCTCGGAGGGTCATTTTAAGCGTTCCAAAGGGTTCAGGGAAGCATCCGGACAGTCCCTGAAGTCTCCAGGGAGGCGGGGGAGGCTCTTTTCGCCCTCCCCAGGCTCCTATAAAGCTTCTGGAGCCTGGGGAGGGTGAAAAAATGGCTTTTAAAAACGGTGAACTCAGCTGGCCAGCGTGCGCATACGCGCTGCCCAGCTGACAGGGCAGCGACTCGCATGCCCTGACAAATCGCTCCGCGTGCCACCTGTGGCATGCGTGCCATAGGCTCGCCATCACTGTTCTAGAGTCTAGAATAAGGATCAACACCTCTCTTTTATCTCACCTATTATTTTCAAGCTTAAAATCTGCAAATACAAATGGATTTTTAAAAATTATCCTAGGGAGAGTCACTGTAAAAGAAAGGTCCACAATGAAACAAAGGTCCACAAGTGGATTTAAGTTTTAACCTTGTTAGTATTGGTGGGCAGGAGAGATGCAAACAAGTTTGGAAGAAAGAGAGTTATTTCATTACAATTATTTAGTCAACAACATACATTTCTGGAGGGATTAGTGGGAAAAACTAGTCAACTTTTTGCCTCATGCATAGATTTTTAAAAATGGAGCTACTACAGGCAGGATTCAGACTAATATTTTAACTACCTAAATATCAGCAACCAATTTTCATAATATCAACAAACTGTCACATTCTAGTATTTATCCTTATATTTCTGATAATTACTTCTGGAATGTGTAAGAAAAAGTTACACTTTCTGTAGTAATAACACAGACCACCTTAACTCTTTGATCTAAGGGCCGTTTCTTTAGAACTGAGCAAATTTCTTTGTGTATTCCCAACTCTATTTAATATGGCATTTTGACTGATAACAATGAACACAGGCATTTGAGGAATGTTCAATTCTGAAAGCAACTGAAAACATACATGCCTTGTATGACATGCCTTAGGGGCAGTTTGTATGGATTTGGGCATTATTTGAACAAAGGATCTGCCTGATGCTGCAGTTTTAAATTCAGAAAAAGTACTCTAATAATTGCTTTTTATAGAAGTTAAGTCTTGTCTCATTTACTGCTTATAAGTTGGAAGTGCACTTATAAAGGAGCGCTAAATTATTTGAATTTCTTCAAAAATATAAAATAAGCAACTTGGTCATCCCACATGTTTTTTTCTTACTTTAAAATAAACAGAATGTAACACTACAAGATTTTAGTGAATTCTCAGAGATCCATTATAAAAAATAGGGATGATTAGCCTTATTAAGGGTATAGTCTTCCCTTTTCTTAACTTACTTCAGAATAAGAGTGTCCATAATTGTGTATAACTACAGCTAGTCCTCGACTTACAACAGTTCCTTTAGTGACCATTCAAATTAACAACAGCACTGAAAAAAGTGACTTATGACCGTTTTTCGCACTTCTAATCTTTGTAGCATCCCCATGATCATGTGATCAAAATTCAGATGCTTGGTAACTGACTCATACTTACGACCGTTGCTATATCCCAAGGTTGCATGATCCCCTTTTGCAACCTTCTGGCCACCAAAGTTAACAACCCTGTTACTATCTTATCAACGGCAATGATTCACTTAACTCCTGTGGCAGGAATGGTCGTAAAATGAGGCAAAACTCACTTAATAAAATGCCTGTTATAATTTACAGTAATTTGCAGTAGCTGTTACTGTTAAAGCCTTACAGTTAACTTTGTAGACAACAAGGGTTGAGCAACAGACTTTTCATATATACAAATATACGATACTCTATTTTAATTTTAGTAGCAAACATTCAGATGGGACAATTTATTTGTTTACTACTATCATTGCAGGTGCTGCTACCACATCCTCCTCTTCTTCCTCGCCTTCCTCCAGTACCATTACCGCAGCAGTTATGTTAAGTTTAGCAGACCCACCCGTGTCCAATTCATCACAGAATGGAATGTCAGTCGAGTGCAGGTGACAGCAAGACTTGCCGAAGCACTTTGCACTTAATGGCTGCTGAGAGCCACTTTTTATACTGCACAGTGGCACAAAATTCAGACAAGCACTATTTTGTATTTAAAAATAATCTTGACAAGCTAACTTTGCACTTAAGTGCACTTTTATGAAGAAAAAGTACAACAGACTGCTTTTCCTCAAGCAATAATTGTTTCCAACTTGTCTGGGAATTGTATGTTGAATGAATTGAAGGCCTTCCACTGTGGCAAATGGAAGTTGTTCACTGCCAGTAGAATCAATGTGGTAAGCGTGCAGTTGTTGGGTAGGCCAAATTAAAACATTAAAGTGGCTTACTGTTCACGTATTCCCTGGTATTTTGTTAAAGCTGGAACATTTGATATTTTTCCATTCTTTAGGAAAAATGAACCTATTTTCATTTTTACAAGATAATTGTTTTTTAACTGTTGCCTTAATGGTGACTATAACTGTACAAGTCAAGCACAGGTAATTCAGTTCCAAACCTGCCGTTAACAGGATGTTTCTCATCAGATTGACA
This sequence comes from Natrix helvetica, assembly GCF_964273705.1. Lineage (NCBI taxonomy): Eukaryota > Metazoa > Chordata > Lepidosauria > Squamata > Natricidae > Natrix > Natrix helvetica. The sequence continues at coordinate 220,385,401 of NC_138552.1, read as the reverse complement.
ACCAAATATAAGGATTCTGTTTAAAAGGCTGACTAATGTTTACAGGTTTGAATTAGGCAAAATAGGTTATCGTGGGTTTTTGATAGCCCATGAATTGGAATGAAACTACTGTACTTTGCCATTTTTCTACGAATCAGTATTTTTTTTAATTTTGATAAATTGTGAAAAAGGAAGAAAACGGCTAACAAACTGTATTAAATCTTAATGTACAAAGATTGTATTTAGCCAGTTTAAAGTGTATATTTATTCATAATGAATTATAACACTTATATTTTTGTGTTTTCTTGTAAAAGTTTCTTTTCAGTTAAAGCAACAAATATTCCATTAGTAATGCTTATTTTATTATGAGCTGCAATTGAGAGGTCTTCAAGAAGGAGTAAAGGGTGTTAATATTAAGTCATTGTTGAGAAGAACATTGCCACAAAGGGATAGTTGTTTATAATATAAATAGCTAACAGAGTGGTTGAAATGATTTTTTTTAATTGCCTTGTATAAAATCCAAAATCAACTCAGCTGTTTTCACTTCTATTGACTTTATGTTGTATGGAACCCATGCCCTCTCGTTTGGCACTTGTATTTAATTACACAACTTTGTAAGACATTTGTATATTGCGGGAGTGTTCATTCGAGCTATTTAATACCTGGCACTGTTAATACACAGTACTTTACTGTACAGATTGTTTTACTGTTTTAATTGTAGTTCTGTGTACTTCTTTTGGCTGGGCTTATGGGGGCTGGCATGTTTTTTTTTCTTTTTCTGGCAATACAACGTGTAAGAATTTCAAACATTCTGTTTGTAGATGCTAGAGTGTCCGAATCTTTACATTTGACTTTTCTAAGAAAAGCATTTTCAGTCTTAGTAGTGTGTGTTTAAAGGTAACTGATTTTATTGAAAATGGTTTCAAACTCTTCAGATATGTACAGTACTGTAAAAATTGTTGACAAACATTGAAGGAAAGGCATATAAAGAAAAGCTATAAAATATATATTAGGTTCTGCAGACAATGGAATTATGTAATATATTGTACAAATGTAAGCAAAGGCCTCTGAAATAAAATGCCATAGTTTGTGAATACTGGATTTTGTTTCTAACAGTTTAATTAAGATATCTCAGCATATTCAGCAGTTTCAGCTATAAATCCAGTGTTGTTCATTTGTTGGTCATAATAACCTTCGTTATTGGGGCAACATAAATGTTCTTTTTGATCAAATTTAAAATTCAGTTAATTTCAGGCTTAAATTATCTTTCCTACCTCCATAAATTATTAGAAGTTCCTAATATCAAAAGGGCACAAAGGGGAATATGCAAACATTGATCAGTGAACAAGGTAACAAGACCCCATGCCCTTAGGTAGACGGTAAACCTTTCAAACTCCTTCATACCTGTAGAGATTTCTGTGATCTTGAGTTGGGTAAGCACCTTTAAAAAAGAAGAAGAAAATCCCCAATAATCCATAATTGAACTAATTAGAAATTAGTATCACTAATTTTGCAGACATTGTACTGGTCTTCATGACATACAAAATAAGAAAAAAGAGCAGACTGTTGTGTTTTGTGGTAGTTACCTATTTTGTAAGCTTTTTTGTCCAAAGAAAAGTTTGGAATTCTTGTGGAACAAATGTCTCAAATAAGATGCAGTATATTTGCATTTTTTTCCTTTGGCTTTCTTCTTGAAAGGAACAAAGCAGAGGACATGATTTGGATATGCTGAACAATCCACTGATAGAGCTACCTATAATTTATTATTAATGTTGCCTACTTGCAGATGAAGCAAACATATATTTTAAGTAGTGTGCACCAGGACATTGTTGTTCATCAATAAACCATAATGGAGCTGTCTGAATCTTTTCCAAACAAGTTGGAAGAGATCTAGATCTGTTACTTTTTCAAACTTGTTCACATGAGCTGAGATTGCAGTTTATCAAAAACAATGTCCCTGTTATTAGCAAAACTAATTTGAATTCTGGTACATTCACACACAATTCAGCATCTAGGTGTTTTACATTTGAAATGTTGTATTCTGCTTAAAAAGGATACTTGCTACAAAGTGCTCTTATGACCAATCCTTAGAAAGCTGTGTTAGCTTCTTAAAATATTGTTTCCAATAAAAAAACAATAGGGAAATAAGCAGAATTCATTTCTCCATACCATAATTTATAGATTTAACAATAAAGATAATGTGGAAAACAATTTGGCAACAATCTCTCATAAAATATTAAACCAGTGTGGCTCTAAATGGGGTTTTGGCCTTTGGGACTCACAATAAATCAAATTTTGATAAACCGGTCATTTGAGCTTTCTCATTGCAAATGCAAAAAAGGAGCTTTATAAATGTAAGAAAACTTAACTTGTTTGATACAAACTATGTCTTGTGAAGAGTTTAAAAGTTGCCATATAACCACCACATTAAACTCCATTTATAAGGACTTGCAATACTTTCCAAGTACAAGAATTAAATTTAAGTGGTATATTTAAAAAAAAAAAACTGGTTGCAATTTAATCTTTTTACCTCACCAGAGAAGCCAGCATATCCCAGCAGCACTGAAGCTGTACTTCAGCAAGGCTTGTTTATAACTACTTGGTGATGCCCAGCCAGGACCTTGCACTTCCTTCTCTTGAAACAGTCCAAACTATATTCCTAAAGGTTGTATTCCAGATAGCCCCCTGCATTCCAAATCTTGGAGTCTGGATCTATAATTAGCAATACATAGCTTTATTGCATTTCCTACATTAGATGATGCAAAACATACTTACCCTAAACATGTAGAAATGAAAGCATATTTGTTACTATTGTTCTTACAATTCTGGGACAATCCTAGTTTGAAAATTAGAACTCCTATTTTTTAAATCCTGTGGAAGCAGAGATATTAACACTTGAATCAGCTTATAACCAATCAAGATTTAAACGTATTTGCTTTGTGCAAGAGTTATTTTGATTGCCTGAAATACAGCAATATATTTAATCAAATATCTTTTAAATTTGCAATGTAAGCAAGGCGAGTCATCTAAAACTCTCAGGATTGTTATGGGGAATGGATGCTTTTAAATCTACAATATTTATAAAAGCTTAAAAACCATTCAAGTATAGATATTAATATTTACAAAAACTGGAGTAAACTAATATTTACAAAAACTGGTCAATAAAAAGTCAACGGTTGGGTTAAAAGAATATAAACCATGATTTAAGAGATTAATTCAAGCTATCATTTTTCGTGTGTTTATTGGTCCCTGAGAAAATATTTAAAAAGACTTCATTGGTCAACCTTATTCTGCAAATGCAAAATTGATAATGGGAACATACAAAATGGATATACCCTGCTATCTTTCCCTTTTAGTTTAATATCTGTATGTTTGTTAATATATTTGTTATAAAGTTCCTTAAGTTTGAAAGATACAGATGTATTTTTGAACTATATATGAAAAAAAAAACCGACAATGATTTGATGGCACTTAGTGTTAAAAATGGAATAGATCATTATATGAGAAACAAGGGATTCACAATTGATATAGCCGCGGAAAGACCACTGAAGCATTGGGGTGGGGGGAAGTGGGTCAAGGTTTTAATGACTTATTTAAAACACTAAGTAAATGTACCGTAGCTCTCTCTCATTTCCTGCTTTTTGTTCTCAAGAGTCCCTTTGCTACCATTTAGCATTTCCGAATAGGACACCCAGCAGGGAGCGCGCAAGTTCTTTTTCAATCGAATATATTAGCTCGATATGACGTACAATGCCGGCGACGGAGAGACAAAAACGGAATGCTTCACCTTGTGGTCGAAATACTACTGTAATTAAATGCTTGCATACTACGTAGAAGACATAAATGTTAGAGTGCTCTTGCCTCGTTTTTTCGAGCTCAGACTTCCGGGACAAATCTCTAATTTCTGTCTCTACAAGAGGAAGTGAAAACAATTCACTGAAATAGCATGGAAAAATCAAGTCTTAATAGACAGTGATCGCAGACCTTTGCATTTATCCAGGAGCAAAATATAATACTTCGCCCTAATTTACATTTTTAAAGTGTTTTTTTAAAAACATGTTGGTTTGATTGCATGGTTTTATTTTATAATTAGAAAGAGGCAGTCACCTAAAGACAAACGCGTTGACACAAGGTTTCCCAATCTTGGCAATTTTAAGATATGTAAATTTAAGCTTTAAGATTTCCCCTACCAATAGGATGGCTGGGGAATTCTGGGAGATAAGATCCATGCATCTAAATTTACCAAGATTGAAAAACACTACCATAAAGTAATTCACTCCTAACGTTATGATCTATTCTAGAGATAGGCTGGGTTGGAGTTCAGTTCAATCTCCTTACTGTAAAACAGCGCTCATTCTGAACACCATTAAACTCAGCACACTAGGCAGGTCAATCCACCTATTAAGTACACCTAGGCTTGATGGTCCAGGAGCCTTGTAAATAACTAATATACTTGTGTTTTTTCTTCTGTCATATCCAGTTTTCAGAGACTGTCTGGGGAAGTCCTTGCAATTTTCTTGGCAAGGTTTTTCAGAAATAGTTGCCATTGCCTCTTCCTAGGGCTGAGATGAAGTCAGTGGCTCAAGATCTCCCAGTTGGCTTTGTGCCGAAGGCAGGACTAGAACTCATGCCTCCTGAATTATAACCCAATGTTTACACCAATCTGACCCTCCTATATTAGTTACAGAACTTCAATTACAACTACTTTGTATAGCACACCCATCCTTAGAAACATCCACTCCTGCAGTGCATCAGTGCTTATAGCTGCCAGCCTACTATAGCTTATTCAACAAACCATAGTTAAATAAAGATGATTTATTCAGCTCATTATTGGTTTGCTTAAACATTTAAAATTTTATTTAGAGACTGCTTGACTCCAAAACCATTCTGAGCAGCTAACAAGTAAAAACCCAACTGATTAAAGAAAAAAAGAACAAGGCTGGAAAAGCAAGTCAAAGCAAAATCAATTACTGTATTTAAAAAAAAAGCTGGGGGGGGGGGAGGCTCCGTGATCGCACCTTGCGTGACAAAATAACTAGATCTTCAAACACCTCCTCTGAACAATGTAAGGATGGGACCCACACCAATTTTTAAGGAGGTCTCAACAGTTTCTCTGAGTTTCAATCGGAATGCGTAAAAAACCCTACCGAGATGTCTTTTCCAGTCTGTCGGCAACGATGCCAAAAGAGCCAGCGCGCACAAATATAGCCTAGGGAAAAATCCGGACGACACGAAAGCGAATGTACCCGTGTTTGTGTATCCTCCGCGAAGTTTGAAAGGCTCTGAAGTCTCCTCTACTTTGCTAGTTTAGATCTATGCTTGAAGGCGGAAGTGGCTGCTGCTGCAGCAGCAGCAGCAGCAGCAGCAGCAGCTTTCCAGCGAAGATGAAGCGCGCCCGGACGGTTAAAGTTTCTCCAGCCGCAGGGTGAGGATTGCGGTTGTGGGGATGTTCGTTGTTTGCCCATCTTCTCCTAAAGGGGTCTGGGGGGCTTCTGGCGGTTGCTTTGTTTCTTTGGTCCCGGAGCCAGATCGCTTTGCCTAGGATGATGTTTGTGGTGGCTCCTCCAAGAAGGGAGAGTTGCTGGAGCTCCAGCTGTGCCTGGGGGTACCACGTGTTTCGCCCTCAAAGCCCGCTTCCCCATTTTTCCCATTCTGCTGATCTGCTGAAAAAGCATCGGTAGCTTGAAAGCTGATTCGGGACAATTAAACGATTCAGGGCCAGTTTGATGAAGTGGTTAAAGGCACCAAGTTAGAATCCGGGAATTCTAGTTCTACATTTGACACAAAACTCCTTGGGTAAGGTGACCAGATTTTAACATTGGTAAACCGGGACAGCATTGACTGGGGAGGGGGGGGGGGTCTTGATTTAAAATTTGGTCTATATCCTTGCACCCCTAACCCTTTAGGGGAAAAAGCCCCAGGGGTCTTCAAACCTGACTGCTTTAAGACTTGTGGACTTCAACTCCCAGAATTCCTCCTCCAGTCATGTTGTGGCAACATCATCTGCGTGGATCTGCTCCATCTTCGGTTTTTTTCACCGGGGGCAGGGCTGCCGCTGAAGATGCCGACGAGCCCCTGCCGCCACCAGAATAACTGCTGCCTCCTCCTCCTCCTTCTCCTCCTCCTCCTCCTCCTCCTCCTCCAACAGCACCACCACATTTGCTGCCTGGCGGTGCAGCTGAGGTGAAGCTGCCAAAGCTCCCGCTGGCGCCTCCACCCATGGCAGCGGCGGCGGTGCCACCCCCTCCGCTCAGAGCACCTGAGCTGGGCCCTGAATTACCCCTGCTGCCTCTTCCTCCTCCGCCGTGCTTTTGAGAAGCCATGAGGCGTTTTTTTCCTGCTCCCGCCCCCTCCGTCGCCTTCCTACTGGTTCCCACGGCCTCATGGCTCCTCAAAAGCACGGCGGAGAAGGAGGGGGCAGGGGTAACGCGGGGCCCAGCTCAGGTGCTCCGAGCAGAGGGGGAGGCGCCGCTGCCATGGGTAGGGGCACTAGTGGGAGCTTTGGTGGCTCCACCTCAGCCGCAGCACCGGGCAGCAAATGTGATGGTGCTGTTGGAGGAGGAGGAGGAGGTGGTGGCAGCAGCAGTTATTTTAGTGGCGGCGGGGGCTTTGGGGGTTCACTTCAGCCGTAGCGCCAAGCGCAAGCGGCTAGGACTGGCTGCCCACAAAGGACCTCCCCAGGCTTGCTTTGCTGAACACAGGGTGACTGACAATAGTTTGAGAGGGCGCGGCCAGCACAAACTACTGTCAGTCGCTTCGCGCTCATCAAAACAAGCCCCAGCTTCCGGAGCCTGTGACAGTAGAAATCAATGTGCGGCAGTTGCAAACTGCTGCGTGGTGTTTTCTTGCCATGTGCGCAGCCGCGCACCTTACCAAAAATTGGGACTTTTTAAAAACGACGCGGGAAGCGGGACAAATTATTAAAAAGCAGGACTGTCCCGCCAAAAGCGGAACGTCTGGTCACCTTATCCTTGGGTGATCTTGGTCCAGACATTCTTGGGAAGGAGCAAGGAGGCCATGGCAAACCACTTCTGAAATATTGCCAAGAAAACTACAAGGACTAGTACAGTGGTTCCCAACCTTTTTCTGGCCATGCCCCATTCAAGCATCTCTAAAATCCTGATGCCCCCCCCCCCATGACATATAATTCTTACTTTACCTAAAAAGTGAACTCTATTCACACGGAGGAAGCCTAAAAGGCCATTAACTTGGTTTAAACAAGGTTCAAATTGCCCCCCTATGCGTTGGGAATACTGGACTAGTAGTACAGTCAGTCACCAGTAGTCAGCATTGACTCAAAGACACACACACACAGAAACGGGGATGACAGGCTAGTAATAAAACTTGGACAATTATGTTAACAGTAATAAACACTGCATTCTTAAGTACCAATGCCCTATAAACTGGCAAATTTCATTCAAGTTTCTCATCGTTCGTGATTTCACAGTTGATAACATTTCATCCCTCTTTTTATACCTTTCAAAAACCTTGGAGAAAATTATCAACAGTTAATGTTTTTGGATGCAGTTGTTTCCTGTAGTGAATCCTGACTGACTTGTTCTTTTTTAAATAGGAAAATATGTGGCAGGAATGCTGTTGCTGAATCAAGTGAAGATTATGTTGTGGGGCAAGTGGCTGGCAGCCTCTTTCAAAACAAATCTACAGCCTGCGATTCAGATGTCCTCCTACAACTCTTCAGTGCTCCTGGGGCTGAAAAACAGCCAATGTATGTTGCTGTGGCAAAAGTAAGTTAACTAATTTATGTTCTAAAATCGGTGTGACAACAGCCTCACGAAAATGCTGTTGACCTATGAACCAGTTTCAGACATATCTGAACAGAAGAATATATCTATAATCACAGTTGATTTCCAGTCTTCATAAAGCCCTGTTGCATCAGGGCCCCAGTTTTATGTAATCCATAGTTTATCATAAAATATAGATACAGTCATTAAGATCACCATCATAGACAGGAAGGGAGTAGACCTCTGTTTTTATATCACTGACCATTATAAAAGCTGGTATTCAAAGACTTCTTCCTCTAAATCACGGGTGTCCAACCTGTTGCTGTCACATGATGTATCACGCCATCTTTTTCCCTTTGTGGGGGTGGGGGTGGGGGTGTCCTATGCATGACTCATCCACCAGTTTGACACTCCTGCTCTAATTTGAAAGGTAGCTAGTGGTTGCTAATAGCCCAAACTGCCATTAAATTTTCCTTTCCTTTTAAAAATTAGCTTAGTGACACCTGTTGATAGTAAATCGCACAATTTGTGTATTATGTAAAGAACTTATTGGGCATATTTTCCATGCCATGAATGATTTCATATTATTTATTAATTTTATATGCTGCCTGTTTCACTATCCAAGCACCTCTGGGCAGCTTACAGTAGAATTAAAGTAAAGATATAAAATATTAAAAACAATAAAACCATTAGACATCATTGGATTAAGTACACATCAGTGGTGGCTTTCAAAAATTTTTAGAACCTCTTCTGTAGGTGTGGCCTTTGTGGGAGTGGCTTGCCAGCCCTGTGACCAAATGGGAGTGGCTTGTTGGCCATGTAACAGTGGGCGTGGCCAACTTGTACAATGTGGTGAAACTCGTAACAACGCTCTTGCTTAGCAACCAAAATGTTGGCTCAGAAACTCTGGCATTTGAAGCACGCAAGTCTTAAGGCTGTCAAGTTACAAGACCCTTGCACCCCTAACCCTTTAGAAAAAAAAACCCAGGGGTGTTCAAACTTGACAGCTTTAAGACTTGTGGACTTCAATTCCCAGAATTCCTCCTCTCGTTCTTCATCTTGATGATGTGCGGACGGGCGGGGGGAGGGAGCTGGAACCAGCTCTAAATGGCACTGTAGATTTGTGGAACCTCTTCTATAGAAGAGGTTAGAACTGGCAGGAACCCACCCCTGGTAAACATGGTACTTAATTGGTACAATATGGAGGTGGAACCTTCTCTCTTAGTCCAGCAACCACTTAGAGATATAAATGCCCCATCAGGTGTTTTATGTCATTTATATACTTTCACCATGTATTCTTTATCTGCCTTCTAACTTTATAACACTCTTTTTAGGTGTAACACCTAATCATAGCCCTTCCAAATGTAGTCTCATCTTTGAGAGGTCATATAAAGTCATTATTATATTGCCTGTTGTACATTCATTTCCCTTAATGATGCCAAAATGACATTTGCTCTTTTTAGATCACTATAGCTGCCCTATATGACTGTGACTCAGCTTGAAAAATTAAGCAGAATTGGACCTTGTTGTGAGTGGAAGAGCACTTGGCTATAGGCTCTAAGCTACATTGGGAAGTTGAAAAAACATCCCAGAAGAAAATAATAGCAAGTCTCTCCCATATTGTTGCTAAGAAAATTATACAAATATGTTCACGAGGCCTCGGGATTGAAGCTTGTTTTGAAGGAGATTGCCTTAGAATAGCTGCACACTGGGTTAACTTTTTTGACTTGTACACCCTGATCCCCAAATCCCTTTCATGATCAGTCACTGTCAGTTGAGATGCCATGGAAGTATAATGGTGTTTGGATTTTATGTGCTAATATGCATCACTTTGCCCATTTTGTGTCTCCCATTTTCATGCCTACTTGTCCACTTTGGAAAAATTGGTGCTGTTCACATTATTTTTTTTCTTTCTCATTTTACCATTCATAAATAATTTTTATCAGAAAATTTGATTGCTACAGTATTCACTTCCTAGTCCAAATTGTGTATTAACAAATTTAAAAAAATACTCAATCCAGTTCCAATCTCTGCTACAATATAGGACAAGAATTCCATAATTGCACTTGGAAAACATGTTAGAATATAAAATATAGGAATTTGAACTGGTTCTTTACAATACCATTAGGTCTTTTTCATTCACTCTAAACCTTGTTTAATAATTTTTATAATTGCTGCTTTAAAATTCAATTTAAAAAGGCTTTTTAACCTAAATTGAAAGTTATGTTCTTGGAACTCTTCTTCACAGTTTAATTCCAAGATTGTGATTTATGATTGAAATTGTAATAATGCTTTCAAAAGTCATGTAACTAGATCCTTATCCCAAATTCTATAAATAGAAATGAATTGGAAATTGAAATATCTCTGTTTAAATGATTGGGCTCTTTCGGTTCTTCATTTAGTAGCTTTAGTAAGACAAGAAACTAGCCTAAAGTTGGCTTTCTGCCTATTAGGCATCTTACTAAATTGAAATTAATTAAAAGTGGTTGGTTCTAAGTGCTCCAATACTTTCTTAGGCTCTGTCACATAAAGGAAAATTTAACTAGGTAACTTAATATCTTATCATGTCTTCCTTTTCTAAAAAAAACAAAAATGCATGTACTTTTTAGTACAGAGACCTAGAACAGAAGGACCACAGATACAGTCCTCGTTTTTATGACTTGAATTGCTTTCCATACATGTTTCTCCCTGTCCGATTTGGGGGATTTTAGACCATTGTGATAATTGGACTTTAATAAAAGATGGGCCCAGATTCCATTTTACTTCCATCTGATAGAAGATCTTGGCTACTATTCTTAGGTGCAACAATTAACATGAGCAATTGTCCAGTTTCCATTTATAAGGTATACAATCTGGAATGCTATGAGGCATTAGTAACTAGCAAATTTGCCAAATTTAGCAAAACTATATGCGAATATTCTCACCTTCCTGAGATTGTGTAACACTTTAATCTTTCATGTTTGACTGTGTATTGATTTTAAAAGGAAAGTAAAAAACGCAACCATAAGGAAGAGGAAAGTGTCACAGAAATTCAAGATTCATCAACTAAAAGACAGCCTTTTAAAAAAATGAAGAAATCTAAGAAAGATACCTCTCTAGCAAATGAAGCAGTAGCAAACAGGTAAATGAAAAACTATACAGAACATTTGTTATGTATTATATTTAATTTCACATATTGGTTAGTTACTGTCTGGGTCCTAAGGAAAGGGCAGATTAGCAGGTTAAAAATGTAGCATGCCTCTTAAAAGACCCTATTGTTATTAAAATAAATATAGGTAGTCTTCAACAATTGAGCCCCAAATCTGTGGCTAAGTGAGACATTTGTTAAGTGAGTTTTGCCCCATTTATGACATTTCTTGTCACAGCTGTTAAGTGAATCACTGCAGTTGTTAAATTACTAACAGTTGCTAAGTGGCTTCCCGTTGACTTTGCTTGCAAAAGGGATCACATGACCCCAGGTCGCTGCAACTGTCATAAATATGAGTCAGTTGCCAAGAGTCTGAATTTTGATCATGTGACCATGGGGAGGCTGAAATGGTAATAAGTGTGAAAAACAGTCATAAGTCAATTTTCAGTGCTGTTGTAAACTTTGAATGGTCACTAAATCAACTGTTGTAAGTCAAGCACTGCATGTGTGCTGTATTCTAGCTGAAAATGATTGTCAGCCTTACCAGATAATCAGACTAATTTGACTTCATCGTAAAGCTACATTAACAGAATCTTACAAATCTGAAAATAGAATTGTCTCACCAACTCCTTTCCACATTGATAACTAGAGAGGATCTCTCATGAACCTCTAGCTTTGCCCACTATGCAGCTACGGGCTATGTTTCCTCTTATATGACCATTCCTTACTCCAGGGGTCCCCAACTACTGGGCTGGGGCCTATTCACAACTGGGCCGTGAGCTGGTATACATATGCTGTTGTGCTGCTTGACTTGTGTGAGCAGCGAGCTGGCAAAATGCACATAGTTTGACTCAGAGCAGCTGGGCAGCAAATGCAGCTACGCTTGCATTCAAGCTGTGTATGCATGAGTGTGTGTGCCAGCCTGCTGCTTGAGCAGCCTGATTCCCCTCGCCCATCCGGGCTGCCAAGCTGCAAAGTTTGGGGACCGCTGCCTTAGGCAGTATCTTTACCCAGTTTCCCAAGGTCATTCTCACATACCATTACAGTGATAACGCCTCATGACAATTCTGTTTGTAACATGAACTGTCTCTTAAGACAGTACTTTGTATGATTATTTAGAAATAAATCTGATAAGAAGGACTTAGTTACTAGTAAGTATGTGTCATGCTAAAAATTGTAGCAATGGTTTTTCTGTGTTTCCTTTTTCCTCAAAGCTTGTTGATTGCATGTTAGTTAAATAATCGTAATTGCATGCTTTTAATGTAGATAATTGCAATCTCTCTAGAACCGATATTTGTCAGTGAAAAGTTAGTCTTCAAATGCTGATTTTTGTGTGTGACTGTGAACACATACAATTATTTACATATGCTCAGTTTAATAACTTGGTTATAAATTTCTTGTCAAGGAAATGTGATTTGGCTCATGCAAGTGAAGCAGAAGCAGAAGTAATACAAATGAAAAATAAGGCTACCAAACTTTTTCCAACCTCAGAGGAAGCTGCTCAAATGAAAAAAAAGAAAACTCAAGTTAATCTGGCTAAAGAAAAGTTAAAGAACAAGAGGACTCTTTTTGTGGGGAATTTACCTGTTTCTTATACAGCACAAGTGAGTAACTATGATAGCAGGATATTTGTACTTTCTTTAAAACAACAGATTATTTTAAGCATTTTTTAAAACGTTACATTAATAAATAAGTGCCTATCACTGTTCCGTTCTCGTATAAACAACTTTAAGCAAAATACAGAAAAGAAGTAAAATGTTGTGTATCCAAAAATTTAAAACATAAGTTAAAGAAAAAGAAATATAACTGATTTAATTTACACCATCATCACCATTCAGCTAATACAGTTAATCCTTGACCTATGCAACTGGGACAACAATTTCCACAATTGGGGCCAAACTTTCTGTTGCTGAGAAAGGTGATTGTTTATTTATTTATTTTATTTATTTCTTGGATTTCTAAACCGCCCCCTCTCCCAAAAAGGGACTCGGGGCGGTGTACACTCAGATAAAATGCAGGTAAAATACATGAATAACAATATAAATAGTATAAAAACAATTAAATACTAAACATTTAGATGGAGGAGAAGAGACTGTACAAGAAATAAATATGCTATGGAAACCCTAAAAAACATCCCCAATTAAAATACCCAAACCCAGTTAAAATATATCCCCGGGAGACAAAACTAAGAGAGTGCCAGGCCAGCTGATTGAAACAGGTGAGTTTTTAATTTTTGACGGAAGGAGCGGAGGTCGGTGGTGGTTCTGATGTCGGGGGGGGAGGTCATTCCAGAGGGTTGGGCCCATCACAGAGAAGGACCTACTCCTAGGTGTCACCCGCTGGCATTGCCTAGCGGACGGCACCAGGAGGAGTCCCTCCCTGTGTGAGCGGATTGGTCGTAGGGACGTGTGTGGTAGGATGCGATCCTGCAGATAACTAGGTCCTATGCCATGGAGCGCTTTAAAGATGGTAATCAATACCTTGAAAGTGAGTTGTGCCCAATTTCACGCCATAGTCGTTAAGCGAGTCACTGCAATTATTAAGAGAATAACACTATTGTTAAGCAAATCTGGCTTCACCCATTGACAGTGAAAATTGCAAATGGTGATCAAGTGATCGTGGAATGCTGTAATCATCATAAATTCATGCCGGTTGCTAAGCGCTTGGATTTCGGTCACGTGACCATGGGGATGCACGACGGTCATGAGTGAGAGGGCAGGTTATAAATCACTTTTTTCAGTGTCGTCATGACTTTGAACAGTAGTTAAACAAATGATTTTAAATCAAGGACTACTTTTGCTCTGAATACTTAATTCATTAATTACATTTCTGATTGTCTTCTGCCACAGGGCGAAATTGTTCAGTATGATTCTATCTCACCCTCCACTTTATCTCTGCAGCATGTTGCTCTGGATCATGTGATTTTATGAATGTTTGGAGAGTTGCATTTGAGTCTCTGCTTCTGATCCAATAATATAGATGTGGCTTGCATGTATTGACCTTCACTGATGAAAGCAAAGAGCTTCACATTTGCTACCCACAACATGGACAATGTTTTGCAGTCTGAATCTGTTAATCCAGCGGCCCTCAACTTTTGGGCACTGGGGACCAGTTCTCTGGAGAGAGATTTTTCTGTGGACCAGAGAGGATGTGATTTTGTGTGCTTCGCATGTTTGTGTGGCCCACTTACTGGCATGCCGCGGCCTGCTACTGGTCTACAGACTTGGGGTTGGAGACCCCTCATTAATCTATAACCATAATATTGTGCTGGCCTATTGATTTTGTAAAGCACATTTTGTTGTGAGTAATTACCCTATTTCCCCAAAAATAAGACCTCCCCAGATAATAAGCCCAATCAGGATTTTTAGCGCATGTGCTAAAATAAGCCCTCTCCCCCAAAATAAGCCCTCCCTGAAAATATTTAAACGCATGTGCAGCCCCGCCATTTCCTCTGGTTGCCTGCCACACAAACAACATGAGGTGAGGTGAGGCCAAAGGGGGCGGAAAGAGAGGGGGGAACATGCCCTATGCAATCCACACACCCTTACCTAATGGCCGCTCCCGCAACCCTAGCCAACGCGCCTCTTGTGTCACGCTAATGGCTGCTGCAAAAGGAGCGGCAGGGCCAGCGACGTGCAACACAGCAGCAGCAGCCATGAGTTGAGCATACTCGCTGCCTCCTGCACCTCAAAAATAATAAGACCTCCTCGAAAATAAGGCCAAGCGCTTATTTCGGGAGTCAAAAGAAAACAAGACCCTGTCTTATTTTTGGAGAAACACAGTATGCATAGAGAAAGAGGGTAAAGTATTTTATGTAGAGTTTTTTTGTGTTACTCTTTTAACTTAAAAAGAAACCCCGTTACCTTTGTATACTGTTTTTGTTTTGATTTAATCTTTAATAATTCTGCAAAAAAAACCAACTACTACTAATTTTTATTGTATCCTTTAGTCATTGGTCAAATAGATATTATTTAGAGTTCCCGGTGTTCCATTCATTGTATATGGATTAAGTGTTTGCTGCTGTTTCTCAAACACTAGTATACGTCTTGACCTAATAAAATTATACCTCTTTGAATTTAGATGCTGAAGTCATTTTTCAAAGACTATGGACAGATTGAATCAATTCGTTTCCGTTCTTTGGTATGTTATTTACTTCATTTTGTGATTCTTTACTAGTAAATAATTTCAGTTTCTGGCTTGCACCAAAAGTGTACCATATATGAATAGTCCTTGACTTATGACTGTAATTGGGACCAGAAATCCAATCATAAGTCATTATAGTCATAAATTGAGGCACCCATGTGACGAAGTAATTTTTCAGTCTTTTTTTTTCCCCAGCAGCAGTCATTAGGCAAATATCACAGTGTTTAAGCATATGTTGTGGTTGTTAAGTGAATGCCATGGGTTGTTAAGCAAAGCCAGTCATTTAAATGGTTTTTGTTGGAAACCAAATAATGTTGAATATTTAAGTAGGCTAGGTGGAACTTCTTCCTCTATAGGGGCACACTGCTGAGGAATAGCCTCTCATTGAAAATCAAGCTTGCCCTCTCTCTACTGGCCTTTGGAAGCTATTAAAATACAAATTAATGTGGAGAAAATTGTCATGAATTTGTTAGTTTATGGTGCCGTGTCTTTCATTTCATTCTTCTTTATTGATAGGCATTTCTACTGATATGTTACATCGATGTTTAAATTATCATTTCATTGAATTTGTTATAAGCCAGTGAGCCTATTGATTGTGGTTGGGTGTAAAACCAGCATATTAATTTAATTTGGTCAGCTGCTAAATATATTTTAGTATGTAAGATAATTCAATTCTGTTTCTAAGAAACCATCTCAAATTTCATAATTGATTATGATGTAAAACTAGCAAATTAATGTAATTTGGCTAACTGCTAAATGCATTATATAAGAGTACGTAAGACAATTCAATTGCTTCTAAAAGGTCGCCTCAAGTTTTATGGTGGTATGAAAAGTATGTATAGAGTTTCATGTGGAATGACAGATTACTGAATAACATAAATACTACATTGTTTTAAACAACTCGGTTCTTTTCATTAGCATTTTTCTCAACGTAATCTTTCATCAATTGGCTCCAAATTAACATGTTTGGAAGATACAAATTCCTTGTTTGAACTCTATTATTTTAATTCTCTTTTTACTGACCCTTATGAAAAGATTACCAATAGGTCTTCTGCTTGTTGATTTTCTGTCTGTGTAATACTTAACATTAAATGACTGCTGCTAGTAGGATCATACTGTATTTATTAGACAAATGGAGAAGCAGATAAGGAGGAACAGGAGAATACTGTGTCTAGGAGATGTGCATAATTTAACCAAAAATTATTGGTTGCAAAAGTTGGCTTGAAACTCAACATTAAGAAAACTAAGATCATGGCATCCGGTCCTCTCAATTCCTGGCAAATAGATGGGGAAGAGATGGAGGTAGTGACAGATTTTACTTTTCTGGGCTCCAAGATCACCACAGATGGGGACTGCAGCCAAGAAATTAAAAGACGCTTGCTCCTGGGGAGGAAAGCTATGGCAAATCTAGACAGTATACTAAAAAGCAGAGACATCACCCTCCAACAAAAGTGTGAATAGTCAAGGCTATGGTTTTCCTAGTTGCAATGTATGGCTTTGAAAGTGGGACCATAAGAAAGGTTGAGCGCCAAAGAATTGAGGCCTTTGAACTAAGGTGCTGGAGAAAATTCCTGTGAGTCCCTTGGACTGCAAGACGATCAAACCGGTCAGTCCTAGAGGAGATCAACCCTGACTGGTCTTTAGAAAGCCAGATCCTGAAGATGTAATTCAAATACTTTGGTCACCAAATGAGAAGGAAGGACTCACTGGAGAAGAGCCTAATGCTGGGAAAGATTGAGGGCAAAAGAAGAAGGGGACCACAGAGAATGAGATGACTGGATGGAGTCACCGAAGCAGTAGATGTGAGCTTAAATGGACTCCAGAGGATGGTAGAGGGCAGGAATGCCTGGAGGAACATTGTCCATGGGGTCGCGATGGGTCAGACACGACTTCACAACTAACAACAACAAATAATTTCCTTCCATCGTTTCTTTGTGAGTTCAGGATAGATCTCCAACAGCACATTTAACCTTGGACTTGGCAGGAAGTCAGCAGTGTAATATAAGAAAATGTTATTTTTCCCCCAGGCAAAGAAAGAGAGGAAATGTTTGCATACCGTCTTCTCAGTTGAAGGCTTTGTTCCAGGCTGCTTCATTATGAGAGGGAGTGTGTGTGTGTGTGTGTGTGTGTGTGTGTGAGAGAGAGAGAGAGAGAGAGAGAGAGAGAGAGATTGAGATTAGTGCTATAAGATGAATGCTAGCGTGGCTAGAAATGTTTATCCAGTTTATCTCTCCTGTCGGTGTTTAAAGAAAATTGCAAATGTTCATGATATTGCTAAATAACACCTACTTAATAATATATTATTTTTTCTCTTTTAAGATTCCAGCAGAAGATGCAATATCCAAAAAAATGGCTGCTATAAAGTATGTATTGTAATTTCTTCATGAGAATAGATGTACAGGTTATACTTTGTTGATTCTTATATTGGGGCTATTACATCTTGGCTTTAAAAATCTGGATGATCACTAGATAGCTGCAAATAAATATTTTTTTTAAACGTCTAGTTCTTTGCTGCCATTTAATTATGTTGCTGGTAATGTTTTTTTGCAGCCTGGGTCTGTTAGCCCTAATTTAAAATAAAATGCTTATAACAGAAAATACTGATGTATCATACTAGTGCATTTTGCTTATATCAGGGCATCCTTCAGCTATTCTGGGCCAAAGTAAAAATTGAAATTAGCTTTGCAACATGTAACCTTACTTTTGCAAATTATAGTAAAGTTTTAATTGTAAAACTGGAACAGACCTGGTGCAAATAACAGCCCCTTCAAATGCTAACTATTGAATTAAGAAATGGCCCTGTTCCTTGACCATAGCACAATTGAGTTATTTATATTTCTTTATATTATGAGAAATTGTAACTAAAAGAGTAACAGAAGTTTACTCTGTGGATTATAGAAAGCCACCTGTGGCTTTTCAATTTGCTGGGGAAATCCTGTAGTAGTTCAATAAAATCTGGATAGCTGTAGACTCTCCATGGTTGAGCTGTAATCTGGATTCAAGAAATTATAATGTATTCCTTAGAAAACGTATCTTACCTCTTAATTCTGAATTTAAACAGGATTTAAATTTAAAAGTTTTGTAGCAAATCCTAAATTCAGTTACGACTAGTGTCCCAATGCATAAAAGTTCATCTTTATGTGATAATGTAACCTTCAATTATATAATATAGAATATAGCAAATATTATGGTTTCTTTTTTCCTTTAGGCAAAAACTACACCCTAATATGAAATACGTTAATGCTTATGTTGTTTTCAAGGAGGAATCTGCAGCAAATAATGCCTTAAAATGGTATGTATTTTTTTAATTACCACATTAAGATATCAGTCTTAATTATTAAATACTATTTACAAAATAAACAATGTTCAAATCAAATTTAGTGGTAACTTATATTATTACTTCCTTTTTTACGGTTTCATAGTAATGGAACAGAAATTACCAGTGGATTCCATATCAGAGTTGACCTTGCTTCAAAATCTACTTGTGTAAGTAATTCAAACGCTATCCCAAAGGTGCTTTTTCAAAAGGCAACTTCAGAACTGAAGAAGCTTCTTGGATGAGAAACGAAACATCTTCAAGGAAAAACAAACTTCAGTTGTTTTTTGAAAAGTACCTTTGGGACAACCATGACATGATTTAGAATCTCCATAGACATAATTCAAATACTATATATCTTTTTCTAGCTTTTTCTTTAAGTCTCTGAGTCAGTTCTTTTTGTTGTTTGTTTTGCAGCATGATAACAAAAGATCAATATTTGTAGGAAATCTGCCTTATGGTATGTATTATAATTTAATGTTAATCGATTCAAAACAAATGTACATTACTTTGGTAGAAAATTATACATTTGCAGATTAATGGAGTGAGTATATCTGTAAAGATGTTAACAAACGTAAATGCAAAAGACTGGTTTAAAATTAACATTAAGTCACACCTTCAAACCAGAATGTCTCAGCTTACTTGTTTCTTTTAGTCCCAAGCTGCATTTTGTTTTTGTAAGTTCTTGATTTATAATTATGTATAAACATAATGTATCTACAAATGCAGATAAAGCAAAAAAAAAAAGGTGCTTTGAATTGGTAAATTTGTAACCTAATTCATGAAGTATGCCATAATAGCCTAACTAAAACATAAGTAAGGGATATAGAGCTATTTCCTTGTCAATACTGTCCCAACAGTCTTAATCTTTCTTTTAAGCAGATAGAGGTGGCAACCATATTTGTATCTGTTTAAAAAAGAATAGAAACTTTAAATAGTAATAGAAATGTGGTCATGTCGCTAAAATGGTTGTGTTTTAATAGCTGCACATTTATAAAAGATGTTGTATTTACAGAAATTGATGATGAGACTGTAAGAAATCACTTTTTGGAATGTGGAAATGTGACAGGTGTACGAATTGTGAGAGATCGAAGCACAGGCATCGGCAAAGGATTTGGTTATGTTCTATTTGAGGTATGTTAGTTACTCAACGGCTGCAATAACAAATTTACCATGGCTTTAAATCATAACTATATTGGTTATTTAATCTAGCATTCAGTATTGCACTCAGGGGATAGCAACACAGTAAAACTTCATGGTAAACAATTAGGAATAATTAAGCATCTCCTAAATAATTCATTGAAACTGCATCAAACTCCACTAATACCCATATCTAGACATCTCCCTTGTAACTTCACAAAGAGAGCACTAATCATCAAGTATTTACATGAATCTTGCACACTTACTCCACTCACAAAGATAGTAATCTTCTAAATTGAGAAAAACTCAATTTAGTAAAAGGGGTACATTTGTGGGTGTAAATCAGTCATCAGTAATGTTCTCCCAGCAATAAAGGATAATCTGGGAATTGAATGCTCAATAAGTTAGCTATTACTTTACTGTCTGTTGAAAGAACGGCAGTAATTAAAAATCTGGCCATTAAAAATGACGAGATGGGTATGCCACTCTGTTCCTGGAATGGCACAAATCAGCAAAGTGTTGAAAACAGCAGGCAATGCTATAATAGAACACTAATTTTCAAATCATTCATTTAACAGCTTATTTCATTCTTTCTCACTTTTTGCACATTTACCCTTAACCTGCAGTGTAACCCAAAGCATGAATACTTTGCATGGTTATCAATCGATCATTTGGGGAAAATAGGGGAGCAAAATCGCCATCCTTTCATTTGCAGTAATCAAGAATAGCATTAGAAGAGAGTTCTCCTGTGTTGTTTCTTGTGACAACTATAGCTAATGAGTCTGAACAGCAAAACTGATTCATAAGGTAATGATACAAATCCTTCTTGTACATAGTTGGATTTCCCAATGGATATGCTATGCTTGAAATTAAAGGGCAGTTATTAGAGTAGAATGTGGCATTAAGTGATCGGAGGAGTGCTTCCTTGAAGGAATTACTTTTCGTCTTCTTACTGTGTACGGTGCAGAGGTGCTCTGAAGTGTCCCTTACCCTCCAAATCATGGGTGTCAAACTCGCCATGTCACGTTGCCATCACATGTCTTGTGACATTTTTCCCATTCACAGAGCTGGGGTGGGCATGGCCTGCACGTGATGCATCCGGCCCGTGGGCCACCAGTTTGACACCCCTATTCCAAATCATCTGTTAAGAATGCAAGGGGTTGTATTGTGATGAGGAAATAGCCCTCCCCTTCTCAGTCCATGTAAGAGGAATTTTATGAGTTGCTTTTTTTCTCTCCTTAAAGACCATAGATGCTGTACACCTTGCTCTGAAACTAAACCAATCTGAATTACAAGGAAGAAAGCTAAGAGTGCAACATTGTGTAAAAAGAGAGAAAGAAGAACAGAAGAAATCAAACAAAAATGCAAAGAGCTCTGTTCGATTGAAATACACAAAGACTACTTCTCTAAAAAAACCAGAAGGATCTTCTAATTTTTTTGTTGGTGAAAAGGCAGACCCAGGGAAAAAGAGCAAAAAAGCCAAATCAAAAAATAGCATGAAAATGAGAAAACCCAAATGATAACAGTATTAAGATATATTTGTAATGTTAAGATGCTTTTAAATAAAATTTATCACATAGAAAATCTTTTGGATTTCTTACATATTTTATCTCCATTTTCACAATTTAGAAGCTCATCTAATTTGCAAAGGTAACATTGGAAGATAAATTAAAAACGTCACACTAGAAATTTATGACTATTTTAATATATTTCATCTATTATCCATATGATGTAAATAAATACCAGAAAGCCTTTCTTAAAGGGTTCTAACAACAGACAATTAATTATTTACAAGTGTGTTCTTTGTAATGTTTATTTGTCCTTTCTGTTAAATATGTGTACATTAACATAAATACGTTGGAAAGTGGTTTATAGTTTACACTGGACAATTTTAAATTATTTCATGTTGGCCCTGTTTTTTGGAATACCGTGGTACAAAAGTACCTGCAGTATTTGGTTATGTGCTAATTGCTATTGGTAATTAGGGTGCAGGTCTTTCTATGTATTCAATAATAGATATTTTTTATGATAACCTGGCCATTTGTTGATCTAATCTGATTATCCCCAACTTTCACATTGCTGGCTGTGATGTTATGTAATTATATATTCTTTTGAAGAGATTGTGTAGGGAATAAATGCTATTTAACTCAGCCTTCATTTAGTATCTAATACTGCAGCTTTCAAATCTTTGAAAAGTATTGTTGTACAATATCAACAAGTATTTCTTTCGAGGTTGAACTGAAGTTGAACAAATGCAAAAGAGAATTTATTCAACTTCCAATCAGATATGGGAAGTTTTGTGAATCCTCAACAGTCATCAATATTTTTTCTTTTACACAATATTCTTTTACTATTCTTACATGAATTATATTAACATTATTTGATTACAGATTATTCTGATAGTGATTTAATGGTGTCAGAATTCTAAGATTAGATATTTTCCCCCATGGAAAAAAACAGATTATACCTATATTAATTGTCTTTTTCAAACCCTGTATTTAATATCTAGTTGCCGCTTTTTATTCATAACATGAAGAAAGCAGGCAGCTTGTAGTAGGGTTTCCTTTTATTGTAATTGCTATGAGGGATCAGGGTATTCTAATAAAATGTATGTCTCGGGGTTTATAAGAAAGCGTAAAATTATGGCCTGGTTCTGACAAAACTAGAATAGGTTTCTCTGTTCGCTCACATTAGTCTGCTCCAGTTTATCACTGATGATAGATACTGAAAAAAAATCATTCAGCATTAATTTCGACTTAATGCTGATAGACGGCAATGGGTTGATTTGCACGATTTCTGTCCAAACCAGTTCCATAGACAATTAACCACGAGATCAAGGATCTTGGTGTTCTCATCTCAAATGATCTAAATGCCAGAGCTCACTGTAATAGCATTGCCAAAAAGGCATTAAGAGTCGTTAATCCTCCGAAATTCTTCTCTGGTAATATTGTACTGCAAACTAGGGCATACAAAACCTTTGCTATAACAATTCTCAAATACAGCTCATCCGTCTGAAATCCGCACTGTATATTGGACATTAACACAATTAAGCGAGTCCAGAGGTATTTCACGAGAAGTGTACTCTGCTCCTCTGCTCGCAACAGAATACCTTATGCCACCAGGCTTGAAATTTTGGGTTTGGAGAATCTAGAACTACTGTCCCTATGGTCTGACCCAAGTGTAGTACACAAAATTATCTGCTACGTCCTACCTGTCAACAACTACTTCAGCTTCAACCTCAATAATATAAAAGCACACAACAGATACAAACTCAAGGTAAACCGCTCCAAACTTGATTGCAGAAAATACGACTTCAGCAACAGAGTGGTCAATGCTTGGAATGCTCTTTCTGACTCTGTTG
Organism: Natrix helvetica; assembly: GCF_964273705.1. NCBI lineage: Eukaryota > Metazoa > Chordata > Lepidosauria > Squamata > Natricidae > Natrix > Natrix helvetica. The sequence continues at coordinate 220,362,593 of NC_138552.1, read as the reverse complement.
TTACATTCTCAAACCCCCATAACTTTAACCTTCAACTGTCTAGGGTTGACCTCTCCCCATTCCTAAGAGGTCGGTAGGGACGTGCATAAGCCTAACCTCCCAGTCCTACTGTCCCATTTATTTGTACCCATTCCCTGTGTTCTTATTCATGTTTATTCTTATTCCTGTTATCTTGCACATGAGAGACCAACTGAATGAATGAGCCCGTCAATGCAACCAACTCTCCTACATTTAACGGGGAACCGCGTGCAAATCCTTCACGCATGCGTAACACAAAACACCCTGAGCAGGGTGACCGAGGAGCCTCGTGCGCAGGCGCATTTCAGGCGGAACGTGTGGGCTTCCCGAGCGCTCGCCCAGGCCTAAGGCAAAGTGAGCCTCTTTGCCGTCGCCGGCTGATGACGGAAGTGCCTTGGCGCGAGGCGGGCCTTCCTTTTCCTTGCGTGCCTGGCCAAGGTGCCTGGAGAAGCGGGAGGAGGCGGCCACGAAAGGCAGAAAATGATGGGGGGCAAGAGCAGCGCTATCGCCGCTGGCGTTTGCGGCGCCCTTTTCATCGGCTACTGCATCTACTTCGACCGCAAGAGGAGGAGCGACCCCAACTTCAAGAACCGGTTGCGGGAACGTGAGTCTTCCGGCCTCTTCTTCCCCCTCGTGCGCCCCGCCGCCCAGAGCGGGCTTTGCGCTTCTCCCCCGCCATCAGCCGCCTTTTTCGCTACCCGAGTGCTCCCTCCCCCCACTTCCCTTTCCCTTGGCGTGGGAGGGTCACATGCCTTGGAGAGTCGGTTCCCTTGCCCTGTTTTGTGGCTTCCAAGGACCAGGAAGTCCTCGGCTAACGGCCGCTAGTCTTCTCCGTAGTAAGAGCCCCCCCCCCCCCCGCCAGAGAGGGAACCCTGGGTGGAGGAGGAACCGGAGTCCCACAAATGCGAACTCTCTGCAAATAGGGTATTCCACTGCCTGGTTTTTAATAACCTTTAATGTGCTTGGGCAGGAGAAGAGGTTCAGCCTCATAGGGTGTAAAAGTTAAAGGAGCTCTTGGAGATAATCTAGTCTAGTCTTAACTTCACAAATTGACTGTCGTGCATCCCAGCAAATGGTTCCCCTTCTCCATCCCCTTATGCTTAGCCCCAATCTTCTCTTCTAAACGTACCCAGTGCCTATAACCATGGGGTTCCCCTCCCCCCCCCCAATTCTGGGCCCTTTATTCAGTCTTGGTTGCTTTCCTCTCTGCAGATTCCAGTTGTAAATGTTGCTCTTAAAATTGCATGGCCAGAACTGAATGTGTTACTCTAGGTTTGGCTTAACCAACTCATATACAAGTGAATTGTTACAAGTAGTCCTCAACTTGGGACCATTCATTCAGTGACCATTTGAAATTACAACAGTGCTGAACAAAGGAACCTATCACTGGTCTCCAAAGTTATGATTTTTGCAACACCTCCACTGTGCCATGATAAAAATTAGGGTGTTTGGCAGCCTACTTTCACTTACAAGTGCAGGGGCACTTCAACCTACCCCACCTGCCTTTTTCTCCCCATCTATGGTCTTTTTACCTCCTTGGCCCCTGTGCTCCACCCGCCCAGCTGACATCCACCATCTTGCTCCTGCTGCTGACCAAGCATGCTCTGTTTGGCCAGTTGTGAGGCAGCTAGCTGGCCACACGAGACTGTATTTCCCAGATCACGCATGGTGGTTTCCTCACAAGACCCAGGAAAGATGGCCTTATGTGACCACCAGCTGTCTCAGGAAGGGCCAGGCTGGATATGCCTATTAACAGTGGAGCAAGAAGATGGCGAAGGTCAGCTGGAGTGGCAGAGTTCAGGGTAGCAGGGGCTTTGCAAAGTGGTGAGGGCAACTCTGGCTGGGGCTTCCTGAGATGACTGCAGCTTTGCACTGTGATGCTGGGTTGAGGTGGCTGAGGCTTCATGCGATACTGCAGCTGTTGCTAAGCCATGCGATCATTTGAAATTGTGCTTTTTGACCACATCACCTAGCATCAGAAATTCTTGCCCTAATTATGGTCACAAATCAAGGACTAGGTGTACTTGATCTTGATCTTATACAACTTAGTTGCAACCCAACATTGCATTTCCTTCTTTTTTTAGCTATTATATTACCTTCATGTTTGGCTTGTGATCCATCAACAGTGCCAGACCCTTTTTGTAGGTGTTGTCACCCAGTATGATCTCCTTATCCTATATTCATGTACATAATTTTTCCTATGCAAAATAGTGTTTTTACATTTTCCCCTTCTGACATAAAATTTCTGGAATTATTGATATTGTCCCCCAAGGAATTTGCTATTTCCCTTTCCTAAATTTATGTTGTTGACAAATGTATTAATGTTTCCATCAAGGTATTTATAAAAATATTTAACAACATTGGCTGCAGAATGGAGCCCTGCAATACTCCTCAAACACTTCATTCCACTCCTCAGACAGCCATTAATATACCACTGGATATGATGTTCAGCCAACTCTGTTTCTAATGGGAGCATACTCTAACCCATGTTTTGCCATCTTTTCTTTGGGGATGTCACAGAAAGCTTTGCTAAATGCTTTACTGAAGTTAAGGTACATTATGTCTATTATATTCCATAATCAGCTAAACTGGTCACTCTTATTAAAGGAAGATGATCTGGTTGGATTGATAACATTTTGTTAGTTCCTACCAATAATGACTGTGCCCATCTAAATTCCTTTGTTAAACTCCTATTTGCTTTGTGTGCATACTTGCTTGCTTAATTAGAAGTTTCATTCATCTTCAAAATTTCCTTCACTTTTAGTTTAGCCAGCCACAATTTTGAGAGTCAGGAGATTCAGAAGTGAATACTGCTATGAACACATTTCCTGACATTTGTATACACATAAGTATATATGTTCTTAATATACAGAGACAGAATGTATGTGCAAGAATTCTGTGTCCAGAAGTTGTTTCAGTCATATAGCATTGTCTCAGGAAAAGAGGTGTATCCAGCTGTAAAATTAAATAATGAACATAAATGTTTATTACTGTAAAATATGTAATATATTCCAATTAAATTTCAGAAGCCTGCTTTATGTTTGGAGATTTGCTTTGCAAATACTTTCTGTATTCATAAAAAATTGTATTTATAGAAAGTCCTCTAAAATATTTAACCATTCACTAAAAATTAAAAAACATTGTAATGGCATAGCCTACCATTGCTCCTAACCATGATGACTGAATGCTAATTAAAGTCAAAAGCTGGTCACTGGGAAACAACCTAATTTTATGTCTCTATTCTTCATATAAATGAAACATAGTTAAATTTCATAAGGGTCACTCCCCCTCAGCATATTTGGCCATCCAGGTGCCAGGGAAGGTTGTGTGTCTTGGAAAAAGAAATTTGAGGGGGAAGATACTTGCTTTTAATAAAGTATTACATATACATTATAGTTACCTTTACTTTGTAATATTTGACAGTTACGTTGCAGCATCTACAAAGCCTTATAGAGTCATGTTACATAATGCATTCTCAAAACCCTCCTGGTACTGTTTTACTAATAACTTCCAGGATAAGGAGAAATGCTAAAGAAAAATGTAAAGTCATCCAAAATGCAGCATTATTTTGTAATTCTGCATTATTTCAGCTCTTCAACAATTAATGATCTTGTTATGTTTTCCCTTAATAAAAAAGTGTGCTTGTAAAAACTTTCCCCCAGATTGTGAAAATACTCTTCTGTTTACCTAAGATGAGTTTTATACCATCAAAGTAAATGTTTCTCCAAAGCAAATTGCAATAAATGATAGTAAGAAGAAACAATTAGATTGCAATTGATGCAAGGATCACAATTCTGAAAACACTCTGATTATACACAATACAATACAATAGCAGAGTGTGAAGGGACCTTGGAGGTCTTCAAGTCCAACCCCCTGCCTAGGCAGGAAATCCTATACCATTTCAGACAAATGGCTATCCAACATCTTCTTAAAGACTTCCAGTGTTGGGGCATTCACAACTTCTGGAGGCAAGCTGTTCCACTGATTAATTGTTCTAACTGTCAGGAAATTTCTCCTCAGTTCTTAGTTGCTTTTCTCCTTGATTAATTTCCACCCATTGCTTCTTGTTCTACCCTCAGGTGCCTTGGAGAATAGTTTGACTCCCTCTTCTTTGCAACCTCTGAGATACTGGAACACTGCTATCATGTCTCTCCTACTCCTTTTTTCTATTAAACTAGACATACCCAGTTCCTGCAACCGTTCTTCATATGTTTTAGTCTCCAGTCCTCTAATCATCTTTGTTGCTCTTCTCTGCACTCTTTCTAGAGTCTCCACATCTTTTCTACATTGTGGCGACCAGAACTGAATGCAGTATTCCAAGTGTGGCCTTACCAAGGCATTATAAAGTGGTATTAACACTTCACCTGATCTTGATTCTATCCCTCTGTTTATGTAGCCTAGAATTATGTTTAGCTTAGTTTACTTTATTGTCATTGCACCTCTTACAACGAAATTAAATGCCATCTTCAGTGTACATCATACTAGGAAAACTATAAAAATAAAACAAAAACACACGTCACATTTGATATTTCTATCGCTGGTGATCTTCCTATACCTATGTGGAAGAGCTTATGGCGAGCTTAAGTACAGCATTTGAATTTTATTAAAATTGGACTCCTGATGTATTTCTATGTATTACCACCAAATTTCTAAGGACTCTTGGGTTTTTGCAACACACAAGAAGCAATACACAAGTCTCTTGGTGCTAGAAAAAAATAAAAGAAATATAGATAGGATAGGATAGTCCTTTACCTACAACAGGTTGTTGAGCAAATTGTGGCAGACCCCCCCCCCCCAAAAAAGCTACTTATGACCCGATTCTGAAATTACAACTTCTCAGCACGCCCATGATCACTCAGTCTTATGACTGATTGCAGGAATGTCGCACCACCCTTCCATCTATTTCTGTTTAATGACCCACGTGTTTAACAACTGCCTGGGGAAAACAGGGATAGTGGGGCCATAAGTGAAGTGATCACATGGGCGTTTATCTTAATGGTCATCACAAATTCTGATCATAATGGGCAGCTCCATTATGGTCATGATTCGAAGACTACCAGTATGAGAATAATTTAATAACATCTATTGTAGGCTCCTGAGTGAGCTAAATGAGTGACCTGTAGATATATTTTTATATTTTGCATAATTTAAGAATAACTATTCTATATGTGAAAGGTAATATAATGTTGCATATGAGTATCTCCCTTATGTTCTTTCCTATGGTACATATGGAAAACTATGAAGTTGGGACCTCCCTTCTGAAAATTCCTCTGAAGTGCAAGTACGGTAGCATGATTGTTTGAAAATCAATATATCCTTATTTAATCTATAGGAAGAAAGAAACAGAAGCTTGCCAAAGAAAGAGCAGGATTTTCTAAGGTAGTAATATGTTTTTTTTAATTTGCATATATGCTCTACTGGCAGGCTTTGGGGCTAATGTGAATATACTGGCTTGATCTTATATATATTTATTCTTACTGATTTGTTTGGATGACTTTTCTTGTGTTTTGTTGGAGCTGAGGTTTATTTCTTCATTTTATATCTCCTGATAATCATCAAGAATTTCTGGAGTAGGATGATATAAAATATTTGAATGATTACAATAAAGTATTTTTTTTCAAAGTGGTCTCTGGTTTGAAATTATTGTACCATCAACTTTTTGTAGCATACATCCAATAGCCCAAATTTTGGAGAAGAAAGAATAATGACATTCCTTTTTTTTCCCTTCCCCTTTTCTATTGAAGATCCCGCAGCTAGTTTTTCAGCAATCATCCCTTCCTTTTGAGCTCCCAACCCATCTTAGCCCATTCAGGAGCTGCTGGGAAGGGACAAATAACCTATTTTCCTTTTATGGATATTTCTCTTGATCCATGTATTATGGGATGATGTACTTCACAAATGATAGCAATTGTGAGGATTGAGAAACTGATAAGGGGATTTTTAGGTGTGGTTTTATTTTTAGTTTTATAACAATTTGTAAAAAATATGGAATGTAATATTACCTGTAAATTTCTCTTTATTCTTGAAAAGTTCTGAGTATTATTAACTTTTTAGAAATTTAAGTTTATTATATTTAAAAGCATAATGGGAAGGATGGGATATTTTGCTATGATATTTAAATGGCTGATTTGATCAATGTTGTTCTTGTAGTTGCCTGATCTAAAAGATGCTGAAGCAGTTCAAAAATTCTTTCTTGAAGAGATACAGTTGGGAGAGGAACTTTTGGCACAAGGTTATTGCATTTTTTAAATCTTTCTTTTTGCTAACTTGTATGCTACACATTAGAGATACAAAATCAGTAGAAAAAATGCTTATTACTGAAACCAGTGCTTTGAAAGGTAAAATAATTGCATGTTCTTTAAAAGGCAAGCCTGTGTATATTTACAAACGTGTAATCCAACTCTATTGAGTTTGATGACTTTTTTCCTATTTGTATAGAATTATTCTAAATGTTGATTAGCGGATCTTAACCCTTAATCTTAACCCACTTGGCGATAGATTCAGCTAAATTCAGGGCACTAAATTCCAAGGCAGAGGGATTGCAGGACAAATTACTTTTTGAGAGTTACAAAAAGAAATAATAAAAATAATAGAACTCTAAATTTACAACTGCAACTTTGAAATGTTATCACTGTTATTTTAATATACTTCATGTTATTTTTCTATCTAAATTTGTCTAAAATAGCTCATCAATCAAGAAGGCCACTAACAGAATAAAGTCTGAAAATTCTAGGGTAGAAATTTGAACTTTGGGTATTTTTTTGTTAACAAATGTATAGATGTGGCATGCAGATATTTTACTTACTTGTTGAAATGATTTGTTGAATTTTTAAAATATTGTAACCTAACAGTATTGTTTCAAATCGTCATTAGATGTCATTATGCCTGATCTTTAGTCGCTATAATATGGTTGTTTTTTATTCAGGAGAATATGAAAAAGGTGTTGATCACTTGACAAACGCCATCGCTGTTTGTGGACAACCTCAGCAATTACTACAAGTTCTCCAACAGACTCTTCCACCACCAGTTTTCCAAATGCTTCTTACTAAACTGCCTACAATTAGTCAGGTATGAAAATCTTTCTAATTTGGTTTTTGAAATAGAATTAGTAATTTCGAGCATTATTTCTCAGGATCTCATCAGTATTGTTTGTTAAACCCATTAAGATCAGATCCAGAACTGAAGCAAATGAGAATATATGTAGTGATCACAGCTTATTCCTTTCAAACAGTCCAGTCCCATCTCAGAACTGAAATTTGACTAACTATGCTATTTATAAATTATAAAGAGGCTATAATTGTAGAACTTTCTGTAAGAATTCTGTCATAATTCACATTTGTTTGTAATTTGACACTGATGAAACAATTTTTAAAAATATTTTGACATGACATAATTTAGTTTTTCCTATCTGAAACTATCAGCATTTCCATCAAAATAAGAAATAGCTTTACAAATGGCTGTGAGAAAAAAAAAACTAAATTTAGATTTTACATCAGTTTGTTCTTTGAACTGGTTTGATGCAGTGCCAAACCTGATAGTCCAATTCTCTAATTTTGAACTAAGTTTTTAAAGAAACTGTGAATAAAGTTATATAGTTATATTATAATAAGACAGCCCAAGTAAAAATGAAAAAAAAACATTTGAGAAAGGCTGTGATAAAATTTAGGCTGCTAAGAAATATGTTTAGTATAGGTTACTAGAGGTTGTTGGATATATGAAATTTACCCATAAAGTAGTTGAGTTTGTATTAGATCTTTTTGCAATAGTTGCAAGAAACATATTCAAATATATCAGCTCTTTTCCTGGCACACATGTGTTTACTTTAATTTTGCACAATAAGGAACTTTAAAGTGAAATAGCTACCACAGATTATTACTTTAGAAAGGCTTCTGAAGAAGTTGAATAATTTTTTGTTTCCAGTGGTGTGTTCAGAGCATGATTTACTAGTTAAAATACGCCCACTGGATCCATATTGTAAGCCATGTGGCCAAGAAACATCAATGTGCAAGATTATTTAAAGTTTATTATCTTGTCAAAAAGGTATTTTGGGTATAGCTAATTCGACTGCCTCCACAAATAAGCTACAGCAAACCATAACAATCTTCTATAATTGTTTGCTTCCCTTGGCTCATTATTTCTCTAAATACTTTTAATTGCATATTAAATACTGCTACTTACTCATGTTGATTTTTCAGGCAGAGAGAGGTTGGTTTTCAAAAGCTAGAAATTGTAACTGATTTCAGTAATGTGCTTCACTGGAGAAGTTATACCATTAACAGTTTTAAAGTTTCTATATTTTATTTTGCAGAGAATTGTAAGTGCGCAATGCTTGGCTGAAGATGATGTGGAATGAGAAATCTATCAGGAATGCCACTTCCTTAGTCAAAAGATGAGCATCCAGGGGTAGGGAAGAATAAAAGAATAAGCATAAAAGTCATGATGGACTGTGTACCACATTTAAGCCTGCCAAAGTTAATTTTAACTCTGAGTAGGGTGGTTTGGCTGGACTTATTTATTAAACTAGTGTATTTTGATAAACTCATTTTATAAACGCACCATATTGAGTTATAAAAATATCATTAATGTCAATGCAAATAAAGTTGTATATACACAGACTGCAAAGTTCAAACATGCACACCCCTTGCTCATTTTTGAAAAACCCAAAGCTAAGGCATTAAAACTGTACCTGGTACGTTCATGTGTAAGCCTGCTTTTTCAGCAGTCAAAGGGGGTGGGGGTGGGGGTGGGACAATGTCAACAGATTGCAGCATCTCCTGGAAATTTCTTATGCTTGTTACTCAGAAAGAGAAATCAATAGACCTGACATTTGATTGTATTTTTATTAGAATGTCATACATTTTCCTTCATTCTCTGAAAGCTGCCTAGGGTCTTTTAGATCAAGGTACCTGGAAGTAACATCATCTTGAATTAAGATAACTGCCTCCTGGATTTGACAGATAGAACTTGTCTATCTCTATTACTATGTTATCGGCACACATAAGATGACATTCTGATTTTAGATGTAAATTAACAGAGTCTTTCAGCCATATACTATAAAATAATCATATTAGATATTGGATGCTTTCCTGCAATAAATGTAGAACAATATAATTGAGAATCAAAAATCTGGTTGCAGGAATATGTGACTTGCGTCTAAATGAAAACCACTTTTGAATTAAACATTGAATTTACCATTGGTTTTTCATAGTGGCAACTGTAATGTTTTTTCCCTGCACTCTGTTGCAAGAGCACAAACAGATTTCAAGATCATTGCCTACCAAAGAGCGGTGCAAAAGACAGGCACTTAGATGTAAAGATTACTAAGCCCGGAACTCCGTTTTGTGAAGTAGAACTGAGTAAAATTCCCAGACCTTTCTGCATGCAAACCTATTTCAGGCTTATTACTATAAAATAATCATATTAGATATTGGATGCTTTCCTGCAATAAATGTAGAACAATATAATTGAGAATCAAAAATCTGGTTGCAGGAATATGTGACTTGCGTCTAAATGAAAACCACTTTTGAATTAAACATTGAATTTACCATTGGTTTTTCATAGTGGCAACTGTAATGTTTTTTCCCTGCACTCTGTTGCAAGAGCACAAACAGATTTCAAGATCATTGCCTACCAAAGAGCGGTGCAAAAGACAGGCACTTAGATGTAAAGATTACTAAGCCCGGAACTCCGTTTTGTGAAGTAGAACTGAGTAAAATTCCCAGACCTTTCTGCATGCAAACCTATTTCAGGCTTATTTATTTACTCCCATTTTTATCACAATCATTTGAGTTCTATCATAGCAAAATGTAAATGGCTAAAAATTGCTATTTTCCTATTAGTTTTTCTGCTGTTTGCAGGAATTTGAGGTTTAATTATTTAACCAACTGCTGCAACTTGTCCAGAGATTTACCACAAAATTTAGAAATCAGATTTTCTTTCTTGCATAACACTGTGCATCATAACAAGTATTTCAGACATCTGGCCTCTTAAGACTGTAGCTTTCTTCCTGCATATTGTATTTATGCCTAGTCTATTTTGCCATTTTCTATTTAGGCATCCTTTATTTTAATTTTTATCATTTATTACTGCCTCGTTTATTAAATAAAGATTTAATCACTGTTACGTATTTTATACTATTTTAAATCCTTAAAACTGAAAATTGTTGTTGGCTCTTAAGCTCTGTTAGATTTGTTGAATGAAAGTATTCCCATATGTACTGCTGTGTAAGTTCATTCCTTGTGATATATTGATGTTAAATAAGAATTACAGTCTCATTTAGCATCTCAATGTCAAAGAGAGGTTTAAGATCTCACAGTTTATTAACTTGATCTGTGCGGCATGGTTATCAGGTTGCTAGCAGTGTTCATGTTATAAACTGATTATGTTATAATCAGTGTTAATGATTATCCACTACAAGCAATAGGCTTTTGCATCTCAGTCATTACTAATTTTTCTCATTGGATCACTGTTCTCAGATCTTTCAGAATGGATTTAATTGTTCTTTAATCTTATACAAACACACCCAAAACAATTGTAGACACTCTGTAACACGTAACATTCTACATTGCAAATCATAGCTTACTGTTCAAATTCAAGCTCCAACCTTTCTGCTTTTGGCCCCTGTTTCTGGGACCACAGAGATTGCCCTCCCCCTGAGAAGGGGAACCCATTTTCTGAATTAGTTACTAAGGGTTGATTTTCCTGGGCTTTAGTTTTCTTTGCTAATCATCTGGCTTGACAGGTGGGTCTTTTTTCTTTTATCTCTTTCAATGTCATCAAGCTCCTGAAATGGAATTTCTAATTTCAACTTAATTCCTAATAACGGCTCTAGGATGAACAATGTACAGGGTTGGTATATGTTTAGTTTGACACAGTAGGTTGCTTAAGTTTTAAAATGCATTATAGTTTTAATTATTATAAGCCAAATAACTGAAATATCCATTGTCATTGTTCCAAGTAATGAACTCAGGGAAGTCAGGACTCGTATGCTTTGTTCAAGTTCAAAAGATCCTTACATCATATCAGCACTTAGAAGGGTGAAGCTAGCTCTAAATTAATCTCACACTTAAGGATAATTAAAAGAATGAGACCTCCCCATCCCCTTTTGTCTCTCAGGTCACATGGGCAAATCAGTCCAGATGTAGGTTCCCGCTCAACTCCACAAGTGTCGACATGACCTTGGTTTTCACACTAGCTCATAGATGTTATGGCTAGCCAGCTGAGGCACCACATTGCTAAGTCACCCCCCCCGTCCCTGTCGTCCCCCCCCCCCCGAATGGCAACCAAGAAACGAAACAGAAGCAAGCATGGCTTCAGTTGAAGTTGTTTTGCAGGTTGACATCCATTGCTACCGAAGTCACCCAAAACATTTTGTAGTGGGGATTTTCTATCCTTTCTCCTCACTATAGCCCTCTGTGCCCTCTTCCCCAAGACTTTTTCTGAGGATTGGAGCCCTTGAAAAGTGCAGGTGATGCAGCTGTAGTGAAGAGCAAAGTCTCTGGAATTGAATTGGAGTGTCATTTGGAAGCAACCATTTTAAATATAAATGAGTTTCGAGATCACAGGATGGAAACAATATTCTTAACTATTGCCTGACGAACCTTTAATTGATTTACAGATAACAATGCCAAATACACTGTAGGTTAGATAGTAACTCTTGAGTGAAAGATTCTTTGCTGAAATAGTTTGTTATTGCTGAAGTGTAATGAAGAGGGACCTGATTTTATTAGACACGCCGTATATACGTACATATCAGTTGAGGTTTGCAAAATAGACAGATAACAATTTGACAACAACATCTATTAAGGCCATGGGACTACCATTGTTCTTGCAGCTAGGTAGCTTTAGAGCAAAAAGTGAACATTTTGATTTATGGGAATTTCAATGAAATAACTGGGATCATTTTTAATTGGGACTTTACAAATAAGAAGTATTTCATACAACAAAAAATCAGTACTCGCAAATTAAACCTTTTGATTGTATTGTTATGTAGCAGTTGTAGCATTCAGATTTGAAGTAGGCACTGGTGCTTTGGCTCTGGTATGAGTATTGGCTGTTCCTTATAAGAGTTGGGGTTTTCCTCTGCATGGTAGTTTTAATCTTTATGCCACTTAGCTTCACCTTGGTAAAAAGGATGGTTACATAAATTGAATTAATACCAGTAATAGTCCTTGGATTGTTTCCACATTCAACACAGCACATGACATTTGGCATGCCTTAGAATTTCTGGCAGCAGTGAGGAATTACTTTAGCACTGAAATAGTTAAGGACAATTGAAACCTGTCTCAACTGTGGAATTAATAAAAAGGTTGCCAAGACATGCTTGTACCATACTTAGAGGCCAGCTGGGACCTGACCATAGTCTCCAGTCTCCTGGGAGGTATTTCAGGCATGCACAGGAAAGAATGTTCCTTCTTATCCCATCCAGTAGGAGCAACAGTAGCAGCGAACTTTCGTGGGCCAAGGCACCATTTGTGCCTTTCTCCCAAGGGGGAGGGGGGAAAATGGTGCCTATAATGATGGTTAGGAGAAGGTTGATTTTTCAACAATAGAAGAATCAAGATCATTGAGTCAAGCTGAGTGGTGGGAAATTTGAGCACAGACCAATTGAGCACCCTTTCTTTATAAATCAAGGTGTAGAGATTACCACTAACTTAAATTACTTAAAGTTAGAAATGCATCAATGCCTACCATCATTGTGCAGCTATCCAAGGAGGATTCAAGCAAAGCACCCACCCAAAGTGATTTTGCAAAGCAACATTGCCATCTCTATTCTAAGGGAAAAGTGAAGAAGCCATTTTGCTTCACTTGAGCTGCCTTCTCTGACCCTCACAAAAGCTGAAGGAAGGCTTTCTGCCAAGAATGCAAGGTACTAAGAAGTACCTCACAGACAAATCAACCCTCCCTGCTAATTCAGGTCTAGGCAGACTTTTCAGATAGTGCTGTGGCTTTAATGCCCCCCCCCCTTAAAAAAAAGTTTACATAATCACAAAATGTCATCAGCTATTGTAGAAGCATCTCAAGTAGTATTCAAGACTGCAGTCTCCTAAATGTTCTTCTAAACTTTCACCTTCCATAATTGCAAACTACCAGAATACATAGCTAGAATAATGAATGAATATGTACTGGTAGTAATCTGAGCTCCACAGGCTAGTCACAACAAGTGTAATTAACCCTATGTAACATCAAACAAAATCCTTTCCCCTAGAACAGTGGTTCCCAACCTTCCCAATGCCGTGACCCTTTAATACAGTTCCTCATGTTGTGGTGACCCCCAACCTTAAAATTGGTGTGTCTCTTCCTAAGACCATCAAAAACATGTGTTTTCCAATGGTCTTAGACGACCCCTGTGAAAGGGTCGTTCGACCCCCAAAGGGGTCCCGACTCACAGGTTGAGAACCACTGCCCTAGAAAGTAGAAGTAATATTTTGTGTATCAGGCATTATCTTGCAGTAGATGGCAACGCCTAGCACAGGGGTGGGGAACTGTGGCTCTTTTGCGACTTGTGGACTTCAACTCCCAGAATTCCTGAGGCAGCTATGTTGGTTCTGGAATTCTGGGAGTTGAAGTCCACAAGTCGCAAAAGAGCCACAGTTCCCCACCCCTGGCCTAGCATCTAGCTGGGTTTAGTCGATGTTGAAAAGACTTTGTTATTAGGATATCATTAGAAAACCCCAATCCTAGACCTTTTCTTGGGAAGTTAAAAACATGTCCCATAAATTGTAATGATGGACTACAGAAATCTCTTTGCTTAAGAAAGCAACATGGGTGTGCCCTTGTATTTTTATTTTATGTTTACTATTTTACAGTCACAGACTAAAACACTCATGCTGGAGAAGTGGGGGGGGGGGGAGAAAGAAGAGATAAATCCACTGAAGGTAACCAAGAGCTTGGGAAGACCTTACATAAAAGTGTCGAGTCTTGCTAAATAGTTTGATCTGTGATGGTGGTTACAGCAAATTAAACAACAGCTATCAGCTAAGAGGAAAGGATGCTCCTCTGAGCTTGTGTGAGAATTTATTAAATTGATATCCTGCCTTTCATTTTGTAAGCAAAAAGGTAATGCTCATCTTTCTCCCTATTTTTCCACAAGTGAAGTGGGCCGAAAGAGAATGGCTAATGCCAGAAAATGGGGAGATGAAAGTGTTTGGGTCAGCTTGTCACACCAAATAGAAAGGACCATAAAAAGGGGGAATCTGTTTCTATTTCAACCAGCAGGTGGGGCAAAGTTGCCTTTGTGCTGTGATGATGCCATTGCATCTTCTTTAAAGATGGCAAAACCATGTAGCTGGAGTGGGTAAAATTGGACAGGCAAGAGAGATTTGCTAAATACTTTGCATGGGAGAAGAATCTCCCAAGGAGGCCCACTAAGTATCCTCTTGTTGCTTTGCTGTTGTTGAATTTCAAAATGTGGTTTGATCATCTTGAGAGGTCACAGCTGCAGAGATCCAACAAGAGTGGACTCTTTATTGCATCTGTACACAAGGTGTAAAAATACTTCATCCGGCACCTCAAGAAGCAATCAAGCATGATGTTTAACAGACTTTTTGAAACCAGGGACACAAAACACCTAATGCTGATCAGCATGGATAGAGAGTCAAAGTGCATGAAGAGTGACTGAATATGAAAATTACAAGATGATAGTCTTCACTCCTTGGTCCATCTGGTTCACAAGGCCTTTTTCCTGGAGAGATTTATCAGATGAACAGGAGTATTCCTTGCTAATTTGCCAGTGAATGGGAAGTGATCACAATCAGGTTGGACAATGAACAAAAAAGATATAGCATTATATAAAAGTAGTGAATTCAGTGACAGTACAGAAGCCATGTTAAGCTCCTTTCAGGATTCCCAGCAATGATACAATGAGAATACGCAAGTTGAATCTGGTGGCCATTGCAACAGCCTGCACTGCCTATGGTTAATCCACATGTATTTAGAAAGCTGAAGATGGAGTGAGAGCAAACAATTACCTGGAGCAATACTGTCATATGTGGCAAGCCTAGCATTCAAGTGCCCGGCTGTTAAAATGCTTACATCTGAATGCATTCAAATTAGATCCAAAATAGATGCCCCCAGTTTAGCCCAAATAATACTAAGAATGGGGGGGGAGGGGGAGAGTTACTGAGAAATAGGAGTTGATGGTACCAACTCTTAAAAGGGATGAGGAATTAATATGTAACTTATCAGAAGTTAGCAATTGGTCACAACAGCTGCAAATTCTGGCTTGTTACTCCTCGGAACTACTGAAAACCAGATTAGGGAATGCTGGGACATTACTTTTTAGCTCCCTTTACATACAGAGTTGCACAGTTGCAATGTATGACTCTGAAGGTTGGACCATAAGAAAGGCTGAGTGCCAAAGAATTGGGACCTTTGAACTATGGTGCTCACTGGACTCACTGTAGAAGAGCTTAATGCTGGGAAAGATTGAGGGCAAAAGAAGAAGGGGACAACAGAGAATGAGATGGCTGGATGGATGGAGTCACCAAAGTAGGCATGAGCTTAAATGGACTCCAGAGGATGGTAGAGGACAGGAAGGCCTGGAGGAACGTTGTCCATGGGGTCCTGATGGGTCAGATACGACTTCGGAACTAACAACAACATACTGAGTCAATGTATTGGCTCAATTCTTTTCAGTATTTCCAAATACTAGCTTGTATCAACCACCCCACATTATGCAGAGAACGATAGAGGCTCTTTGGAAACTTTAAATCTTACAGTTGTGAGGTAACTTTGAGGTCTTTTAATCGAACCCAAAGCTAGTGCCAGAACAAAGGATTGAACTGGATGATTTCTTTAAAGGTTTATGATTAAGCTACTTGTTTATGGAAGGAGTTGATATTCCATAAAGCATTCAAGACTGCTGCCTTCACACCTCTAAAGACATCTAGCCCCATTAAAGGGGGAAGATAAGGGAGTAACACCAGGAATAAGTTAATACCACGGTCTGGTATTGAATATTGTCCCGTCCCCCCCACAAACAATTGAAAACTAAAAAGCCTTCCCGACACCGCAATCTTAGTAGGAGAAATATGCCGACTTCTGAAAGGTTGCCACTAGGGGGCAATGTGGCACTCTTGTAGTGTGGGAAATTAATTCCTCTTTTCCTGTAAAAATGTTGCCTCCTCCCCCGGTTTGATTTTCCATGAACTGATAATTTCACCCAGCAGTCCACCCTGAAAGAAAAAAGAAATGGCTTGATGAGCCATTAGGAATACTATGTTTTGGATCCACCCCTAAACTCCTTATTGTAGGAAACAGTGGTGCAAAAATCCCTCCTTTCTCCCAAAAATAAAAATAAAATAAAATAAAAACCACTAGGTAAAGGCAAGCCTCTCAGAAGCAATTACTTCTGAGAAAAACTGTTCTCAAAACAATTGCCAGGAAACATTCTTTTGACGGATATTTGTAACGCAGGTCTGAGTTTCTCAGCAATGTTATTCCAGGCGATTGAAAAGCAGGAGGCTTTCAAAATCCTTCAAACTCCAATTGTGTCTGCCACCCGCAGCCTAACTATCTTTCAAGTCTCTCCATTGCTGAGCTGAAATGTTACCCACCCATCATTCTCACAACAGAAAACTGTACCAGCATGAAATGTACTGTTCTTGTTGCTGGAATCCTGCTGGAATCTCTCTCTCTCTCTCTCTCTCTCTCTCTCTCTCTCTCTCTCTCTCACTCTCACTCTCACTCTCACTCTCACTCACTCTCACTCACTCACTCTCACTCTCACTCTCACTCACTCTCACTCACTCTCTCACACACCCACACCCACTGTTTTGAAGACACTACATTTGCCTTTGTCCCCTTTAATGGGTGACAAAACCTAATAGATTTTACACACGTTTAGGCTGTTCTTGGACGCTGTCAAAATACGTGAGGGCTACACTATGATCATAGGAATATGGTGGCTCAGTGGCTAAGACGCTGAGCTTGTCGATCAGAAAGGTCACAGTTTGGTGGTTTGAATCTCTAGTGCTGCATAACGGAGTGAGCTCCTGTTACTTGTCCCAGCTTCTGCCAACCTAGCAGTTCAAAAGCATGTAAAAATGCAAGTAGAAAAATAGGAACTATCTTTGGTGGGAAGGTAACAGTGTTCTGTGCGCCTTCAGCATTTAGCCATGCCAGCCACATGACTACGGACATGTCTTCGGACAGAGGTGGCTCTTTGGCTTTGAAATGGAGATGAGCACAACCCCCTAGAGTCGGGAATGACTAGCACAAATGTGAGAGGGGAACCTTTACACTATGATGGTAATCTAGTAAAGGACAACTTCAACCCAGGATGGGTGGGTGGGGGAATGAAATGAAGAGAGCAACTTTGCTGGGGCACCAGCAGAAAGAAGATGCCACTGAGGCATTCTGGGGGTGGTTGCAAGTTGGCAATAGCCTTTAATGGAAAAGCTTGAGGCTGTGATATTTGCAAGGTCAGTCAGCTTGATCGGTCTCTGGCACAGCACTATGAAGAGCTGTACTTACGTTTCTGTCCTCTTTGGGAACCTTCCAGCTGTGCAGGACAGTCTCCTCCCTCAGCCTGGTGACTCTCCGCTCTGTTCCAGGCAGCCTGGTTGATGATTGCGTACAGGCAGCAACAGAAGCTGTAGTGCTGCACACAGAATGGACATTGTTATTTATTTTTCAAACATATACAAGATAGCAGGTATAATTATGAACATGGACATGAACAAAGGAAATGAATACAAATAAATGGGGACAGTTAGGACAGGAACGTAGGAACACTGGTACGCTTATGCACGCCCCCTTTACGGACCTCTTAGGAATGGAGTGAGGTCCACGGTAGACAGTTTAAGGTTGAAGCTGTGAGGGTTTGAGGATGTAACAACAGAGTCAGGTAGAGCATTCCAGGCGTTGATCACTCTGTTGCTGAAGTCACATTTGGTTTACCTTGAGTTTGTTGAGTTTGAGTTGACTTGAAGAAGAGTAAAACCAGAAAACCTGAAGAGCTTGGGAACTCCAACAAATCCTGATATATTAAAGCCTTGGGCAATAATAACTAGAATAAGGATGTTGGAAAGGTAACCTGTTCCCATCTCTTTTTCTCCCAACCATCGTCTTGCTATTTCCCAATCCTGCAACAATCTGGGGCAATTACAATGGATGGACTCCACTCATCAGTGACTTAAAATGCATCCCTTTAGTAATCTAAATTTTATTGGAAGCACATTCAACTGGACAGTCACTTATGATATTTTTATTTTTACTTTATTCAGCACCTAGCAATCTCGATATTTGCTTCCCAAGGGGTAAAATATTCCCAGACTTTTCATGGCTCAGCCCAGTCTTCTGGATTCAGCACAAAAGGTTCATATCTTGTCCAACGGCAATAATATACAAAATTTTGGATCTGTTGCCACCACACCTGTTTCTGGATCTCGTGGCTGTCCTCAATGCACAGGGCAGGGCTGTTCTAATTAATTAAGCAGTTCAAATCATTTTGGAAATTAAATGGCTGTATTTTTCATTTTCTACTAGGAGTGGTAGAAAAGCAGTGAGGACATGCTTCCTTGGTTTCGTCCTTTTTTTTTTTTTTTTTGCATCACGCTAATGTTAAAGCACTGAAACAAGTTTTTATTTATTTTTTAAAAAATATATTCTGACTCATGAAGAGTTTTTACTCTGATGCAGAGACAAAGAGGGAGGATACTGGCTAGGAAGATTCTCCTCCTTTGCTCGAGCGTGCACACACGTGTGTAAAAGTAAATTTATGGAGTGCTAAGAGATCAGCCTTGCTCTCTGGGACAGGGTGTGAACTAAAGCACATTCTGGAAAGCAGACAGCAGTGTAATCCATTCATTCAGCTCTTGTCTGCAGCTGCTTTTTATAAACTTGGCATAAATCAGCACTTCGTGAGGCCAGGCCTGTGTATCTGGAAAATATTTTCCCCAGCCCCCTTCCTCCCTCCCTCCCTCCCCCCTGCCCCCAAAAACAATTGGACAAAGAGCACAGGAATTATGTAGAGCATGGGCTGGCCTCGCTTGTGGTTATTTTCCATGACTTCCTCTGCTCATTTTTCTCCTGCCAGTTGTAGGAGTCCATAAGTCAAAGTTGTTAAACTTTTCCCGGTTAAAATGTAACTCTAAGAACAAAGTAATCTGATCCCTTCCAGCCAAGTAATCATCTTTTTAGAGGCTCCAGTTTGGGAACGTCTCCTACGCGCTGGCAGCTTTGCAGATTGGAGTGGGCTCCAGCCGGGGAGGGAGCGTGTGTGCCAATCGCCTCTCCAGGTAAACAGTTCCCAGGGAGCAGAAAAGCTGGTGTGTTCTTTTTCTCTCTTGCAGCACAGTGAATACTGTAAGGTTAAACGCTGCCTGTTGCCATTTCAGACACCACCAATTTATATTGTGAGCAGGAAGGGATCCAGCTGCAAACCCTTTGACAAATAGGAAGACTTTTAGAAGAAGAGAAGTTGCCAAGTGGGGAAATGAATAGACTTTGGACACGTTTTAAAAACCAAATCAATATATTTTAATGCCAGGAGCAATATTTTCTCTCTCTCTCTCTCTCTCAACTTCCCAACATTCAGTAGTAATTGGATCTGCTCTCCCCTACCCAAAGAGTATTCTCCCCTTTCTCAGGGGATCTCAGAACTAGCATAATTAATCTTGAAGCCGTCCTGTCAAGAGGATTTGGTTCAGCAAGTTTTGTTCCCCCCACTGCTTACTTTAGCCTTTACTTTCTACCCATTATCTGATTTTCACACATTAAAAAAAAAAACCAGTGCTTCAAATTATTTTTTTTTATTAAAGTGGCTGGCTTTGTCAAGGACAGCAGTGGCCTTTGGGATGTCTCCTGTCCTTTCTCATCTCCTGAGTTGGAGTACTCTCCACCCGGGGTGGGCTTCAAAAATTTCAGCAGTGGATTCTCTGCTCAGTTGCTGGGTGGGTGTGGCCATGGTGTAAATTGCCTGGCCAGCCTCCTCCACCATGGCAGGGAAGCTGTTTTTGCCTTCCCCTGTCTCCCCCATTGCTGAGCTAGTAAAAAAAAAATGACACCAGCATGAAATGGGTTCTCTCTCTTTTGCCTATTTCTATCCTGACCTCGCTGCTTCTTTCCCCAATCACTGCAGGCCTCTGACTTCCCTTTCCTTTAATGGGTGAAAACCCTAACAAAGGTTCCTATTCTTTGACGTTCCCCTTGGATGGCATTGTGATAAGGGGGGAAATGACACTTCAATATTGATTCAAGAAAGGACCACTTTAGCTTGTCTCACTCATGGGGTGGCAACCGGCTATGTCAAAAGATTCCTGGTATACAATATCACCCTGTACACATTAAAAAAACAACAACCAATTGCCAGGGTATGTATGTACCATGGTTATGTTAATGTGGGGGAAAGTATCTTACTTTAATATGGGGGATCGGTGGCATATGGAGGATATCAGGTTGAAACAGGCTTGCATGATAAGCCCACTGGCCTTTTAACCGGTCTCAACTACCAATAACCAACTACCCTACCCCAAGTAATGTCACTGTATACTATGCATTAGAATGTACTTATACAATTTCCTTATGCAAATCCCATCCCAGTCACTATAAAATTCCACACAATTTCTCATGGATTGAGTATGGAAACATTGTAGTTTTTAGCTAGCTAGTTAATGAAGGCAAGAAGATCAACTCAGCAATGATTAGAGGACTGGAGGATAAAACATATAGACGGTTGCAGGGATTGGGTATCTCTACTCTAACGAAGAGAAGGACTAGGGGTGACAGGATAGCAGTCTTCCAACATTGGAGGGGCTGCCACAAAGAAGAGAGCATCAGCTTATTTTCCAAAACACCTGAAGACAGAACAAGAAGCAATGGATGGAAACTAACCAAGGAGAGAAGCAACTTAAAACTAAGGAGGAATTTCCAGACAGAACAATCAATAGAACAGCTTGCCTCCAGAAATTGTGGGTGCTTCAACACTGGAGGTTTTTACAAAAAGATTGGACAGCCATTTGACTGAAATGGTACCATGTCTCCTGCTTGAGCAGGGTGTTGGACTAGAAGACCTGCAAGGTCCCTTCCAACTTATTCTGTACTCTTGAAATCAATCCTAGCTGTTCTTTGTAAGAACAGATACCGAAGCTGAAGCTCAAATACTTTGGCCACCAAATGAGAAGAGGGGACTCATTGGGAAAGGCCCTGATGCTGAGAAAGATTGAGGGGGAAAGGAGAAGGGATGAGATGGTTAGATAGTGGCATTGACTCAATGAATATGAATTTGGGCCAACTCTGAGAGACAGTGGGGGCCAGTGGCCAGGCATGCTATGGTCCATGGGGTCCAAAAAGTTGGACACAACTTAGTAACTGAACAACAATTAATCAGTGCTGAATGGTCCATGTCAAATAAAGTATAATTAATTCACATTTGATCATTTTCAAAACCCTAACCCAGCGATGGCGAACCTTTTTTGGCTCGCGTGCCATAAGTGGGAGGAGCGCAAGGAGGTCATTTGCAGGCGTGCCACACCCATAATGCAATGTGCGACCCCCTAGTGTGCATGAGCATACTACAGGCACGCCCCCCATTTTTGCATACTTTTTTCGTCCTCCCCAGGCTCCAGAGGCTTTATAGGAGCATGGGGAGGGCGAAAACAGCCTCCCCCGCCCCCCAGAAGCCCTCTGGAGGCTTCAGGGACCTTCAGGAGGCTTCTCTGAAGCCTCAAGAGCAGTCAAAACAACCCTCCGAGCAAACCGGTAGTCACTTCTGGTTTGCTCGGAGGGTCATTTTGAGTGCTCTGAAGGCTTCAGGTACCTTCAGGAAGTTTCCCTGAAGCCTCCGGAGCAGTCAAAACGACTCTCTGAGCAAACAGGAAGTCCGTTCCTGAACTTCCGATTTGCCCGTAGGGCTGGTTTTTTGCGCCTCGGAGGCTTCAGGGAAGCTCATGCAGCCTCCGGAAGGCCTCCAGGGGTTGGGGGAGGCTCTTTTCACCCTCCCCAGGCTCCTATAAAGCCTCTGGAGCTCAGGGAGGGCAAAAAATGGCTTTTAAAAAGAGTGAACTCAGTTGGCCAGCGCGCATGGGCGCTGGCCAGCTGACAGGGCAGCGCCTCGTGTGCCCTGACAAATGGTTCCGTGTGCCACCTGTGGCACGCGTGCCATAGGTTCGCCACCACTGCCCTAACCCATACCCTGTAATTCACCTTTGTTTTTACCATTTCCACACATCATATTTCCTTGCCCTCTAAACACAAACAACAGTGTATATAAACTTTCTCAGGACCATAAATCTCATGGCATAAGCGAGTTGCTGGCCTTTAGAGATCAGACAGTTTTGCTGCAGAGAACTGACTCATAGCCCTACTTTTCTTATAATCACTATCTAAACAATTTTGTTTCTATGCCTCTTGGTCCCAATCAATCCTGCCTCTTCTCATCATCTTCTTTTATGTTCTTTCCCCAACTCTCCTACAACTAAATATAGGTAGAAACATCTCTCATAGGAAATTATTCCATTTGTCTGATGAAGTAGATATATAACCACTATAGCTCAGGCAATAATAATATTGCTTAGTCCAGAGTTAAAACTATGGGAAGATAGGATGACGGTAAAGCAACACAACTCATTCTCATCAATGACTTCTGATCATGATGAGGTGACTCAGGGTTCCCCAAACGTGAAAACTTTAAAACTTGTGGACTTCAACTCCCAGAATTCTCCAGCCAGCTTAGCTGGCTGGAGAATTCTGGGAGTTGAAGTCCACAAGTCTTAATGCTGTCAAGTTTGAAGACCTCTGACTAGTAACTAGTCATTTTTGTACAACAAACCCATAGAATAACAGTGAAAATAAAGCTTTTCTGTACTGTATTGCAGCCTTAAGCTACTAAATTCCAGTTGTTTTGAAATGAAGCTGGTTTAAGAAATCCTGTTTCTTCCTCCAGTTTGGCCACAAGGCTGATTTGATATTTGGCCTGAATTGCGCTTCCCACAACTCCTGATTGGTCCATTCGAATTAGCATTCTAATTGCTAAGTGCTATTGCTATTCCCCTCTTTTTTTAACTCCTCCTAGAATAGTAAAAACCAAACCAAACCCATCATAATTTTATTATTTTTCCTGTCACTTTGTCCAGATGGGAAATGACAGGATACTTGACAATTTCATCAGGTTTAAAAACCAAGTTTAAAATAAAAGAGCAGACAACCACAAACAAAGCCCTGTTTTAAAAAAATGACGCTTACAAAGACAACTTTGGATTATTATTTTTTAAAATTTCCAATCTCTTCAGAAGTAAAACACACCCGAGCTATGGAATCCCTGTGTTTTCTTGGTAAGCTACTATCTCTACCCAGAAGACTGATGTCATCCTCTACACCTAAGAACTGTATATATAGGTTTGTGCTAGAAAGGTAAATGTAATTAAAAAAACAATCTAAGAAGCCTGAGGTTTAAGGAAGATGTTAAATCTATGCTCTGATCAAAGATTATTAAGTGGTGTTTCTTTCTCAGTGATATACCCAATATTCCATTTTCTAGTGAGGATAATTTTATCCCAAAACATCAAAAATGTATGCCCTTTTCTAATTGCTATATACCATTTTACCTGGATTGACCTAAAAGTAAATCTACTGTTGCTTCCTCGCTTATCCTGGGGACTACTTCCAAAGATTCCTTAACTTCAATTAATTAGAACAGGTACATGTGGACTATCTCTTGAAATCATAAGCCAAGATAGGGAATATCAAGCAGTTTGGAATTCCTTCAGCCAGGCATATGGCATGTTTCAGTGGTGGGATTCAACTTTTTTTTTATTACCGGTTCTGTGGACGTGGCTTGGCTTGGTCGACATGGCGGGGGAAGGATACTATAAAATCTTCATTCCCTCTCCACTCCAGGGGAAGGTTACTGCAAAATCCCCATTTCCTCCTGATCAGCTGGGACTCAGGAGGCAGAGAATAGATGGGGGCAGGGCCAGTCAGAGGTGGTATTCTGCGAACTACTCAAAATTTCCGCTACTGGTTCTCCAGAACTGGTCAGAACCTGCTGAATACGGCCTCTGGCATGTTTCTGTGGAAAAACTTCTTTTGGAAGCAGGACTTAAAATTCCTTGAAATTTGATCTGGGACCCTCTGAAGAGAAATGACCACAGACTGAACTCCAGTTCTGGATTTTGCATGAAAAGGATTGTTAGCCTTGGCCAGTGCATATTATCTTTGCTCAACATGGTACCTCTCCAGGGTTTGGCATCATCCTACTCAAAAGGCCAACAGACCAACAGATCTGGTGATAGAGGCCAGTGGATATTAGTAACACCTCTGGAGGAACTAAATTAGAGTAAGTTACAGTAACTGAACTTGAAATATTCTAAGAAATGTGAAATGAAAATCGCATTAAATCCAAATCCACAAAATGATAAATGCATTAAATACAAAGCCTAGTCCTATTTAGTTCAATTCTTGCAACAAATGAATGAAAGTGTGAAAGTCTCCAGGGATCATGTATTCCCTTTGATATCAA
Organism: Natrix helvetica; assembly: GCF_964273705.1. Taxonomy (NCBI): domain Eukaryota; kingdom Metazoa; phylum Chordata; class Lepidosauria; order Squamata; family Natricidae; genus Natrix; species Natrix helvetica. The sequence goes on along the minus strand of NC_138552.1, from coordinate 220,338,115 downwards.
TGTAGAATAGAAAACTCTTTTGCCCCTGGTACTGGAAAGGTTTGTTTGGAAGCTCGGGAAAATGTTGCATGTTTCAGAGATCAGTTAATTTTTTTTCCAACTAAAATTTCCACCCTTAGAACATTTCCAGCTAATGCAAAAAAAAAGCAACTTTAATAAATCTTTTAACTTACCAGAAAAGCCTCAGTTTCTATTTTATTAGCATATATATATAAGGTCTTTCATGGAGGGCAAATGATGGTAGGTAGAGAAGAAACTGTACTTCACTCAGGCAGACGGTGCACTGTGGGATAATCTTTTTCTCTGTTCTGTAATGTGTTCTCTATGGACTTCGAGTTTATCATGGATTTCAGATTTCTCATTGTACCATCAATTACTTCACTCCTTCAGAAGGACAGCCTTATTCCTTCCATTTTCACTCCCCAGGTCTCCTGGCTTTCCTGCTTTGAGACCATTGCACATTCTTCAAGCATAAAGCCTAGCTTACCAAAAAACAGACTTGTAACCCCTTTCATTTCCTTCAGCTAAAACCACATACTTTAACCATCCCTCTCAAGCACATTAGAGCTAAGCCCTATTTTCCTTCCAACATCTTCAAATATAGAGAGGCTCCAAGAGTCACTTTAACAAAATACTTATTGCCCATGTTAAGCAAACATTGGTGGGTTTTGTTTGTTTTTAAGATAAAAATCACCTTCCCTCCTCTTTGTGGCAGCCCCTGAGATATTGCAACACTGCTATCATGTCACCTTCTTTTCATTAAACTCGATATACCCAATTCCAGCAACCGTTCTTCATATGTTTTAGCCTCCCGTCCTCTAATTATCTTTGTTGCTCTTCTCCGCACTCTTTCTAGAGTCTCCACATCTTTTCTACATCGTAGAGACCAAAACTAGATGCAGTATTCCAAGTGTATCCAGTTTTGGTTGTGTATTGTCTGTAGGTTACCTGCAGGCTGTGAGTTCCCTTCAAATTAAGGGGAAAGATTATTTTTCCTAGATAAGAAGCCAGTTTGGATGTGTGTGGTGTGGAAGGATTTTTAGTGGGAATAGTGAAATTCTTCAGGAGCTGTTAAGGCAGAAGATCATTTCATTACGGTATGGCTGAACTACACAAGTACAGTTACCCCTTTGGAAAAAAAAGGGAAACTAGTTCATATAAAATGAAGATTGCACAGTCACACTAAAGTAGCATTAGGAAAAGAAAGAAAAGAACCAGATGTTTTCCCCTGTTGTTGTTCAGAAGGTTTCATTATTTCATCACTAGATAAAGAAACTGGGTGTGGTTACAGGGATATGTCTTCTAATAGGGTTTCTGGATTGGAGAAATGTTTAGTAACCAGGCCTGTGGTATTATACAATCATGCACATTTGCTTGCTAAATATTCTAGTGAAATCTAGCTGAACCCATTGTGGACTCACAGCAGAGAGGTTGTACAGGAGTTATGACAGAATGTAAAATACTTTGAAAAATAAAGGTATATATATAAGACCAGATGATGAGCTAATGTATCCAAGGAGCAATAAATGTATGGACCAATTCGCCAAAGGTCAACTTATGGCTGACCACACATGGCCAAATCTTATCTGTTGCTGTCATTTATGAAGTTAAATCTCTCGTGGGCAGTTAAGACAATGGCCCAACTAACACTATGGGTAATCCTTGATTTACAACAGTTTGTTTAGTGACTGTTCAAAATTACAATCACACTGAAAAAAACGACTTATGTCCGTTTTTCACACTTATGCCAGTTGCAGCATCTCCATAGTCATATGATCAAAATTCAGACCTGTGGCAACTGACTCATATTTATGACTGTTTCAGTGTCCCAGGGTCATGTGATCACCTTTTGTGATCTTCTGAGAAGCAAAGTTAACGGGGAAGCCAGATTCACTTAACAACTGTGTTACTAACTAAACAGCTTAACAACTCTGGCAAGAAAGGTCATAAAATGGGGCAAAACTCCCTTACAAATGTTTCACTTAGCAATGAAAATTTGGGGCTCAATTATGGTCCTACATTATAAAAATGTGTCACAAGTTCAGGCCAAATATTTGAATTGTATTTCATTGGGGGGGGGGGGCGGTTAGTACATTTACACAACAATGTATTTCATTTGCAATATGTTGGGGTCAGGTGTGACTCAGTCCATTAATAAAGAAGACTTTTGCCACTTTGGAGCAGAAATGTCGCTAACAGAAGGGCACTGCTATTCTGCTTATGCTTAATAGCACCGTGTAATAATGCATTCTCCTCTGCTTCTATCGAGCCATGAAGAATCTTTATAATAAATATTAGGTTAGAAACAACAGAGAAACTATTGTTCCCATAATGGGAGGTGAGCACTGGTTTGTAACTCTTTATTTTCTTACTGCTGTAGCCACTCGGTCATCATTTCAGAAGGGTGACAAGCAGTCAAAAACAGTTGGAAAGGACCTCAAAGGTTCAACTGAAACTCCTGCCAATACAGGAAATCAAGTGCTTTGGCATCTCTGACAGGTAATCTCCCAACCTTTGCTTAAAAACCTCTAATGAAGAAGCCCATTGTCAAGTAGCTCATACCATCAGGAAGATCTTTCTAATAAATTAATCAGAATCCCCTTGTAATTCGAATCTGTTCACCCTCTAAAGCAAAATAGAATGCTACTATTAGTATGATCTGGACACTGTACTTATGTTGATGCAGTGTAGAGTTGCACAGCCCTTTCAGCTGCAACATCAGATTACTGCCTTACATTTAGTTTGTAATCTACTGAACAAAGAGCTTTATATGGACAAAGGGCTTCTTTGACACACAAGACAAAGCCATTTTTGTTTGCATTTGTGATGACATTTGAATGTGGTTCTTTTTGTTGCATTTGAGACCCATTATTTTTTGGCCTGCCTGTGCAGCCATTATTATTGCTGTTGTTATTTCAATGTATCCTTCTATTTTGCCCAGAGAAAGTTAAAGTAGAGTTTAAATCATTTGGCTATCTGTAACTCAGAGCGGAAGGTAAGAAAAGAAAGTTTTCTCGGGTTCAAGAATAAAGATGAACAATGTGCCCTATAAGAACAGGATATTAATCTTTGAGAGGAAGACACTGATAAATTTAGAAAGACCACACAGGGCAAGAAAGGATATTTATTATGCAACAATAGTCAGAACATTTAAAGCAGTGAGTTTTCCCCACAGAAATAAAGAAGAGCTGTGAAAGCAGGACACTGAGAAAGAGTCAGAGAAAAAAAGATGATCGTTTTGAAATACTGGATCTGGAGATATTATTAAGAGTATCAAGGACTGCAAAAAGAATCAGTGAATCAGTTCTGCACAAAACAAGCTGGCTGATTCCTTGATCAACTAGCAGAAACTCATATAATTTGGGCATTGGATGTGAGCAGATGATGGATTAGGCGGAAAAAAGGCAGTGCTTGGCAAAGTTAAAAAAGAGAAGACAAAGGATAAAGTGAGTGGATATGATACATCAGTGGAATGTCCTTGGAATAGCTGTGAATCATCATCACAAATAGATCAATATGGCAAGCATTTATCCATACAGTTTCTAGGGGCCAGGCCTGAGTAATTAATTAACTTTGCTGGAAGCAGTAGTAAAATCTGGGACATGGAAAATGTAACACACCCATTTCTGGATAGATGATTAATATTATTCAAATTTTGGTTTCCCTGCAGCTACCTTGTGTAACATGTTGGATTGCAAATGATTCCTTATTTGAAGCTTATAAATCTTAGTGTAATCCATGAAGACATTGCCAATATTTAAACAGCCAGATTTCCAATTGCAGGAACTGTCTTCTATTTGCCTACAATTATTTTGGCAAGCCTCATTTCCTTATCCGCCTGCGTCTATCCTGCTATTGCACTTTTCATAAACTTGACTTCTACTCTGTCGTTTCAAATTGCTTACCCATCAGGTTAGGAGATCTACTGTTTATAAAAATGTGAGTGTAATGTATTACACATTGACAGGCTTTCCCACAAAACAGACATAACAATTTTGAATAACTGTAATTTAAAAGGAAAGCTAAAGATTTAATCTATATTCTTAATTATTCTCCCACCTGCTATATATTTATGAATACAACTCTTAAAATTTATACGGTGGATCAGAATTGTGGAAAATGCAGATTTATTATATCTGCATGGTGCTAGGTCTCAGAAAACTGTAGGTAACACTGCATTAGAAATCCTATCTCTATTTGCATAGGGGAGCAAAAATCAGTGCCACACCTTCATATCTTTCATCAAAACGTATGCTAGCTACCTAAAAGACATTCAGTGTGGGTTCTATTTTCTTAGATCTTTAAAAATATAATTATGGTCTGAAATGTTTTGGTGACTGTTTGAACCTTTTCAAAACTTGTAAGTAAAAGGAAAAGAGATATTTGTAGAAGTATTCTAAGCAAGAATGAAGAATATGGTCTTCCAAATGTTGTTGAATTATGCCCCCTATCACCCTTTGCTATTAAACATTATAACTGAAGTGGGAAGTTGAATTTCAGAATATTTGCAGAAACACAGGTTCTCTGTTAAGTCTTCCAAATAGTAAAGTCATTATTATTATTATTTACTATGTATGGCTTAACCAACAACTATACCAGGGGTGTCAAACTCAAGATCCGAAGGCCGCATGCAGCCCTCATGAACTCCATTTTTGCTGGCAGAGGGTTGCAGGAGGCTATAGCAACCGGACACGGAGCTCAGGAGCACATTTTCACTGGGAGAGTGCTTGGGCTATCACGCCACAGGTGCCCCCGACATGAGTGATGTCGAGCTGTCCACGCCCACCCTGGCCCCCTGAAGGTCAAACATAACCCTGATGCGGCCCTCAATGAACTCGACTTTGTTACCCCTGAACTATACCAACATGTTAGTATATATGTTTTGTCCTTAAGTGATCTAAAAGCCAATGTAGCATAATGGTTCAGATTATGAGGAGTGAATTGCTAGATTTTTTGGTTAAATTCTCCCATCAGTTTTATGCTTGCTTGTGACGCCACTTACTGTCTGCAATGGGAAAATAATCAATGAAACTCATGTGCTAAGAAGTGCTACTTTTGTTTTTCATTTAGGAATTGGTGGTGATCTGATCACAGTAAATGTGGATTGATTGATTGATCGATCGATCGATAGATACAGAGATACATCGTATCAATATGGAAAAAAACTTAATTGCTCCAACCTCACCTATTGTTAAAATCTCATGTCCAAAATATTTTTGCCTGCTGTGGATGTGATCAATGGGTGCAATATCCATTTTGTGATTACAGTGTGGGTACATGCATTTGCAGAGTGAACTGTCAACCATTGATTGATAACTTCAACCTTAACACATTTTGTGAAGAAAAAATTGGGACACTGATGAAATAAGTATATGTAATCAATTGGTGAGCAAAACCTACAGGTGGGCAAAAAAGGAACAAGAGCTAAAACATTCAAGATATCCCAGAAAGCAAAGAAATTGATCATGTTTTGCCTTGTGAATTGTTTGATCTCTCATTTCATTAAAACTAAGTTCTTTGTGCAGGTGTGTATCCATATATGGATCAAAGGATAATCCCACAGAGAACAGTAACCATGTTACTGTACTGTCATTTTCACCAGATAGGGACCTACCAAGTAGGTTGATGTTTGAATCCTTCAGGAGCCTGAGATCTTTTCAATCTAGATGTTGAACGGGGAAACCTCAAGAGGAGGAAAGGTAGGCAAGACAGGTAAATAGGGAAGAAATAATGCAATTTTGTCAATTTCACCAGCTTAGTTTTAGGTCAAGAAATAGTAGGTAAGAAATAATGAAAAGCAAAGGATCCAGGGATGAAATCTACTTACCTTCACTACAGGTTTGCAAATGTGAGCACATGCACCACCTCTGTGCATGCACAGGATCTGTGCATAAAAAACGGACACGATGACATCTGAGTGGGTGGGCGGAGCCTGCTAGCGAGCGCACTTGCAAAGGTAAGTACAACAGCTGGGGGGGGGGGAATCCACTGTGCCACATGATTTAAATATATAAATATAAATCATGTGTCACAGCTGATCATCAGAAATATCGGTTCGCCCGAACCGGTAGCATTTTTTAAATCACTGGTTCAATGAACCGGTCCGAACTGGTAGCATTTCACCCCTGAAAGGATCTTTAATGTTCTATTGGGTTGGAGTTAGATATAACCCAACTTATATTTGGAGGACACTCGATGAAACACCTTGGGCAGATAAAATGTCTGCCAGGCTCTGGAGTGACTGACATCAGAGGTAATACTAACAGAGAGATGGCTACAAAGGGTTGGATCTACATATGTGTAGGCGTGTGTGTGGAAAAGCTGAGGAAGTCTATTATTGTTCCCCTCTTACTAACACTAACAAGCTTTGCTGACATAAAATATTTAATCTGAAGACACCGATTGAACTGAGTGTCCTATGTATTTGTGCGCCCTTTTTATAGTTATTTTTAAATTGTGGTTGGTTTTATATGCATTTATTGTTTTTTTTAAAGTATTGTATATGTCCTTCTTAGTAATCTGCTGAGAATGATTCTGTAGATTGGCAAAGGACATTTTTTTTTAAAAGGAAATGAATTATTTAGGAAAATTAGAACAGGTGCTCCCTTAGCTTACAGCTTTGGGAAACAGACTTTGCTTGCATGAGCCTGGGTCCTGTTTTGCTTTTTCCCTTATTTTGCACCTCTCATGACTCATCAGGTTCATAAGAACATGAGCGTGTTTCTCATTGGGGAGCTGCAGCTGTGTGTGGCACACTGCAATGTTGCCATGGCAACTGGCTGAGGATGAATTAGCAAGTGCAAGGAGAAAATAGTTCAGCCAAGTAGGTTAGACTAAAATGAAGGCCACCGATTCTCTTTTATAAACTCCAGGCACGACGTGCCCCCAAATAGTACTTTTAATGGTACATCATATCATTAGTGTGTTAATAGCCCTAGTAGCATTCAGTCAGAAGCCAGCCCAAAATTGTGCTGTATCTGAATAGAACAACAGGATAATCCTATGAAAATAGGAAGACCTTACTCTTCGGGGTAATAATATGGAAATGTTCCTCCCCTGCACAGAAGCAGAAAAGTCCTGTGCTTTCTTTGGAATGTATGAGAGGTGTATCCAGGACGCATAATGAATAATATGCAAACGATTCCTGGCAGGAAACCATTCTGTGCAGCTCCAACAGCTGAGAAATATGGAACGAACAAGGGCCAACCTGCTTACTTCCTTGCTGACTTAGAATGTAGCTGAACCACACAACAAATGCAGGAAAGACTGGAAGCAGGAAAAAAAAGAGCTTCATTTCTTAAGGCATCTTGCAGAATGGGTGGGACTGATCTCAAAGCCATTGTATTAATGCATTCTAAATTCTCTAGTCTATGGCATTTTGTACGCAGAAAACATGACAAAACATACAGTGTGTGTGTGTGTGTGTGTGTGAGAGAGAGAGAGAGAGAGAGAGAGAGAGAGAGAGAGAGGGAGAGAGGGAGAGAGGGAGACTAGTTAATTCCTTTTCCCATGGTTACATGTTCATCAAAGGCATTTTCATTTAAGAATTTTCCTGCCTACATGAAAAGGTCACATACACTTATGTCAGCATATATTTATAATCTTTGCATATGACTACTAGTGCATTAACAGCTGGTGATGCTGCCTCTGTGTTTGTGGTGTGTATACAGCTAATGAAGGGCAAAGCATGAAAGACTCAGGCTAACCTTCTGAATAAAAACAGGTTGACATTTCTGAGTTGACATGGTCTTAGTAAATCAGAATTTCCATATGAGAGACCATAATGTCTTCCCAATTACTCTCCAAAAAGTGTCGAATATGTAAGCAGTTCCATGAACAGTTTCACAAAGCATAGGTAAAGCAGAACCTACTCTTAATTTTTGCTCTTTAATTTTTGAAATATTTAAAAGAAACTATTCAAGTCTTATAAAATACAACGTTCAGGTAACATTCCAAATCTCCTAATTCTGATATCTAATTTTGAATTTATGGCACTGGAATAGACAAATATTAAACAGTGAAAATTTCTTTAAAAAGTACTTTTGGGGTCTTGCTCATGTAATAACCTGGTGGGGAGTGGAATTGCCAGATTTGGAGATGGGTAAGTTTATTGTCAAATGAGAATGATGTTTGAAATTGGTCATCTTAACCCAAACATTTGGATGAGTGGCAAGATTGGTATATGTATCTGTGCGTCTCTGTATTTGTATATGAGTTTTCAATGTTATGTATTCACACCACTTGTTACTGTTTTATTTTGTGGTATTATATTTTGGGTGGTTATATTCTTTCTTTCAGATCAATCAACTGATTAATTTATTTTAAATTATCCTTATCCCACTTATCTCACTTTTAATATCATTGAGCTGGTTGGTTTATTTATTCAATTTTCCATACATTTCCTTTTCCTCTCAATTCTTTCATTATGTATTCCATTTTTAATATTTTGTTTAAAATAAATATTTTTTCCATTTTTTCCTGTTAATCCCCTATCACTCATTTATCTCTCCCACAAAACATTCATTGCTTATTATTAGCTTCCTTCCATTTAAATAATTGTATATAATAAATCATGAGCTATCTTTTAGATCCAACACAAGGAGAATATTTTCCAAATTGAAGATCTGGTTGTAAAACAGGCTCTGTGGCCTCTGTTTTTCGCTATGGCTGAGAACTCTTAAGAACAAAAAAAAATGTAATATATTTTTAAATTGCAGGTGCCATTCACATTTTACATGAAGGGTTTTTTTTTCCATTCTTCAATATGACAATAAATAGAAAGATTTCTCAAGCCTGTTCTTATTTTCACTTGTTACAATTTTGAGTTCCTTTCATTTGTATAAATGAAAAAGTAATGATTTTGTCAGGTTCTGAGAAATGAAATAATCATGTACATTCAAATCAAACTGATTTCAGTTTTGATCTTACACTTTTGAGGCACAGAAGTTTGAGGAAGGGAAGTTCCAATTGTATAATGCTTGGTGGAAGATTAAACTTCTGCAATGTGTCAAAACTCTATTTTGTTTGGGAACTCCACATTTATTTAACCCTCTTCCCTTTATGAATGGTAAATGACAAATAGAACATCTGTGTTTATATGTTACAGAAGAGACAGCCAAAATCCTGAATGTGTGAGGACAGCAGTAAGAATCTGAATTCACTGCTTCCTGCACTGTATATTTCTTTAACCGTTTCTTTATTGTACAGACAATTCTCCATGATTTCCAATACAGCAATATTGCAGTGTGTTGACTTTGTTAAGAAAAATAGCTACATGTGATCTACCCTGCAATTGCTATTTTTTATTTAGAATATATGTATGTATGTACGTACGTACGTATGTATGTATGTATGTATGTATGTATGTATGTATGTATATACGCGCACACACACACAAACACACACATGCCTCTCTCTCTCTCTCTTTCTCTATCTATCTATCTATCTATCTATCTATCTATCTATCTATCTATCTATCTATCTAGGCAGAACTTGCATCACCAGAAATCTGGTTCAGAGCACACATTTTGTAATTGTGTAATAATTAATAACCGAATGCATTGTGATTGCTGTCTCTCATGTGTTGCTTCATTCTTAATGACTGCCTCATATTAAAGCTGTCACATGGAAGCTTTCCTACAGAAGATATAGAGATATAAAGAGTGAAGAAAGAGTCCCTCCTGCTGATTTCATTCTACATGAAAAAAATATTTTTATTGATAATATGACCTACTAAAAAGGATCATGGGAAACTCGCCTTTCCAAGATCAAAACAAGCTGACAGCCATGCACAGATATACTATACTATACATAGCAAAAATCCCAGGTCAATAATAAAATGTATTTGGTTTTATCTGGTTGCTAGGCAACACAGAAGCAGAGCTCTTATTTAGGTCTACACTCAGAGTTATTTTTCCCATTGTACAAACAGATTCCTTTTATTTGATCTGATTGCCAATCATTGCCATTTCAATATCTTCATCCTCATTTCTTTTTAGTTCTTGTAAAAGGTAATCCTTATTGTCCTATTCTGAAGCATCAGCCTTTCCATCATTTCCGGTTTCTCCGCATTGCATTGGTGTCCTTATTATCTTCATTCTTTTTCCATTTCTTTTTATACAATGAACATTTTTCCCCACACCGATCCACATATTCTTTTGTCGCATGACTGCTGTTTAGGAGTCTAAGAAATGATTGCAGTGGAATGAAAAACTGCTAAACATGTAAGTAATATATTTTAGCCACCTTCATCTTTAGCTTGGGTGACAATTGAACTTGGTCTGGTGGGGAAATATGGTCTAATTGCTATGAAACAGCAGGATTCATGAGTATCCCACTTGTTTTTGAGGTGACACTGAAGGAAGTCAGATCCTGTCTGAAGTTTTCTTGATCAGATTTTTGGAAGTGGGTTACCATTGCCTATAGCAGAGAAATAGTGACTGGCCTACAATTACCTTCACAGCTGGGACTGGAACTGAAGACCTCCTGATGCCTTAACCACTACACCTACCTGTCTATCAATAGCTATTTAGCAATAGCAATTTAGTGTCATTTGGAATGACACTAAACAGAGAGAGAAACAGAGCTGGATAGACCTGGGTTCCAAATTAGTATTCTTAAGAGTAGGACTGTCAAACTCATAGCCCACAGCCCAGATGCATCATGCACTGGCCACACCCAGGCCCGGTTTAGCAAAGAGGAAAAAAGACACTATATGTCACGTGACACTTCCATGATGACGCGAGTTTGACACCCCTACTTAAGAGTATCTGTCTCATTGGCAGATACATGGAAGACGTTAAACTGTATTTACCTAATTACTGCTAGATTCATGTATTGATATCTTTCAGGTCATCTCAGGCTGGTCAACTAAAGAACCTTTGCCTGGACAGTTATAACCCTTTCATTAAATAGTTGGGCAGCAGAGATCTTCCAGCTTCATAGTATTTTATGGTTCACAGTGGCTTCTTTTTGTCAAGTTCATTGACAATCCCAACCTATTTCCTATTCTGCTAACATCATTGTACTGTGTGTTTCTATATACAATAATTGCTCTTGTGTACTTTGCCAACAAACTGCTGTTCCTTCCAGTCTTATTTTGGGAGTATGTAAGTACTTTGACAAATTAAGCAAACTGCATCGTGATTCAGCACTTATCATTTCCCTCAAGTCACTCACTGTGTGCCTAAGTGCCAGGCCTAGCATTGCTGAAATGTTATGTTTCATTTATTATTGATCAAAAGCTTGTACCCCTGAAATAAGCTTAACACAGTCTCTTTATTCACTCTTTCTTTCATCAACAAAAAAATAACAGGTATCAGCAGTAGTTTCTGCCATGTAAGTATTTATTTTTCATGCAGGTGTCATCTTTGTAATATTGACACAACTGCATCAGCTGAATCCATTGATTAAGGTGACAATTCTTGTCAAATTAAACTTAACCTGGCATTGGTTTAATGACCAAGTAAAAATGTATAGGATCACATTACAGGCAGGTTCCAAATACTGGACGATGAATGCTTAGAATGCCTAGAATTTTTAAAGAAATGTGGTAGCCGATTTGCAGGAGTTCAAGGCTCCATCACTTCTGTTTTAACCCACTTCCACTTTCTAAACATGACGTTTTGTTACCAGAGTTGGGTAAACTGAGAAGAGGGAAGCAGGAAAAATCACTTCTGCTTACTGAAGTTGATTCACATTACAGTATATTTGATTTTAAGTGACTTAGTACTGTTCCATGCTCCTGAGGAACTGATTGCCCTGTGTGATATCATACGGGGATTTCCTAAAAGGACAAATCAACAAGCTGTTCTGTTGTCTCCTTTTTTGTATGCTTTATTTTCAGCTGTCCAAATGGTTTAAAATACCCATTGTGCATTTTGTTCAGCCTTACTTTCTTCTTGCATAAATCTCTAATTTGGCCGGAGATTATTGTTGTTTAAACACATTAAACTTTACCATGTGCAACAAAATCACACTGTCCAACAGAATTTAATAATGTAATAGTTAAATCATTCTAATAGTGTGGATTTTTAAACCACCATTCCAATACTGAGATAATTGAAAAGCATCCAATTATTAGAAATATGTATTTATATAGAATTTTAATTTCTAAGGCAACAGTACTTCTGGCAGAGGTGGTATTCAGCACGTTCTGACCAGCTCTGGAGAACTGGTAGGGGAAATTTTGAGTAGTTTGGAGAACTGGTAAATATCACCTCTCACTGGCCCCGCCCCTTTCTGTTCTCTGCCTCCCGAGTCCCAGCTGATTAGGGGGAAATTGGGATTTTGCAGTAACCTTTCCCTACTATGCCCACCAAGCCATGCCACGCCCACCAAGCCATACCCACAGAACTGGTAGTAAAAAAAAGGTAAATATATCAACTTTCCATTCTTTCTCTTAGGAGATTAATGTATCTTTGAATGCATTTTCATACAGGATTCTCTTTCAATAATCAATCTACTCTTTTTCTTTCATTTCTTTTCTTCTATGTTCATTGTTTTTCCCAAGGTTCTCTCTTGACACTATCAAAAACTGCCCTGTCCCAAATTTAGAATGCCTATCAACCTTGTATCTTTCAATAATTCTTTCAATCCTCTATCATAAGCACTCAAAACCATTCTTGTTTTTAAATTTGTATTTGTCATTTCATAATATTTACATAATGTGGCTTAGTGGCTTAGTGGCTAACACATCTGCCTAATATGTAATACAGCCCTGGTTCAAATCCCAGTAAGGGTATGGCTAGCTGATGAGAGCTAAATAGCTTGAAATAGATCTATACTAGTCTCCCTTTATTTATTTATTAGCACAAATACAACACAAATATAACAAAGGCAACATTAAAAATATGGGTTTCTGCCTGGATGGTCTCCTGGAGTGAGCTGAAGGACAGAAAGGGGAAGCAGTGTGTTCCCTCACATATTTGGACATACCAGAGGTATGTATACCTATTTCCCTAGCTTAGCTGATAAAGGAGGAGAGCCTGTGGTTTTGTGGCTAACACATCTGCCTAATATGTAATACAGCCCTGGTTCAAATCCCAGTAAGGGTATGGCTAGCTGATGAGAGCTGAATAGCTTGAAATACATCTATAATAGTCTCCCTTTATTTATATATCAGCACAAATACAACATGTATGTATGTATGTATGTATGTATGCATGCATGTATGTATATATGTTGCATTTGTGCTGATAAATAAATAAAGGGAGACTAGTATAGATCTATTTCAAGCTGGCTTATTGGTTAATACAACTGCCTAATATGTAATACAGCCCAGGTTCAATTCCCAGTAACGGTATGGCTAGCTGATGAGAGCTAAATAGCTTGAAATAGATCTATACTAGTCTCCCTTTATTTATCAGCACAAATTTATCAACACAAATGCAACACAAATATAACAAGGCAACATTAAAAAATTGCTTTCTGCCTGGATGGCTCCTAGGGTGAGCCGAAAGACAGAAAAGGGAAGCAGTATGCTCCCTCCCATATTTGGGCATACCAGGGGTTGTGACACAATACATACCTATTTCCCTGGCTTAGCTGATAAAAGAGGAGAGCCTGTGGCTTAGTGGTTAATACAACTGCCTAATATGTAATACAGCCCAGGGTCAATTCCCAGTAAGGGTATGGCTAGCTGATGAGAGCTAAATAGCTTGAAATAGACTTATACTAGTCTCCCTTTATTTATTTATCAGCACAAATGCAACACAAATGTAACACGGTAACATAAAAATGGCTTTCTGCCTGGATATTTTTATTTTTAATGTTGTCTTTTTATATTTGTGTTGTATTTGTGCTGACAAATAAATATATATACATACACACACACACACACACCAAGTATTCAAAGATCATATTTTAAGCATATATTCTTCAATCATCATTCTTATGAAGTTGGGAGTCTCTGAGTAGCCAAATATTTTCCTCTACATTATTTTTTTTTGTTGTTGTTCCTACTTGGCCATTCATGTACATAAGAAAACAGTTTTTATACTTGCCTTGGATAATATTTATTGAGAATGTTACATATTTCCCCAAATATGTATCTATATTATTCTATTATCACCATTCACTAGATATATACCAAATCACCAAATTATCAATTCTGTTTCACATGCACCCATAGCACTCCAGATGACACAAATTCATATTTTCTTATGTATACTTTAACCAAGAAAACTACATGTTGTGTTCATGAAGTCATCAGGGGTCAGGTTGGACTTGAAGGAGATTTCACCTTTTTATATAATTGCACCTTGACACCGTTTTAAAGAAAATTGATTGCAATTCATGGCGTCATTCTTCAGAAATCCCGTTTTTACTCTATTGCAAGTGTCAGTTCCATTATTTTGACTCTGCTGATACAAGCACTTTCATTATGTCAGTACACTAAGTGTGGCTTGTACTAATTGTTCCTTTAGCACTTTCATAGCTCCTAGTGGAACAATACCATCTCTTGTACTTGTTCTGATAAGGTTATTTTGGATCCAGTCCAATGAAAATTATTTGAGGGGGCAAGGAGAACTGTTTGAAGATGTATTGAACAAGAGAAACATGCCTCTGAAAACCAGGGAGGTGGTGAGCCATTGAGAAGCATTTGGAATAGAGAAAACAATTCAGATTTCCCTCTTTTAAAGCTGCTTTCACTTGAAAAACAATGTCAGGGTTCAGTTATATATTTGCATAAAACATTTGACTAACTCTGTAAACACTAGTCGGTTTGGCCCAAACATTTTCAAATTATTTATTGATTTTGGCAAAATCAGCTTTGGATCATTTGATAAATGCTATTTATGCAAAGAATTAGCAGATGCCCTTCTTTTTTGAGGCATAAAATTTTACTGAGGATTGTAGAAATTCTAAGATGACAGATTCAGAAGAATATTGTGGAATTGCTCTGGATGATAAAAGCACTACACCGCAGTTATCACATTTTTTTTTTAAAAAAAGTTACACACTGGAATATTGTTGAGCTTTCCTGATTTTATTATTAGAAAACCTAAACATTGTAGTCTAGCAGGGAAACTCAAAATGTGATTCACTCCATTTGAACTACTGTCTCAGAAGTGGATACATGACTCATCTAAATACATTTCCAAGATAGTAGTGTTTCTACCTCTTCAGTCCTACAAAGACAGTTTAAAATTGACCTGGAATTTCCTCACAGTCATCAAAATGCAAACGGCATGCAGGCAACATCGTGAACCAGTGTTTGCCAGCTTTCCCTCCAGGTATCTAACAAGAAAGTGAAAAGAATGGCCTCCAATCTCAGCCCCATTTCTGAGCTACCAGCGGTTATGGGGTAATAAATATCCTCTCAGTCTCAATGCAGTCAACACAATCCCAGACTAACACTTTAATAACTTTACCATATGGGATTTATCTTTAGAACTGCCATCTGGATTCATCTGGGATTTTTTATGACAACTCTATGGTTTGCACAATGCTTTTCAAGGGCAATTGCTTTCCATCGCACTAGATTTTATATCAATTCATCTTGCTATAGAGGCTGCACAGTTGTGGTATTTCTGACTTCCTCGTTCTTACGTGCTACACATGATGGAATTCCCCACTGACTTTTGCACTAACTGGTAGTCTCCCAAGGGCCCTTATTTCTCTGATTCTCTTTTGATTCTGAATTCTTTTAACTTCCAGTTCTGACAAGAGAAGGTTGGAGTCTCCACATCAGCTCAGATAATAGTGAAACAATCTTTTTTTAGCCTGTAGTATCAGTCAGCCTTTTTGCAAATATAGTTCTCTGTGAGGGAAGCTTAAAGTTTCAATTTTCCTTTATTACTTTTGCTTTGCAACTGGGATTGAGGTGGGTAAATCATGGACAGGTTCCAACTCTGAAGACCTTACTGTTCTCTACGATTCTACTGCTGGCATTGTAAAACCAGAAAATGAAAAACATCATTGTCCGAAGCCAAAGCTGGAACTGCAGGCCCATAATTTAGACCAGGCATTTAAAGCATAATAATAGTTATTCTATACCACAGTGATCTTAAATGGAGCATCTGCCTTTCCCACCAGCAGCTTTCCGAGAAAAATTGCCTCTGCAGAAGTGCTGGATATCAAAGCAGGAGCTCTGCAGTGCCCACCCAGATGTCTGGCCTTTTTTATAAGCCTCCTTTCTTTTGCACTTATAACCTTGTCTAGATATATCTAGAGCCAAATATTTAATGCTCAACTGTTTTGGCAACCCTATAGCTTTGCTATTTCTGCAATACAACATCAATCTGACCAAAAATGTTTTTGCATTTTTGCATGTACTTGTCCAAGGCCAGAATTCAGACTGCCAAATTAATAAAGCTTTCATCCCTGAAGCATTGGATTATTATTTTTTTAAAAAAAGAGTAATACTCTTTTTTAATGAGTAATGTTAGAATTGAAAGACACCCTGAAAGAAAACTACCTTAAACTGAGCAATATAAAGCAGTATAAAGTATTATGAAATATGAATCTCACCCCACAGTCTGATGGTAGCAGTTTGGATTTCAACCACAAAATTCTTTCCACCTTTGACTTCTGGCTTCGCTTTAAGACCCCTGGCAATTTTTCAAGAATTTATGTTGTGTTTCAGTCACCTCAGTACAACACAGAAAATCCAAGTTGCACATGATATGGTTGTTTTATAGGGTTGAATATAGTTTTTCTAAAAAAAATACATTCCCCCAGTAAGTTATGAACTCAGGTCATTTCACTGCAATTTCTAGTAACTTCACCATGTAGTTCTTTGTAGTAAACCCATCCCAAAATTATGATATCCTAAACGTAACTATTATTTGCTATTGTTGATAGATGGCATAATTCTTGATGTTCAAACATCTAAATGATAATAAATAAAATTTAAAGCAGGTTCCAAACAATTTTTTTCACTAGCTGGACCATTCTTTTCCCTACATTTCATGGATATGTCATACTAAAACCTGGAGAGATGGCCTTTCAATTCTAAGGATGCCATTAATGAAGCAGCATCAACCAATCATCTTGGACTATTGCTATTATCAGCCCACTATATTGGCATGCTAATGATGGTGTCTTAGCCAGAGTGGGTTCCAGATCCCATTGCAACTGGTACGGTGCAACGGGTCCCGGCGTCCCCCACATGCACGCGTGCAGCATGCGCCCTTACCTCCATGACTCCTCTGCGACACTCCAGCTGCTCGGCGGGGCATTGTGCAGGTGCCGTACGCTCTGTGTCTGTGCGTGGAAGCGCCGAAGAGCTCAAATACAGGTAAGCTCAGGCAGGTGGGTGGGCCCTCTGGAGCACTGCACCGGAATGGTACCCAGTGCTCCCGGCAGGCACTGATACCGGGGCGTACCTCCTGCAACCCACCACTGGTCTTAGCATACATGAAACTTGTTATGGAAATATAATCAAGCAAGACAAGGCAGAGCAATTGTTATCTACTGTACCTCTTTCCTACCTTTTCTTTATGTGAAGGGACACAGTGTGGCCCTACAGTCACCCATTTGTCTTTACTTCTTCATACACAAGTCCATCTACCATACTTCTCTTGTTTAGAAAGTTATGAAAAAGGAGGAGACTCAGGGGTGGGCTTCAAAAATTTCAGCAATGGGTTCTCTGGGGTGGACATGGCCATGGTGGGTGTGGCCTCGTGGGCCTCGTGCACCATGGTGGGGAGGGGTTGTTTTTGCCTTCCCCAGGCTTCAGAGGCTTTCCTCGATCCTCTGGGAGGGCAAAAACCAGACGGCTCTGGAGGCGCTTCTGGTAAGTTCTGGGAGGCCCATTTCCCCCCTCCCCAAGCCTCCTAGTGGGCCTTGCACTTACCTTGCATCCACAATGGGCCATATGGAGACTCCTGGGAAGGGTGGGATTTGGAGGTTCTCTGAACAGGCCATAACATTAGCTATGTTAGCATAGAAGCTAACCCCGAGGAGACTCTTCTCCACTGAGAAATGTGAGGAGAGAGAAAAAGGGATGTAACAACATTGTTGAGAAGGAACACCAGAACATCACAGAATGTACTGTGATTTGGAAGGATGCTCCAGTCACAATATTTGGGGTATAAGCCTCATTCTCAAGACTCTGTAATCACTGCTGTCAGGCTTAGGGCACCATTCAAAATAATTGGTGTCCGTATCCTGCACTTTCACATTCCTATCCATAAAATGGGGGATGAAACATTTTTATTCTGCACAATGTCACTGCTACGCCATAGATGTTGTAGCCTTAAAAAAATAAAACAAAACTGAAAAGCACATTCATTCATACACACAAACACAAACACACCGCCACCAGGCTTGCCTCTGAGTAAAGCATTTCAACTGGCTGATGTTATAAATCAGCTCAGCTTGTTTTGGAAGTAGGTGGTTTTATCACATAGTACAGGGAAAAAACCAAACAGCTCATTTACATGCAGCTGATTCTCTCCTCATAATAGCTACAGATGACTATTTTAAATTTCTTTTAGCATTGTCTCAATGAGTTGCACATGTCTGCACTACAGTCCATTACCTCACTGATCGTGCTTATAACAGGAATAGGATATGCCTGCTGAAGAGCAAAGTGGTATATGGGGAACCTGAAATCAAGCCAATTCATTTCTCCCCATGATAAAGAACTGGGCAAATTCCTAGCACAGGAGCAGAAGGTTTTCAAGGAAATTCCAGAATGCTGTGGAAAGAGGTGAGATGTATTGTTTTTAAAAGGAAGGGCTATTGCAGTGATGGCGAACCTTTTTTGGCTCACGTGCCAAAAGCAAGGGGAGCGCAGGGGGGTCGTGCGTGGGTGTGCCACACCCATAATGCTATACACACTACCCCAGCGCGCATGCGCACATGACCAGCACCCCCCATTTTTGGCATGCTTTTCCCCCCCTCCCCAGGCTCCGGAGGCTTTATAGGCACATGGGGAGGGTGAAAACAGCCCCTCCCGAAGGCCCTTCGGGGGCTTTAGGAGCTTCCCTGAGTTCCGGTTTGTTCGTAGGGCCGGTTTTAGCCCTCCAGAGCCTTCAGGAGGCTTCCCTAAAGGCTCCGGAGGGCAAAAACCATCCCAACAAGAAAACCAGAAGTGACTTCCAGTTTGTCTGTAGGGCTGTTTTTTCGTCCTCCGGGGCCTTCAGGAGGCTTCCATAGGACGCGTGCCATAGGTTCGCCATCCCGGGGCTATTGTATCTAGACTGCAAAAACATGAACCATAGCTACAAAGAGATAAAATAAATTTTGATTCTTTGCTGCCATCTAGTCTTCACATGGATTTTTGCAGGACAGTTATGGCAGCCCTAATACACATATGATTCAAGTCAGTTCTGAAGTCAAACACAATAAGCAATTTGGAAATTGGCCTGTTATAGGCTAACCAGAAAAAGCTGTCCAAGTTTTTCTTCTTGCTCAACTCTAACCTCTTGCTCAATTTTTTTTAAAAGAGCCCACCCTGTTGAGACAGTGAAAAATGTCCACACGGTGGTGCTGAAGCAATGTGACTGAACAGGTGCATGGCATGATGGGTAGAAGATATCTATTATGTTGAACTGACAAATTTATGATCTTCAGCCCATTTTTTTCAGAAGTGATGTTTTTCCAGGGGAGGATCAGTGGGCAAGAGAGAACCTAATCCCTCCCAAACCTGCAGATTGTGTCCTGAAAAATTCAATTCTTCTTTATTGGACTCAACACCCGAGTAGGGAAAAATACTGCTTTTATTGGGCTAAGAGCTGAGTAGAAAAAGCAAGCAAGGAAAGGATAAAGAACCTCCTGCTTGATGTTTCTCGGCTGCTAATGGTCTACAGTCCCACCTTCCCATTGTAAAACAAAGTTAAGATTAACAAAGGGATTTGCTTTCCTCCCAGTGCCTTTGTTTTTTTGCCCTGAGTGAGCCTGTTTTGAGGAAGCAAAGAAATTGATGCATATGTGGATTACTGAGCATGAAAAAAAAAGCAAAATTAGAGCGTGATTGTTACTGCAATCTCTTTTTTACTTAACAAAAATGAAATTTGGTACATAATTTTGAAATTTTAAATAAAAAGAGTTGCGAGTGCGATTGGCTGTGGGCCACTTTTCCCCTTAGCATGATGCTTTGGGCATGTCACATAAAAGACAGGCCAGGGCATGTAAAATGTCTGCTTGGTGGAAGCCTTCAAACATACAACTAAGTATATGCAGATTTCCAACCGAAGAACCATTCTATGCTATTCCTACCAATCTTTAATGATGTTTAGTGGCCAGTGTTTTATAATGGGTAAAAAGGTAAAATGGGAGACAGATACCCACCTACCCTCAGCCATAGAAACTTATTATCTGGGTGATTTGAGGTCAGCCACTCACTTTATGGCCAACCTACTTCATAGGGTCACTGTGAAGATAACAATATAAGGTAAACCCTTCCCTCCCCCCCGCATGATCCATCTTGAATTCCTAGAAGAAAGGCATAATATAAATCGAGCCAAAAATAAAAGAGTTCCATCTCAAGGACAAACATGTTTTGCAACATCAGATAAAGTCCAAACATTTTTCCCTTCAACGATACAGATTCCTACAGTCTGGCTACACAAATGCTCATACTGGCATTACTTCAACCTAATGGAGGAACCGTCTAATCTCTAATGCATTCTTGGCTGTGAAATAAAACAGCAAAAAACAAAGCCAGTAGAAACATGAAATAATGTTTCAGTACCAACATCCCCACTGAGCACGTTACAATTTGGCTACAACACATTGTTTACCGTACTGCACATCAACATTGCTACAATCCCCATGCTCGGTTAAATCAATAACCACACCCAGAAACACATCCTCTCTGCATGGCAATCACAGAGCCAGAGACTCTGGAAGAGGCCTCCATTCAGCAGAGGCAGGAGGTAATAGAAGAACCCGTCCATTCATAAACTCCAGGATTCTTCTCAGACTGCAGGCTGCATTTGACCCAGAACATTGGCAGCTCATAATTTATTCTCCCAGTTCAGCTGATATGTCCCTTTGGGTGGAACTGAAGCTTCAAAGTGGCCTCTACAAGGCTTAAAGTAACCATTCTATTCTTTTAAATTTCCACTGATGCTCCAAAATCTAAAGAGCAGACTTGGAAGTTTTGCCCTTCCCAGTTCATTCCTTGCAGCTTTAGAAGCAGGGGGAAAAATATTACAAAGCAAACAACCATCAGAGCATAGATCAGTCTAGCTGTAATAAAAAAGAAAGATAAGGTATAAGATAAAATAATAATAAAATTTTCAGAGCATAGCCAGATAAATAATGGGAGGGAACCACCGAAGTAGATAAAAGAAAAATACTGTGCTTTGAAGACTTTGTGTGTGCTATATTGAGTTCTCCCCCACCCAAAAAAAAATCTGTAGATAGATTCTGCTGCTATTAATTGATTGTTAGATTACAATGTTGAATGTTATTTGCAAATTTTATTGTATATCATTCTGCGGGCTATTACCCATGGAATAGCAATAAATACACAGACCTACTTGTCTATAGGTTATAAAACAGAATTAGCAGAGCTAAGGTCCCAAGTGCAGTCTTTGAATGTGGTCTGGCACAGATGAGATAGCTGCCCAAAACAATGTCATTCACAAAGAAGTCAAGAGAATGTAAAAACTTCCCTTCCGGACTGATTATTCTTCTGGTTTTTTTTTTCCTTCTGTTGTTTCTCACCAAGCCGCTTTTGTGTGATGCCAGTGTTTGTTTGCTCCTTCTTGGATCAACAGTTCAAAATGTATGTGTGTATGTACATAGATAAGGAGAGAGAAAAAAGGACTTGCTAAGTAACCTGAATCTCACATTTACAAATATGCCTATAGTTAAGATTGTATGCGCTCAGCTACGTGACCAGATTTATCTGAACTTGGCTGATCTTGAAAAGCTGAGCAAAGTTGAGCCTGGTTATGATTTAAAAGGGGGGAGGGCCAGGATTGTACGGTGAACTGAAAAGTTGAAAAAAAAATCCCAGAAAGTAGCAGTGGCAAATCTCTTCTCTATCGCTGACAAGAATTACATCAATGTGTCAGTGAAGTCCACCATCTTGAAGGTGATGTTACCTTAGGGTTGAGCATGCATGTTTCATCTTACACCAAATCTCACATTCAAGAAAAAAAGAAGACATTTGAGGGTCAAAATAAATGCCTCTAATTACCATTTAAAAAATGAAGTTTTTACTCATGTTGAGTCATCAGTTCTAACCAACTGAGTCAAGAACTGAAAGAAGGAACTCCTTGTACCACAAAAACTGGACTTTTTCCAACTGCTGAAAATCCCCTCTTCTTTTGGGATTTCATCACAGCCATACAGAATTGGATGTTATTCTTTTTAAGCCGAGTTCCCATATGTACATCAGAGTATTTTTCAGCAATCGCCTTTAATGTGTACATGGATTGATAGCCAACACATGTCTCACCTTAACCATCTGGGAAAGAAAAATAGGCTGGGTTGTAATAGTTGATTTGATTATGTTAAGATATAAGGCCTTAAGGGAAGTAAGCACTGTGGAATGATGGAAGGCGTTCACACTCACCTGATCACAGCAGAAACTCTAGCCAGCCTCCCCTTGGGCTTTCCATTTCCTTGTGCAGTATGATTTAAAGCATTTGCTTAACCCATGAGTTGCTAAAGCTTGTGAACAGATCTGCAAACTGGAGTGGTAAGATTATTAGAGTAGGAATAGCAATAGCACTTAGACTTATACACCGCTTTACAGTACTTTACAGTGCTTTACAGCCCTCTGTAAGCAGTTTACAGAGTCAGTAGAATTCTGAGGATCCGGTGGCAGGACAAGGTGCCAGACACAGAAGTCCACTCCAGAGCAGGCCTGCAATCAGTTCACATCCTGCTGATGAAAGTCCAGACACGCTGGGCAGGCCACGTTGCAAGAATGCCAGACCATCGCATCCCCAAACAGCTCCTCTATGGTAAGCTGTCTCAAGGAAAGCAATCGCATGGGGACAAAGGAAGCGATACAAAGCCATGTTGAAAGCTTCCTTCAAGTACCTGGAAATTGACACCACCTGCTGGGAAACCCTGGCACAAGATCGATTAACATGGCGCACATTGATCCACCAAGGCTGCCAGACATCTGAGGGCAGGAGAACAATCATAGCACAAGAGAAGCGAGCACTCCGCAAAGCCAGAGCTGCAAATGCTGCAACAATGGTGCCCACACATGTCTGCTCGACACGTGGCAGAACATTTCATGGCACCTGTGGACACATCGTGGACAGCCCACAACCTATTAGATGTCAAGGTCCTCTTTGAATATGATGGACGAACATCACAGCCCTCTGTAAGCGGCTTATAGAGTCAGCTATATTTTTATTTTTTTAAAAAAGAATTTTATTGGTTTTTAAACATTTATGGGAAAAGGGAAAGGGGTGCATAGAAAATTTTGGCAGCTCCCACGCTAGTGGTAGAAATCCTTCCAAATCTCACAATTTTTACAATATTAAAAACAATGTATAAAAGATAAGCAAAAAACAGAATCTTATTCTACATTGTATCAACGATGTGTTCAATCATTTTTCCTTTGTCACTTACTAGTATATCAACAATTACAAATATTTCAAATACTTTTATTTTTGTGACATGAGCCAGTCAGCATTATTGCCCACAACAATCTGGGTCCTCATTTTACCAATCTTGGAAGGATGGAAGGCTGAGTCAACCTTGAGCCTGGTGAGATTTGATCTGCCAAACTGCTGGCAGCCGGTGATCAGCAGAAGTAGCCTGCAGTACTACAATCTAACCTTTGCGCCACAGGGATAGGGCCAAACTAAAAAACAACAGCAACAACAAATCAAACCCCAGCCTTCCCAGTAGTACCCATCCAGCAAAGGGATATATTGAGGGTTATATGGAGATGTAAAAAAATGTATCATTAATTGCACGGCAATGGTTTCTTATCAGCCATTTGAATTTAGCTTACATTATGTGTGAATATGTGTCTATCTACTGGTAGCTTGCATTTTTCTGCCTTTTGTAACTCATAGATGTTATTGTTCCAAAAATACTTAAGAGAGTTTGCCAGGAGTAGAAGAATGCTAGATATACTATCTTTTGTACCTGTTCCAATATCATTATTTTAGATACAACTCGAGGCTGCTCAAAGCAGTTTTGGTTCAATCTGTAGAATTGAGACTTTTAATTTCTGCCTATCTTGTACTGTTGGCAACAATATCATCAAGGATGGATGTATCTCCTGGTATCTTGACTGCCTTTTGACCTTTTAAAATAGATTGTGTTTTGCTTATCTGCAACAGGAGGAAATGGAAAAGAAACATGGAGAGGCAATTAGACAGTCGAATTTGAGGAGTGGGTTAAGGAGGGGTTTAAAATACTGTAATGTTGTGCTACTGAACATCTGGTTTTAAAATTAGAAACAGTAGTAAAATCAGAATAAAACATCCTGATATTTACTCTCCGGCCCCATTTTTTCATATTTTTACCGGTATATATAGGAGATTGTAACTGGCTGACCAACTGCACTCAATGTGTAGTTCTCAATGGAACTGCATCAACATGGAGGAAAGTATGTAGTGGGGTACCCAAGGGCTCTGTTTGAGGCCCAGCACTCTTCAACACCTTCATCAATGATTTGGATGAGGGGATAGATGGGGAACTCATCAAATTTGCAGACAACAGCAAGCTGGCAGGAATAGCCTACACTCCAGAAGATAGGCTTAAGATACAGAAGGATCTTGGCAGATTTGAACATTGGGTACTATCTAACAAAATGAAATTCAGTGGTGAAAAAAGTAAGGTTCTACATTTAGGCAAGAAAAATTAAATGCACAGGTATTGTACACTATAGGTGGTACCTGACTCAATAATAGTAACTGTGAAAGGGATCTTAGAGTCCTAGTGGACACCAAATATGAGCTTAAATATGAGCCAGGAGTCTGCTGCAGCTGCCAAAAAAGCCAACACAGTTCTAGATGCATTAACAGAAGGATAGAATCAAGATCACGTGAAGTGTTAATACCACTGTGGAGACTCTAGAAAGAGTGCAGAGAAGAGCAACAAAGATGATTAGGAGACTGGAGGCTAAAACATATAAAGAGTGGTTGCTGGAATTGGGTGTATCTGGTTTAATGAAAGGACTAGGGGAGACATGATAGCACTGTTCCAATATCTCAGGGGTTGCCACAAAGAAGAGGGAATCAAGCTATTCTTCAAAGAACCTGAAGCCAGGACAAGAACCAATAGATGGCAACTAATCAAGGAGAGAAGCAACCTAGAACTAAGGAGAAATTTCCTGACACTTAGAACAATTAATCAGTGGAACAACTTGACTCCAGAAGTTGTGAATGCTCCAACACTGGAAGTTTTAAAGAAGAGATTGGACAACCATGTGTCTGAAACAGCATAAAGTTTCCTGCTTGAGCAAGCGGCTGAACTAGAAGACCTCCAAGGTCCCTTCCAACTCTGCTATTGTATTGCATTGTATTGCATTGTGTTATCCTCACAGTGTGAATAATCCTTGAGGCAGGACAGGAAGTTGGAAAACCTATTCCCATTTTTTAAAAAATAAAATGATTTCCTGAAACTGTATGTTCTGAAGCACAAATGGGCAAATCATTCAAAGATTATTTCTTACCATAAAAGCTATACAAAAATATATAACCATGGAAACAGCTTACAAAAATGTATAGATTTGAGAAAGCTTTGTGTGTTTCTGTGTGTGTGTTTTTGTGTTTATTATATACAGTACAAAAACGGTATCTTTTTTGCAGGGTGATACATATTTTTGACTGAATATTCTGACAATTGGGGAACACTGATATTAATTAGATACAGATATCCAAATTATAATTTATAACTGTGGCCTTCTCTTGTAAAATATATGTAGTTGTAAATTAAATGAAAAAGAGCAATTTGGGGAAGAAAAGGGATTTCATGGAAATAGAATCATTATCTACGGCTGATAAAAGTGTTTAGTTGAGGTTTTGTACCATTTAGCTATACATTCTTAGCCCCTTTGACTATGGCTATCTTAACCTACCCTGAAGATTCTCATATGGAGTCCTTGTCTGCACAGTCCTGAGACTACAGCTGTTTTTATATTTGGCATGTTTTGATTCATTTGGTGGTCATTTAGGTACAGAGAAAAATGATTCAACAGGCTTTGAAAATGGCATCAGTCTCTTTGCAGAGAAATTCAAAGAAAGCCAGCAGAAACAAAACAAAGATGGAAGGGATTACACATTTGAGAGGAAGAAAAACGTTCAGTTAGACATAATTCCTGATTAGCTATATGTTAAATGTAAGGCCTGCAAGGCAATACTGCAGGAAGGGGTCCTAGTGCATTCAATAATGTAGTTTTCAGTAAATGAGTCACTGCTGACACATATATTCCCCCAAACAAAAGAATGGAGCTCACTGGATTGTGTTGTTTTGTGCTTGGCCCAATCTCATAAATGAAATACCAAGGAATAACTAAATGCAGCACTAAACAGAAGTGAAAGGGAAAATAGAAGGTGGGCAATTGCTACAACGGCTGAGCATATGCCTGCATTGTAATCCCTTATCAAGCGGTACAGTCTGTATTGTGTTAAATAATTACACAAAGATAATTCCTAGATCTCTTTCCTTTGTTATCCTACTGCAATGTTTAAAGATGCAACTTGGGCATTACCAATATGGCAACGTTTGCAAATGTTGGCTGCAGAAATATTGTACAATTGCACAAGTTCCCTCTTTGTGCATTAAATTAGATCTGTGAAAAGAGGAAGTGTGACTCATTCATGGTGAAAAGTCCCAATAATTTGGGCAGGGGTAGAAGAACAAAGCAAAGGTACATGTGTTTATTTATGATAAACATTTGAGTTGCAAGGCTATATTTATCTAGGTAAATGCAGCCTCTTGGAACATACTGTGGTTACTCCTAATAAATGAAGAGAGGTTGTAAAGCAATATTGAACCAGGCAGAACAGTTGAACCATAATAATTCTTCCATTTGAAACAAGTAGTGATATTATAGAAATCCCGACTTTGTGTCATTGCACACATGCACACATGTACCTAATAAATTAGATACGTTATATTGTGCATAAGGAAGTGCCTGGGTTGAATCTCTGCTTAAACTGATTGACAGGATGCATACAAATATTTAATGATGGAATTATTAATTTAATAATGGAACTCTATACGTTTTTACACTTTTACAAAAAAGTAATGAAAGATAAATAATGTGACAATGATGAGAAAGTTCCCCTACCCCAATTCTTTCTCAGTATGATTGCTAGGAAACATATCTATCTATCATCTATCTATCTATCTATCTATCTATCTATCTATCTATCTATCTATCTATCTATCTATCTATCTATCTATCTTTCTATCTATCTATCATCTATCTATCATCTATCTATCTATCTATCTATCTATCTATCTATCTATCTATCTATCTATCTATCATCTATCTATCTATTTATTTATTTCAGGTGGTATTTTGGAATATGCAGAAAAATGCAGGCAGCTGAGTGTTATTCTGTCAGACCTTAAAACTAAAAAGAAAGCTCCCTGGTGTGAATGCAACTTTAAAGGATGACATATATACAATAACCAATATACAGAATGTTTCCGATTCAAATCCTTGGAACAAACTGTGGACTATGCTGATACAGGGTTAGTTACAGCATTTATTCCAGCACAATAGGCACAGGAGAAAGTTGTTGAAATCCCCACTGAAGTTTCTGCAACAAACCTTCCAGCTACCCATGGTAATTCATTTGAGAGTTTAAGTCTATTTTTAAGATTAAGGCAAATTTTGGAAAACTCTGAAGCTTGCAAGGCAGAGTAAGTCCACGGATGGAAGTGCACTGTAACTCAGGAACTAACAGATGTCTGGACTTCATGCTTAACTTGAAAGAGATACAAGAGAAGGAACTAGTTTAGATTTGGTGCACAGCTGCAGAGATCAGATGACAGTGTCAGCTGAATTTTCCTCCTCACTGGCTCTGCATGATTTATAACAGGCAAAACTCTGACCTTTGTTTGGTCACAAAAGATTCCATCTTAGGAACTTTTTTTAAAAAAATAAAAGCTGATGGAGTCAAAGCTGACAGCGATGGTGACAATAATTCACAAAGTAGAGAAGACACAGTGGTGGTTGTAGATCATCGGAAGATTTCCAGAAATGAAACATAGGCAGCTGAACTATTTATGGTCTGATCTCATTTTAGATTCCAGGCATGCAGGATCAAAAAAAGGGAAGGAATAGGGCCGTATCATCATGACCCATGTAGCATGCTTTCATGTTCAAAAACAAAAAGTTCACAGAAGCCAAAGCCCCATGCAGAATGAAAGAGTCATCCCTAAGACACTCAATGTCATCCGTCAACAGGAAGTAGAAGACTGTCCACCCACCATGGCACAAACACCGTGCTGAAGATGGGGAAAGGCTTTTACTCAGTATATCTCCTGGCAGAGAGTTCTAGAGCCTGTTCCAAGGTTTTAAAGAACCCCATATAGACTTGTAAGAACAGGTTGTGCATCCTGAGTATAAGATGACTTCACGCTTTTCTCGATGTTGAATAGTGTCCGCATAAGAAAAATATAGGGACACCGTGGCTCAGTGGCTAAGATGCTGAGCTTGTCGATCAGAAAGGTTGGCAATTCGCCAGTTCAAATCCCTAGTGCCGTGTAACGGAGTGAGTGCCCATTACTTGTCCCAGCTTCTGCCAAACTAGCAGTTCGAAAGCAAAAAATAGAGGCCACCTTTGGTGGGAAAGTAACAGCGTTCTGTGTGCCTATGGCATTTAGTCATGCTGGCCACATGACCATGAAGACGTTTTCAGACAGTGCTGGCTCTTTGGCTTTGAAACGGAGATGAGCACTGCCCCTAGAGTTGGGAACGACTAGCACATATGTGCAGGGGGAACCTTTACCTAAGAAAATTATAATGCAAAAAGAGGCTACAGCCCATTGTAGCCTTTTTTTTTGCTTTATTGTTGACATTGTTGATGTATGACATTTTGTAATGCGTGGGAAGAGCTCACATAGCATCAAATTATATATGTTTCTATT
Organism: Natrix helvetica; assembly: GCF_964273705.1. Taxonomy (NCBI): domain Eukaryota; kingdom Metazoa; phylum Chordata; class Lepidosauria; order Squamata; family Natricidae; genus Natrix; species Natrix helvetica. The sequence continues at coordinate 220,309,129 of NC_138552.1, read as the reverse complement.
TTAAAAAATGATAGGAAGTTTATATAAAACATGGAAGCAACCATTCAACAACTCATCCTGTTATAAAGATATTGTAATTCAATTCAGTAATATTATTTGTATTTAACTATTACATAAAAATATTATAGTCTTTTTATATACATACTAATTCCTGAACAGAGAGGAATATGTATACTTCTGGCTAAATGTTTCTTTTCACACTGAATTGACTCAGCTCAATTCATTCTGTCTTCCCAATTGTACTTTGGTGGAAAAAGAGCAAGCATGTTTGTTGATAGAAATCATCATTTCAACAAAATAAAGTCATGCTTCTTTCAAGTCACTTGATGCCTAGGGTTTGCATGGACACATCTATAGAATTTCTTGGCAACAGGCCGAAGCAATTTGTGATGGCTTTTTTCTGGAATTCCTAGCTTACAGCCTTGGTATTCTCTGATGACATCCTACCAGGTTTGACAATGCTTTGTTCTTCCAGATTAATCAAGGTCATTTCAGCAAAGCAGTGCCTAAAATGTGCCTAAAACCCACAGTTTCTCAACCTTGACAATTTTTAACATATGCAGATTTCAATTCCCAGAATTCCTCAGACAGGCTATAATTTATAATCCTAGTATAGACTCACCAAGGGCTCATAAACTCCCCCTACTTCTGGAATGGAATGAACTAAGATTTAACTGAGAATGTTCAAGATGCAATCTTTGTTCTCTTCACACCTCTAAAAGATATACTCAGAAGAACTTAAGCTCTTTGATATCATCTCTTTAGTGTTGCCCTTTGATACAAATGCAACTTTTTCTTAGAAAAAATGAGCATGTGTCTTCTCTGAAGAGGTTTGCTCATCTCTTGAAGTTGTTACTCAATTTTTCTTTTTTTCTTTTCTGTTAATCACTGTGGTTACTATACTATCATCTTCCTCATTGTGACCACTAAAGGCTGTTTGTGCTGCTAAAACCGCATATGAGATGGACAGCTGAAAAACTAAACAAAATGAATCTTCTAGGTAGAAAGCACAACTCTTCTTTATGTTATCCAGCCACTTGCAGGAGCTCTGAATCCAGAGTATGGATTTGTATTTTCTGAGCTTAAGGCCACAGTTTCATTTCTTATAGATGCCATACTTTAGAAGTGTAGGAAGTTAGCACTTATCCCTCTTCTAGAAGAATGAAATATTCCAGGAAATATACAAAAGGCAGAACATTATATTTCCCTGGATGAGAAATGGAGAAATGTGTTTTTAGGCAGGAAGCAGACTCACTCTTAATAGCCCCCACCCTCCACAATAGCCCACAGCAGATGTCAGCACTTAAGAGATAAAGAGATAGCTAGGTCTACTCATAAGCAAATACCCTCACCCAAGATCCAACAATTAGCCCTCTACCAACAACAGAACCCACCACATGGCACCTGGGGAGATTACATCACCCAGCAAGATTCAACGAAGCTTGGGACTCAAGACACTACAAAGTTATCCCTCCATGGCTCCATGGGAGTCTGACAACCAATCAGAATACATTTCTTACACAGGAACAGGAAGCTCTAAGGTGGGGCCCAAGAGTGGGTATAAATCTATCTCCCTCTCTCACCCATGTGCTCTTTTTGCCCAGGACCCCCCCAAAAAACATGTGGTCCTGTCCACCATTAAAAACCATCTTTCCAAGCAGTCTCCATGTTTCCAGTGTCTTTCTTCTGTTGGAAGAAATGTCCTTCTGGGTTTGGCTCCAAGTGGGGAAAAAGACACTGGAGACATGGAGGCTGCTTGGAAAGATGGTTTTAATGGTGGACAGGACCACATGGCTTGAGTCCAGAACAGAAAAGGTGATCACATGCTTCAATGTTGGTGGAGAAGAAGAGAAGGGAAGAGAAGAGAAGAGCTTGCAGGGCTTTTTATAATCTGTTCAGCCCCACCTATCTGTTTCCTGTTCCTGTGTAAGAAATGTATTCTGATTGGTTGTCAGACTCACATGGGCCCGTGCAAGGGCAACCCTCTAGGCTGAGTTTTGAATCCAGGTTTGGTTGAGTTCTCAGATGCCATGTGGTCAGTTGAGTAAAAGGCAATATTATCCTGCCTTAATCCCATCACTCTGGAGCTGAAGAGGAGAACTCTTTATTATGAAAGTGGACTAGCTTGGCCTTCTTAATGGCCCATTGACAAAGTGGGGATGAGCAGGAAGCTGCAGGAATTTACTTTGTGTTTAAAATGTGTTTCTCCCTTTTTCACATCCAGGAAAATATGATATTCTGCCTTTTCAATATTTCCTAGGATGTTTTATTTTTCTGGGAGAGGGCTGGGTGATAACTTCCTACACTTCCCACTTGGAACTGAACCCAGATGGACATTTCTTCCAATAGAAGCAATCGGTTTGCTGCATCCCTGTTCCTCCAAGAAGACCTGAGCTGATGGACAGCCGAAGACTTGATCTAGACCAGTGGATTTTAAAAAAAAGTTTCTTATGGAATTGCACGTCTCTATGCCATATTATGAAATCCTGGAATTGAAAGGGCCTATTTAGGTTATAGAATTCGACCACCCATTCAATAAAAGAATCCTAGTAAAGCATCCCAAGCAGATGGTTATATAATCACCCCTTGAATATATTCAATGATGGGAGCCTGCCATTTCTTTAGTTAATTGGTTTCACAGTCAAGCTTTTCTTATTGTTGGGAGGTTTTACTAACATTTAACCATGTACTATGTTTTTGTAATGCCTTTCAATTTAAAACTGAGCCTGCAGTTGGATACCTTGGAACTTTTTCAACAGCCCATTGGATCTTATTCCACATTTCATAGGTTTACTAAATCAGGACTGTAAAAACTTTAACCCTTCGCAGCTGCCTAGTGATCATCCAGATTTCTACAACCCAAAGCTGGTAGCTGGTCCAAACATTTGCTGCCCAATAGTGAAAGTTCTTTAAAAGGGTTGCTAGACCTAAATGGAACCAACATTCTCAACCAGTAAGCCAAAACAAACTTACTCCAAATCTTTTTGCCAAGAGTTATGGGCAAGGGAGGAGTCTCTTATAAACTTTTTATAAGAGCTACATCTGAGTACTGTATGAGGTTATCTTGGCCAGAGGAAAAAGTGTTTTCTTAGTCATAACATTAATCACTTCACTGGCAAAAATATATGTACTGTTAATTCCAAAAGTTTCCAGCTGATTCCCACCCACTTCTGCCTTCAGTGACTGTTGGAAAAAATGCTTCTTAAAAGATGTAAATCACATTATGATAACCTGTAGTCTCTTTTAAAAACAGAGGCTGTCTCCATCATATGTGGCTGAAACTAAACTTTAAACTTTAAAAAGACTGGAAGAATGAGGCGTCCTTAGTGATATCAGTAAAAAAGCTATGTTGAACTGACTCTGCCTTCTAGCTCCTCCATTTTGCTAGCAATTGCAGGAGATTTCAGTTCCCTTCCACCACAGAAACTTTAAATCAATAGCAGCTTAAAAGCTACCAGATTCCTTCTTTGCAAAAGTTGAAACAGAAGGGGGATTTCCATGAGTTCCTTGCCCGTGCAGGACACTATAGGCAAGAGTAAATTGATCCAGCTGCTTGCAAGGCTGGATGGAAAAATGCCCAAGGGGATCCAGGAATACATCAACAGATGGAAGAGGATTGTGTTGTCATCACGTGCTCACCCTGGTGAGCTGAGCGTGCTCCAGCTTGATCTTCCCCAGTCAGTTAGGAGCTTTTAGCTTCCCTGTCTGTGCTGACTTGCAGGATGAGGCAAAATTACCAGTAATGTTGCAACCTCTTCCCATAAACATAAAACGGATAAGTTTAGAGTAGCTGAAACTGCCTTGATGTCCCCCCCTTTTAACTCTGTTTCTTCCCCAAACATCCTGGCAACAATAACCTACTTAGCTGAATTAGACTTCCCAAAAAGCTCCCAGTGACAAAGTCTGAGAGAGAAACAGGCTATCTACGCAAATAACCTGATTTAGAAGGTTAACTTGTAACCCAAGGCTATGAAAACACTGAATCCCTTCTCCAGATGGCAAAGTTCAAAGTCCCCGTGACTTCCTAACTGCATGTGCTTAATTAATTGCTTTTTCCAGCTAAAATGAGGGTAAAGGTAGAATTATAGTAACACAGGATTTGTTACATTATGTTCCTATTACTAGTCAAATTTATAGCACTATTATCCATGTTGCTTTCAATATCAAAATTTAAGCCCATTATTAGAGACATGTTTTTCATTTAATAACTCTTCCTCTTTTAAGATGAATGTGAATTCATATCTGGCCTTCAAGAAAATTTTGATAAATTAGGACATATTCTGCATCCTAGAGCTACACATTTCCATTCTGGGACTTGTTATTTTTAAAAACCAAATTCTAGTTGTCACAGAAGCAGGAGGAAGTTAGAAAATGTGATGTTGTTTATTTCATGCCTTTTCACTGCTGGTGTAAACCTGCTTTTATATTTTCAGCATGGAGATATATCATTAGCCTCAGTTATATTTTCCCTGTCCTTTATATCTGCCTTTCTTTTTGGTTGTAACACAAAGACAAAAAGAAGTCAATTACTATAAGCATTATAGAGATTGATTGCATCAGGCTTTTCTTGAATTGATTCTTTGCATTCCAGTTGGTTGTGATTAGAACAATGAAACTTCTCAAAATGTAGTAGTCCTTCCTTTCCCTTCCTATTTTAGAGGTTGCATTTTATATGATTAACTAATAAATAACAACAACAACAATATGTATTATTATATTTTATAATGTATATTACTGATAATAAAGACAAAGAAGTCTGGATAATGACATTGCATTACTTGGAGATAGCAAAAAAGAAGATAAGGAACTGGTGAAAGTCATAAAATACAATAGAAGTAGAATGACTGTGGCAAAAGAAAGCAAAAATAGTACCAATAGTAAGAGGTGCCTTGGGTGCAATCTCAAAACATCATTTGAACACCACTGGGATTAACAAAATCACCCTCAGTCAATTGCAAAGAAAGGAAGCTTTACTGGAACAGTTTATATTTTGCAAAAATTAAAAAAATCTTTAACCCCATCAAATAACAATATATCCCTTTCCCAGGAACTTATGAAGGATTCGATGGGTAGATAAAAATCCTTCATCCAATCTAAACATCTGTAATATATCATGCATAATATATAATCTCTAAGATGTTCTAGAAGTGTTTCCCAGTTGAAGACATTAAAATGTTTCAGATAAATAATAAATACACACCAGCAACCAAACTAAGCATTGTACCAAACAACATAATATAACAATTGTGCAGTGTTGAATGTTTTGCCCTGTGAATTTGAGGTGTAGATAAAGTATTTATTTGTTTTATGAATGTCACACTGAATGGAAAGAAAAACCCAGACTCGACACTGTGGGGCAAAAATGCCCATATGTCACCTGTGTCACATCCACTCCATACAAGAGCATAGTTTTCCCCTGACTCTCCCCTAACCCCAGTACATCCACCAACGATACTACCAGAGACAATGTTGCAAGAGACCACTGCTTAAGCCTTTCATCCTACATTGTCTGTAGGTTGAAATTAACCCAGCATGTCTTCAGTAGGAGAAGAGTAGGCAGATCTGAGAGGTGGAGTTAAGTGTATAATCAGCTTAGAGTCCTTACACTGCCACAAACAATTCAAGTCCAACCCCTTTTGAATTCTGTTTACTCTTTTCTGGTGCCAATTTAGTATTAAACTTTAGTTGACTAGATTCTTGTGTATAGGCTTGAAAAAAACCTTCTGTGCTGCAACTTAACAAATGGTCCTGATCCTTGGCACATGACATCTCTCTTAAGAAATTGGTAAACACCAGTAACTTAATCATAAGAATGCAAATCCCATGAAGATATGAAAATCCCTTAGACACAACCCAGTTTCCCCTCCTTAACACCTCTCACCCAACAACCAGGCAAGGAAAATAGCAATTATCACACCCACAGGGGAGAAAAGCACATTTCCTCCTTGCAAGACTTCACACATTCCCCAAGGCAAACACTTCAGGACAACACTCAAGAACATCAAATCAACCACACTATAAATATTACTGCCCTTAACCTTTTTACCTTTAAATACAACCTTATTCAAGCAGTTGTCCTATGTCAGTGATGGCGAACCTTTTTTGGCTCGCGTGCCATAAGTGGGGGGAACGCAGGGGGGTAGTGTGCGGGTGTGCCGCACCCATAATGCAATGAGCAACCCCCCCCAGTGTGCATGCGCGCACTACAGGCGTGACCCCCCCATTTTTTGCATGCTTTTTTTGCCCTCCCCAGGCACCAGAGGCTTTATAGGAGCCTGGGGAGGGCAAAAACAGCCTCCCCCGGAAGCCCTCCGGAGGCTTCAGGGACCTTCAGGACGCTTCCCTGAAGCCTCCTGAGTAGTCAAAACGACCCTCCGAGCAAATCAGAAGTCACTTCCGGTTTGCTCGGAGGGTCGTTTTGAGTGCTCCGAAGGCTTCAGGGACCTTCAGGACGCTTCCCTGAAGCCTTTGGAGCAGTCAAAACGACCCTCCGAGCAAACCGGAAGTACGTTCCTGAACTTCCAGTTTGCCTGTAGGGCCGGTTTTTTGCGCTCCAGAGGCTTCAGGGAAGCTCATGAAGCCTCTGGAGGGCCTCTGGGGGGGGGGGGGGGCTGGGGAGGCTCTTTTCGCCTTCCCCAGGCTCCTATAAAGGCTCTGGAGCCTGGGGAGGGTGAAAAATGGCTTTAAAAAAGGGTGAACTCAGCTGACATGCCTCGCATGCCCTGACAAATGGCTCTGTGTGCCACCTGTGGCACGTGTGCCATAGGTTCGCCATCACTGTCCTATGTATTCATTTTGTGTCCGAGTCCCAGCTTGGACTCGAACACAGGCCTTTCTTCTGACAATACCTGTGAATTTAGAAAGAGAAGGAATCAAAATGACAAAAGCAATGTGACATGGTCTGTTGTGTAGTCAGAAAAATGCTTCACAAGTCCTATAAGTTCATAACTACTTTTTGAAAACTGGAATGCAACTACTTGAGATTAAAAAAAGTGTTCTAGAATTCAGGGGCTGAATGGAGCACAATTACAGGGAAATCTTAGTTAGAGATTATGGGTTTCATGACCATAGAGCAAAACGCCAGACTACCATTAGGTATCAATAGGTTTTCTGAAGATGTTTGTTGCCATCTCTTGGTCATCCAGATTTATGCAGCTTGGCAACAGTAGTACCTAGCAGGATTTTCGTTGTTGTATATAGGTACATATTAGAACTATAGTCAGGGGTGGACTGTTGGGAGTTCGCAGGGTTTGGGGAGAACCTCTAGCTAAGATTCTCTGCAGAACCCCCAAATCTCACTCCTGGCTGGCCCCGCCCACCCCTCCCCCTCCCAAGGGTCTCCACATGGCCTGTTTTGGATGCAGGTAATTGCAGGGCGCGTACGGAGAGTGAAAAATGAGCCTACCAGAAGTTCAGGAAAGCCAGAAATGAGCCTGTTTCCAGACTCCGGATGGCCTCCGGAGCCTGGGGAGGCCGTTTTCGCCTCCTGGAGGCTCCAGGAAAGCCTCCGAAGGCTGGGAGAGCAAAAATGCACCCCACCCCCACCGTGGTGCAGGAGGCCGACTAGGCCATGCCAACCATAGTCACGCCCACCCTTGCTAAAAAATTTGACGCTTACCCCTGATACAGGTGGATACAGCAGAACAAACTCCCTCCAGATGTAAAAGGTGGATGAGGGTTGAATACTGAGTTAAATAGATATTGATTATACATTTATATTTAATTTCCTCCATACAACTCCCCCTCCATTTTTTTAAAAAAATCCATAAATTACAAATTGGGACTTTGGGAATTAAACTAGTAAGACTATTTCCCTCCCCCCCCCTCACCACTAGGAACTGTAGAAAAAAGTTAGGTCAAAAGTTTGCCTGCAAGCCATTGGCAGAACCTCATGTAGGGCATCAAGACAAGTACTAACTTTATACCAGAAAGGGGTGTGGTTCAGATGGCTGATGCCTGAAGGTATGCTAATTTTCTGGGAGGACACAAGAGTCAGAATCAATACAACCATAGAGGCTCAGGCCTTTATGGAAAAAAATAGAGCCCTCCTAGATAAGCCTGATGATATTACACCAGATACACAAGACACGGGAGGGGCCGGAGCTCTGCTGGCGGGGGGAGAAGGGGCAACATCGAGAAAACTCAGATCACAAAAATGAACGAGAAAATCTGTTTGATGTAAAGTGATTGAAATTATTTGAAGATAAAAGTTTATATGCTGACAAAATATCATCGATTTGTAATAATCTAATGTATTAATAAATGAAATGTATGAGTACGGGGGGAGGGACCACCTCCTGCATATTGCAACTGCCAAAATTTGTAACTTATTCCACTACCCCTTTCCTTGTTTATTTTTTTTAAGAACCAATAAAATTTTGTTTAAAAAAAAAAAGACAAGTACTAACTGAAATGCAAGAGGCTGCTTTTGTTTGAACAAAATATGAATAATTTGTTCATGTCTACTGTGCCCTATTTTACAGTTGCTAATGTGATTGAAACAGAGATACCCGGACACAGAAACAGACAGAGAAAAAAAAAAAAAACTACACACACACACACACAGACATTTTAAAAGCATATTTGTTTGGAATTAAATAGGGATCTTTCTCTTTCTTTTTATTCTGCACTTCAGTGTATTTATAAAATAGCAAGTTCATCAAGCAGAACAGACTGGTTTGAGTTGGCGTTACCCAAACGTCATAAAAATAATGTTAAAACACAAGAGCAAATGACAACTTTAAGTCTGGCTGGTGGGCAAAGAAAGGGGAAAAACACTTTTTAATAACAATTCTTTTTAAAGAACACATGTTCTTTCCTTTCTGAGCTAAGTGTTAATTTTGCCAAAAAAAAAAGAAAAAGGCTGTAAAAGTGTGAAATTTAGCTATCTGCTGTTAACTCTTGCCAAGGTTTCTTTTTTCTTCTCTTTGTTTTTAAAGCAAAGCAGGAGAATAAGAATAAACTGCATTGACTTAGATGTGCTTTGCCCTTATAGCCAGGGTCACCGAGGAAAACAGCCTCTAGAAAAAATAATGCTGGCAGAAAACTATGGATTGATGAACCCTCCAGGAAAACTGCCGTCTGAATCCCAACCAGTGAGTTTATGATTAATTTTGCAGGCATTTATTGTGCAATGCAAAATGGATAGTAGCCAGCTCAGGAGTTAAGCCAGGAGATGACTATCAAACAAAGCTGTTATATTTGGCAGCTTTTTCAAAAGCTGCTGTGTGAAACAGACATATTGAAACTAATTTTTGGATTTTACTAAGAACATACTTTTATTCTTGGGATTCCCCCCCACCCTCTTCCCCTTTTCCCTCTTCTAAAGGGGGGGAAATATGACCTGAGGTGCTGATTGGACAGTACTGTATGTGGTTTGTAAGGTCAAAATTTGAACTTTGTATCTGTAGAGGGGTTTACCAGAAGGCATATTAACTCCCATCGCATTACTCAAGCCTGGTGACCTTAGATGGAGTTGTATATTTCTGAAAATAAAATTCAGCCTCCTGTGAAGAGTGTAGCTATAGCTCTCTAAGAAAGATGAGAAGAAGCACCCAAAAAGCAACCGTTTGGGCTAACAAGGAGAAATGCTGTCCTTTTCAGCTTTTCTTGGCTTAAGGCGATCAGAAAAGCATGTTTAGAAAGGGTCCGGCTGCAGTGGCATGCTTTAGCAATAGAACTTAATGTGTAACCAGGTCTTATGTTTCCTCTATGTCAGCAGTTGGCAAGAGAGTATTGTAAATATGGGTTCCCGTGAGTAAATAGAGATACGTATGGAAAGGAAAGAGGGCAACTCAAGTAGGCCGTTCTGAAATTCATGCCCTTGTTATTTTAAGCGATAAGATTTGAGTAACTAGTCAACCGTGCAGATGGTATGATTTCAAAAACAGGAAAGAGTCTTTCACTCACCCTCTTTGGTTTTTTTTTTTTTTTTAAAAAAAGCCAACTTCTGAGGCAACACTAAGCCCTTGGAAAGAGAAACTGACTTCGTGGTTAAGCGAGTTTACTTCCTTGCTTGTATAATGATTGAAATGCTGCAAAGCACGATGGGACAGCTGCGCCGATAAACCACAAACTCCAACAGTTATGATGAAAACGTTCTGAAACAAACCACGGAACTGTCGGAAGAGATGAGAAATTCCCCACCCCCTGGGCTTCAATGTGTGTGTTTATGTGTGTAGTTTAGTGATTCAGTGCAGAAGACAAGTTCTTGGAAATTTGAACTTTAAAAGATTTCAAAAACCATTTGTTCCCCCCAAGTTTTCAGGATATCTTAAATGTCTAGCAGTTAAAATTAAAATCTACATAAAAAGGCTAAGAGAAGTTCTTGCACTCTAAAGGCTAATTTTTCCCCTTGAGAAATGAAGCTATCTAGATAATATTGGTGTTTTTTTTTTTTAAAAAAAACACCTTCTGGTTATTTATTCTCTAATAGCTTTTTTTAAAAAGTGTTGATTGATTTTTCTTACTTTGATCAGGAACTTTTAAAATCTTTGTCAGTGATTACAAGGTGCCAAAGTTTTTCAAGTTTTCTTGGAGATGATCCATTTTTGAGCCAAATCCTCAGGTGAAAAATGTTTGAAAACTTCCCTTGACTATTTTGTTGGGGTTTCTTTTTCTGGAATTCACAGCTGCTGAAACTAGTCTCAGGGGTTTCATGTGCTACTCTAACAGAGGCCCTTCCACATGACTGCTGACTTTCAAAAGACAAGAGAAATGTTATGCTACAGTGCACCCTTCTTGGGCTTTTGAAAAGTTTTTTTTAAGCCGTGTTTGTCCAGGAAGTAATTAAAAACAACAACAACAACAACTTGGCAGCCACAATAGTCCTCAATTTATGACCACAATTGACCCCAAAATTTCTGATGCTAAATGAGACAGTTGCAAAGTGAACCTTGTCCCATTTTACGGCCTTTCTTGCCACAGTTGTTAAGTGAATCACTGCAGTTGTTAAGTTAATAACATAATAGTTAAGTGAATGTGACTTCCCCATTGACTGCTTGTCAGAAGGTCACAAATGTTAATCACATAACCCGAGGACTCTGCAACTGTCATAAATAAGAGCCAGTTGCCAAGTATTTGAATCGCATGACCATGGGGGAGGCTGCACCGGTCGTAAGTGTGCAAAATGGTAATCAGTCATTTTTTTTCAGTGCCATTGTAACATGGAACAGTCACTAAATGAACTGCAAGTTGTAAGTTGAGGACTACCTGTATTGTAGTGAATACAATTCTGTCCTGTCCAGAATAAAATGTCAGAATGTGGCAGGCCATCGTGGCCCCTTGGCTTCAGGAACTAGAAGGGGAGGAGACAAGGAAGGTGCTCCTGCCAGTGAAAAATACAGACACTTAAGGAAGTCCAGTGCAATCCCATTTTGAAGGAATAGTTCAGCAATGAGAGTTTTGATATGGAGCTGCCTAAGGACAATATGCTGCAAATTGAACGTGTCTAAAACATAGGTTAGCCGGACAGAGTCCCCCCCCCCACATTATAATTTAAGGTATGCCATTTTTGTATGAATCATAGTAATCATGTAGGTATAAATTCACATGATTGCCTTCAAGGCAAATGCATAACTTCCCTTTTGGTGATGGTCTAATGGTTCTTTGTAAGCACTGCAAAGAGGAAGGAGGAGGAGGAGAAGGAGGAAGAAGAAGAAGAGGAAGAGGTCATTGGAAACAGCTATCTTAGAGGCCACTTGATATTGATGCAGGAATGAGAAAGTTGACTTGGCACAGCAGCCTGCATAGGTTCAGTGGGTTGAGAAACAATTTTTTGCAGATAGAAAAAGCATATTTCATACTGTTCCCAGAGAGCCCATACAATGTTTCCTGATTGCATAAACAGGAACTGAAAGTAATATGTATTCAGTTCAAAAATATGAACAACATTTAAATGACTTGAGAAACATCTGACGTGCATCTTGTTGGGGTGTTTATTGAACAGAGATAGCTTTTTTTCCCCCTTTTAGTCATGAATTTAAAAAGTAAAGTCTCTTTCAAATCAAGCTCAATCATCAGATTTTATGCACTTATCCTTATAATGTTGTTAGAAACAAAACTGAAGCGTTTCCCACTGACCTCTTTAAATTATTTTTTGTTTTAGTAGTTCCTGGTCTACCCCACATATCTTGGCTTTCCTGGTAGTTTCACACCCAAGAATTAATCACATCTAAGCTTGCTTAGCTTCTAAACCCAGACCTACGATTACCTGCTTAGACATTGAAATAAAACTTACATGTTAATTCTCTTTCACAAGTGGCATAGATTTGATTACATCAATGTGATATATTTCCACTGTCAATAACTTAATTATTAAGTAATTGAAATCTGGACAATGCTTGAGAATCCTATTATGCCCTATTGCTGCTGCCATAGTTTCAATAATGTCAAAATTGTGCCAGTTGTTCATGGGCTGAAAATTCTGGAAACATTTATTCATTTTCTTCCAATATATTTTAACAAGGACTCACCAAACTGACAAAAACAATTGGCCAATCAATTCAACCATTTCTCAATCGGCTGTTTTGTTCCAGCTGCTCATTGGAAGTGAGGTGGGACTGAGGTATTTGGATGAGGGTAGGGGTGATTGTAGAACAAATTAAGATTGTAATTTGGCATGTGGTTCCAATATGCTTTTAGAATTTGGGGATATTCAGAATGGCTACACCATGGAAAAGATTGATACTTCTTTTCTGTAGAGATCATCCCTAGGGTGACCTCAATTGCTTTTAAAAAACAGTACTTTATTTTTGCTTTTAGAATAAATAGATAATTCTTCTACAATGTATTATTTGAGAGATGCAGGGCAATTAAGCACATTTCTAAGAAAATATGGTTCTGAAACAGACTGGTTAAAACTATGCACTCAGTGAAACTCTATTTTTAAACCTGATCACACTGGAAGTTGTTTTTTTTTTGCACTGTAGCTTTAAAGAGCTTGTCTTCTTTATGTAAACATATTTGCCATTATTGCTGGCCTGATACCTGGCTGGCCAATAACAGGGAAATAGTGGCCTTTGAGAAATTTGCCCACCTGGGTTTTTGTCTTACAGCAGCCACCCCACCTTGGCTGGGGAAGAGGACTGGCTATGTTCAATTTCCAAGGCTGTTTTTCCTTTCCCGACAATGAAGAAGATGGAAAAAGTAACTAACGCTATCCTTTAAGGGAGGGAAAAGGGCTCAGTTTGTGTGGGATGTTTATGGCTACCCATTACACTGATCTGGCACATCAGTGCTAGAGAAAAGATGGAATCTGGTAGGTATGTACACGTCACTTTGCTTCAGTTTGTCTCTTTGCTGATGGCTAGTTTGCTGTAGTTATAGACACACTGAAACTAAGAAAGTTGTCCTCTCAAATCAGGGGTGGGAGTCACTTAACTTCCCTACTGGTTTGTAAATGTGAGCATGAATGCCCCTCATCTGTGCATGCACACCACTTTCTGCGCATGTGCAGTGTTTGTACATTACCGGTACATCGGGGTGGGTGGGCGGAGCCTCCCGCAGCCACTGCTACCGGTTTGCCCGAACTGGAGAGGACTGACTGAATACCACCTCTGTCTCAGATTCTTTGCCTAAATACTACATTTGGAGTGAGCAGAATGTAATATTGCTGAATATTGACCTGCTACAGTCTGTTTCATACAATCTGAAATGGTGCTATGACCTCCTGTCTGGACCTACATTATATTATATTCTTAATATGACAGTATTACACTTTTTAAGAGTATATTATTGCAATACTCTTAAATGTGAATGAGTGGAATGTACGCAGGGTGGGTTTCAAATTTTTTTAGAATCTCTTCTGTAGGTGTGGCCTGCTTTGTGGGAGTGGCTTGCCAGCCATGTGACTGGGTGGGCATGGCCAACTTGTAAAATGTGGTGATACTCACTTAACAATGCTCTTGCTTAGCAACCAAAATGTTGGCTCAGAAACTCTGGCATTTGAAGCACGCAAGCCTTAAAGCTGTCAAGTTACAAGACCCTTGCACCCCTAACCCTTTAGAAAAAAAACCCCAGGGGTGTTCAAACTTGACAGCTTTAAGACTTGTGGACTTCAACTCCCAGAATTCCTCCTCCAGTCATGTTGGCTCAGGAACTCTGGCATTGAAGTGTGCAAATCTTAAAGCTGTCAAGTTACAAGACCCTTGCACCCCTAACCCTTTAGAACCCCCCCCCCCCAGAGGTGTTCAAACTTGACAGCTTTAAGACTTGTGGACTTCAACTCCCAGAATTCCTCCTCTCGCTGTTCATCTTGATGATGTGCAGACTGGCAAGGGGAGGGAGCTGGAACCGGTTCTAAACGGCACTGTAGATTTGTGGAACCTCTTCTATAGAAGAGGTTAGAACTGGCAGGAACCCACCCCTGAATGTACGGCACCAATTTTTAAAAACTAAACCTCAATAATCTTTTGGTGAGAGTTAAGTTCCTTTAGGCTATGAATGTTTCCTTGCTCTGATGCTTAACATAGCTAGGGAATCCATGATGACAATAAAAAACTGAAATACAAGCCAGACCCATCTCTGAGTAGTGATGGCTATTTCCAGGTTTAGACGCCTCTATAAATAATAATACTGCAAATTCTGTTTTCTATGAATGAGGCCATTGCTTACTGAACTTATTTCACTCAAGAATGGATGCTTGGATTCAGTTATTCTAACCTAGCTTTTGTTCTCTAGTACTAACTTCCTGCCCCAATGCTAAAAAAAATAAGAATCTTTTGGAGAATCAAAACTCTTGAATATCATTGACAAGGTCCAATGAGACTATGATTAAAATATACTTTGACTTGTTCATGGTAATAAATACAGCCTTTTATCATCTGGTGACCTCTAGATAGGTTGGATTACAAGTCCCAGGATTCCCAACTGACACAGCCATCTGGAGAGTTGGGGAAGATTGGAATATAATTGTAAATCTTCCAATCTTAAGAGAGTCAAAATCCAAATTAACATATATTATAGTTTAGAGAACTAAGTAGTCATTTCCAGAAGAGAAATGAAGTTTACATCATCATCTTGTGGAAGTGTGTGTCTTCTGCATGGCTCTGCAGAAGGACCCAAATGAGATCATGACTCAGTCCAGGCTTGTGAACATTCAAATGTTTTGTAGACATTCCAACATTATTTCATCAACATCCCACATAACATTCAGAGGCAGTTATAATAGTTTTGTTTTTCTTCCAACTTTGTGTCTGTTTGGTAGGAAAGCAGGGATAAAAAATCTGTTTTGCAGATTGCTGGAAAGCACTTGTAAATATTGTTTGCATAAATCACTTCTTCTTCCCAGAAGTTAGCAACCTTATACGGCTGAGACAGTCACTGGATTATAGACAAAATGATTATATAGGAAAAAAGGACCATGCTATCCTAGAAGAGTCACATAACAATGAAGAAACTTATTCTTCCTCTGGAGAAGCCATCTCTGTTATTCCATTCCATCCACCTACCTTTAGAAGAACCTTCACCAATAGATATGGGGATAATTTCAGATATAACAGATCATGCCAGACTAATCTTATTGCATTCTTTGATAATGTGACAAAATTAGTGGACCAGAGGAATGCCGTTGATATAGTTTACTTGGACTTCAGTAAGGCTTTTGATAAGGTAGACCATAACCTACTACTAGATAAAGTAGAAGAATGTGGGTTAGACAGCATCACCACCAGATGGATTGGTAACTGGCTGACCAACCGCACTCAACGTGTAGTTCTCAATGGAACTGCATCTACATGGAGGGAAGTATGCAGTGGAGTACCCCAAGGCTCTGTTTTAGGCCCAGTACTCTTCAACATCTTCATCAATGATTTGGATGAGGGAATAAATGGGGAACTCATCAAATTTGCAGATGATACCAAGCTGGCAGGAATAGCCAACACTCCAGAAGATAGGCTTAAGATACAGAAGGATCTTGACAAACTTGAACATTGGGCACTATCTAATAAAATGAAATTCAATGGTGAAAAGAGTAAGGTTCTACATTTAGGCAACAAAAACGGAATGCACAGGTACAGTATAGGTGATACCATACTCAGTAGTAGTAACTGTGAAAGGGATCTTGGAGTCCTAGTGGACAACCATTTAAATATGAGCCAGCAGTGTGCAGCAGCTGCCAAAAAAGCCAACACAGTTCTAGGCTGCATCAACAGAGGGATAGAATCAAGATCACGTGAAGTGTTAATACCACTTTATAATGCCTTGGTAAGGCCACACTTGGAATACTGCATTCAGTTCTGGTCGCCACGATGTAAAAAAGATGTGGAGACTCTAGAAAGAGTGCAGAGAAGAGCAACAAAGATGATTAGGGGACTGGAGACTAAAACATATGAAGAACGGTTGCAGGAACTGGGTATGTTTAGCTTAAGAGAAAGAAGGACTAGGGGAGACATGATAGCATTATTCCAATATCTCAGAGGTTGCCACAAAGAAGAGGGAGTCAAACTATTCTCCAAAGCACCTGAGGGTAGAACAAGAAGCAATGGGTGGAAACTAATCAAGGAGAGAAGCAATTTAGAACTGAGGAGGAATTTCCTGACAGTGAGAACAATTAATCAGTGGAACAGCTTGCCTCCAGAAGTTGTGAATGCCCCAACACTGGAAGTCTTTAAGAAGATGTTGGATAGCTATTTGTCTGAAACGGTATAGGGTTTCCTGCCTAGGCAGGGGGTTGGACTAGAAGACCTCCAAGGTCCCTTCCAACTCTACTATTGTATTATCTTGGACTAATTGATGACTGCACTAAGAAAGCTGAAGTGTAGCAGCCAGTTCTCCACCTAGATCAGGGATGTCAAACTCGCTCCATCATGGCGTCATCACGTGACATATCACAACTCCCGCCCCCCTTTGCTAAATTGGGCATGGGTGTTGCCAGCATGTGACACATCTGGTGCACGGGATGCAACTTTGACAGTTCTGACCTAGAACAATTTGGATAACAAAGACAACAGAGATAAATGAAAACTTTAATTGACAAGAGTCCACGTTACTGTATTTAGAAATATTTGAATATACTAGCAGGACAGCCCAGGACAGGGGATTACACCTACACAGGCTTCAGGTGCCTTGTTTCTGTTATCCTTCAAATCATGAAGAAGGCACAAATCCACCTTATGATTGCCAAGCACAGTAACAGTCTTGCCCAATCTGGTACATCTGCCTACTGCTGAGGATATTTTTATTTATTTATTTATTTTTATTTAATTTTAATTTTTGTCAGCATGAACAGGGTAACAGGTATTAGTGTAGACATGGCCATTTTTGCATGAGATTGGTACAAATAGATAGATATAAATAAGTATAACATGGCCATGAACACATAAAATGAGTACATATCAATAGGGACAGTAGGATAGGGATGGTAGGCACGTTGGTGCACTTATGCATGCCCCCTTAGGGACCTCTTAGGCAGTGGTTCTCAACCTCCCCAATGCCGCGACCCTTTAATACAGTTCCTGACATTGTGGTGACCCCCAACCATAGAATTGGTGTCTCGGTTCCTAAGACTATCGAAAATAGGTGTTTTCCGATGGTCTTAGGTGACCCCTCTGAAAGGGTCGTTCGACCCCCAAAGAGGTCCCAACTCACAGGTTGAGAACCACTGCTCCTAGGAAACATGTGAGGTCCATGGTGGACAGTTTAAAGTTAAAGATATGGGGGTTTGAGGAACTAACAACGGAATCAGGCAGAGTGTTCCACTCTATTGCTGAAGTTGTATTTTCTGCAATCCCTCTCTATTGTATTAATGTCTGATATACAGTGTGGATTCCAGGCAGGTGAGCAGTATTCAAGGATTGGTCTAGCAATCCTGTGTTTTACTACTGAACTGGTATACTCCGCTTTCCCCATTTGTGAAAGGTATATTGTGTACTGTCACTGTAAGATCCAGAAGTCCACATTATTGGCTATACTAGCTCATAATTCCTGGAGGCCACCAAGTCGAAGATGGGTTTGATAAGCAAGGAGTCTAAACATTATATTAGGGCAAGGGATAGGATGATCAACAAAGTCATGCTTTTATTTCACCCATTCCTACTTTCAACAAACTGAAACTGCCCTTGTATTCATTTCACTGTATGAAATCACCCTTTATGAAATAAAAGTAACAAAGGAAGAATAAGGTCAGTCAGATCACAGCTGCTTATGCTAACCAGAGAGACATTTCCTTGAACTAAAGCGTACATTAGTATAATGATGCAGTACTATACCAACTTTCAGAAGTCATTCGGAAGGGTGGGTGGAAATAAAAGAAGATGGATTGTAAATAATACATTCCCAGGCATGGAGAGGTGGGGTCTTGACACGAAGTGCTGTTCCAAATCCAGATGTTGGATTCTGGTAATAACAATAAAAAATAAGGGCCATTATTGTTCTCGTTAACTGCACTGGCCAGGGCAGGAAATGATGAAATAGAATTAAGGGGTGGAAACATGTATTGAGACAGAGAAAATGAACACCAGGCTGGGTTCAGCTGAAGCTGCCAGACTTCCCGCCCCCTCCACTCATCCCTAGACAAAGAAAACACCTCAAATAGCCTCTAGAGCTAAACAGCTTTTGCCAAAGAATCCATCAATGAGTCAGGGAAGAAGTGGAAATATCTCTTCTATGTGAACTGTGCCTGATTTGGAGCAGAGTTTTGTATGGATTAGGAAATTAATTCCTCCCTGCTGTAGCTGAAATTTCTTCATCTTGTTCCTCAGAAAATCAGGCTGCTGCTATCTATTTAGAACAGCAATTAAATCAAGGCTCTTGAATCCCAACAGAAAACACACCCCTGCTGATTTCCACTCTCTATGGTTTCTCTATTATATTGTATTTCTTTGGTAAGAAGAGAATAAATCATTCCTTTTAAAAAAAAGTTCATTTTTAAAAAATCCCAACCCCTTTCTCTTCTAAGTAAGTGTTTAATGGACTTACAGTTCATAAGGTAAAGGTAAAGATTCCCCATGCACATATGTGCTAGTCATTCCCAACTCTAGGGGGCGGTGCTCATCTCCATTTCAAAGCTGAAGAGCCAGCGCTGTCCAGAGACATCTCCGTGGTCATGACTAAATGCCAAAGATGCACGGAATGCTGTTACCTTCCCACCAAAGGTGGTTCCTATTTTTCTACTTGCATTTTTTACATGCTTTCGAACTGCAAGATTGGAGGAAGCTGGGATAAGTAACGGGAGCTCAGTCCATTACGCAGTGCTACGGATTCGAACCGCTGACCTTTCTGATCGACAAGCTCTAAATCATCTTTAAGCTTCAAAAGCCATCTATTCAACATGGCTCCATATAAGCACTGCAGAGCAAATCCTGGGAAGCCATATCCTACCTGGTGAATCTTATCAAGTATACTACCCCAGAAGTAAATCCTGGGAATGTTTCACGGCAGCAAAACTTATGAAAGGAACGTGCCATCAAAATTGTTATCAATCTGGATGAATGAAATGCTAGCTATGAATTAAGGGTGTGGTAAGCAATGGAGAAAGATAGATTTGTAAATGTAAGAAATCAAGAGAGAGAAAACCAAATGGCTTTTCTGAGAATGGTGAGCAGGCGAAGGTTAGAGAAATATATAACACATAAATCTTGGCTTGCAGGAAATGTTGCACAATTGGTAAGACCATGTTCAGCCAAGAGGAAGGGGAAAAAATCAATATTTGGAAAGCTTTATTCTCGAAATGTTAGATCTCATATTTGTAGATTAACTTTCCTTATCCCAGTATTCCCCAGCTAGCATTGGTTTTAGCCATGATTGATGGTAATTCTGATTGTGGATGGTTGATATGGGTTATGATCAGTTCATTAGTGCTTTAGACAGCCTGATCGGTACTTTCTTAGCTCAAAGTGAACAGACTGAACAATTCTCAGCTGGCTTTCATAAGAAATTTTACATGAATGAAAATGCTTTGTTATGCACATTGTTATGGATTTAGTTGTCAATCAAGATAAGCAGGATAGACAGTGTTTTAATAGTTTAGAGCTGTATTCCAGAGTCTGAGGGCTATTAGGTAATGACCTGGCTACAGGTAAGACTATGATTCTGTTTTCTGGACAGGATTTTTCAAAGTGATTTAAGGCTATTCTATAATTTACATTCAAACGTTTCTGCAATAAAAGCAGTGCTGTTTTTGAATAACCACATCATCAAAATTTGGCAGCACCGTCAGATGAGACCCTGGAGGCCAGGGAAAAGACTTCTGGGTTGGGTTACTCTAGGAAACTCTTGGCATCATTTCTGCAAACTTATGCAGAATTACTGAGAAGCAAACACCATTGAAGGCAATGGGATACGCGTAAAATTTCCCATGAGATTAAAATATTAAAGCATGTGGATGATTTTCATCAACAAATTGAGTGCATTTTCTGGGAGCTGAATTTTTCTTACTTAGAAAACATGGCTGTGTGTTGAGCTTTTGTACAGGCATTTTAATATGTATGTATTGCCGTGTTTTGCAGTGTTACATTTGCATGGACCTGGAGAATCTAAGAAAATTAGTAGAAGGAAAATCTGCCATAATAGTTTATATTGATTTATTTATTAAACAGATTTATATGATCGCCCAACTCATTGGGTGCCTTACTATATTGAAATATCACAGTGTTAAAACCCATAACACCCCCACTGCTCCATTGGCAACAACCACACACTCACACCAGCCACTCAATTGGCCAGCCAGTGCCCTCCAGTTCCTCTGACAAAGCCTTGTCTTCAGGGCTTTCTCGAAATGTATCAAGCTGGGGGGGGGGGGGTCGATCTTGACTCTAGAGTAATGAGAATGCAAAGGGAGGGAGCCATCACAAAGAAGGCCCTTTTGCTTGGTTCTCCCAAGAGGTGTCTTCCTAATATATGGGACGTGCAACATACCTTGCCTTCCCTGCTCTGGCGGAACTGGTAGATGTAACTGGGGAGAGGCGATCCTTCAAATAACCTGACCCCAAGCCATGTAGGGCTTTAAAGATGATAACCAGCACCTTAAAATGAATTCAGAAGGAGGTGAACAATCAATGCAGCAGCAGCTACTGCAAAAGTGGTGACACATGCTCAAATCTTGACTTGCACTACAATAGTTTAAAGTGTCTGTAAAAAAAAAGTTTATCTCATGGCAATAAAATAAAAGTTTCATATTTTGTTACTTGTTTAGTACATTTACTACCCAATTTTCTATCCAGAGACTGATCATATAGCTCATAACATAAAAGAGGTGTGTGTGTGTGTGTGTGTGTGTGTGTGTGTGTGTGTGTATAACGCAAGAACGCAGTAAGAAAAATAAAACTTCCTCCCTTTTTCAGCACCTTAAAGCTACAGGACATGAAATTAATTTTGAAGGAACCAGGTTAATCTCCAAAACTGAACGCTTCAATAAGAGAATAATTATGGAAGGTATCGAAATAGAGAAACACCCCCACAACATGAATAAACGTGATGATACCTCCCGCCTACCAGACATCTGGAAACCAGCCCTAGTCAACAAACGAGCCCCACCCACCACCCAGGCCTTTACAACACGAAACAACAATAGACACACAGCCAGCACCAATCAGCACCAATCTACCAATCATGATACAACCACACAACCAATCACGCCACTTACTGAAACAAAGCCAGCACTCCACACACCCCCACCAAGATTTATAGAAAGATGGCAGCTCCAATCACACTTTAAGCCCAAAAACCCAGCCTGAAGATGGCGAGTGAGAGCATGTATAGATTTTGAAATCACATTTCATCATGAAGAATATTTAAAGGAACATTGATCAAAAAGTATTCATTCATTCGGGTGCATTTCAAGGTGTTGGTTACTATCTTCAAAGCGCTCCATGGCACGGGACCTAGTTACCTGCGGGATTGCATCTCACCTCATACATCCCTGCGACCAATCCGCTCTCACAGGGAGGGACTCCTCCGGGTGCCGTCCACTAAGCAGTGTCAACGGGCGGCGCCCAGGAGCAGAACCTTCTCTGTGATGGGCCCAACCCTCTGGAATGACCTCCCCCCGATATTAGAACTACCACAGACCTCCTCTCCTTCCGACAGAAGCTTAAGACCCACCTGTTCCAGTTAGCTGGCTTAACCGATTCATAGTCCCATTTAACCTCCTGGCAAACATCTTATTGGGCAGTTTTTAAGGGTATTTTAATGTTTATTTGTATTTTATTTTACATATTGTACAGTCTACATCCTACCTCCACCGCGTACCTATTTGTATATTTGTATATTGAATGTATATCTATATTTTGTATTATACTGTTTTAATATGACTGTACACCACCCCGAGTCCTGTTTAGGAAAGGGCGCGGTTTAAAAATTTAATTAAATAAATAAATAAATTTGTTGCACCTAAATAAACAAAAACATAATACATCTGAACATAATGTACATACAATTTTGACATATACTTTTGACAATCATAACCCAGGCTACCTTTCTGACTTTCTCCAAATGAATTTTACTACAACTTCTGAGGACCCTTCCCAACTCCATCAGTGTAGATTACATTTAAAGAGCACTTGGATGGTGAAAGTTACTATAACCATAATGTCAGCAATGCTTTACAAATATAGCTTTTGTTTATTACAGATCTGCCAGAATTTTATTCCATCACCATGACCACACTGTTCATAAAAACACAGTTTATAAACCACATCATACTACTAACCACAAATAAAAACACCAAAACTTATGCACCCTTACTAAAAAAAAAAAAATAATCTCAGACAAATGAGTTAAATTAACACCTGCCAGTGTTTGATTGCTTTCTTTTTCATCCTCAATATATTTCTGTTCTCTTACAGAGGCACAATTAACAGTATTAACATTTTTCAAACCATTAGTAAGATTTCTAAGAAAATATTTTATAATTAACATCATTCTATGAGTGTCAATCAGAGGTGGGTTCCTACTGGTTCGGAGGGGTTCAGCTGAGCCAGTAGTAACTTGGCGGCCTAGGTCACTGGAACTGGCAGAAACCCAGGCCTGTCACGCCCCTGAACCGGTTCTCTCAGTTGTGCCGTAGGCGCCACCCTCTTGTTTTTGCCTTTTGCGCATGCGCAGAGAATTTTTTGTTGCATTGCGCATGCGAGTGCAGTGAGCATCAAGCTTGCGCACACATGTCCCGAGCAAACCGGCAGTAGCGGCAGCCGGAACCCACCCCTGGTGTCAATGCAGGGGAGATTACAAAAGTCAAGAGGACAACCATAACCATGTGATTGAAGTCCTTCCTTTTTCAATGTGTGTAAATTAAAATGAGTGTATAATTTTTTTTTAAAATGTGAAATGGTGATTGTCCTATTTTCTTCCTCTGCTCACAGCAGTTACAAAACATAGATAAAAACAACAGAAACCAATTTCAATACAGGTAGTCCTCGACTTACTACCATTAGTTTAATGACATTCAAAGTTACAGCGGCATTGTAAAAAAATGTCATATGATCAAACTTTGGGTTCTTGGCAACTAGCATGTATTTACGATGGTGGTGGCAACCCATAGTCCCGAGATTGTCATTTGCACCCTTTTTAGGGAGTTTCTGACAAGCAAAGTCAATTGTTTAAGTCAGATTTGTTTAATGACCGCATGAATCACTTAACAACCATGCAAAAAATGTCATAAAATAGGACATGATTGAAAACTGCCTTGCTTAGCAATGGAAATTTTGAGCTCAATTGTGGACATAAGTCGAGGACTGTAGGTAGTGAAAACTAAGAACTCTAAAACAACTCTGCAATGAATGCCTCCAAATGCAGATTTGAGCAATGTGTTAAACCAGAGGTTTCAAATTCAAGGCCCATGGGCTGGATCTGGCCTGCAGGGTGCTTAGATCTGGCCTGTGAGGCTTCCCTGAAACAGCGAAGGACCGTCCCTTGGTGCTTCTGCCAATAAAAACAGAGTTCGGGAGGGCCACATGCACACACACCCCCAAGCTCCGTTTTCACTGCCAGAGGACTGCAGGAGGCTGTCACAGCTGAAAACTGAGCTTAGGAGCCTGTTTTCACTGGCAGACAACTCGGGCCACCACAAGCACCCCCTGATACGAGTGACATCAAGCTGGCCACGCCCACCCCAGCCCCCCTGAGGTCAAACACAACTCTGATGCGGTCCTCAATGAAATCAAGTTTGATACCCCTGTGCTAAACTATCCTAAAAGTCATCTGGGATGCATTTTAGCAAATATCTTTCATTAGGTCTATGAACTACACAATCTGCCACATTCTGAAGAGTACCAGATTGGGTAAGGTGGGTCAATATATTTTGAAGAAGACCAGAGGTGGTATTCAGCAGGTTCTGACCAGTTCTGGAGAACTGGTAGTGGACATTTTGAGTAGTTTGGAGAACCGGTAAATACCACCTCTGACTGGTCCTGTCTCCATCTATTCTCTGCCTCCCGAGTCCCAGCTGATCGGAAGGGAATGGGAATTTTGCAGTAACATTCCCCTGGAGTGGGGTGGGAATGGAAATTTTATCCTTCCCCTGCCACGCCCACCAAGCCACACCACGCACACCAAGCCACGCCCACAGAACCAGTAATAAAAAAATTGAATCCCATCACTGAAGAAGGAGGAATTGATGAGTATGACTGAAGAGTATTGTTATATACTCAGAGCGTCCACCAGCAGGTGGCGCTAGAGAGGCCTTACCAACGCTCTCTACGGATTGGACAATCCAAAAGGATTCCAGGGTGGCACGAGCTGCGAGCTCCTATTGGTTGCCGGCTTGACAGCTGTAGAATATAAAGAGCTGTCAACCGGCTTGTTCTCAGTTCAGTTACTAACGTTAAATAAACCAGTTAACTGTTGCTGTGGTCTGTCCAGTTATTACCTGATACTTAATACTGGCGACGAGGATGGGATTGGAGCGCCTTATTTATTGTCGTTTTAAAATCTGCGCATATTCTTATAGAGCCGTCAGATTTTAGGGGAACAACAATTGGAGTTTCCCAAGGGGAGAAATCGACTGGTTGAAGAACTCCTTGTGCCAGGAGTTTGTCGATTTCTGCGTCTACTTTCGCCTTTAAGGCGAATGGCAGACGCCTGGCCTTTAGCCGGATGGGGGCTACTGAAGGGTCCAGGTTTAAAGAAATAGGGGAACCCTTGTAGCAGCCTAAAGAGGGTGAGAATACATCTTGGAATTCAGAGATTAGTGAGGTGAAATTGTTAGCAGGTAAGGAAGAGTATTGCGTTGAGTGGATGCCGGCTATTGACAACCCCAGGGCCCGGAACCAATCGAGCCCCAATAAAGAGGCCAGGGGATCCTGAACCACTAGCAGTGGTAGGTGGCCTGCGAAGGAGCCATAATTGACTTGTAGCTTAGCGCAGCCTAGGAGCTTGATGGAGTTTCCCTGGTAGTCCGTCAGGCGGCAGTTCGCAGGGCTGAGGTGCTTCAATTTGTAGTGGGGCAGAATAGATGACAACGTTTGCCAAGAAATGATTGAGCGAGCTGAGCCTGTATCTAGCTCCATTGAGCAAGGGCGTCCTTCGAGGAAAATGGTGAGGTGCATCTTACCGCGACCTCCTGTAGATGCAGATGCTGAGTCTACAACCCATTCGGGGTTATACTCTTGGATGTCTCCCAAAGATAGAGAGTTAAGACGGCGATTTGGTGGAGCTGGTGCAGAAGAGCGGTAGGCAGCGCTTTGAGGCTGAGGCCGGTTCTCAGGAATGGCCGAGCGGCATATTGCTGCTAAGTGTCCTTTTTTCCCGCATTTTCGGCAGACAGCTGCCCTAAAACGGCAGGTTGAGCGTGCGTGTTTGCCGCCGCAGCTCATGCAGGTACGACCGTCTTTGTAATTTAATGATTGCAGACTATCTACCCCCGAAGCGGTCCTCCCTCTACAGCGACGGCCACTCCTCAGTTGAGAAGATCGCAGCGCGTGCGCAGAAGGCCAACCAGGTTGCAGGACTATGCATGCGCGGACAAGGGGGAAGGAGTGTTATATACTCAGAGCGTCCACCAGCAGGTGGCGCTAGAGAGGCCTTACCAACGCTCTCTACGGATTGGACAATCCAAACGGATTCCAGGGCGGCACGAGCTGCGAGCTCCTATTGGTTGCCGGCTTGACAGCTGTAGAATATAAAGAGCTGTCAACCGGCTTGTTCTCAGTTCAGTTACTAACGTTAAATAAACCAGTTAACTGTTGCTGTGGTCTGTCCAGTTATTACCTGATACTTAATAAGTATAACTGAGGAGATAGAAGCTGCCTCACTGGTGATGGGTGTGTGTGTGTCCAAAAATAAGGAAAAAATATTGCAAAAGAAATTCAGGATCCACCACTGTAAGTTAGTCAAGGGGTCAAGACAATTCTGAGCCACCATTATGTTTCAGTAATGTTCTTTGAAACATCAAACACACCAAAATGCCAGACCTAATATCCCATTTCAGACATTAATCCAGACTGTATAATAAGCCATCTCTCCCAGCTCTCTGAACGATTGGTAATAGGTTATTTTTTGCCTGCAGCATAGTTGGGCCTTTTTTCCCCTTTTATGTGCCTTTATCTCTAAAAACAAACACACTTTCAAATAAAGCAAAAGAAAGTCAAAGAAAGAGAGAAGAATCCCTACGTAATAATCGCTTCTAAAAATATTTTTAGAGTGTTTTCTAAAGCAAACTTAACAGCACTTAAGATTTCATTCATCTACATACTTGTATCTATTTTGACAGTTTGGGTAACCTTGAAAATAATATTTTGGAGGACTGCTACCTTTTAATTATGGGAAATGAGGAAGCTAATGCTCAGAGCTGCCTTCTTATTTCACTCCCATGGCAAAAAAAATAATCTTGATATTTTGAGTTAGGATGCATAAGAATTGTATTAAAACCCTTAAAATCTGCTTAGCGTAACTTATTTCATTCAAAAAATAAACACCCTAAAATTCATCTCCCAACTACAGACAATCCTGAACCCATTTACTTTTCATCATCATTTTTGAAATGCCCCCTCCCACTGCAAAGATCAGCCCACATCACCAGTTGTTGCCTGCTTACCAAGAAACAATGTTTAATAAATGCTTACATACCTTGGCCATGAACAGAGAGGGGATTGCTAAACACATGGAGACATGTTGATCAGGGACTCATTCCCAAATGCTATTGTTTATATGGGATTTGATTACTTATTTAAAAAATGCTTCAGTGAGTGATTACAAATATTTTCAGATGTTGATAAGAATCCTTGACAAATGAAACAACTCTTGTGTGGTCATGAGGGACCCAATAAGAAAATGACTTGTTCAGGATTGGGTAATTGGAATGACAATGAGAAAAATGCACAGCACATTATTTGATCTGAAGGGAGAATGAAGCTTGAAATGTCCAACTGTTTCCTCTCTGCTAGGGAGCTTTCTTTTTATGTCACTGGGAAGGAGCATTGGAAGTTCTGGAAGTGAACTTAGACAGCTTTTAAAAATCTTTGGTTGATTATACTTTTATGTAGAAAAAGTGTTTTTTTAAAAAAAAAAAATCCTAACAGAAAAGACATGTGAGCCGCATCTTTTTGAAGATTAACAGCAAAAGAATAGCTTTCTATTGGCAAAGAGATGCGCTGTTTCACAATTTCACACCTCATCCATGGTTTCCTGACCCTAGCTGCTGTTTTCTCACATCTACATGGTCCTGAACTTCTTTATCTCAACATTTGTTTAAGATCTAAACTTATCAAGAAATCTGGATTAATCAAACAGGGCAACTGGAATCATTTCTACAACATTGAGGTTTGTTCCCAAAATATGTCCTAGACTGATTTTGGATATGTTTCTGTGCAGACAGAATCTATCCTATTTACCCCTCATATTTTACCCCATTACCTACAGTAGAACTGATCTAGTCCTAAATAACCAGAGACTTAAAGTCATACTACCAATCGTACTAGTGCCTGAACTTCATCTCACCTATTCTATGTCCCCTTTTTGACAAATAGCCAGTTAACCACTACTGTTGTTTATGGGTATTTGTTTTCCTGAGGTGAGACCTAAAGCAGAGGAAACATTTATGAGGAAGTACTAGGAAATGCTCATTCTAGGTGTGAAGCCAGTAGCGGGTAGATGTGTTTGGGGAGTGGGTGGGTGGACAAGTAGGTGCTTACATGGAAAAAGAAGAGCATTCCCAAAGAATAGATGTGCTATCCTTATTCAGGCTGTGCCCAAGAAGATGCCCATCCCAGCTCTATAAGATGCATGAAAAGTGGAATGATAATTATCTGGATTCATTATGAGGAAAGTATTCAAGGACAAACTAGGCACAATATAATACTCATCTTGAGCCTTGATAGAGGGAATGTAGCCAGATTGTAAATATGGCATGAATAAATAACTCTTCAACCTGTCTTTCATGACGTAATTGGAATTAACCTTGGCTCCTGCTACATGCAACTGAAATAACCCCCTTCCTTCCATATGCTTGCTCCTTGTGGTGGATAGAAAGCTCCTATTTAGTAACTTACTTTTGTGTAAAGTAGTTGAAGACTGCCTTGATTCTCTTGGGATCACAGCAGTGCTTCCCCTTCATTTCGAAATCTGCTTATTGGCTTCTTTCTTCTTTTTACAAATTGCTTTTGCAAGGGACTTAAAAAATACGAAATATGAACCATATGAATAAAAATATGAGCCATGTCACTTTATTTGGCCTATAAAGAGAATGTGCATGGGAAGTATATGAAGAATTTATAGTTAAGTCATGATATTGCCATATAAAATGATTTCTTTTTTTTCAAAATTGATTCCATGTATCCATCTTCCCTCCTTTCTTGCATTTATATTGTGCCTTTTCTATAAGAGGTCAAGGTAGCGTAAATACTGTATCATTTCTCCTGTTTTTTCTCCCAACAATTCAGTGAAGTAGGTTGAATTGAGAGAGAGCGACTGACCTAAAGTTAGCAGATGAGCGGCTGTGGCTGAAGGAAGACTAGAACATGGGCCTTTGTAGGGCCAACACCCCACTGGTTTTCTTTATATACTTAGTTTGCCAGGAACTGAAGATAGTCTACCACTGTCTTCTTCAGTCCTGGTATTCTCTGCAGGTCTTTCCAGGTCTTTAAGTATTCTCCAGATTTGAACCTGTTTAATTTTTCAACCAGGCAAAGTTGACCAGATACTGCCAAGTAATTTAAATATGATGTAAGTTGGATCTGCTTGGAGGGGCTTACTTAGGAGAACATGTACGCTTAGCCAGTCTTACGCAAAGCCTTGATAAGGATGGTGAAAAGCCAACATGTCATCAACAGAAGAGAATATTTGTAGCTCAGGGTTGAACTGTGGAGTCCTTGGTCCTCTCTGAGTTTGGTTGTTTTCTTGTAGATGTTTCATTATCCAACTAAGAAACAGTGCATTTGCATTGATGATATTACTTAACGGAACTTTGACAATTAAGCTCAGACAGCACAAAGGATTCCACAGCCAACATGTTCTACATTTAGTCCTCCTAAATGTAGTGACCTTCCCATTTGTGGGGGTACAACTTCCAGAACATAATGTGAATGTGCTATGTTGGATAGTGCATTTCTTATAAGAAGCAATGCATTGTACGAGGAGTAAAAAGCAACAACCACCCATATTTTTTGAAGAAAGCCCTCATTTCCAGTGTAATGATCAGATTTGAAGGGAGAGAAGCTGTTTTGCAAAAATAATTTTGGAATGATGGTATTTCTTTCTGCTCTGAAAATTGGGGCATATATATATATATATATATATATATATATATATATATATATATATATATATATATATATATATATATATATATATATATATATATATATATATATATATATATATATATATATATTCTGCCCAATTTTCAGAGCAGAAAGAAATACCATATATATATATCCAAAACTATATATAAAAACTATTTTATGTATATATACACTAGCTGTACCCGGCCATGCGTTGCCGTGGCCCAGTCTGGTTAAATGGAAAAGAAAGAAAAGAGAAAGCACAAGTTTCTAATATGTTTTTGTTGTTCCATTGTCGGTGCAGATATAGAGATTGTCTAGTTTGCCGACTCTAGAACATGCAACATATAATTGTCCATGTGAGAAACAATTTTCAATTGCTGGAAAGACGTTGGACCGGGCACATTTACCAAAAGAAACATTCCCATGGTGGTTCCCTCCGGGCAGAGCCATGCCGTTACCAGCAGCGGCAAGGTTCATGAGGGTCTTGCCCACCTGGCGGGCCCTGCCACTCGCTGCACCGGCCACTGCTCCCCCAGCAGAGGCATGGAAGTGAGCCATGGTGGCCCCTGCAAGAGCCACCACGGAGTACGCTCCTGCAGGTCCCAGCCTGGCACCCTCCAAGCTCCCCGCGATGGGCAGCCTCTGGAACGATGGGCTGGATGGGGCCACTCCAGACCCCAGCGTGGGAGGGAGGCTGGGGGTGTCTCCCGTGGGCATAGTGGAGCGGCGGGTGGGTGCTGCTGTTGGTGAGGCCTTGGGGCTGCTGGTCCAGGCGAGGCTGGTTGGAGGAGATGGCGTCGGGGCTGTCGGCCTCGTGGAAGTTGTTGAGCGTCTCCTTAAAGGAGCTGCGCTTGGGCTCCCCCAAGTCGGTGGCCCAGGAGAGCGAGACGTCCATGATCTCGGAGGAGGAGAAGTCCTCGGTGTGCGACTTGTCCAGGTTGTCGTAGCTCTCCATATCTTCGGTGATGCTGTTGTTGGAGCTGAGGCTGGCTGAGATCTGCGCTGGGGTCATGCTGGTGATCTGGAAGCCGCTCTTCTTCTTCAACTGGGCGTCTACCAGACCCCCTGACTCCTCCTCCCTGTGAGAGCAGCACCATGCTCTGCGGCGAAGATGCCCCAGGAGGGCAGGAGGAGACCGAGATGGAGGCGGCATCGGAGGCTGGGGGAGGTGGCATCGGCTGGGCCAGCAGGTCAGGCGGGAAGTCCTCCAAGCCGGTGCTGCTGCTGCTGCTGGGCTGCTGAGGCAGCATCGCAAGCTGCGCCATCTTCTTCCTCTCTTGCGCCTCCGCCACTGAGTCAGGCTGCTCTGGCTGCTGCTGCATTGGGGATGGCGGAAGGCCTGACGGCGCCACCGACGATGATGACACCTCCCTCAGGCGCCGGCCCAGCTGGGCTGAGGAGGAGAGGAGGAGAAGGTGGCCGCCACCCCTGACCCAGCTTCCCTCAGCAGCAGTGGCGAGAGAAGGTGGCCGGTGTCCCCTGAGGAGCAGGAGGAGGAGGAGGAGGAGGAAGGATGTGAGGCAGCCCCCACCAGCTGTGGCCCCATCCAGAGATGCTGCCGATGCTGCAGCCACCGCCTCACGGGGCACCCAGTGGGCACCCCAGCCCCACTGTGCCTCAGGCTGACACCGCCGCCACCCACCCCCCATCTAAGCTGTCTTGGTGAGGCCATAGCTGGCTCACTGTGACGGGGTGGTGGAGAGCGCGTGCGGCCGGCCGGGCTGAAGAGATGCTCCGCTTCCGCCTCCTCTGGAGCTCTGCTGGGCTGGGCGGGGGGAGGCTGGCTTAAGGGCAGGGGGAGGCGGCCGAGGGATGGCGCAGGCGCCACCCCGCCTCAGACAGCAAAGGCCCTGCGGGAGGAGAGGGGAGAAAAGCATGTTTTTACCTGTCACAGGTGTGACATCTATATAATATATAAAAACATGCGTGTATTCGAATGCAACATGTGTCAAAATTTCAAAGCAATCGGTGAAGAACGTTCGGAGATTTGATATTTTGAACAAACAAACATTACATTTTTATTTATATATAGAAGATAGAAGATAGATAGATTAGATAGATAGATAGATAGATAGATAGATAGATAGATAGATAGATAGATAGATATAGATATAGATATAGATAGATATAGATAGATAGATATAGATATATAGATATAGATATATCCTTTTATTGGTACGTACATGTGTACATAAGTATGTATGTACATATGTTTGTATGTATGTGCAATCTTAGATGTACAATTAAAATCCAATTAAGGTGGTAGTGTTTTGCATACAGTCAGGGTGTTTCTGCAGTTTATAAAAGAGCAGATTTTTAAAAATGGAGCAATCATGCTTTAGCTGAAGATCTGGTTTGGCTGGGAAATGATCTTTGCTTAATGCGTGCCTATTAATGATAAGCACATACTCACATGTGCTTTTCCCCTCTTCTGTCTGCAATGCTGATAGTAAGAATAATCCAAAACACTAAATGTAGTCTAAGCCTCATTTCCTCCCTTGAGTGCTAAACTGCAACAAGCTGAAATGATTAAAGTGGAATAAGGGGAAAGAAAAGCCCTTTTGGCTTTGTCTGAGACCGCCTGTCAAGTCAGTCTACTGACTCTGTGTTAGATGGAAACTATTTTCTTTCCACAAGCTCTAAACTTGCAGACAAGGTTTCCTGCTTTCCTGTTAGTGCCTCCACCTAACCAGACAGCTTTGACATTTTTGAGTTAGTTATTTTCTACCACAGCTCTTCCAAAAACGTTTGTGTGCCATCATAACAGCTGACTAAGCAGCACAACCTGCCTTGTAAGTATAGGAAACAAATGCAGAGGCCATCCTCTTGACAATTGACAACTGTTCTTCATCTCAAATGTTTCAGGGGTTACAGTTACATATGCCAACTCTGCCAGATGGATGGGCCTCTGTGTCACCATGTTTTTCATCTATCCTTGGTCTCACAACTGGGTAAGAGGAACATGTGGGATACTAAGAGATTATAGTTCATATCCTCGGCAGTGCTTTTGCAGTGTTTACTTCTGTTGTATATTGGCAATGTATATGGCCTACTCAGTGGCACAACTGAAATGCTCCAGTATGTAGTCAGACAAGGATCAGACCGCTTATGGTTCTCTAGAGTTGAACCATTATTCCCAATAGACCCCATTAATACGAGCAATGGTGAAGAAGGCTAGAAGATGTAATTCACTAACAGTCAGAGATGGTATTCAGCAGGTTCTGACTAGTTCAGGAGAACCGGTAGCGGACATTTTGAGTAGTTTGGAGAACTGGTAAATACCACCGTCCCAATTTATTCTCTGCCTCCCCAGGTTCAGCTGATTGGGGGGAAATGGGAATTTTACCGTATCCTTCCTCTGCCATGCCGACCAAGCCACGTCCACCAAGCCACGTTCACAGAACCGGTAGTAAAATTTTTGAATCCTACCACTGGTGGGATTCCCTCATACATCATGGTTTAGCAGGACCACTGGAGAGACTATGGCCTAGTTTCTGCCTGATCCCTCTCATATGTGAAGCGATATAAAAATGGATCAAATAAATAAATGAATGAAACTTTTATTCTCCAAAGTTTATTGGATTTGGGAAAGCATATGAGTGAACTGTTTCTTCAATTTTGAAGATACAGCATAAGGCATGCCGACAGAATAGTAATGGAAAATGCTATTCAGAATAGAGTACAGACTTTACTTGTTGAGGATTGAAGTCTTGATCCAAGCTATCTCCAGATAAGGGGCTTGTAGTGCTGGGAAGATCTGCTTTTGAAATCTCTGTCAGAAATATATGGGGAGGAAGATCAGCCACTCCTTCTGGATGGAGCCTGAGATTGGAACGGTCAGGTTTCTGCCTTTATTTAGACCAGAACAAATTAATCCAAAGGAAAAAAGTATCTCTGATTAACAGTATTAAATAGAAGGGAAAGTTAAAATTATAGCACAACAATTTTAGCAAATAGGTTTGTTTTTGACTACCACGGAAGAAATGGTGAACTGAGGACTGTTGTATTTTGAAGAAGGTGATACTAAAATTGATATTTGTGATGAATGTGGAGGTCACTTCTTTATATATTTCTTTTTTTCTTTATGATGTGCTTAATATTTACTTTTTTCTTTTCTTTTTTGCAATATCTATATCTATATCTTTTTATTCTTCAAGTATGGTTGTTTATTTGCTCTCTCTCTCTATACATATATATGTGTGTGTGTGTGTGTTGTATTTGTGCTGATAAATAAATAAAGGGAGATTAGTATTTGGGCATACCACGGGTTGTAACACAAATACATATTATATATATATATATATATATATATATATATATATATATATATATATATATATATATATATATATATACATACATACATACATACATACATACATACATACATACATACATACATACATATATATATATATATATATATAAGCTGGTTTTGTTGTATTCGGGTCTTTTTCCGTGTAAGGTTGAGATTGTCTTTGCAACGTTTCGGCAGGATCACACCTGCCATCTTCAAGCTGTGGGCTTAAAATGGGAACGGAGTTGCCGTCTTTCTGTAAGTCTTGGTGGGAGGGGATGGGGTGGTGGCTTTGTTTCAGTAAGTGGAATGATTGGTTGTGTGGTTGTATCATGATTGGTAGATTGGTGCTGATTGGTGCAGGTTGTGTGTGCATTGTTGTTTTGTATTTTAACGGCTTGGGTGGTGGGTGGTGTTTGTTGGCTAGGGCTGGTTTCCAGATGTTTGGTAGGCGGGAGGTATCATCACGTTTGTTCATGCTGTGGGGGTGTTTCTCTATTTCGATGGCTTCCATGATTATTCTCTTGTGGAGGTGTTCTGTTTTGGAGATTAACCTGGCTCCTTCAAAGTTGATTTCGTGTCCTGTAGCTTTAAGGTGCTGGAAAAGGGAAGAAGTTTTTTCTTTTTTTCTTACTGCATTTTTGTGTTCTGTGATGCGTGCATTTATTCTCCTGTTTGTTTGTCCTATGTATATTGCTGGGCAGATTTTGCATGGTATTTCGTAGACTCCTTGGTTTTCTAGCTGGATTTTGTCTTTGGGGTTTCTTAAGATGTTGGCTATTTTTTGGTCAGTGGTGAAGGCTGTCCTGATATTGTGCTTGTGGACACACCATCTACCAGAAAAAAACACACACCAACCGCTACTTAAATGCACAATCCCATCACCACCCTGCACAGATCAACTCTGTAGCCAAGACCCTCATCTCCAGAACCAAACGCCTAGCCGACAAAGACCACCTGAAAACTAAATTACACAAACTCACAAATGTATTAATCTCCAATGGATTCCAAAGAAAAACAATCACCAACCTAATCCAAAAGGAGACTCCCCCAAAAAACCAAGATACAGAACAGGAAAATGGCATCGCCCTCCTCCCTTACATCAAAGGCACCACAGATAAAATCAGCAAAATTCTCCACAAGCACAATATCAGGACAGCCTTCACCACTGACCAAAAAATAGCCAACATCTTAAGAAACCCCAAAGACAAAATCCAGCTAGAAAACCAAGGAGTCTACGAAATACCATGCAAAATCTGCCCAGCAATATACATAGGACAAACAAACAGGAGAATAAATGCACGCATCACAGAACACAAAAATGCAGTAAGAAAAAAAGAAAAAACTTCTTCCCTTTTCCAGCACCTTAAAGCTACAGGACACAACCTGCACCAATCAGCACCAATCTACCAATCATGATACAACCACACAACCAATCATTCCACTTACTGAAACAAAGCCACCACCCCATCCCCTCCCACCAAGACTTACAGAAAGACGGCAGCTCCGTTCCCATTTTAAGCCCACAGCTTGAAGATGGCAGGTGTGATCCTGCCGAAACGTTGCAAAGACAATCTCAACCTTACACGGGAAAAGACCCGAATACAACAAAACCAGCATACCTACACCCGTGAAAATCTACGAAAACACACACACACACACACACACACACACACACACACACACACACACACACACACACACACACATATATATATATATATATATATATATATATATATATATATATATATATATTTGTGTTGTATTTGTACTGATAAAATAATAATATGTAACACAAATACATACATACATACATACATACATACATACATACATACATACATACATATATATATATATATATATATATATATATATATATATATATATATTATTCTTCAAGTATGGTTGTTTTTCACTATCCCAATTTTTACTATTTTACTTTTAACTGCTGCTCAAATATTATTCTGGCTTTATAGAGCAAATGGGAATACAATGTCTAAGAACCATTTCATTAATCTCTGCAGTTTATGCTTGAACAGGTCATAATTTCCATCAAGCTGTACTGACAAAACAAGCTGAAATGTGTTTATTTTAATTTTGGCAGGTTCATGCTGTTACCTATTTTTATCTGAGATAAATCTAGGGTAGGATTTTAGCAGTATCTATTAGAAGGAAAATGAAGGTTACAATACCTGAAAGTAACCTTCCCCATCTCCCCCCATTTCTATTAACTGTGAACAAAACATTTATCCCTAAATAATTTTTGCTCTTATAACTGTAGAATCACTCAGGCATTTAATATATGAATATTGGCATACACTTGAATGTATTAATATGCTCACCTAGAATTGTCAGTCTGAAAAATATTCTGTCACAAAAGTTGGTTTTCTTAAGACAATATTCTTTATACATTAGAGATACTACTCCCAGAATACCAGTTAGCAAAGCCAACATAAATGGTCAGCGCTGTGGAGGACAATTGATTATGGATGGCATATTAAAGATTCAATACAATTTGAATCTTTACTCCCTCTAACAAATGTAGCAACATGGTGGATAAGGGAAGGAAACGTGCAGGTATCAACTTTCTGCTCCTTAAATTGGTAGATTTAAAGAGACAGAGTCAATTTTTGGATTATGACCTAGCAATTAGGAATTTAATCCAGAGCTTTTCCATTCAAGTTAGAAGTCATTATAGTAGTGTCAACAGAAGTAGGTCTCAGTTAAATGAAACCTTTGACGTTAATGCGACAAATATGTTCTGGGATAAGTATTCCAACAGTTCTATGCCCTTTCATGTCTGGTTGGAGTGTGTCAGCCTGACCAGGTTGTAACTGAGATGTACAAATGACCCTCATATTCGAGGGTGCATAGTTAATGTCACTGTACTGGAGTAATCTGAATGTTACTGCCTCATATTTCAGTGTATGCCAAGTTATTTGAGTATCTGGTGAACTGACAAGTTCCTACAAAGGCTACTTGACTATCATCTTCTGTGAGCAAAAAGAGATCAATGCAAAGAGAAAGACAGTCCATGCAACATTTGGCTGCTTTGAGCTAATTACACCAGGACAAGCTGTACCTTTTAATTTGTATTGTTCCATAAATTCGATTTGTTTTTTTGGATATATATTTAATTTCTTTTTAACTTTTGGGATGTGTGTTTTTTAATGTTGTACGCCGCCCTGAGTCCTTTGGGAGAAGGGCGGCATATAAATCCAATAAAAACAAAACAAAACAAAACAATTTGTTGGTTGACCTTACTGCCTTCTGTTTGCTTTTCAGTAGAACAGGTCTCTGATACTATCTGTGAAAAAGTTTGGTACTAAAGAATATTATTTTGCCTTAAATGAAATGTTCCTTATTGCACAGTAAATTCTGGATATAAGCAAATTCTTTGAACGACACATAACTGACATACTAAAATCCTACGCGTGAACCATGAAAAGCTCTTCTTAGCTTGTCTGCTTGCTACTCGTGTAAGGAATCCTAGTACAGTCCCTAATGTCCTAGTGTCACTAATCTCTTAGCACCTTTTGATTCTACTCTCTATTACCGGAAGGTCCAATGGGGCTGATCATCATATTGAATACTTTATAGTTTCCCCATGATTCCTACCAGACTGTAGGAAAATCTCCTAATTATTTCATCAAGAACTCTTCATACTTCCCATTCAAGATCAGGAATAGACTGCAAGAACATTAGGATTGATGGACAAACTCAACCCTACACATCATCTACACTAATTGAAGCAGGGTTTGATTAGGAGGCTTCAAAGAGGATTAGACAAAGACCGGGAGGAGACTCCTGCCAATATCAAGATGAACTTGAAGGCATTGATATGTTTAGAGATGGTAGACATATGATTATCTAAGATTACTTGTTGCTGGAGATAAAGAAAACGAGATTACTCATCTTTTAAGCCCTGCTTGGGAACACCGAAAACATAAAGGTGGATTATGCAGACCTTGATGATTTAAATCTCCAAGGCAATGATTCCCCCCCCCCCCCGCCCCCGGAAGTTTCTTGTTCTTTGAAGCACTTTCCTGTCCTGATTCTATGACTTCTCTGGAAACAGCTTCAGGTCAAAACAGCTAACTTTACTGAACACCCAGTTTTATGTGGCAGACGTTGCAGAGACAGCAACTAAGCCTGCCTATCTAGGTCATGACAGGGTGAAGACAAACCTAGACAAAGCAGAAGTACATGCTGTCAGCTTTGCTGCTGTGTTATTTATGGACATCTCAAACAGAAGGGGCATTCTCACACAGGAGGATTAAATAGATTGCAGTATGAATGCAAAACTTGCTTGGTCGGGCACATTCCATTTTAGAAATAGCTCTTCGCATTCATACATGTCACAACGTAGCAAGAGTCTTCAAGGTATTTTTAGTATTACAAGTATATTTCATTCCATGAGAAGAAAACATTCTTCCCCGGTATAAATAGCTACTATGAAAAATGTGCACAAGTGTGTGTACGCATGAGAGAAGGAGAGAATGAATGCTGTGTGCACATTTTCTTGACATCTGAACTCTGAACTCTCTGAATCTGAATTCCTGTTGAAAGAGGGAGAAAGCTCTTGTAATAACATTTATGAATTTGGTCATTTTCAGATGCCAACAATATGTTTTTCAATTAGAACTAGCATTCAGGGTGCATAATTAAATAAGAAAACACAGATAGAAAACCAACAGAATGTAAAAAACCCCAGTGATTTATAACATGTAAAAAAATAACATGCTAAATATAAAAATAAAATCACTCCCAAAGAGTAAGAACCACAGGGGAACAAGATTTTAAGCTGATTCAGTTCTCCTTCTCCAAACACTCCCTAAAACTAAAATATTGTCATAAAGCGATGATAAGCAAGAAGTGAGAGGCTGGAAAAGAAGAGATTTCTAGATCTTGGATGTGATTTTTGACTACACTAGTACCTGTCTTCATTAAGTACCTGCATCCATTAAGCACCACAGTAGAGGGTAATGGGGAAACAGAATTAGATTTGCTACAGCCATTTTGAAATGTTTACCCAGATTTTAAATATTTTTTCCCTTGACTGTCTACAAAACAAGTGCATCTCACCTAAAGGGTAGACTCCAGACTTCCTGAGGTATGAATAGTAATAAAGTATATGCATGGTTATGAATTAAACAAGAATTCTGTTTTCTTTTTCTTGTCTTAAAAAAGGTTAGTACTATTAAAGTGATATAATATCCTGTTGCACTGAATGATCTCAGGACTTCCAGGAAATGAGGCTAAGGGGCGGGGGGGGGGGGGGGGAACAGTGGAAAGAACTTCATAGTGGTGGAAGCAAAATGGGATCTTTAAAAAGCAGCAAGAAAAGGAGGAAGCCCCTTGCTAAAGTCCCAGAAGTCTATCAGAGAAGTCTTACCACCACCAAAAGAGCACTACATTGAGGGGTAATATTTGGGGGATTAGGGGATGAAGATTGCAACCTTTCAGTAGTAACTGTGGTGTAACCTTCCCCATTCGCTCAAAAGTAGCTCTGGCTGGGCTGGTTTCCAGTTAAGTATAGAATTGCACCAATGGCTTAAAGTTTTTTTTTCCTGCTCTGACGTTACTCTGGCTGTGAGTAAAAAAAAAAAAAAGATGGTAAATGACATTTAATACAGGGATACACAACCTTTTGGTTCCTGGAAAGGGTGAGGGGTGAAAATCTTTATGAGTGGGGTACAGATGCAAAATAGGCAGGGAGCATTACACATATCCCAGTAGATTGACATTTTCTGAAATCCTTTTTTCCTACTGGGAGACCTGTCACACAACTTAAGCCTATTTTAAGACTCACACTAGATTGCTTACGTACTTTCAGATTCAAAAGGCTGGAAAACATGTACAATTTTGGTACTCTTGGTTATTAGGGGATTTGAATATCCACAAGGAAGAATAGATTGCCTACTTGTGCTCTAAATGGCCGGATCACTCTCAAAGGTTTGTTATTTTCTTGAAAAAGCAGCTGTGACAGTTTAAGTATAATGACATATTGCTTATTGCTACACACAGTGATTTTTTTGGGGTAACTATTTAAGCCAAAATAGCAATTCCTCCAAGGGCCTTTTTTCACACCATGGCTACCTTGCTTTGCAAATTGCAGAACCATTTTCAGCCTGACCTTGAAATGCAAAGAGCACCAAATAAGGGTGACCTCAAATCTGCATACCCTTTGGCTGACCAGTAGGAGCGTGCCTTGCTCTGTCCCATACATGGTCTGTTTAGCTTGGCATTTAAAACATCTGGGCCTTTGCAATCAGGGAGCTGTAAACCACCAAGGTTTCTTTGTGTGATTTATGAAAACCACAGAGACATGAGAATGTGGAGTTGTAGCAGGGGGAGACAACCTAGGAAGCCCTTGCTAATAGGAAAACAGCCTGCCTCTAAATTCCGTAGCTACATTGAGTCACTAAAGTAGAATCATGTGAGTACAGCGCTGTCAGGAACCTGCATGGTTTGCTGGGGTCCCCTAATACTGTAGTTTACATCTTCTTTCAAAAGCTATTTGCCATTCCCAAACGTTTGAGCAAAATAAGATTAGATTCTCAGACAGAATGTAATCAACAACTGAAAGCAAGAATTCTCTGTTACCGTGTTTCTCAACCTTAGCAATTTTAAGATAGGTGGACTTCAACTCCCAGAATTCCCCAGCCAGCATACAATTCTAGGGGTTGAAGTTTGCCTATCTTAAAGTTGCCATGGTTGAGAAACGCTTCTTTGGCAAAGCTTTTACTAACTTAATGCTCATAGATGCCTTCACTAAGCACAGTCTTCGAACATAGGGAATTTAGCTCTAAGCCAGGGGTGTCCAAACTTGGGAACTTTAAGACTTGTGGACTTCAACTCCCAGAATTCCCCAGCCAGCCTGGCTGGGGAATTCTGGGAGTTGAAGTCCACAAGTCTTAAAGTTCCCAAGTTTGGACACTCCTGCTCTAAGCCTTCTGAGGATGAAAAATCTATTCTAATCTGAAGCTGTGAATACTTATCTGAACAGAAAAGAGAGAATAAGGGAAGTTTATTGAAAATAGTATGAGTTCAGTTGGCTCTTTATTACTATTTCTCTTTTTAAAGGGAAAAAAATGGAGTTGGAAAGGAAATATTTAGCCCAAGGTGGAAAAAATGTAAAGGCAATCCATTTCCATGCAAGATTTGACTGATTCTGGAATGGGGAAGCCTGATAAAAGGGGACAGATAGGTTTGAATTGGTAGGGGAAGAGTTGTGATGAATGCATGTAATGAAGTCTGGGGGAGAGATTTTTGTTGTTTTAAATGAAAAGTGATTTTAGGGGAAAAGAGGATAGAAAGAAAGGTTGCTTTTCCCGACAGCAGGTTTTTGCTCAAAATTACGCTCCTTTCCCCAGGGACTTCACAAGCGTCTTTCCAGTCATGTTTAAACAGTGCCTTGAGATCCCAGGGGAAAAGGGGGCTTGACATCTTATACATTATAACTTAAAACAATAGTGCAAACAGTACTTATTAGAAAGCAAATGGGAGATTTGTATTTCCCCTATAAAGCAAACAATTGATACTCCTACAGCCCTGAGGTTTAGGCATTCCTTTAAGCTGGTAAAAAAAAAAAAAACTACCACAAAAGCAATGACAGGGTTTTCCTTGAGGAAAAAAAAAAAGATCATGCAACAACTAAAGCAGTGGAATGATTCTGTCCTTGCTCTCTTTTGCTCATACTTTGCTAATTATCTCATTCCACAGAAGAAAAAGGAAAGAAAGAAATAACCCGTGAGAGTAATACTGTAGAATTCCTTGTACTAGGCCAGTGATGGCGCATGTGCCTCCAAACCCCCAAAATGCAATGCTCGCACACCCCTAGTGAATATGCCCCCCCCACGAATGCATGTGCAGCCCCGCATGTGCCCCACTCCCCACATATGTGCATGTGCTCTCCACATGCCCCCTGTCCCCCCCCCCACATGTGCAGCAGAGACCTGTAGACCAGCTGGCCGGTGGGAGGCATGCACGCATGCGTGGTGGAGCTCAGCTAGGGCAACGGCTCGCATGCGCACAGAGAAGGTGCTGCGTGCCATCTCTGGCATGTGTGCCATAGGTTCGCCATCACAGTTCTAGGCAAAGATGATTAAACGGCATCCCAATGTAGATTACGTTTCATACTAGTATCCCAGCTTTGTCATTCAGGTATATAAGTATGCTTAGTTTGTGCTGTATATGTAGTTTGTGCTGCAACATAAATTGCTTCCTCCTGGAGACACCCATGGCTTTTGCTGGTTTGGTAAGAGTTCTCAGAGTTTAAGGCAGGGGTGTCCAAACTTGGGAACTTTAAGACTTGTGGACTTCAACTCCCAGAATTCCCCAGCCAGCATGGCTGGCTGGGGAATTCTGGGAGTTGAAGTCCACAAGTCTTAAAGTTCCCAAGTTTGGACACCCCTGGTTTAAGGCAAATATACAGTAAAATAACATCCAGAGAAAACAAAAAAATAGCAGCCAACGCAACCCTTTTGAATATATACGTTCAATGCTGGGTTTTTTTGAAAGAAAAAAACAACAACCGGCAACCTCTCTTCAAGATAATCATAAAATTGTTCCATAAAGTAATATTCAGAATAATACTCATTATAGAGGAAGTACAGTGTGATATTTGGATTGCAAAGAAAATCCAAGGAAAATAGTAACCGTTGTTTTC
Organism: Natrix helvetica; assembly: GCF_964273705.1. Taxonomy (NCBI): domain Eukaryota; kingdom Metazoa; phylum Chordata; class Lepidosauria; order Squamata; family Natricidae; genus Natrix; species Natrix helvetica. Next base: position 220,266,501 of record NC_138552.1, on the reverse strand, counting down.
CTGCCAAAAATGAACAAGACCAAAGGAAATGAAGAATGCGCATACTCTGAATGACAAAGCCTTAGACTGCATTCCACAAGAGTTTGTAAACCTTCAGTTAGGTTCATGTAAAATAGAAATGGTCTCTTGCAACTGAATCCCATGGTAGAAGAATTGTATGCTAAGAGTGGTTTGAAGAATCAACTAGCGTGTTTTTTTTATAGTACCAAGTATTATTTGAGTGCAGAACCATGCCAGGGCAAAAACCGGCTGCTTCCAGATGCTACTGAACCAGTAATCTGCCTACCCACACATACAGAGGAATTGTGTGAAACCATTCCACGCTGGCATAGATCAATGTTAGAGCATTATGCTGTGATGGTGTTTGATTTCTTTAATTTAAAATAAGAACTAGTTCACAATACGGTGAACATGTGTGTTCTTTCGCGCTTCTGGGACCACGCTTTGGTGCTGCAATGCCTCGTTCGATTTGACGGATAATTCTGACGCCCTGGCTTCGTCCAGGGCGATTTGTAGATTGAGGTTTGACCGTGCCAGCAACCTCCTCTGTAAGCTAATGTCCCGTACGCTGCATATTATGCGGTCCAGAATCAGGTCATCCAGGTCTCTGAATTCACAGTATGCGGCAGCCTTACGGAGTGCCGCCACATAGTCAGTTATCGATTCGCCCTCTCTCTGGTTTCTGATATTAAATTTATGCCGGCGAACATATTTGGATGGCTTTGGCGCATAATTAGTTTTTAGTGTTTGCTGGAGTACGGACCAGGCAACCGATTGCAGCCAATGTTCCCTCTAATTTTTTTTCAGTGTGAGCAGAAAAGTATAGTGTTTGAATTTTTTTCACAGGTGTCACTTAAGACAACAACAAAATCAGTATTATTTGAAACTCAAAGTTATGTTTATTCAAGGTACCCGCTTAATTAAAAGTGTTATATAGTATCACTTAACAACGCTCCTGCTTAGCAACCAAAATGTTGGGTCAGAAACTCTGGCATTTGAAGCACGCAAGTCTTAAAGCTGTCAAGTTACAAGATCCTTGCATCCCTAACCCTTTAGGAAAAAAAACCCCAAGGGGTCTTCAAACTTGACAGCTTTAAGACTTGTGGACTTCAACTCCCAGAATTCCTTCTCCAGTCATGTTGGCTCAGGAACTCTGGCATTGAAGCATGCAAGTCTTAAAGCTGTCAAGTTGCAAGACCCTTGCACCCCTAACCCTTTAGAAAAAAAACCCAGGGTCTTCAAACCTGACAGCTTGAAGACTTGTGGACTTCAACTCCCAGAATTCCTCCTCCAGTCATGTTGCGGCGACGTCATCTGCGTGGATCTGCTCCATCTTCGGTTTTTTTCACAGGGGGCAGGGTGCCGCTGAAGATGCCGACGACAAGCCCTTGCCGCCACCAGAATAACAGCTGCCTCCTCCTCCTCCTCCAACAGCACCACCACATTTGGAGTGAAGCCACCAAAGCTCCCGCTGGTGCCCCCGCCAGTGGCAGCAGCAGCGACGCGTCCCCCTCCACTCGGAGCACCTGAGCTGGGCACCGCGTTACCCCTGCTGCCTTCTCCTCCTCCGCCGTGCTTTTGAGAAGCCATGAGGCCTTTTTCCCCTGCTCCTGCCCCCCCGCCGCCTTCCTACTGGCTCCCGCGGCCTCATGGCTCCTCAAAAGCACAGCAGAGGAGGAGGGGGCAGGGGTAGCGCGGGGCTCAGCTCAGGTGCTCCGAACAGAGGGGGAGGCGCCGCTCCCATGGGCGGGGGCGCCGGCGGGAGCTTTGAAAAGGCTTTGGGGGTTTATTTTCACCGCAGCGCCGGGCGTAAGCAGCTAGGATTGGCCGCTCACAAAGGACCTCCCCGGGCTTGCTTTCCTGAACTCAGTCGCCCCGCGCTCATCAAAACAAGTCCGGGGAGGTCCTTTGCGGGCAGCCAGTTCTAGCCGCCTGCAAAGGACCTCCCCAGCGTCTGGCGCCTGTGACAGTACAAAACACTGCATGGCAGTTGGAAACTGCTGCGCGGTGTTTTCTTGCCACCTGTGCGGCTGCGCGGCCGCGCGGCCACGCACCTTAGAGGGAACAGTGATTGCAGCGGTGTCGGCTCTGAAAGATTCTTTGCCATCTCGAACACTTCCTGGCCACAGTACCCAAGGAACATGGTCTTTTTCTGTGCGTCCGGTATGCCCGTGTGGTCGTTTGCCTCTAGGAAACAGTCGAAATGGAGCATATATGACTCCCAGTGCTCAGTGACTGGGTCAAACGGAGTCGGTGGATAGACATTTTTTTTGTATAGAGGGCGATTCGAGTTTGCCCTCAAAAATGGCCGCTAAGTGCCGCGCTGAGCTCCGGGCTGGATGTACTTACTGGATTTTCTGTGTTCTTTTTGGTTCGTCTAGTTGCCTTCCAATCCCACCTTCCTTCGCCAGAGTTGGATCGGGCAATGGATAGGCAGACACAGGCTAACAGTGCAACAGCTCTTTATTAACAGCAACAAGTGAGAACAATCCAGCAAAGTCTGGGTCTGACAGCAGCCCTTTTATAGGGAGCTGTCAGACCTCTCAACCAATAGAATCAAACCTCTGTTCCCGCCGGAACAGAGGACCTTGGTGGAAACCATAGTTACTATTGTAGATATCTAACAGTTCCTTTCTTTTGCCCTCAATCTTTCTCAGCATTAGGCTCTTCTCCAGTGAATCCTTTCTTCTCATTAGGTGGCCAAAGTATTTGAATTTCATCTTCAGGATCTGGCCTTCTAAAGAGCAACCAGGGTTTATCTCCTCTAGGACTGGCCGGTTTGATCGCCTTGCAGTCCAAGGGACTCGTAGGAGTCTTCTCCAGCACCATGGTTCAAAGGCCTCAATTCTTTGGCACTCAGCCTTCCTTATGGTCCAATTTTCACAGCCATACATTGCAACTGGGAAAACCATAGCCTTGACTATACACACTTTTGTTGGTTCTACATCTGTTGAAGTTTGGCTGATCATCTCTTTTTTGCAAGAACACATCTATATTGTTACTGTGATTAAATTGCACACTGTGTCTTTAAATTAGCAGGAGGTCTTCCTTTGAGAACAGACTTGGGCAGATATTGATAATACTTTAAATATACCAACAAATATGGATGCCAAACATGTCATAAATGAAACAGAAGTTCTTGGAAACTCAACAGGCAGAAGTCAGCCAGAGGTGGGCTGTTAAAATCACTGTATGTATTTGGTGCCAAAGTTTATACTGACACAGTATACTGATGCTACACCCCTGAAAATGTATGACCATCTGCTATGCATAGCCTTCTCTCAGCAGTATTTTTTTTTAATTCAGTGGAATATAGAAGCTCTGATACTCTTATACACCAGTTTATGCGGATCTTTCAGACACCTGCAAGGAAATAAAATAATTGAATTTACCCAATTACATTGTAGGCTATTTAAAAATGTGTGGGTTAACAGAAGGAAGAAGAATTTTTAAAAGACATCAAGACCATTTTTTAAAAGTGCAATACAGTTATGTTCCACATCTCTGTTCTTTTACTTTTGATGTGAAATTGTGTGGGTTTTTTTTTAAACTGCATAACCCAAATGGTGAAGAAGTACTTGACTAATGCTACAGCAAATATTATGTCTGCATAAGCAAGGATTATTAACTAGGCACCCTCTATTATAATTTTTGGAGAAGATATACTTTATGTGTGTTAAAAATGTTCTCTCTCTATACCTCCAGTAACTGAAACAAGACCAAACAACAAACAGAAGGTGAGATGATATTGATTGATTAGCATTTTTTAAAATGATTATTAATAGGACAGAATGGAGATTTGTGCATTTTTTCTGACCCTTCTTGATCTTTTTGTAGCTTTGGCATTACCATCCATTATGGTATTCTTCTGGAACATCTGTGAAGATCAAGAATGCCATGAACTATGTTGCAGTGGTTTTTCTCTTCCTGACCAGGCCATCTCCAACTGATAACCACAGGGTAGAAGAGATTTAGATAAAGCCCCCTGGTTCCCAAGTGATTCTGGTCGTCATCTTCCACTTTGCAATCGCCCCTTGATACGTTGGATTTCAGATCTTAGAAGTTTGTCTATGCAAAGTATCCTTTGTGAAATAAAGTGAAAACAGTGAGAAATAGAAACATTTGCATAAAAAAGAAGGAATGTTGACGAAACAGACTTTTTATTTGTGATTCTATGAAGTGCCATCTGCTCTTTCATATCTCGTCTTTATTTTTTTTATGTATGAAAGTTGTAATTTGTGCAAATAGAAAATATACTAAAGTGATGGCAATTTTTCTTAATGGGTAAACATCAAATTATGGTTGAAGAAAATATGTTAAATGTTCACACTTACCTTGACTGCAACCCAATTTTTGCTGGAAAATTTATCTTCTCAGAAGCCTATCTCTCATACAAAGTTAAACCAACTTCTTATTTGGTTTCTTACAAGGTCGCTGTACATAGTACAAGCATGCTGATAACATGTTGTTAGAGCTTTTACATTATGCCTCCCAGAGTTCTCTAGCCTAATACTTTGAAGATTAAACAATTCAAATTGTTTTAAATGTGCAGTATCTATGTACCCTTTGGGCTGCTTATCATCTCACTTTTGAAATAGTTTCCTATTATTTTTCCTAGTGACAGATCAACATGAGATCTTCCTCATGAAAAGGAAGCGGGCCACATCATTTCAGGAATAGATTTATGTAGGGGGAATATGGGTGCATAAAGAAACAAAAACAATAGAGGAAGTCAGTAACCCCCATCTATTGGGCACCAGGGACTGGTTCCATGGAGAAAGGTTTTTCCGTGGACCAGAAGCGGGTGTGGTTTCATGTACTGCCTGCAGCCCATGGATGGGGCTTCACTTGATTGTGTGGACCGGTTTCTGGCATGTGGCAGACCGATGCCAATCCATGGACCGGGGGTTGGGGACCCTGGAGTAAATCACCTTTATGTAAATTAATGCTTACCTTTTAAAAAAGAAAAGAAGCTTATAATAGGAAGTTATATTAAGAAAAGGAATCTGATTTAGATGTATTCTGAGTAAAAGAGTAAAACAAGGGAGAAAAATATGACTGATTGATAGAAATATCAAAAGTGAAAGATTGTAGTGCTCAAGGAAGAATGAAGTTTTCTATCTGCATTGTTTTATTAACTAAAGAAGTTTTCTTGACAATGTAGATTAAGGTTGCTCCAGAAGATTGTCAATGCTAATACCTGATAGTTCAGTTGACTGAAGTTTATGTTAAAAACTAACTAGGTCTATGAATTTCATCATATCCGGTTCAGTGAAGATATGATTAGGTATTCTAAGTTGACTGCCAAATCCAAAAACCTGATCCCTCCCCAATTTATGCTAGTGTTTTTGTAGTATTTTGTCTGCAAAGTCTGTGGTTTGTAACCTCCTAATTGAAGAGTACAGCTATTTCAAATCAAAAGTTTAGGGGAAACACCTTTTAAAAACTGACAAAAAAAGTTATTTATTTTTAGCTAATCTTATATATTGATCATTTAGTAATGGGCAATTGTTTTCATTATCAGTACTGATTTTGTAAAATATTCTTAATTGCCATTTCATTCCATTGTTTCACATTCATGTAGGAATAAACTCTATTGAACTTAGTGGGGCTCATTGTGAGTAAACATTCATATATTTGAGAAGGACAGCTATACGAATTGAGAAAGAAAGAAAGAAAGAAAGAAAGAAAGAAGGAAGGAAGGAAGGAAGGAAGGAAAGAAAGAAAGAAAGAAAGAAAGAAAGAAAGAAAGAAAGAAAGAAAGAAAGAAAGAAAGAAAACATATCTGATAGGAAAAACCTGATTGCCCTTAGCAGTTAAGATGTAAACTTTGGTTCTTCCTAAAAATAACTTCAGTCTGTCATTAAATTGCTCATGTCTGAGAATTTCATCATCTGGTCACAAATTTCCAAACAGGCAGGAAGGACACTGGCTTGTGTGTAATGTGCTAGAACAGGGTCAGCTCCAGACCCAAGAGACTGCCTTTCAAAAACATTAAATAAATTGTCCATATCCCACTGACAGGCCTCGTAAGTGGCAGAGCAGCAATTTTGCTCAAGATTGGTTGACAAAATAAGTATCACTTTATGACAACCAGATGCCGGAAATAGCCAAGTGTGGATTTTGTGAATACTTTTGACACTTCATCTTTCCCAGTGAAACTGGAATCTGAAACATGCATTTAAAAAGCAGTTACAGGTGAAATAATGTTGTGCGTTTATACGTAAGATTGTGATTGATTTTGTATTCATTCATTCATTCATTCATTCATTCATTCATTTATTTATTTATTTATTTATTTATTTATTTATTTATTTATAAATCGTTAAGCAAAATTCTTTAATGCAGAGAAGCCTGGAGAGGAAAATCACAGTTTCTTCTATATTAAGATATTAAATGTATTTATGCTTTAAACCAAAAACAAACAAACAAAAAAAACCCCACCAGACTGCTTGTGCTAATAGTGGATTTCTGTTAAGCTTTAAGCTGGCTTTTATGATAGCAGCAGTTGTGGCATTTTGCAAGACCTTATCTAGCTCTGTGAAGATACATGTAAAATAAGAGGCTGGTCACTTGACCTTTTGGGCTCTTGACGAAGCTTGTCGGTGCATTTGCTTGTTGTTGACAGATTTGTCTTTCTTCATCTGCCAGCTATATCAGCTGTGCGTCGGGCTTTTCTTTGCATATGTTAACATATATCAGTTGGGAGAGGAACCTATTTCTGGAATGACTTTGCAAGCTTACGCTATCAGGGAAGGGCATCTGGGAAAGTACTAGCTACACACTTTTAAAGGGACACACTGGTTATCCATTAGCTACACATTTTTAATGGGACACACTGTTTACTCTTTAGCTACACACTTTTATTGCGACAAGGGCCCCTAGGATGTGCTGTATTTTGAAGGCCAGATCATTGGCCAAAGTTGATTACAGAGATCATGAAGTTTCCTTGTTAAAAACCATACCTTTATTGCTCTATATGCGGTTGGGCCAGGCAGTCTGAAAGCTGAATTCTGCCATATGAGTTTGCCCATGTCTCTTGACTGAATTATTTTCCTGGTCCTTCCTTCTCAAAGGTACATCTGGTGAGAAGGCAGGAGAGAATTTCTTCATTGCTCTTCCCAGAATGTCTGTCTGTCTGTCTGTCTGTCTGTCTGTCTGTCTGTCTGTCTGTCTGTCTGTCTATCTATCTATCTATCTATCTATCTATCTATCTATCTATCATCTATCTATCTATCTATCTATCTATCTATCTATCTATCTATCATCTATCATCTATCATCTATCTATCAATCATCTATTTAATCTATTCAGATACCAACTAAATCCAACATTTGTTAGCTCCCAGGCTGGGTGAGATCATTACCTAAACTAGATAGCATGATGATGTTATCTAGTTTGGGTAATGAAATGTCTACAAAAAACAACCAAAACCAAGAGAGCACCAAGGACCCCTCATTTTAACCCTGAGCTACAAATATTCTCCTTTATTAGATAAAATCACTGACCCGTTAACATACTTGTTTATATCAAGTCATGGAAGCTACCAATGAGTTATTTTCTGCAAAAGGTCAGAACTAATCAGAGTGGTCAGAAAATTCTCTAGAATTTTCTCATATTCAAAGCAGCCTTTGACTTTGATCCTGGCCTTTTGGATTTTTAAAAGATTGTTCAAATCATGGTGTATCCTTTTGGGGGGGAAGGGTGACTTGTTTAGTTTTCCAGTGACATCATTTTAACTAGGGTGTCCTCAAACTTGGGAATTTGCAAGGTCTTTGTACACTTCTGGGAGGTCTGTTTAAAGTAAACAAACAATTGTCTATATCAGGGGTGTCCAAACTTGGGAACTTTAAGACTTGTGGACTTCAACTCCCAGAATTCCCCAGCCAGCCATCTTAAAGTTCCCAAGTTTGGACACCCCTGGTCTATATAATAATCAATACGCAACCATTTGTCATCGTATTCCTTTAGATAGTCATGTTAGCTGTTGTAGTACAAAAAATCATATTCCCATTATGAATGTATGATGGTTTATACCATTGAATTACAGTTTATCCCAACATTTATATCTGAGAGCCCACTTCACAGGGTTGTTGTCGTGGGAAAAATAGGGGGAGAAAAGTGTGTTGGACATGTTTGCTACTTTTTGTTATTTGTATAAATACTACAGGTGGAATACAAACAAATGAAAATATTGAAAAAACAGTTCTTGTTTATTTCAGCCATGTCAGATATTTCATCCAAATCACTCTGAGGTACATCCACCAATATTCCTCCTAATGTATATTCAGTTCTCACAATAAGGAAACGATTAATGACATAAGAGAAAAAAAATTCTGGTAAGTCCTATGAGGCTTAAAAAGGTAACCTGGGTGACTCAGTAAGAAGTGATCTGAAAGCAATTTAACTGCTTTCTTCTTTTTGATCATGACCTCATAATCATGTACATTAAACTTCTGGTTTACTGCATCTTGAATCCTGGAAATTATTCTGTGTTTTTAAAATAAAGGAAACCTATATTGTATGTTCTCCTCTACTCTATGACCAAACTAAAAAAAAAAAAGAGAGAGAGAAGTTATGAAGGAAAGAATTATAGACACAGTAGGGCACGAAAGCAATCTATATTTTCCAGGATTATCTTCAGTAGCATGACATATTGCCAATCACTAACAAATTATAAATCTTGCAGATCATTTATCCTAGTCAGGTTTGATGCCTTCTGCAATAATTATAATAGTTACAGAAAATTCCTAACTACAAACACCTCCGCCAGTGTGACTCCCATGTTACAGAAGAGGGGAAACTGAGTTTAATCAATTGGTCCATTAAATCTATGAATCTTTAGATACAAACAATCTGGGCGGGGGGAGGGCATTCTTCCTTTATTGTATGCATGTTCATTTACTGGGTTGATTTAAGTTTCTTTCCCAAGTCTCAGTCAGAAGCCCCAAAATGACAGATATAACACTCCCTCTTCCTGGGCAGGTAAGTGTACTGCAAGAGAGGAAGTGGCCCTAATGAGCTTCCATGCAAGACAAGGACTTAAAGCCAGGTCTGCACTATGCCAGTTCAAAACCTTAACCACTACAATCCACTGGCAAGTTTTAAAAGATGAATGTAATATGTTCATTACTGTACTTGAAGAGTATTTGGAATGCATGAGCAGTTATAAGGGTGCCAGTTACTTGGAACATGTGAAACCTCCACTCTGTGAGCTGCATTGGCTAAGAATGTGCTTCTGGGTGCATTTCAGGGTGCTGATGTTTACCTTTAAAGCCTTTTGTGTCTTGAGGCCAGATTAGCTACAGCAGAAGTCCCCAACTCCCGGTCCATCTGCAGCATGCCAGAAACCAGGTTATGCAAACAAACGAAACCCCATCTGTGGGATGCAGGCAGCATGCAAAACTACGCCCCCTCTGCTCTGTGAAAAAAACTCCCTCCACGGAACTGATCCCTGGTGCCCAAAAGATTGGGGGCTACAGGACCATCTTTTCCCACTGGTACCTGCCCGTCCCATGAGATGGCAGAAGAGGTGTGCTCTGGGTCCTTCCCGCAAGAGAGCACCATCTGGTGGCAGCCAGGAAGAGTACTTTTTCTGCTTCCCTTCTAAAACATCATTCTCCCAGGAAGCAGATTTGCCTTGATTCTGCTGGCCTTTCTCGAAGTATTAAAACCCAAGTTTTACCATTAAGTTTGGGGCCTGATATATGGTTGAGCCCATTTCTTTGTCATCATTATACTGAAGGTGTGATGTCAGAAATGTTCTTGGCTGCTATTTCATGTTATTTTTTTTGTCTTGTTCAAATTTGGTTTCTTTTTTTTCCTGTTTGTATTCTATTTTAACTGAGCCACCCAAGGCCAAGTATATGCAAGCCATATAAATAAAATTAATTAGTTAATTAAAATAATTGAATAGAGATGTTTTCAAGCTACATAGCTCTTCAGATAAATTATTCTTGTACTTCTATTTGGTTGAAAATGTTCTGAGAAATTTCCTTAGTCTCTGAAGATCAGGAACAGTGACATACTTGGTGCAGGAAAATATGCTACATTGGTGCTGAAAACTGGCCCCAAGCCACAAAGTTCAAATTCAGCTTAAAACTCTATTAAAGTTCATGACTTTTATGGTTTGGATAGAACTATTTTCCACAAAGAACCACAATAGCCCTTATTTTCAGTTTTTATCAAACCCGTTTATTATCATCTATCGAGCAAAGACAACCATCACTATTCCATGAAACTTCAGTCTGAAAAAATAGCAAAATTCTCCCCAGCTGCATCAACATTTTCTGTAAAAAAAAATGACATGACACAACTTGAAGCGTTGGCAATACAGCCCAATTCTGAAGCCAGCCGAGTTCTGGAAGGAGGCTATTTCCGAATTCTCATGTCAAATGTTGCTGCCATCTTGCTTACTTTCCACTGAGGTTGGCCACAAATTAACAGCTGTACCAGAGCCTTGGAAAACACGAGCTCTTTCCAAGCCTTTTTTCTTTCAAGTATGTGTTTTTCTTAATTTCACTTTGTTCCATATGGAGAAGAAGAAGAAAAATTAAATTGAACCATACATGAGAAACAGAATCTGGAAAAAAAAAAGATTGGGAACAAATTTCATGTCTGCTTCTATGTTGGAAGGAAGGAAAGTTAATGAATGCACATACAGGAAAATTGGTCTTTTTAGCATTATTGGTTAAGGCACCAGGCTAGAAAGGAGACAATAAGTTTTAGTCTTGTTTTAGCCTTGAAAGACGGTTCACAGACCTTGATCCAATCAGTTCTCTCAATCCATTCCAACTCACAGGGTTGTTGTGGGGAAAAGAGGAGGAGGAAGGTGTGTTGGACACGTTCGCCACGTTGAATTATTTGTAAAAATAACAAAGGCTGAATGCAAATAAATATAACAAACAAACACTTTTGTAAAGTTGAAAACATTGAAGAAATGATTTTGAAAAAGTACTTCAAACCTCATGTGAATGCATTTCCTCTGCCTTTTTTAATACACAGAGGTAGTGATGCCCATGATCTTCCATCTTACCATCGATAAATATAAAGCGCTGCCAGTATTAAAGTTCACCCAATATTTTTTTTGAGGTAGCACTTGAGGATAAGACAGGGAGTAATTCTGTTTGTTCAGGAGGACTGCCTAGAGTAATTCTAAAGCAAGGTTGGAGCCATTTTGGAAGAATTGTGTCTCAAAACATCTAAGAAAACAAAGCATCATGTGTTCAACCTTGGTCACTTTAAGATCTGTGGACTTCAAAAGCTGGCTGAGGAATTTTGGGAGTTGAAGTCCTCAGGTCTTAAAGTAGCCAAGGTTGAGAACACTAAACTGAACAACCAAGGAAGGAGAATTGCAGACTAGGATTACTTCTCCAGCCAGTCACAACCTTCTCAGTAGCTCACTAGGAGTCTAGCAAGTCTCTTGTCAAGGCGTGCAATATGGGGCCATATTGATAGAGACACTGCTGAAAAGCAGTTTCACAGAGAAGAAGAAATTATTTGAAATTATTCTTATTTGAAGAAATAAATAAAGCCAACAACAAAAGTTTATATAAATGGGCCTTTGTTAATCTTATGTCTGCTGCACAGGGATGCTTGTAGAGTGGGCAACACCGCAATGTCTCTGAGGCTCATTCATACCGCTCTTTATTTTAGGGGGATTTAGAGTTGTGGACTATAGTGCATATCTTATGTCAGCATAATTGTGGTCTGGCAGCTGCTGGCAGTGCAGTAAGGCCTGAATGGAATGTAAAGAATGCAATCCCAGCACATTTGGACTTTTCTAGTTACCCCACCGATGTAACTAGGGATGAGGAGATCGCCACACAAATGAGAAGCAACCTCATTCTGAAACCAGTGGGAGGAAGAGAGCAAGTTAAATAAAGTACTGGTATTCTCCCTTCTTCTTTGCAAAGAGGAGAATCTCTGTAAAACCTATTTTTGAGAAAATCCTCTACTAAATCCTATGCTTTTTCCCCAGCCCCCTTTAAATGATGTCACTCCCGTATTTTCAGTTCAATGAGCAGCAGATATGGGGAATGCAAACTGGCTCAGTTTACAAGATTCGTTTTCTGAGATCATATCTCAGTATTGCTGTTGAAAATTAACTGATGATTTTGGCAGCGTGTTGCTTGACAGAGCACTGGATCAAAACATCAGTACTATCTGCATTTCAATGTATTATGTCACCCTCTATGGAATAGGCTGTACAATGTGCTCACATCCTTTCCAACAGTCCTCCTGGGAAATAACTTAATCTATAACGTTACACATCTGGTGTGTGACTACATGAAGTTCACTGATCTAAACTTGGATGCTGGCTTTGGTTCCCATGCTAGTGCATTAATTATCTGTGTCATTTGAAGACATTATGGATAAGACACATTGGAAGGCAACAATCTCAACAATCTCATCATTCTACAATTATTAGCTAATGAGAAATTCAAAACACATAACTGACTGAGCCACTGATCGTCCCTGGTACGTAGACCTATATAAGCTACAAATTGGAATCCCAATACCTGAACCTATAAAGAAGAGGAAAATGGCTGCCAAGCAATCTTGTCTCTCTTGGATCACTGGTATATTTTAGGCCCAAACTTGCTGGCTGCTTTAGGCACCGTTTCTGGGCTCCAAAGCTCTGGACTGCCACTGGGTGACAGCAAAGTGTTACTGAAAACATGCTGCCATGTAGTGGCTGACTGGATGTTTTGCAGCCCACATACAAATGTATCTCCCTTTTCACCCACTGCATCACTGGCAGAGTAAATAGGAAGAGAAGCCAACCACACTATCCAACAGAAGCTGCATTTTCATCATGTTGCTTAGTTCAGGTAGTGTTCACTGCCAGCACCATCACAAGTTTGCAATATTTGTTTGATTTGGTAGCAAATATATGCCTGGCAGCAGGGAAGTATTGGAAGACAGCTTAGTATAGACAGCGTTCCCTCCCTAAACAAGCCATTATCCACAGGTGCTGTAAAGAACCTTGTCTGGTTGCCAGCTCTGAAGTCATACTTAGTTTCCCATCTGGTGAACTTCAGTTCATGGAACTAAAATGGAAGCATAATTTGGTTACTGAAAGCGATACACACATGAGCTAGCCCTGATTTGAAATTCAAGACAGCTCTCTTCTGGTTTGCCGGAATTTGCTGCTGTTTGGTGACCAATGATAATTTCTATGATGATTGATGTGAATGGATATGGAGACAATTGATTACATACATCAAAAATATCTAAGAAAAGAATGTCTGAAATATTGGCTGAGTTCAGTGGGAGAGTGTGTATCAGTGGTGGGATTCAAAAATATTTACTACCGGTTCTGTGGGCGTGGCTTGGTGGGCATGGCATGGCTTGATGGGTGTGGCAGGGGAAGGATGTAAAATCCCCATTCACTCCCGATCAGCTGGGACTCGGGAGGCAGAGAATAGATGGGGGCAAGGCCAGTCAGAGGTGGTATTTACCAGTTCTTCGAACTACTCAAAATTTCCGCTACTGGTTCTCCAGAACTGGTCAGAACTAACTGAATACCACCTCTGGTGTGTATGTTGAATAACAGAAGGACATTTTCCAGGCTTTGAGTAAATATATACTAGTCTACCAGTGGATCTTTTAAGGAAAATTGACACAATAAAGTAAAAAAACCCATGTAAGTGGTAAAAATGTATTTGTGTACAGCAAAGAAAACAAATCAATATATGAAAGCTGGGTAAGGTTGATTTTTCTTTCTACATTTCTCCACCTCTGCCCAAATTTTACCATTAGAATTTTAAAGAGGAATTTCTTTCTCAGGGCTTCTTAAAAACTGAGTTCAGGTAACCCTTGACTTATGACCACAGTTGAGCCCAAATTTTTATATTGTTAAGCAAGGCAGTTGTTAAGTAAGTTTTGCCCCATTTTACGACTCATTTTGCCACAGTTGGTAAGTTAATCACATGCCGTCATTAAGTGAATCAGGCTCCCTCTGTTGACTTTGCTTGTTGGAAGCCAACTGGGAAAGTTATAAATGGTGATCACGGGATCACAGGACAGTCATAAATGCATCCCAATGGCCAAATGCCCAAATTTTGATCATGTGACCACGGGAATGCCGCAACAGTAGTAAATTTGAAAACTGGTCATAATTCACTTTTGTCAGCACCATTGTAACTTTCAAGGATATTGTGAGGAAAAATTAAAATAGGCTTATTAAGTAGCCTTTTTAATCCTAAGGGAAATTATCTTTATCTATCTACTTATCATCTCCATATCTCTCTATCTCTCTTTATCATCTGTCTGTTTGTCTGTCTATCTATCCTTTTTTATCATCATTTATATGCCACTTACTCAAAATCCAGTGGAGTAAATCTATTAATTAAAAACAGGCAACAGAAGAACAAAAGTGAATTTCAGAAACAGTAATAAGACTATCTGTAAAAAAATTAAAGAGCATATGCAGCTTCAGGAATAAGAATTCTACCTTATATTGTCTTTAAAAAAGACACTCTTCTAGAGTCCAAATAATAAGTAAAATGAGTGGGCATTGTTTGAATTGATCTGTAGCTTTATTCTTCTAGAATCTAGAATATAATTGAATGCATTGCATCAAATCTGAAGGAGACAGTGACAGACAGAGGGGCATGGAGAGTGCTGATCCATGGAGTGGCCAAGGGTCAGTCATGACTGAATGGCTGACGACAGCAATGCATTGCAGCATTGCTTTGGGCCCAAACCAAGAGTTAACAACCCTGATCAAAAGCAGATTAAGTTTTTTTTCCCTAGGTGTGCTTCAGAGCATTTACAAAACATTAATGATCTTTGCAATTGCCTTAACAGCTTTGCAATAAAACTGGTTCCCAAAATACTCTGGCATTCTTCCCTTTCCTTCAGTGCATCTGAGTGGCGTGATTTATGCCTGACCTACTATCTTATTCTTTCCGGCTGGACTCTGAAGTTAAAGTTTGCCATGAGGACTTTGAACATCCATTAGTCATTAGCAGATAGCAGGGAAGAAACTTAATTTCCCTTCAAACATGATTCAAGATCAACCCCGCTCTAGTTGTCCAAAAGGGGAGTGCTCTGTCTGACAAAACAGAAACAAAAGCAAACTTTTTGTAATTTGGTGTGTTGAAATTTTGTGTGTGGGAGGGTGTTGGATAAGATATACTCATTAAATAAAATAGCTTAGCTACCAAGGATCATTCAAAGTTATGATATAGAAAAATGGACTTGCAATCAATGCTCTCATTTTATAAATGTCCATGATTGTTATTTGGGCCTTTTGCAATTGGCAAACATTTGCATTCATTGCTGCATCCCATAGCCACGTAATCATCACATCAATTGTACTTTGCAATTGGTTTATGACAGAGGTAATAGAAAAGGTGGAAATAAAATTGTAAGTTGAAGTCATATGTTTTGCTTAATGATCACTGCAATTCGCTTAATAACTGAAGAGCCAGTAAACTCATAAACCAATCATGGTCACATTCCCCCCTGCCCCCCTTAAGTGACTGTAGAACTGAATGATAGAGTTGTTGATTTCTATTACGGTTGTTAAGCAAGGACTACTTTACATCTAACTTTACATCGTCCAGTCTCCAACCTCCCCTTCTTGGCGAAGGTTGTTGAGAATGTGGTGGCGCAGCAGTTCCCACGACACCTAGACGAATCCGACTATCTAGACCCACGCCAGTCCGGCTTCCGACCCGGGCACAGCACTGAGACAGCCTTGGTCGCGTTGGTTGATGATCTCTGGAGGGCCAGAGATAGGGGTTGCTCCTCTATCCTGGTCCTATTAGACCTCTCGGCGGCTTTTGATACCATCGACCATGGTATCCTATTGCGCCGGTTGGAGGGGATGGGAGTCGGAGGCACCGTTTTGCGGTGGTTCGGCTCCTACCTCTCCGACCGGAAGCAATGTGTGTTGACAGGGGGGCAGAGGTCGTCCCTGAGGCCACTCACTTGTGGGGTGCCGCAGGGGTCGGTCCTCTCGCCTCTCCTGTTCAACGCATATGTGAAGCCGCTGGGTGAGATCATCCGTGGTTTTGGGGTTGAGTACCATCTCTACACTGATGATACTCAGCTGTATATTTCAACCCCAAACCACCCCAACGAGGCTGTCGAAGTGATGTCCCGGTGTTTGGAAGCCGTCGGGGTCTGGATGGGGGACAACAGACTCAAACTCAACCCCTCCAAGACCGAGTGGCTGTGGTTACCGGCACCTCGGTTCAGCCAGCTGACCCCATCGCTGGCCATAGGGGGCGAACAACTGTCCCCTGTGGAGCGGGCGCGCAATTTGGGCGTCCTCCTTGATGCCCGGCTGTCAATGGAGGACCATGTGGCAGCCGTGGCAAGGGGGGCGTTCCACCAGGTTCGCCTGGTGCGCCAATTGCGCCCCCTACTGGACCGGAGTGCCCTGCGCACGGTCACTCATGCGCTGGTGACGTCTCGCCTGGACTACTGCAATGCCCTCTACATGGGGCTTCCCTTGGGACGCATCCGGAGACTGCAGCTAGTTCAGAACGCAGCCGCGCGGGTTATTATGGGAAGTACACGTTACTCCCACGTAACACCTCTCCTGCGCGAGCTGCACTGGCTACCTGTGGCCTTTCGGGTGCGTTTCAAGGTATTGATCACCATCTTTAAAGCGCTCCATGGCAGAGGACCTAGTTATCTGCAGGATCGCATCCTTCCACATACGTCCCTGCGACCTATCCGCTCACACAGGGAGGGGCTCCTCCTGGTGCCGTCTGCTAGGCAATGCCAGCGGGCGACACCTAGGAGTAGATCCTTCTCTGTGATGGGCCCAACCCTCTGGAATGACCTCCCCCCAGACATTCGAACCACCACCGACCTCCGTTCCTTCCGGCAAAAGTTAAAGACTCACCTGTTTCAATCAGCTGGCCTGGCACTTTCTTAGTTTTACCTCCCAGGGATTTATTTTATTTTAGGGTTTGGGGTTTTAATTGTGATGTTTTTAGGATTAGAATTATTTATTTCTTAGTACAGCCTATCTCCCCTCCAAATGTATCTTAAATGTAGCTTAAATGTATTTAATTTTATGACTGGTTTTATTGTATTGACTGTACACCGCCCCGAGTCCCTTTTTGGGAGAGGGGCGGTCTAAAAATCTAAGAAATAAATAAAATAAATAAATAAATAAAATATTGTTTCTCAGCCTCGGCAACTTTGACCCCCTGAAAAATATACTTGTTCATTCTAGCCACCAGGAGCCCCTCTACAAGGAGATTTCCATTTTGCAGGCTAAAATGACCGTACGGTTAGAGCCAAAGTCTGTTTTCTCCTAGCTGTTCACTTCAGTCCAGCTGTTTGTCTCGTGATTTCTCAAGCCGTGTTGGAATGCAACAAACTATACAGCACCAAGAGCCAGCAATAACTGCCTTGTATGTTTGATCAGACTTCAAATGTTTGGCCGTGATTGCTCAGCAGAAACAAGTCATACATTGATTCTCATGGTTTTATGACAGGCAAATATTATTTCTGCCTACACAGACATTTTAGAGCCCAGCAATTAACCAGCTGTTAAGTTAGACTTAACACCCACAAAAGCATATGGGCTACTTCACCTTATCAGCATAAAATCTGGATAAGAATCCAGCCATTGTTAGACATCATAGGCTATTTCTCACTCAGTTAACAGAGGCCATTTTTATTACTGGTATGGTAATTCCTCCCTGCCACCATCTAAAACTCTCTACTTTGTATTTCAGACATTCTGGGGAAAGATAGGGTAGAGCCAGAGGTGGTATTCAGCAAGTTCTGACCAATTCTGGAGAACCGGTAGCAGAAATTTTGAATAGTTCGGACAACCAGTAAATACCACCTCTGACCGGCCCTGCACCAACTATTCTCTGCCTCTTGAGTCCCAGCTGATAGGGAGGGAATGGGAATTTTGCAGTAACCTTTCCCTGGAATGGGAAGGGAATGGAGATTTTACAGTATCCTTCCCCTGTCACGCCCACAAAGGCACCCCACGTCCACCAGGCCACGCCCACAGAACTGGTAGTAAAAAAAAATGAATCTCACCACTGGGTAGAGGGAAAGGAGATGCCGATAAAGCAAGTTTTTTGACTACTTGAGAAAATTAGAATTCAATACACCATAGCTTTTTATCACATATCTTGGGCTGGTTTCCCCAAGGCCTTTTCAGTCTCTCAATATTGGCGTGTCCTGTATGGAGAGTCTATGAATTGAAAATCCAGATCACTTTGTGTTGAACGCACCCTTTCCTTACCTCTTCTTGGCTTTCATTGTCAGTGCTGAGGGGTTCAGGGACTGAAAATGTGCTATGAACTAAAAACTTCACTTACATTTCATTATAAATAATATTCCCATTTCCTTCCCCTTTCCTCACAACAACCACAAACCTGTCCGATGTGTTGAGCTCAGAGACAGTGCAATCTGGGTGACTTTGGACCACTGTCTATCAGTGAAACCCAAATACTGTAAGAGAGTATTTTGTTAATAACTAGTCTCTTAATTATTGTGTGTGTGTGTGAGAGAAATGCTTTTGGCAAGGTTTGATGTTTGAGGGATTATGCTTGGTGGAAATTTCTGTAGAAGGCTACCCAGCGATAAACTCTCTTTAATATATCTGCTATGAACAGATTAAGAAAATAACATTATGTTCTCTCCTTTTTGGGGAGCAGCTGAAATCCTTGTGAATATCCCCTAATTACTGAAGAATGAGTGCCTTGTGGTGGGGCATCTTACTTTGTTGACAACACAACCTATTTGTTTCTGCCAAAAATTCTGGGGGATTTTTTTCTCTTCAAAATTATGAAAAACATCTTTAATTCTATTTAGACCAGTGGTTTCCAATGTGGGGCCCATGCCCCACAGGGGGGCAATTTGATTTTTAATGGGGGCAATTTGAACCTTGTTTAAACCAAGTTAATGGCCTTTTAGACTTCCTCCATGTGAGTAGAGTTCACTTTTTGAGTAAAGTAAGAATTATATCTCACAAAGGGGGCATCAGGATTTTAAAGATGCTTAGGTGGGGCATGGCCAAAAAAAAGATTGGGAACCACTGATTTAAACTGAATATTATTAGTAGGGACTCTGGGAATTAGCTCTTGGCTCCTGGAATTTGGTAGCTTCTTCTCCCTCTTTACATTACTAGGCATTTAGCTAGCTCTGCAGTCATTAATCTATGGCTAAGGAAGTAGATGCTATAAAAAAGGATGGGTTCCAAGCTAGTTGAATAAAAACATTTTCAGTACCCTCCCCCCTTTTGCAGCCCACTGTGTTCCCAAAACACTGTGATCCTCCCGAGTGATGTGAGATAAAATGTGAAGGGCTGCTGAAATAGAAAAATTCCTGGATCCTTTATTAGCCTACCACATCTAAATTGCATTGTCATTAGTTTGGATCATTGTTAGATGGTAACATGGAAATAGAGGGGGGAAAACCTGAATCTCTTTGCTGTTTTCTAGTGGTAATCTGGCGATTATATTTCAACCAAGATTTAGTAGTCCTAACCTTTTCCCTCCCACCACCCCACCCTATCACAAAGAGGCTTTTCAGCAGGGACCATATGTTACAGGGATGAGATGGACAGGAGGCTTCCCATATGTGACCTTCTTTAAGTTAGATTAGGAATCAAGTGTTTGCCTATATTTGTGTTCTTTATTAATGAATTAAAAGTACATAAATCTGCTCTTCTGGCATCTGACAGTATACATAATATGTATGAACAGTGAATGTTTAGTATCAGAATCTACCGCCCTGCTCTCTGCCCCCAAGAGTTATGTAGGTCGGTATGAAAATGGAGTTCTGATCTTGGGGATGCACTTTACAAGGAATAATAATACTTGTATGAGGGACATGGAGGTATTGGGCGGCGCCCAGGAGTAGAGCCTTCTCTGTGATGGGCCCAACACTCTGGAATGACCTCCCCCCCAATATCAGAACCACTACCGACCTCCGCTCCTTCCGACAGAAACTCAAGACCCACCTGTTCCAATTAGCTGGCCTAGCCGATTTATAGTCCCATTTTTAACCTCCTGGCAAACATTCTATTCTGGGGTAGTTTTTTAGGGGTAGTTTTAATGTATATTAAATTTTAATTTTAATTATTACTGTACAGTTTATATGTTACCTCCTCCATCTATATTTATCTATATTTATGTATTTATATTGTTGTTTTAATATGACTGTACACCGCCCCGAGTCCCTTCTGGGAGAAGGCGCGGTATATAAATTAAATAAAAGTAAAGTAAAGTAAATTGGGGAGGATCCTATGATTTCTGAATAGCTGAGAAAAAGTAAGTTTGCTTTGTGGGAACCTGGAATGAATTATTCTTCCTCTGTATCCTTTGGGCATATCTGTAATTATAAATTAAAAGAGACTAAATTCAGGACATTCCTACCATCTATAGATACTATGTGATATAACTGAATTCATTTTGATTAATTTGATGGGGGCTTAGAATCATAGGGCTAGAATGAACCTTGGTGTCCTGACCGAGGCTTCTGGATGAGGACTCGGCAGCACAAAGCCGAGTCCTCATCCCGATAAACTCCTTTTATTTAATTTACAGTGAATTCCTCTTCAGCAAAGTCCCAGCCCACAGTCTTTCAAGGTAGTTCACAATTACTGACTTTTATCAGGCTTGGAGAGTGGCCAGGTTGATATCTTTAAGATCTTGCAATACTTGGCAAGAATGCAGGAATGAACTAATTGTCTCCTGCAAATACCTCTCCCCTTTCTCTCCTCTTTTATTCCCTATGGGAGGGACCATTAACCGTTCACGTGTGGCCTTACTCCAAAGTCAGCCCTTATTCCTTAGTCTGGCAACTCTCTGCATGCACAAACTGGGCACAGGCTCCAGCTGTTCGTCTGCCTCACTGATGTCTGACTATGAATGAAGCTGAATAACTGTCAGAAAGCACTGGCTCCATCTCTACCTCTGACCCAGAGCACTCTTCACAGCCTTCCCCAGACTCCAGGACTGGCCCATGTTCCTCTCCAACCTCCTCACTGTCCGAATCAGTTGCCAGTTCTGCTGGCCGCTGGTGGGCCACAACACTTGGAGGTCTTCTAGTCCAACCCCCTGCCCAAGGCAGAAGACCTTACACTAGTCCAGACAAAAGATTGTCCACTCTTTTCTGAAAAATTCCAGCAATGGAGCACCCACAAGTCCAGAAGTTTCCCTTGATTAATTGTTCTCACTGTCAGGAAATTCCTTCTTACTTCTAGTCTGATCTCCTTTTGATGAGCTTTCACTTATTGCTTCTTGTCCTGGCCTCAGGTGCTATAGAGAATAAATCGACGCCTTCTTCCCTGTGTCAGCCCTTCAAGTACTGGAAGACTGCTGTCATACCTTCAAAGCTTCTCTTTGTTAGGTAAAACATAGCTAGTTCCTTTAGCCGTTCATTGTAAGGTTTAGGCTCCAGATCCTTTATCATCTCTGTTGCTCTTCTCTGCACTCTTTCTAGGATCCTCAGCATCTTTTTGGTATCCTATGTTACGATTGTATGCTACTTTCCCAGTATCATCCTACTGCAATAGCAGGGATTTGTGTAAACAGGAGAGACAGTGAAAAGTGTCCAGGATGCCATCAGGTTGACTGATCAAGATAAAAGAGAGAAGAGGAGAGACCATACATGCCTCTTGAAGCCCCTTGGGTAAGATAAAAATGTAATAAGTAAATAATGTTTCTGCAGCTTGTTCATGAAATGTGATCAGTACCCCACTATGAAAAGATACTTTTTACCCATTTATCTATCTTTTTATCTTTGAATGTCAAAGTTTATAGTATGCTATTCATCTCCATATTTTTTTTTTACTATCGCTGATTACCTGCTAACACTTTGCTTTTGTTTTAAAACTGAAGTAGTTTTCTGGTGCCTAGAATATTCCAGTTTGTTGGACATTAATCTTCCAATCTAGTTAAGGGGAAGAAGAAATGGAGATAGTTCCCAAAACCTAAGCAGGATAACAGAATTTTTCTTTCAGTGGAATATGGAGACTAATATTGCTGAACAACAAATCCCTTAGAATGACTGTGAGTGAGAGTAAAAAAAAACACATCCTGTCCCTAGAACAAGCTATTACTCGGACTGCTAATTACTAGACATCCCATATCACGTTGTATGCTTGTGCTTTGGCTCCTTTCCACTTCATCTAGTTACATATTTGTCAACTACATTGAAGAGGAATCTACTATCAGAAATCCATGGGAGGCATTTGTGGTTCCTCATTAAACATCTCCTTTAACTTATGAGAAAATCTAAATGAGACGAGTTTTCCATCTGTTGCTAATAGGAAAGTTTTATATTTTTCTTTTAAAAATCCCTTGAACTACCTAAGGGTTTCATTTGATGAATATGTATAAAATGCATTTTGCAGAAAATGGCAAATATATTCTAAACCTGTATTTGTATAGAATTTACATAATGCTCCATTTTAAGTCTCCAAGCAACATTTAAAAGCCTTGCTGATTTTTATTGTTGAAAATACTATTGTAGTATATTCCAGTGATGATGATGATGATGACATGTCAGTGTAACTGTCTGGAGTTTTACAGCACAGGAAAGTGGCATCTGTCTTAAGAAACCTGCAATCTAAAGTATAGCATTAGCAGGAAGGAGAAGAGTGAAAAATGGGACTGAAATAATTGCTTTGGTTTGTTATGTTTCACATTTCCCACTGTACCTTTCCTGCATAGACAAAAAAAGTATCTTTCTTCTTATGGACCTGGATTAATAGATGACACTTAATGGTGTCTTTATTTGCCAGTTCTCCAATAAGAGCATTTTTGTGTGCGTGTCTGCATGCATTACGAGACTTCTATAAAGTTCACGGGCTGTTATTACTCATTACTTTCCCTCCCTAAATTCTGCATTATTTAATGGAATCTTATTGAGTTCAAACCTTTTATGGTTATGTTGAGAGTTGACTATATTACCAAGGAACAGGGAAGATCATATATACTCATGGTTTTTCAGTCCACCAGTTCCTTTCATTCTTCATGGACAAAATGTCATTGTCTGAGCTTTCTTAATGAGTTTTTCCAGATATCATTATTATGCAGTGTTTGTTCTGACTCATTATACATTTTTGCAGGGTCCAGAAGTAGCATCTTCCATCTGGAACCTTTCCATTTTCCCCCACCATTTTTTTCATCTTGTTTGTGACCACAGATCAGCCAAGGATGACAAAAATGGAACACATTCAACTTACGTATTATAAACTTTGGCACTAAACATGCATTGATTTCAACAGGAACACAGAAATGCAGTGAATAAATGGAGTGATTATATTGCAAAAGGTAAAATCATCTGTAAAGTCAAGCCTGACTACATAGATATGCCCAGGGCATTTTAGTCTTTTTCACTTTTCCTGGTTATGTCTCTATCCAAGTACCAAGTTGGTCCTTTCCTCTTCCTTTTCAATCAAAATTATCTAGCCCCTTCCATAAACTGTAACTTTAACTTGACTGTAGCATAAGAAAAGACATGCCACTGATGTGCAATTACGGCTCTGTTTACAAAATGTCTTCCTGCTTGCTCTTTAATCCCAATCCTTCTCTGAAAACCCAGAGCTCCTCTCTTGGCCCTCTGCTGTGGTACTTACTAAAGAACCATTTCCAGTTTCAATTATGTACATACATTTGCATTCTTAATTTTGAAGAAAAATGGCAAGTGCTAGTGGACCACAAATGTATACCCTTTCCCCATTCCGTATTAGCATATAGATGGCAATTCCATTACACCAAGCACAGGAGGTGTAATGGTATGTGGGAATGACCTTGGGAGAAAGAAGGAAGAGCCACATCCTAGACAATCGCCTGATAGACAAAATCTGAGTCCAAAGGAGGAGGGATGGCAAAAGCATCTCAGAAGGGACTGTAGGAAGTTAAAACCCACCCCTCTCCTATAAAAATGAAATATCCTGGGGAATATTGAAAAGGCAGAACATTATGTTTCCCTGGATAAGAAATGGAGAAACATGTTTTAGGCAGGAAACAGACTCACTCTTAATAGCCCCCACCTTTGTCATTAAAAGGCCTGAGCCAGTGTATTCTACATAACAAAGCTCTTCCCCTTCAGCTCCAGGGTGATGGGATTAAGGCATGATAGTATTAGCTCTTTACCCATCTCACCACAGGGCACCTGGGAAGAAGCAATGCTCAACCAAACCTGGACTCAAAACACAGCCTACAGAATTGCAAGCTCAGGTTCAAAGCCCAGAGAGGGCATAAAACCAGGGACTTTCAGCATCTCTGTCCCTTTTTCTTCTTCACTCAACATCATGAAGCATGTGATCCCCCTTTTCTGCTCAAGAGCTCAAGTCATGTGATCCTATCCACCATTGAACCATCTTTCCAAGCAGCCTCCATGTTTCCAGTGTATTTTTCCCCACTTGGAACCAAACCCAGATGGACATCTCTTCCAACAGGACCTCTCTGGTTTTGGGGAGAATAAAGGTGCAGGGCAGGAGGGGTTCTTTTAGATGTGCAAGTGTCTGTTAAATGTCACCTGACAATAAAGACAGAACTAGTATGCCTGGTTGTGCTTCTTGCCTGGACTTTGCAAGGTTGATAGAGGAAAAGAGGGGCAAAATAACAAAGGGAAGGAAAGTAAGAAGCAATACTTATAATACTTCAAGACAGGGAGGACCACCTAATAATCCAAGCAAAGAAACTCACCGAGTTTCATTAGCCATGTAAGACATGTGCAAAACTCACCATAATTTAAACTGGAGTTTTGCTTATGTTTTCCCTATAGTGATAGCAACTCCTTCTGAATTTATCTCCCAGGATCATGCTGCATTTGCCCCATATTCAACTATAGAACAGTTGTAGCTATTTATACTCCACTTGCTGCCAGGGTAGAGCTGATTCTGTGTGTTGATTTGTAGGCAAAAGCTACTTAACTCCTTTGGATTGATTCATCCAGATTTACTTCTTGAGATTTACATCTCAATCCAGGGTCAAGTAAGCCAACTGCTTCAGCATTTGTTCATTTACCGTATGGCTTTGTTTCTTTATTTAGACAACTTATATAATTGCCTTCTTTACATATGACTCAAGGCGATCCAAAATTAAAACAACAATAATGTTATAAAAGGGAAACAATTATAACATATAGTAAGAATAATCATGTGTTCATTTGTTCCATGAAAGGCATCTTGTAGACTAAGTCAACATTACCTTTCTGCAACAGAGGGTTGTGTGCCAAACCAACTTTTGTCAAGGTTGTTTAATGTCATTATTGCCAAATAAGAACAAAAATACACCGTCCCCCGATCTGATAGGGTTATTGCTATTTATCTCTAGCTGTTTTGAAATGACTTCTTACTGGGAAGTAAGAAGCACAAAATCAGGTTACCTTAAATGTTGTGTCTGTTATCTGAGCTCTCCCCTTTTTTTGGGGGGGGGAGGAATTTCTGTAAGGTACTTGGCATAGATGAAGGGTGACAAGAAGGACATAATGGTGCTGATGGTATAGTTCTGAAGCCCGACTTCTAGATTATGTGGCTCTTATCTGTGCTAGATGGCTTCTCTTCTAAGGGATACTGGGTCTTTGTAGACCAACTAATGAGGCAAAGCAAATCTGTATTGACTGGGAGAAATTTTTTGGGTGGATGCATCCTGAGCTATAAAAGTTATCAGGAGAAGGGTAGTTAATAATGCCTTTCCATTTACTATATGTTCTCTGTCCTTAATGCTCTTCCTTGCCTTGCTGAAGATCAAAATTAGACATTGCATCCTACCGGTAGATCCTTAAACAAATTCTATTTAGCTGTCTAGGAATGGACTTCTCTATTTCCCCATAACAAAATAGTAGCCAAACGATTATTCTTCGCTGTACTTTAGCATTGCTACGTGTTGTTACAATTGATTTATTTGTTTTGTACTGTCCCAGTTGATGCAGTTGTCAGATGGAATGATATTCAAGAGTCAAACAGGGTTATCTTGTCACTGTTTGACTAGGAACATATCCCTAAAGGACTTTGGATCTGAGATCTGTCATCTGGCTATCTTCTTGTTAGGAGCATGACCCTATGCTATCTGGTGGCAGCGGTAGGATGACTTAGATTGTCCACATTACTATTCCATTTAGTCCTAGAAAAAGTTGGACTTTTCTGAGCAGTGAGTTACAGAATTATTAGTTCCTGTTTGGTACTTCTAATTAAGTAAAGTTGTAATGCATAACGTTATGGCTATTTAAATCCAGTTCCATGTGGCTCCTGGCTTCCCTTTGCTTTCTTCCATGGATGTAAGGAAGTAATATTTGCTAGGTAGATGGTCCTCTTTTCAACTGATGGGGGAAAAAACCTAAACTAACGTATAAAAAAGGCAAGGGAAAAAGAAGGATGAATAATTCTGTTCACAAATAGGGGTGTCTCTTGGTACTGTTCCAGAAGGCAAGTCCATTGTTTTTCAAAAAGAACAAAGCTAAGACCAAATACAGCATTTTCTTCCTCAATATCAACATATAGGGTCAGTGTAGTCCAGTTGAGTGATCTGTTCTGTTGAGCATTGTGTCACCATAGCTACTATGGTATGGGCTTCGTAGTCCATTTCAGAGCTGTGGCCGCCAGTTTGACCCAGATCAAGCAAGCCGGTAGTAGCGGTGGCGGGAGGCTCCTCCCACCCACCCAGACACATGCGCAGAAGCGTTGCACCCGAACCAGTAGTAAAAAAATTAACAACCCACCTCTGGTCCATTTGTCTAAAAACTAGCTGATGAGCAAACTGATTAAGAGGCTGGTTTTGCTTCCAGGTCCCACTTTTGGCTTTCTAAGCATTCAGCTGGCCAGAGGGAAATAAAAATGCAGATCCTGAATGGGCCTTTACTTTGATTCACTCTTTATGTATTTAAAAGATGAGGGAGCCCCTTGCAGAGGAGTTCACTGCCCAACTTGCTGTTGAAAAACATCCTACAACGTGACTTAAGAAAGGATTCAAACTGCAAAGATCCAGCTGGTTCTTTCTAAAAAACAAATCCACAGTAATAAAATTTAAAGAAGTGTGCAGCTAAATTGATTCTTCAAAAATAACCTCCCTGTTCTTAGTGAACTCATGATCTCTTTCAATCCCCCCAGCCCCATTTCTTTAGGAACATTATCCATTGCATTCTATCATATCCATTTGGTTTTATTTTGCACATCATTCCCAGTGCTTAATAAATAGATCTTTCCACTTCCACTCTTTTACCGAATGCTTTGAATAACTATTAACTTCTTGGTTAAAAGCAGTTAATTATCAACAAGTAATGTTGCATAAAAACTACTCTTAGTCCCTTTCTCCTAGATGTGGGAGAGACCATAACAGTGACCTTCAGTAACACCTGGTACCTGAAGCTTGCAAAACACCTGACTTCAAATAATATCACATTGGTTTATCTGCTATCCAAGGTCAGAAACAACGTGAACAAGTTATGTTTTGGAGGCTTGATGTTTTTCCAACACCCAGCTCCCTTTCCAACTGAGATATGGCTCAGGATCTTTGAAAAACCTGACTAATAAGCATGTTCCTCCCTTGCCCTGAAAGCTTTGCACACTGAAGCTAATCTGTGGTGTGTTACTGAGAAACACGGTGTAGCAGCACAGCCTGTTCTGCCTTCAGTAGCTAGTGGAAATGTGTTCTGAATAAAGCCGATGCCGATTGTGATTTAACTTTCCTCTGTTTAGCAGAATGAACCCCTCATTATGAATAAACTGTCATAAAATCAAGAGGTTCCGCAATCCCACTGCTCAGGAAAGATTAGTTGTGTTTCAAGCGCAGAGTAACACAGGACTGAAGCACATGGATGACTCCAAAGCTCTCCTGTAGAGTCACAGGAGAAAAAGACTGGAAGAGAAGCATTCGTCATTTTGTCCTCCTTTGTCATCTCAGTCTGGGAAAATATAAACATCATTTCAAAAGAATACCTCCTCTTCTCTAAATTTCAATGGTATTAAAGGAGGATAAGCCCAAAAGGCCTCAGGCTGTAATGGCGAACCTATGGCACACATGCCAGAAGGGGCAGCAGAGCCTCTCTGCTGGCACGCACACCGTCATCTCACCCCAGGTCAGATCTCCGTAACGTTTCTTTCGTGAGCTTCAATTTCCCTGCAAACGATGAAATAGAACAGTGGTGGGTTTCAATTTTTTTTAGAACCTCTTCTGTAGGTGTGGTCTGCTTTGTGGGAGTGGTTTGCTGGCCATGTGACCAGGTGGGAGTGGCTTGCCAGCCATGTGATCGGGTGGGAGTGGCTTGCCAGCCATGTGACTGGGTGGGCGTGGCCAACTTGTAAAATGTGGTGAAACTCACTTAACAACGCTCTTGCTTAGTAACCAAAATGTTGGCTCAGAAACTCTGGCATTTGAAGCACGCAAGTCTTAAAGCTGTCAAGTTGCAAGACCCTTGTACCCGTAACCCTTTAGAAAAAAAAACCCCAGGGGTGTTCAAACTTGACAGCTTTAAGACTTGTGGACTTCAATTCCCAGAATTCCTCCTCCAGTCATGTTGGCTCAGGAACTCTGGCATTGAAATGTGCAAGCCTTAAAGCTGTCAAGTTACAAGACCCTTGCACCCCTAACCCTTTAGAAAAAAACCCCAGGGGTGTTCAAACTTGACAGCTTTAAGACTTATGGACTTCAATTCCCAGAATTCCTCCTCCAGTCATATTGGCTCAGGAACTCTGGCATTGAAATGTGCAAGTCTTAAAGCTGTCAAGTTACAAGACCCTTGCACCCCTAACCCTTTAGAAAAACAGGGGTGTTCAAACTTGACAGCTTTAAGACTTTAAGGTTTAGATAGGACTCTTAGAGGCGAGCGGGGCGATTGGTGAGCCAGCCAATCAGTGAGTGGTGGGTGGGGCAAGTGTGGGGCAGATGGGCAGGGGAGGGAGCTGGAACTAGTTCTAAACGGCACGGTAGATTTGTGGAACCTCTTCTATAGAAGAGTTTAGAACTGGCAGGAACCCACCCCTGAAATAGAAGCTCACGAAAGAAAAAGATCTTACCTCTTGCCGTGCTGCTGGTGTTGGGATTCCCCGGCTGGTCTTCGGGTCTCTGCTGCGCATGCGCACCTGTCCATGCATGTGCATGCATGTTTGTGTACATTCACACGCATGCGCACCTTTCAGTTTGAGCATGCGTGCACACACAGTTTGCACACTCAGAGTCTAAAAGGTTCGCCATCCCTGCCCTAAGGATATCACTAAGGTATACAATCCAAACACACAACAGTGAAGGAAAAGAAACTGAAAAATTAGCAGGGCTCACTTACATATAATCCAACCATGGATATCTATATGGATGAATGATGCTAGCATGGTTATAGATAGAACGAACAGGAGATACAGTCCCATCACATACACGTTCTGAACTATAGGCTTGAGCTGCATCTTGGTTAAAAACAATAGCCTTCATACTAATTTCATTAGAAAGATTATCAACCAATTACTGCTTTCTCATTAGTAATGCTAACACCATTTTCATACTGAATAAGAAGCACAATCCAGAATAAAAACCATTGTTGCCTAAGGGCAAAAATAGATATGCTGGGTAGACGTCTGTTGTTATAGATGTATAACAAAAAACTTGCATGTATATCGGAAGGATTATGCTGTCTGAATATGTAACATGAGTGAAAGTATCTTTTCTTTTAAATAAAGAAAAGAAAAGAAATAAGCCCATTGATTCCAATAGGAGTTACTATCAGGTAAATATGCATTGGGATTGAAACTCAAACTAAATTAAGTATTGCTGAATCTTGGCATACTCCCAGCCCAGAAGATGCTTCTTGGGAAAATCTGGCCACTGTCAAATGTTGAGTTAATACTTTCAGGATCTGTGTTATAATAAACAATCCTTCTAACTGCTAGAAACCAAGTGTAACTTCACGCAGTCCTGAATCCAAACATGTCTCCATTCAGCATTCTTTTACAAACCCCAGCAAGGAAAGTAGGTCATTGATGCCAGAAGATTTGGGGGGAGGGGAATATGCGTATGGAATTCTAGATTAAGTTGGTTAGATAGAGGTGATTTGACACGAACCTGCACCTTTATGGATATAATTTATTGCTGAAAGGAAAAGCTATCCAACTTATGTATCACCCATACTTTGCTAACTTCAGTAAAGCTATAACTGAAAACTGGACTGGAATTTATTACATAGATAACCAGTTAGTGCAATTTGCTATCACCCTTTGGTAACATAAGAGCTAGCTAAGTCTTAAATGAATCAGTCCCTGAAACGGGTTCAAAGGCTATTAAGTGTTGCCTTGCAGAGGGATGGGCGGTGAGCAAATTTAATAAATAAGTAAAGGCAACATTAAATTTTTTCAAACTTCCTCTATGAACTAATTATCATAATTTCAGTCAACATCTGAAGGATCCTGGCAACTCAACAATAGGCATTTGCATATATAAACATATTGAGCCATATGTTTATGTAACTCAGCTCTGGAAGCATGAAGAACTCTTGTTTCTGAACAGACCAGCTATTGTGTCCTCCAGGAAAAAGCTTTTCCCTTAGGAAAACAGAAAGTGTGGTCCAAACCCTTTCTTGATTTGAAAATCCAGTGTTCAGCAGCAGTAGCAACATGAAAGTATGGGGACCAACAAAGTCTAGTCCAAGGAATTATATATTGCTTTGTTTGCATAAGCTCTCCAACCAGCTAATCTTCCTAACTGCCTTTTCTTTTTTCTTTTGCTGCTGTTGCTGCAGAAAAGCAAAACTAAATGCAGTGGCCTGATTTTGCTAGTTGGCAGATTCCAGTTGGGATCAGCTGGCTTGTTACACAGCCAATTTCTAAAAGCCCTTTGAAGATGAGAAGAATTTTGGAAATAATAAAGTCCTTGGCTATCCAAGTAAAAAACATTTATTTTTCACATGAATCCTGCTGGCGCTGAGTAAGTGGATGGAATAAAATTTCTGAGGTAAAAAGTGCTCTTTTCCTGAACGTTTTAATTCACTGGTTGCTGCTGGACACACAGTTAGTTCTATTATCAATAAAACCATAGGACCACTTACAAAGATCTACTACACAAAGATACCCTGTGGCTAATGTCACCCATTGACAATGCCGTAGTGCCACTGGCTTGTTATAAGCAAACTGCAACTCCTGTTTCTCTGAAAATGTAGTTTTCCTCTTTGCTTTGGGAGAAACCCACATTTGCATCCTGGGTTCTGACTTTTTGTTTTTCTAATGCTATTTGCAAACCTGGGGCATTAGTGGACTAGGTTCCTTTTGGCTGCAGTGGTTTGTGTCACCCAAAAGTTGTATGGGAAGGCTCACAGTGGGTGGTGCCTTAAACAGCCTAGAGAGCTAATCATCTTAACAGGCTTAAGATACAGAGGGATCTTGACAAATTTGAACATTGGGCACTATCTAATAAAATGAAATTCAATGGTGAAAAGAGTAAGGTTCTACATTTAGGCAAGAAAAACAAAATGCACAGGTCCAGTAGAGGTGGTACCTTCCTCAATAGTAGTAACTGTGAGAGAGATCTTGGAGTCCTAGTGGACAACCATTTAAATATGAACCAGCAGTGTGCCGCAGCTGCCAAAAAAGCCAACACAGTTCTAGGCTACATAAACAAAGGGATAGAATCAAGATCACAGGAAGTGTTAATACGTCTTTAAAATGCCTTGGTAAGGCCACACTTGGAATACTGCATTCAGTTCTGGTCGCCACGATATAGAAAAAATGTGGAGACTCTAGAAAGTGCAGAGAAGAGCAACAAAATGATTAGGGGACTGGAGACTAAAACATATGAGGAACGGTTGCAGGAACTGGGTATGTCTAGTTTAATGAAAAGAAGGACTAGGGGAGACATGATAGCAGTGTTCCAATATCTCAGGGGTTGCCACAAAGAAGAGGGAGTCAAACTATTCTCCAAGGCACCTGAGGGTAGAACAAGAAACAATGGGTGGAAACTAATCAAGGAGAGAAGCAACTTAGAACTGAGGAGAAATTTCCTGACAGTTAGAACAATTAATCAGTGGAACAGCTTGCCTCCAGAACTTGTGAATGCCCCAACACTGGAAGTCTTTAAGAAGATGTTGGATAGCCATTTGTCTGAAACGGTATAGGGTTTCCTGCCTAGGCAGGGGGTTGGACTAGAAGACCTCCAATGTCCCTTCCAACTCTGCTATTGTATTGTACCTGTAGCATGTCTATATGCCAACTGAACTAAGGTTTAAGAGCGATTTCTCCCATATTTCTACTGCTAAAACTCCTGGTTCTGGGGATGGAGGGGCGAAAAAATAAGGGTGGGAAACTACATTGGGTGAAGCAACTGTGTGAGCCTTTCTGCACAGTAGTCTCAGTCTTGTAACAAGTATCACTATTGGTTCTGGGTTTGTTATTGGAACTGCCACTGGTGATTTGCCTTAAATAGAACCCAAGCAAAACTCTCTCTGTTTGTTTTTCTTGACATGGGACTGAGTGGTGCTTTCCAAGAAACAAGGGGGGAAAAACCTGGATTTACAGTGGTGACATTGACTCTGTTTGGCAAAAACAAATGATGGTTCACTAAGCAAGAAAGGAACAGGCACAAAGTAAATGGGTCATTCCGAGAAGCAGTGTTTTTCTTTGTGGTACACCAGTTTGCAAATAATTAAACCTCAGAGAAACCTTTGGTAAGACCATCTCTTTGAGTTTGGACTTTTCTGCTTCCCTTCAACGTTAATCTTCAATATATTTCTCAATGCTTTTTCCAGATAAATCATATTTGCTTATCAAATGTTTTCTAATCAATACTACTCTACTGCTTTGACTGTGTGTACACACACACACACACACACACTACAGCCAATTTGCCAAAAATGACCATGTTTTGTTCTCAGTAGAATCCCTTCTATCTACAATATTATGCCCGCAATGCATACCTCATTCACTTAATCTCCTTATTAAGGTAGCCTTTAAGACACTGTAAGCCTAAAGGAGATAACGAACTTCAGTAATAAAGCTGCATACATTGCACAACACCAACATCAGAGCTGTCATTTGACAGCAAAAGATGAAGAAATTATTTTCCTACTACAGCGTGCTAACTTTTCCCCATGATGTTTCAAATGTACAACTCTGTATCTATATCTTGTCAACATTTAAGTTGATCAGCAATAGTTCATTGAGGATAAATAATGAAGTCTTGGGATATCTCAAAGTCTTAACAATTGTTTTTGGGAAAAGCTTTTGGAAGATGTTGCAATATTATAATGGATGGAGACACTGTTTGTGTGTCTGTGTGTGCCTGCAGATACACATACTTATTCACTCGTAGTTGTGTTTAGAAGCACAACAGAGAGCAACAAAATGCAAGAGATGCAGAAGTGATACTTGCTGAAAGGTGCCATTCACAAAACAATTATATAATATGACGCTGTCTTGCATTGGTGACCTGATTAAAATAGTTGTATAATAATAGTTCTCCTTACTCTTGGTTTAATCCATGAGAAAAATGTTCACCCGCTTAATGAATTCTAGCTGAGCAATTTCCTGATGAACATGGTCTTTGTTATTTCTTCACTCAGTGTAAGTTGTATTGCAAAAGCTTATAATAAAGTATAAAGGCTGCATTGAAACTGACTCCCAGTTAAAACTTTAAAGATCCAAAAATCACCTGGAAAAAGAAGGTATTTTTTTCTGGAGTTTGGAAGAGATTCAAGACTTGACCTTTTGGCGAATTTCTACAGGTAGCTTTTAGATGAGAATCTGGTCTTCTAAGCTAGATTCTTGCTGTAGTGCAGGTGTTGGCAACTTTAAACATTCAAAGAGCCATTCGGATCCATTTCCCACAGAAAAGAAAACACGGGTTGCTGTCCCCTTCTATAGTGTAAGAAAAGTATGAAAAGACAATGTACTTTTTTTTGGAAGGAGACCCTTTGGGAGTTTGTTTTTGCATAGGATCTTATTTTAACTTATCTGAACCTTCTTTTTTCTTTGAAAACACAGAGCCTGAAGTTAATAAAATAAATGCTTTTCACCAACAAAAATTCATCGTCATCTTTTTGGTTTTTAAATTATAGTCCTTGGCTTGTTTGCCTTTGCTGCATCTATCTGTGATAATGTATGATTCAACTTCTCTTTAAATATCTTTAAGTCTGCTACCGGCAGAAACTTTCTGAATCATTTGGCTAGGCTGAAAGACAATAACTATTTGCCAGCTGAGAGAAGTCTTGTGAGGTCGATGCCAATGGCAGTAACCCCTGGAAAAATCCATGAAGGACCTGTCAGTACTCAGCAATCTCTCTTGAAAAATGGCTCCAATGTTTCAAACTTGAAGCATATGACAATCAGAATTCAGATGTTATTATATGCCCAGGATAGCAAAGGAGAAAATTTAAAGCTGCAGCTGGTAATTCTTTCCAGCATGCATGCAAAAAGCAAGCTGTTTAGTAATTCTCTTAGATTTGCTTGAATAACAACAGGAAATGAGCTCATACCTCAAAATATTGAAATGGGGATAGTCCAGGATTGCTATCTTGCATCTTAGATTTTTGTTTGTGTTATCTTTATAAAATATAGTATCTTTATGTTATCAGATAAATAACTAATCAAGTTCCTTAAAGTATTTTCATTTTAGATGTCTATAATATCAGTGATTAACAAATCATATTCTGAAGTTACAGAATTAAGTATCTGTATGGCAAGAAGGTATATAAAGAAGGCATATAATAGGAATTCTTCAAGACTGGGCAATTTTTTGCCTTCCAAGATTAGCCAATAGATAACTCTGTGACTTGCTGGCTAAATGATGACTTGATACCAGGAATACTGGTAGTTCTCAACTTACAACCACAATTGAGCCCAACATTTCTGTTGTTAAGTGAGACAATTGTTAAGTGAGTTTTGCCCCATTTTATGGCACATAAATAATTTAACAGTTGTTAAATTATTCAGTTTTTAAGTTAGTAACAAGGGTTTGTTATGTGAATCTGGCTTCCCCATTCACTTTGCTTATCAGAAGGTCACAGAAGGTGATCGCATGACCCCGGGACACTGCAACTGTCGTAAAAATGAACCAGTAGCCAATCACATAACTATGGGGATGATGCAACAGTCATAAGTGTGAAAAATGATTGTGTCACTTTTTTCAGTGCCATTGTAACTTTGAATGATCCCTTAATGAGCTGTTGTAAATTGAAGACTAGCTGTATATCTGTACATGTAGCACTTTCACATGGGAGTTGTGTGTCACATGATGCTCCACATGATGTCATGCATGTTATGTCATCCCATAAAGTTATCTATCTCAGTATCTCAGAGGATTTATTTCTTTTTTTCCTGCTGTTTGGCAGGTTACACCCTGAATTTAGTTTTCTAGTAGAAGTGATGGAACTTCCCAGCTCCTAAATTCTCTGTCTTCTCCCTAGAGGGCAACCCTGCGGTTGTGGACAGAGAAGGCTGTGGAAGGCTAGAGGTTCCTAATCTCCGATCAATCAGAATAGAGCTGGAAGGGATCTTGGAGGTCTTCTAGTGCAACCCCCTGCTCAAGCAGGAGACCCATTTCAGAAAAGTGGCTGTCCAGTCTTGTCCTGAAAACCTCCAGTGATGAAACACCTGCAATTTCTGAAGGCAAGGTGGTTAGTTGTTCTCACAGTTAGGAATTTTCTCCTTAATTCCAGATTGCTTCTCTCCCAAAAAAATATCTAATGCAGCTATACCCTAGCTTGGTTTCTTAGTTTCGAATAATGACTTGGTAGTTCCTGTTGCTGCCACCTATCTTCTCTCCTGATGTCCATCCATTAATTTTGGGATTTGAAAGAGATGGGGCTCTTGTACCCTGTGATTAGGTTGAAATGCAAAAAGTGAACACAATACTGTAATGCAGGTACACTGGATCTATAGTCTAAAAACATGACGTCAACTTCATTTGTAGGAGGAAATATTGTTCCTTGTTGCTCAACTTGTTGCTCAAAAGGGCAGAACCAGAATGAATGGGCTGAAACTAGAAGGAAGTAGAGTGGGGGCTAGACATTATGAAGTATTTCCTGATGCCAAGAGCTGTTGACCAGTGGAAAAAGTTGCCTCATGAAGAGGCACATTCTTCTTCACTGGAGATTTTCAAACTGTGCATGACCCCTGAAATACCTTCTGACTATGAGTTTATGAAACAGACCGTGGGGGAAGGGAAGGCACTGGTTAAATGCTCTTGGTTTCTTTGTGTCTTCCTTTTGTTCAGCTGGAGAATATAGTGATGGTCTCATGTGATGTTTTCTGTATTTAAAGGTTGGCTGCAGTGAAGACAGACATGGTCTGGTTTGAATATTTCTGCATATTAGAAGGGGACAGGACCATATTTACTGTTTAATTAATTCCTCTTTAATTTAATCAATGGAGTAAGTGTATGGGTTGTTATGCAGTGACCAGCCCAAGTATTCTTTTTATTACTGGCGATGTTAAAAAAAAATCTGACTATGCTGCCTCTTCTAGAATAAAATGACTTATTGAGCCAAGGTAGCAAGACAATGTCAACAGAAATACAAAGCACAATTTCACATCAGCTGAGAGCCAGCATGTCTGAGTTTCTCTCCAATAATATCTACCATGCTGTAGTATAATTGCATATCAAATGCTTCCTTTTGAAGTCTGCTGAAAGACCAGATGTAGAGATTATTACAGTATCATAGGCATAAGTCTTGATATGTGGATGCATGAAGAATAAGAGAAGTTGTCACAAAGTAGAATCATAATTCTATTTAATATTAATATATGCCACAATTTATCTTCACGATTACTGGGACAAGTCAACCTCCCATTGAGAGGCTGGTGTTGTGGGATATGGTACACATGTTTTCCCCCTTAAAGTTTTTATATTTGTATGTGGATATTCAGCACTTGCATGAAATCCAAATAAATGTTCTAATGTTGGTAGCTATTTTGGTTTCATTGGATTTTGTTTTGTTTATTTCATTGGATTTTGTATTGCAACACAGATCCACTTTTATGTCAAAAGCAAAAGGTTTGAGATTGTCCTTTACCATTTTGTTTACTCATTAAAGTTTAAAGTTGAAACAACTGCCTGCTTGTCTCTAAGGAGCTTCAAAACAAAAACAAGAACCAAACAAAGCAGAACAATTATATGAAAAAAAAGGGGATGGAGAGCAAAAGAAGAAAAACACGGCAATTGGGATTTTTTTTTTAAAGGGATAACATCTTTATATTAATGGGGCAGCATCAGAAGTCAGATACGTTGTTCTGCTAACACAGATATGTACTTGCCGGGACTAGTCTAAGATTGAAGGGAAAATGGTCTGGGCCAAATCTTCCATTTTGTTCTTCGTTACTCTCGTATAGTGTTGCACTTTCAGTTTACAAGGCGAGATTTCCACTCCCGTTCTTTTGCTTGGCATAAACTTCAGACGCAGTGGCTACAATGAAGCATTCCTGCTGTAGATTATAGCCAAACAAGGTTTGGAGTATTTATAAAATCCTTTGTTGCAGATATCTGGCTTGTTTCAGTCCTGCGCCCCCCCCCCCCCTTCCACTTTCTTTTTCTGAGTTGTAAACTCAGGAGTTTCAGAGTCCTCCTTCCCCATGTCAACAAAAAGCTCTTCTCCTTTCTAAGTAACTGTTAGCCAACAATTGTCTGCAAAAGAGAAAGTTTCCAGTATCCTGACCTCCCTCCCCTAGAAGTGGCAACTTCTACCCTGTCTCCCATTAACACATTGACAACAGTCTCTTGCCTTTTCCTGTCACTGCACTGGGTTTGCTCCCTCTGTATTTTTTTTTAAGCAGCATGCTTCTTTGTATTCAAGGAAATCCTAAGTTACTAGGAAAAACAAAAGATATTTTTGCTGCAAATCAGACAAATAGTTCTTAGGCACGTAATTCAGGCCTCGCAGATGTGTTACAGGCCATAATTAGAATGGGATGTGGTATGTGGGTTGGGTGGTGGGTGGAAGGAGGGGAGTGCCATTTGAACATACTTGAAAACTTTTGGCCTCTGGGTTTTTTATATGCAACACATGCCCACACTTCCTGCTGTTGTGAGGGGCGGGAGGGGGCATGCATAGAATTCAAGTCACTAACCAGAGAGGTTCCCCCTCCTTTCCTTTCTTCTTCTTAAAAAAAAAATCCTGTTGATCAGACGTAGCCAGGATCAAAGCTTACTCTGTTTCAGATGTTATTTTTCTTTTCTCCCCAGTGTTAGCTACACATTGCTTATAATAGTGGAATGCTTAATCCAACTGTTTGCTTTTAGGATGGAAAGTGAAGGACAAATTAATTCATCTTCTCAAAGTAAAAACAAAACAGCCTCTTTAGCAACTACAAGTGGCATGATTGAATTTCCAAAGCTTTGTTTCTGAAACATTTAATTATACTTTAACTGAAGCCAAACTGTCAAAACATAGTAGCCAACCATTTCTTTTGAAAATGCATTACCTTTCTTATATGGAAGTCTGTAATTGAGATTGGAAATGAAACTACAGCTTTGAACAAAGGGAACCAAGATGGATTTTGCAGCTGAAAAGGCAAACAAAACAAAGCTTTATGTTCACATTTTTGAACTGAAGCTGCTTAACAGAAAATAAAATGGGGACGAGAGAATGATTGCATTGCTAAAATTTATTAGCAATTGAAGAGATCAAAGTCTGGAGGAGTGCAGTGCAGTTGTCATTCTATCGTTGTCCACACAGCAGTAGTTAGAAAAGCTGTTTATTATGGAAAATTCCTGCGTGTGATACATAAGGTCCTTTACTCAGTCTGCTTCCTCTAAAATATATCTCAGATGGTGGTACAGTAACAGGGAATGTCTGCTTGAGAATTTAAGAGTAATTAGGGCCATTCCAAGCATTATGGGGAGATCAATCCCTGCGACCAATCCGCTCGCACAGAGAGGGTCTCCTCCAGGTGCAGTCCACCAGGCAGTGCCGGGGGGCGGCGCCTAGGAGTAGAGCCTTCTCTGTGGCGGGCCCAGCCCTGTGGAATGACCTCCCCCCGGATATTAGGAATACCTCTGACCTCCGCTCCTTTCGTGTAAAGCTCAAGACCCACCTATTTCAAGTAGCTGGCCTGGCTCAACTTTGATCCAACTATATCGCTCCTGACGGGTTTTTTATTTGGGGTATTTTAATTGCATTAAATTATTTAGGGGTTTTTAAACATTGTGTTTTTAATTGTTTTTTATTCATCAGCTCACCTCCTCCTTGTATATGTATATGTCTTGGTATACGTTTTTGTTATATGTATGTTTGTTTATATATTTCTTTCCTATGTTTTTATTGTACGCCGCCCCGAGTCCTTCGGGAGAGGGTGCGGCTAAGAAATAAATATTTATTATTATTTATTATTATTATTGTTGCTAGCAGGATCAGTGTCATACAGGTGTTCCCAATTTTAATGGATAGATGATCATAGTGTGTTCCACTATTCCATATAGTATCGATAGCCAAGAGAACGCACCCACCTACAAATAGCAGTTCTGTAAGATAAACCCTATTCAAGTGTTGGCAATGGAAAAACTTGTTACAAAAATGATGACAATTAACACGTCAACACCCCCCTTCCCCATTTATAACAGGAGCCTTCATGCCTAGGGTTTGGACTTGACAGGAAGCCATGAACTGTTTAGTAATACATGTTCAATTGTATGTGTGAAGGTCTCCTCGTTGCATGAGTCAATGGCATGTGTGCACTGCCGTGGAGGGCCTTTTTATCACTCTTTGCATAGTGGGTTTAAGTTTATTTTTAAAGTATAGCATCTAGTTGGCCTTAGCTGGCCTCAGAAAGTAAGCAGGGTCAATCCTCACTTGTACTTAATAAATGAGAGACCCCTAGAAAAATGGGCCTGTAGATTTGGCTGGGCAAGTGAAAAACTGTCGTAGAAGAAAACGGTGTCAGAAAAAAGCAAGAATGGCAATAATATTTTTGTATGGTTGCCCACAATTACAAAGAAAAAGAAGAAGAGGAAAAGGAAGAAGAGGAGGAAGATGATGCTCCTGGATACAATACAATACAGTAGAGTAGAGTAGAGTAGAGTAGAGTAGAGTAGAGTAGAGTGTAGACTACACTACACTACACTACACTACAATACACTACACTACAATACAATACAATAGCAGAGTTGGAAGGGATCTTGGAGGTCTTCTAGTCCAACCCCCTGCCTAGGCAGGAAACTCTATACAGTTCCAGCCAGTTCCTTCAGAACCCTGGGGTGTAATCCATCTGGTCCTGGTGATTTGAACTCATCTAGGGTAGACAGGTGCTCACTTACTATTTTCTTCCCTATTTCAATTTGTGTTCCTAATCTGATTTTTGTGGTGCTGTTTTTGAAAGTTTGGACTATTTTATCCCTTTGTGTAAAGACAGATGCAAAAAAATGAGTTAAATAGTTCTACTTTCTCCCTGTTGCTTGTCACCTTCTTGCCACTTTCTCCCATCAATAGACCAATTGTTTCCTAAACCTTTTTCTTGTTTTTAACATGTTGGAAGAAGCTTTTTTTGTTATTTTTTATTTTTGTGGCAAGCCTATCTTCATTGTGAGCCTTAGCTTTCCTTACTTCATCTTTACGGGCTCGGGCTATTTGCTGATATTCTGCCTTAGTTATGTCCCCCTCTTTCCACTTTTTATACTTAACTTTTTTGTCTTTCAATTTTTCAGAGAGTTCTTTATGCAGCCATGCTGGTTTCTTTTGGGAGCTGTTATTTTTCTTCTTCATTGGTATTGTGCTAGACTGAACTTTTGTAATCTCATTTTTCAAAATTTCCCAAGCTTCTTGAGTTGTTTTCCCCTTGAGGATTCTATCCATGGAATTCTTCCCAAGCTCTCTCTAAGTTTATTGAAATTAGCTGTCTTAAAATCCAAGACTCTAGTTTGACTTTGGTCTACTACTTGTGTTTGCATAATGTTGAATTCCAATATTGCATGGTCATTTGCCCCCAGAGTTCTTTGGTTTCAACACCTTCTATCATTTCCTCTCTGTTAGTGAAAATTAAGTCTAATATGGTCGATCCCCTTGTACCCTTCTCTACTTTTTGGGAAACAAAGTTGTCTGCTAGGTTCGTTAGGAACCTGTTCGATCTTCCACTTGGTGCAGAGTTTGTTTCCCAGTTGATGTCAGGATAGTTAAAATCCCCCATTACTATTGTGGTGTGCTTCCTACATACCTTAGTTAGCTAACTAGCAAAAAGTTCATCTACTTCCTCTGCTCGGTTGGGTGGCCTGTAGTATAGACCTATGGCAATGTTGTTTCCCCCCCCAACCTTTAATATTAACCCAAATGCATTCAAGATAGTTCTCATCATTGTTGTGCTCTATTTCTGTAGAGATGTAGCTATTTCTTATATATAGTGCAACTCCACCTCTTTTATTTGGTCTATTTCTTTTAAATAATTTAAATCCTTCTAGCTGTATGTTCCATTTGTCAGTTTCATCCCACCAAGTTTCTGTAATGGCAACAATATTGTATCTGCCCCCATTTACTTGAATTTCTAATTCACCCTGTTTATTCCTCATACTCTGTGCATTGGTGTATAGACATTTGAGTCCATTTTGATTGACCCTGTGTTTACTGTCTACATAACCTGTGTTATACCTGACTGCCCCTATTTTCTTGCCACTTGTATGATTCATGCACATGGTATGGCACTCACTATTAAATGCTTGGTTTTGCTTGACAGCAGGAGTGATAACCTTACCCGCACAAACATCTATGTTAAATGCACTGATAACCCTATGAGTTTTAGATTGCTGGGGACAGAAATGTTCTGTATCAATTAATTCTCTGTCCCCGGTGTTCAGTTTAAATGTTTATCAAGAAAATCTGTAAATTTAATGCCAAATAACTCAGTCCCTTTCTTGGATGGGTGCAACCCATCTCTTTTGTACAATTTTTCATTGGACCAGCTGCAGGCACCATGACTAATAAAACCAAAACCTTCCCTTTTACACCACTCCTTTAGCCACACATTAAACTCTGCTACATGCTGGCCCTTCCCTTTTGGTTCCTTATATACTGGTAAAACCTCTGAAAAGATAAGCCTACAACCTATACTACTAAGTTCATACCTCAAGCTCTGGAAATCATTCTTCACAGAAAGTACATCTAATGTATCTGTGAGTTGAGCCTCAGCCCAATGGAGCATTTGCTTTTTAACATCTGACTAGATGATAGATACTGTGACTTTTTTTGTAAAAGTATGGTTAAATAACATACATTCATTACAAATATACAGTTGTGTCCACACATTACATATTAAATAGTATTTATCCTTTATAGAGAATGATCTGTTCTTTGATGAAGTCATCTATCTGAAGAGCTAGGTTAACAGATCAAGTTGATAAACAATTGGTTTATAGCCCACAGATCATTGATGTGCGTTGTTTTTTCCAGGATGGATAAGATGTCATGCATTCATTTAAATTACAAGAATTATTTCTAAGTGTGTATGTGTGTGGTCACATGCACATGTTATACAAATCTGGGTCATCTCTCTCTCTCTCTCTCTCTTTTCTAATAATACCCCAATAACCACTCTAGTTACAAAGAATAGAGAATACCAGAGTTGGAAGGGACCTTGGAGGTCTTCTAGTCCAACCCCTTGCCCAAGCAGGAGATCTTATACCATTTCAGACAAATGGCTATCCAACATCTTCTTAAACACTTCCAGCGTTGGGGCATTCACAACTTCTGGATGCAGGTTGTTTCATTGACTAATTGTTCTAACTGTCAGGAAATTTCTCCTCAGTTCTAAGTTGCTTCTCTCCTTGATTAGTTTCCACCCATTGTTTCTTGTTCTACCCTCAGGTGCCTTGGAGAATAGTTTGACTCCCTCTTCTTTGTGGCAACCCCTGAGATTTTGGAACACTGCTATCATGTCTCCCCTAGTCCTTCTTTTCATTAAACTAGACATACCCAGTTCCTGCAACCGTTCTTCATATGTTTTAGTCTCCAGTCCCCTAATCATCTTTGTTGCTCTTCTCTGCACTCTTTCTAGAGTCTTTCTTTTGGGGAGTTTGGGAAGATTCTCCAGTAAATGTAATATGTGAAAAAGTTTTGGAGGAAATATAGGTTGGACTTAGCAGTAAACTAAATTGGTATGTATATGTCAATGATCATGACATATATATGGTTTCTGATCTGTAGAAAGTTAAAACCCACTCGTCTTCTAGAAAAATGAAATATCCTGAGGAATATTGAAAAGGCAGAATATTATATTTCCCTGGATCAGAAGTGGAGAAATATGTTTTAGGCAGGAAGCAGACTCAATAGCTCCCACCTTTGTCAATGGGCCATTAAAAAGTCTGGGTCAGTCTATTCTACATAACAAAGAGCTCCTCCTTCAACTCCAGGGTGATAGGATTAAGGCATGATAGCATTAGCCCTTTACCCATCTCACCACAGGGCACCTGGGAAGAAGCAATGCTCAACCAAACGTGGACTCACAGCCTACAGAGTTGCCCCTGCATGGCCTCATGGGAGTCCAACAACCAATCAGAAAAGAAGATCAAGATCAAAGGCCAGAGAGGGCATAACACCAGGGACTTTTAGCATCTCGGGCTCTTTCTTCTTCATCCAACATCTGGAAGCATGTGATCCCCCTTTTCTGTTCAGGAGCTCAGCCATGTGATCCTGTCCACCATTAAATCATCTTTCCAAGCAACCTCCATGTTTCCAGTGGCTTTTTCTGCACCTGGAACTGAACCCAGAAGGACATTTCTTCCAACAGATCCTCATGTGATTATGTTGAACATAACCAGAAAATACATTTAAATTTTATTTTACAGAGACAGGAGCAGCCTAGCTTGGTTATAAAGGTTTGACTCTCCAAAGGTCTGAATCTGTTGCATAACTTCATTTTCTATTATTCTTAAT
Organism: Natrix helvetica; assembly: GCF_964273705.1. Taxonomy (NCBI): domain Eukaryota; kingdom Metazoa; phylum Chordata; class Lepidosauria; order Squamata; family Natricidae; genus Natrix; species Natrix helvetica. The sequence continues at coordinate 220,222,731 of NC_138552.1, read as the reverse complement.
TTTGCCTACTCATTAATGTGATGAAGAAATTGTGAAGTTTCAAATGAAATCAGATTAAATCTGTGTTAAGGTCATAGACCACTAGGGAAGTTTATTTTAGTAAACTAAATCCAGAACTCAACACATATAAAACAATCCCAATTACTACAATTAACAAAAATCCAAATAATGACAATTTTTCCCTTTCTGCCTCAAATTACGCCACTTAGCATGAATGATTCGGCAATTTCTGATGAAGTTTGGAAATTATGTTCATTAGATATAGCAGTCATCAAAAATATCCTTTCAAATGTTACGGTACTTGTAGGCCATCTGGAAAGCTGAATTTCAGTAAAATTGTCAAAACAAACTTGAAATTATAAAATGTTTGAAAAAGTGGGATGTTTTCTCACTTAGCACTCAGAGCCTGTGCTGTATTAACCATTAAGCAGACTAAGCGCGTGCTTAGGGAACCAGGCCCAAAGGGGCACCACAAAGTTGAGAAAGAAAAAAAAAACCAATGAAGATTTGCACAATATGTACAAAGGAGAGGCTCAAGGATTTGTCAGCGCTTAGGGTACCAGTGAGCCTTAATCCGCCACTGCTCAGAGCTTGGGACATGTCATAGAATCGTCATAGAGACTTCTATTCCAGTGCAAAGCAATGCAAACATCAGATAAGACAGAATGTTGGGCTGTGGAAGTTCCCTTGTCTTCACATTTTCAGACTTGATGACTGGAGAGAAAGGGGATTTCTAGAATCAAAAGACAGCAATATCCGCATATAGGCAAGCACTGACTGGCTATTTTAAGCCAGTCCTTTGTGCATACTTATTCATCCTTTTTAAAAAAATAAAATCTATTTCTATCTCCAAATGAAAGCTACATGGTGTAACCACAACTGGACTATTTGCAATCACCTAGCTATCTCCAGGGACGAGAAATATCTACCGTGTTTCCCCGAAAATACAACAGGGTCTTATTTTTTTTACCTACAAAATATGGCTTGGGCTTTATTATGGGGGGAGGGTTTATTGTTTTGGGGTTGCCATGTGGCTGCTCTCTTGCGAGCGGGCTCCCAAAGAGGTGGGCACAGCTTCATGGGTGAATGGCTGTGTTGCACTGTCGCAGCAGCGCAACACAACAGCCATGAAGTGACCACGCTCATGAGCAGTCACCCGGCAAACCCCCTTTGCAGCCAGGCACAGCACCATTCACTGACCTAGGGGTATCGCCAAGCCGCATGAGTGCCTGTTCACTGCGGCCCAGCTCCCGCGGCTTGGCGCCTTCCAAATGCCAGTGAATGGCTCTCTGCACGGCTGGAGAGGGGGGTTGCACGAGCGGCTGTTCCGCTGTCACTCACCTGCCTCCCAGCCTCACGATGCATGGCCCAGCTCTCATTACGGAGCCAGGGCACCTCAGCTGCCGCCGCCATCCCACCCTGGCTTTTTCTGCGGCTTCCAACCCGAGACTTTTGGCAGTGGCTGCTTTGGGCGCATGCTCTATGGTTGTGGGCCAGTTACCTGCAGAGCTGCCTGGGAGGCTTTGCTATTAAATTGGGAAAAGGTTAAAAGATTACATTACTTAAAAACTCCAGTCTGGATATCAACCATTGAAGCATTTTCATATCCAATAATATATAAAAAGGAACAAACAGATATGTTGAAATATTGAATGCAGAGGATGAACTCAAATCTATCCAAGAGTTGAAACAAGAAGGAATAGAAATGAATTGGTATTCATATGTGCAGATACACTCTAGATATAATGAAGACAGAAAATCAAAAGGTCTTTACAACAAAATGACTGAGCTAGACAAAATTTTAACAGGTACTGATGAAAAAGTAATTTAAAAACTATATGGATATTTATTAGAGGTCAAACTACAAGAGGAACAAGTTAAAGAAATTATGATAGCTTGTGGGGGAAATTTTGGACATGGGATTGAGTTAGAGAAATGGCAGAAATTGTGGTCTCAAAATTATAAAATGACAATGTCAACTGCATATAAAGAAAAATTGTATAAGATGTTTTACAGGTGGCATCTACCCCCAATGAGAATTGCAAGAATGTCCAAGAATAAATCGGAAAAGTGTTGGAAATGTCATTAGAGACCGGGCTCATATTACCCCATGTGGTGGATTTGCACTGAAGCTAAAAGATACTGGACTAAAATTCACATGTGGTTGGAGAAAATGATACACAAACACATAGACCTTAAACCAGAGATTTTTTTTATTGGGAATCATACCAGAAACTTACAATAAAGACTTGAAATATCTGATCATAAATGTTTTAACAGCAGCTAGAATCGTATTTGCAAAAAACTGGAAAAATGAAACAATATCAAAACAGGAGGAAGTTATTCGAAAGATAATGGAGTATGCTGAAATGAGTAAATTGACATTTGAAATTTGAGAACAAGAAGATGAGCAATTTTATAAGATATGGGAGTTGTTTTATCAGTGGCTTGACAAAAAAACCTGGAAATGAAAAATGTTTTATTCATGTTTTAATTGAAGGAGATAAGTGATAATACAAACATGTTGTTAAATAGATTAATAATGATACAATGAAAGACTGACATATATATGAATGGAATAATTTAGAATATTTTGTTTTAAAATGAAGGATAAGGATAATAATGAATCTATGTATATTTGATAGATGATTGATGATATGCATAACTCTAAGTAGTGATGTATATTATAAAGATATCTTGTTGTTGATAAATAGTTTAATAAGAAAGTAATGAAAGATTGGTATACAGTATGTATGAAGTGAGTATTTAGAATACGCGGTTTAAAAATGAAGAAATAACATCTTTGCTTGAATGTATGATATGCAAGGACAACAATGAACATAAGTATACTTGATGGATGATTGGCGGGATTATGCATAATCGAAAGTAGTGATGTGTAAACATAAACAGTTGGTAAATTCTTTTACACTGTAAAAATAATCAGAATGATATAAGTGATTACATAAAGGTATATTGTTATTAAATAGACAATTAAGGATGCAAGGGAATTAGGTTCACTGAAAAGAAAGAAATATTAACCGTAATTGAATATATGATGTACAATGAAAGTGAGGTACTTAATTATATTAGATGGAAACTTTGTGATTGTATACGTAATTGAAAATATGGATGCACAAACGCTTGTAACCAAACGACATGCTGGATGTAATGGATGAGAATTTTTTATGTTGTTTTTTATGTTTAAATAAAAAGAAAAGAAAAGAAAGAAATCACCAAAAGTTGAGCTTACATCGAAAGAAGACTTGCTTCTATAGTACCCAGTTCCAATTATTATCTGCATTACAAACTATTAACTACGATAATGAGAAGTAGAATATTTGAATGAGACATAGTTCAGTCTATTTAAACCAACACTCTAATCCCCAAATGTTCTCATACTTTTCCAAAATAACAAAGATCAAAACATTACGTGAGAAAAATGTAGCAGAGTTACCTCATAACAGTGCTTAATCGAGAAATCACTCTGAAATAAACTTATCATGAGTAAGCCTCAGTAAGCCTAGAGTAACATGAACATGATACAGATTGCACTTTAATTAGCAGACGGGCATATGAGAAAGAAGGTAAAACACAATAAATGAAATAAACAGCAAATTATTGCTTCCGTCTTAGTTCCTATGCGTATAATGCAAATCTCTCATTTATTTGGGCAGTTTTGAGGTCATCTGACTCCCAGTAACTCTGGACAGCTTACAGTTTAGAAAAATGGCAAAAACAAACAGACAAACAAACATCTTGCCTGTCTACGACTTCTTCAGCTTCAACCTCAATAATACAAGGGCAAACAATCGATACAAACTCAAGGTAAACCACTCCAAACTCGATTGCAGAAAATATGACTTCAGCAACAGAGTGGTCAACGCCTGGAATGCTCTACCTGACTCTGTTGTTACATCATCAAACCATCACAGCTTCAACCTTAAACTGTTTACCGTGGACCTCAACCCATTCCTAAGAGGTCCATAAAGAGGGCGTGCATAAACGCACCAGCGTGCCTAGCATCCCTGTCTTATTGTCCCCATTTATTTTTATTCATTTCTTTTGTTCATGTCCATGTTCATATATATATATACCTGTAATCTTGTACACGTTTGACAAATTAATAAATGCAAATACAAAGAAAGAAAGAAATTGCTCACAAGCAGCTCAAACACTGATATCTAAGCAAAATGTCCATCCAACAGAGATGCAAGCATCACCCTGCCCAAAACCTGGGAAACTTGCCAAATCTTTAATAACTCCCTGAACATCAGCAAGATGGGAGACATCTGGAATTTTTGAAGGGGGGGGGGAATATATCTATGATATAAATATTGATTACTATGGAGTTACAAGAAGATGGTAGAAAAGAGTGGTGCAGAATCCAGTTGATTTATACTGAAGTACACAACATTAGGAGTCTCCAGAACTGAACTAAGACTGGCAGATTTTTCTGATGATCCAAAATAGAGTTTAATGCAATCAGAGAAGATAGAACAATAAACTGGGTCATGTTCATATTTAAAACCATAGTCTAAAACATTTTAAAAGGTGTCCAAAAACTAAAAAAAAATGTTTTTAGCAAAATGCACAAACACACAGACCCACACTCCCACAAGGTGTATTCAATCTATTCAATCAATCTTTATTGATTAGCCCTTGGGCCATATCAAAGTACTAAGTTCCAAAGACAAAAACTACAGTTTAAAATGAGATTGAAATAAACCACAATTTAAAATGTAAATGGAATAAAATACAATTTAAAATATAAACAAAATAGAGTGCAATAATTTAAATTACAAATTAAATATGCTTAAAATTATATTACAATGTCACCCCTATGTCTACCCCGTCAAGTGGTCTTTCCTACAATTTACTGCGTTCGGCTGCACCAACTTTGTCCTTGTTTCCATCAACTTTACGGTAAATTTGGCAGTTCATTTCACCAACTATAAATTAGTACCTAACAAATAATATTGCAAAAAGCGCTCTTTGGACTTAGGAGTACTGGTATAAAAGATCCTATCCAACTGGTGTTCCCTCAAATCTGAGTACAGGGGGCAATCAAAAATTATGTGGGATATTGTTTCGACTTTCCCCGTCCCACATAAACAGACTCTTTCACTGCAGGGATCCCCTTACACCTGCCCCAAAGCATGTTCGTTTGAAGTTGGTCCAATCTCAATTTGGAAAAAAATCTCCCTATGACGGGAGATACAAGGTGTATATCTTGGTCATCAAAGAATGTTACACAATGTTACACCACAGAGCCTTGGTGACAAGGTGGTTAGAATGCAGTATTGCAGGCTAACTCTGCTGACTGCCAGCAGTTTGTTCCTATCCAACTTCAGGCTGATTCAGCCTGCTGCCATTCCAAGGTCGGTAAAATGAGGACCCAGATTGTTGGGGGCAATACACTGACTCTGTAAACAGCTTAGAGAGGGCTGTAAAGTACTATGAAGTGGCAGATGTCTAAGTCCTGTTGCTATTGCAATTTATATACCTTGCATAAACACACGTACAATGTGAGCACCTTTTATAAGTACATCAAGCTTTGAGTCATTGATTGGAAAGAACAATGATCTGTGTGAACCAATATCTGGATTTCATGTGCAAATAACTTCTGTTGAGGCAGGTCTCTTTTATAATATCCATTCCATTGTGAACAGATTTCTAAATCTGTGAGCAGCGAGCAGTTTAATATATTATTTACCTAGGAAAGAGTGGGGTTACTTGATTACTTTGTTTCTGATTTATAATTTTTTAGAACCAGTTTAGTGTAGTGGCTAAGGCACCAAGCTAGAAGCCAGGAGCCTGTCAGTTCTAGTCCTACCTTAGTCATGAAAGCTGGCTGAGTGACTTTGGGTCAGTCACTCTCATTTCAGCACCACCTCATTGGGTTCTTGTCTTGGGGGAAATAGGAGGATGAAGGAATATTAGGTATGTTCACTGCCTTGAGTTATTTATAAAAAGGTAGGATAGAAATAAATGAATTATGCAAGCGCACTGTTTTGCTGTGGCAGCAAGAGATTTCACTCCATGAAAAAGGTATTGTTTCTTTCATTCTTCTGCCTAAGATCAAAGGGTATATTTATAAAGCAGCATTTTGTGATTGTTTAAATACAGTGGCTTTTCTTTCAAAATCCCCTAACAGAGGTTCCTCTGCCTGTTACCAAAACATCCATCTTTTGCGGGAGAGAAAATGACATTTTCAGGTTTGCCTGCTCCTCTCTGGCAGATTGATTGTTAATTACCAGCTTCCCTACATGTCCTTCTAGGGGGATACTTTTCCTGCGGTGAGTTTTCTGAAAATGACTGCTGGGAAAGCTGTTGGAAAAGCTGGCAGGAAATTACAGAAGAGAAGGAAATGGCATTTTGCCATGGGAAGACCTTCCCTTCAGAGTCATCTACAGGGGTAGGTAAAAAAAATTACAATGGTGGGTGTGACCGTATGTAAAAGAGTTCATATGCTGGTGATTGTCATCTAAACTCTATGGTTGTCCCTGCTCTCATCCCAGGCATGGTTGGCATTAGACTGGTATTTTCAGCACAGATTACATTGGGATTTTTTATGTATGATTACATTGGCTTTTATATGTTTTTGTTTCATAGATACTCCTTGAGTTTGAACCACATCTGGGCCCAGAACTTCTATTACTAAGCAATGTGGTAATTAAATTAGGTGCAACCAAAAATCAAGATGGCGTTGCCGAGAATAGAACTGGTTCGGGTGCATGAGTGGCCGAGTTACTACCTACTCGGCTGAAACGGTCTGAAACAGTAGTAACCCACCTCTGAGTTGTGCCCAATTTTATGACTTTTTTTTTTGCTGCGATTGTTAAGGAAATCACACACTTGTTAAGCGAATCACGCAGTGAATAAGCAAATCATGCAGTCATTAAGTCAATTGGGCTTCCTCCCTTGACTTTGCTTTTCGGAAGCTGAGTAAGAAGATCACAAATGGTGATCCCATGAACCAGGGATGCTGCAACTGTCATAAATACATGCCAGTTGCCAAGCACCCAAATTTTGATCACATGACTGCAAAGACATTGCAATGGTCATAAGTGGATGACAGATTGCAAGTCACTTTTTTTCAGCATTGTATCTTCGAACATTTGCTAAACAAATGGTTGTAAGTTGATGGCTACCAATATACTTTAAAGGCGATGATCAAGATTCTTAGTTGTGTGTGTTACTTATTGTTTACTGTTTTAAATGAGTCCTTCTGATTTTTGATTGGTATAGACTAACACAGCTGTTTCCCCACAGTGTTTTCAATGCTGGAATGTTGTAATCTGCTCAGACTTTGTGGATTAGAAATCAACAGCAACTCAACACATCAACACATCAAGCTGTAATAGAGTCATGGCTTATGGACTCATCCATCAAAGTTTACATTATACTGGATTTGACATCCTGTTAGTGCCTAGTGAAATCTTTCATTCTTTCCAGGAATTCTTCTTTTTTATTTCTTTTCTGTGTAAGACTGTGTTTGTATGATAGGTTGCTGATTATAATAGTTTTATAAAACTGTAATGTTTCGGTGATATTGTTCATTAATATTTTGATTTTTGGTGCCCTTCTGCCAGTTTGGCCAGCAATATTGGCCAAATCCTCCTCCTTGGAGCTCTTAGTATAGTACCAAGAATTTCCAGAAAGTGATGCTATGTCATTTGAGGTGGAGTGATTCATGGAAACCTATACAAGAGCTTCTGCAAGTATAACATAGTTATCTTATGGTGTGGTAGGACTACAAACAACAACAACAAAATGTGCAGCATACAGGATATGACTCTGTTTTTCCCACACATTAAGAGAGAAGGCTGCAAGCTGGGATCGATTCTGAAACAGACTGGGAACCATGGAAGCAGAGGAAGAGAGGTTGCAGAAGGTCAATTCCTTCCTTATCTTATCAGTGAAAATGCTCCACTGGGTCAGAAAAGACAGAAAGATCAATTATAGGTTCATGAAAGTCATACTCTGGACTACCCCAGTGTATTTTTATATGTATTGGGGTATCAGTTTATCTTATTTTTATATAGGGCTGGTTTTATGAACAATAAACCATGTTAACAGATTATTAATAGTTTAAGCTTGTGTAATTTAGGACGTTGGCTCCATGAAGTCACATTACCCACCTCACCTCAACGCTTCTTCAAGTTTTCAGACAGGGATATTTTGTAGCCTATCTGGAAATGCCAAGGATTAATCTCAGAGCCTTTTGTGTACAAAGCATACACACAAAAACTAAACTATGATCTCTGAAGATCAGTGGTGGGATTCAATTTTTTTAATTATTGGTTCTGTGGGCGTGGCTTGGTGGGCATGGCAGGGGAAGGATACTGTAAAATCCCCATTCCCTCCCACTCCAGGGGAATGTTACTGCAAAATCCCCATTTCCTCCCCATCAGCTGGGACTCGGAAGGCAGAGAATAGATGGGGGGGGGGGGCGCCAGTCAGAGGTGGTATTTACCAGTTCTCTGAACTACTCAAAAGTTCCGCTACTGGTTCTCCAGAACTAATCAGAACCTGCTGAATACCACCTCTGCTGCAGATGTTTCTCCAGGACATGGATTGGGAAGCTGTTCATGGGAAGAAAGAGAGTTTGACACTGGTTATTGCTTCTTTGACGCTGGTTATTGCCTGAAAAAGAATGGGAAAGAATCTATTGGAGTCTGAGTGAGAGCTGACCTCCCACCCCACCTCCGCTTTCTGCAACCTTTCATCTCCTTCTTTAGCCACAGAGTGGGGAAGAGCTAAAATTAAAATAATCAGAGAGACCTCCCTGGGGAGGCCATTTCTGCAGGGTCGGTCTTAACATACATTTCTATGCCAGCAGTGGAAGAGAAGCACAGAATGTTCTGTGTTGGGATATTCTTATCAGTGAACCATCTTGGGCTGCTTGAGGTTAAAAGTACTGTAACCTTTTCAAACTCGGTTGTAACTAGGACCTGATGGTGAACCTATGGCACACGTGTTCAAAGTGGCACACGGAGTCATGTCACCTGACACGTGTGGCATCACCCGTTCCTCTTCTGTGTTTCTGAACATGATGATCAGCTGGCCTTTGTGCATGTGATTTTTCATTTTTCGGTGTGAGCATGCATGCGGGCAAGCTGATCGGCGTGTGCGCATGCATGGCAGTAACCGGAAGACTGGCCAGTCTTGGAAGTACACTTTCCAGTGCGAGCATGCCCCATGAACAGCTCTTCTTCCTAGTCACGGTCCAGACAAGTGTACATGCAAAGTGCTCCCTTTTTGGTAGTTGGTGCCGGGTGCATGCACACCAGGGGTGGGTTCCTGCCAGTTCTAACCTCTTCTATAGAAGAGGTTCCACAAATCTACCGGACCGTTTAGAACCAGCTCCCACCCACCCCGCCCATCCGCACCACGCTTGCCCCGCCCGTCGCTCACTGATTGGCTGACTCATCAATTGCCCTGCCCACCTCTAAGACTCCTATCCAAACCTTAAAGTCTTAAAGCTGTCAAGTTTGAACACCCCTGGGGTTTTTTTTCTAAAGGGTTATGGGTGCAAGGGTCTTGTAACTTGACAGCTTTAAGACTTGCATGCTTCAAATGCCAAGAGTTTCTGAGCCAACATTTTGGTTGCTAAGCAAGAGCGTTGTTAAGTGAGTTTCACCACATTTTACAAGTTGGCCATGCCCACCAAATCACATGACTTCCAAGCCACTCCCGCTCAGTCACATGGCTGGCAAGCCACTCCCACCCAGTCACATGGCCGGCAAGCCATTCCCACAAAGCAGGCCACACCTACAGAAGAGGTTATAAAAAATTTTGAAATCCACCACTGATGCACACACTCCCTTTTCAGCACTCAATGCCGAAAAGGTTCGCCATCACTGGGCTAGGGTATTTGCATGAAACACTGCTACCCCCTTAATCCACTTTCACATGTGTGAATATGGTCTGTACGTAAGATGTGTTATTTCAACACAGTGGATACACACAAGCTTCTGTTTTAGGAGGTGTGGAATTAGCCTAAGAGGGAAAAAAATGGAAGAATTTACCAGATTATGGAATTCAAGTGTTCTCCTTTTCTGAAAGAATGACATGTTTTACCAACATAACATTAACCCAGCATTCCTGCAAAAGATCAAACCTCAACAAAGACTTTCAAGCTGTATTGCTCAAGCTACAGCTCAACTAAGCAAAGACTTGGCTAAAATCCTGACAGCCCACCCACACAGAAGTTTTTATACCCTAGGGGTGGCTCATCCTGACCCACACTGTAAGACTCGTGTGCTTACAAAAAAAAATTCCATAAACAAAAGTAAAATGACTGTTTTGCAATACTTATGATTCACTTTGGAGAAGCACTGTTTACAAAAAGTAGGCCTTAATCACACCTAAGGCCAGCCCAAACATGTACGAAGAAAGTGTTGCTAGTTTGGAAGTAATCTATCAGGCATTCCAAGCTAGCTTTCATTACAAAATTATTATATCTCCCATATGATTATAAAGTATGGCTTCTATGTTTTTGCTTTTCTTTTTTTATTAGCTTTCATTTTTTCATACTTATCTTGGCACAAGGACCTTTGAACTTATTTTGACTACTTCTGAATAGGATTGCAGTGTTAATAACTAACTTCAAAATATAAATTTGTTTTGTTTACATACATACATACACACACACACATTTTTCAGGATGTAATATATTCTCTTTAACCGTTTTCCACTAAAGTAACACAACTGAACTGCATGGATATTGATAAATACTTCTGCTCCAATGTTTGTATTACCTAGTAAATACTTTCCTTTATTAGTATTTAGCATTCGTATTAGCTAAAAACCTCACGAGATCAGATCTCTGTGTTAGACTATACTTCCTGAGCAACCTACCAATATGAGAATATTTAAACCTACTGTTCATTCATTCTATTGAATAGCTTTTGCTAAGTGGGGGAAAGGGATGGTGGTGGAATCCAACTGAAGAGAAATAAGTAATAATTCCAGGTGGCCAGACCTGAAGCCAAAACCACTACAAAACATTTTTTTTACTTCCACCTTTCTTCCTCATTCCTCTGCTTTGTCTGTCATCAACTGAAATGGAAATGACCAATGAAAAATGAAATCATGATGACCAACACATTTTACAAGCTAAGGATGAAACAGGAAGCTGGACAACCCCTCTTATATAATTAGGACTGCTAGCCTTTCTTTTCTTCTGTTTTTGACTTTCTGAATCAGAATATGAGGTCATATCCATTGAGAGGAACCACTCTCATTGTCTTTGTACACAATCTGCTTTCAGAAGAGACACTACTGTTGGATTTGATTAAATGACTTGAAGCAAGGGTTGGGGGGAGAGCAGGGGAAAGTGTGTGTCCGTGTCCACAAACATCCTTGTAGAATTGGAAATATCTAAATCTGAGGGGTGAGGGGGTGTTTGTTCCATAAGGCAGGTGCTGTGATGGAGAAGCCAAGCTTCCTAGGTCCCACCAGGAAACACTATGGAGATCTGGAGCATAACCATTCTGCCAGATCTGGTGGGATTGACATGCCATTTACAACAACAACAACCAGCACCTGGAATTGCATCTGAAGGCAGGGAATCCTTTGCAGCTGGTGCAGTGCAATAGTGCAGCTGGTGTCCAACTGGGAACCAGTGCAGTTGGTACAGGTAGTTCTCGACTTATGGCCACAATTGAGTCCAACATTTTTGTTGCTAAGCGAGGCAGTTGTTAAATGAGTTTTGCCCCATTTTACAACCTTTCTTGCCACAACTGTTCTGTGGATCATTGCAGTTGTTAAGTTAGTAAGATGGTTGTTAAGCGAAACTGGCTTCTCCTTTGATTTTGCTTGTCAGGAGGTCACAAAAGGTGATCATGTGACCACGGGACACTGCGACCATCATAAAAATGAGTCAGCTAAGCATCTGAATTTTGACCATGAGGAGGCTACAACAATCATGTGAAAATGGTCATGAGTCACTTTTTCCAGTGCCCTTGTAACTTTGAATGGTCACTAAATGAACTGCTATAAGTCGAGGATTACCTGCACAGCAGTGTTTCATGGTCATACTTTGAGCCCTCCCAGATGCAGATGGGGTGAGTGAATAAATAGTAAAATCCATAGGTTCAATGGATGTCCGACATCCCTGCCCCGTTTTTCCCTGAACAATATCTGCTAATGTTTTGGAGGAATTTTGTGAGTTACATAGCTCTTACACATAGGGGTTGTTCTGCTCAATCAGGATTCCTCAGTGTTGCAAATCTCCACAAATACATATGTAGATGTGAAGAATGGCTTCTAAGGGTGGCCACTGACATCCATCAGAGAAATGGCTGGATGCTATCTCGTTCTAGTAGTGGAGAAACAGTTCTGCAGAACTTCAAAAAATGTGTGGAGAAATCTAATGCATGATGGCATTAACTACGCCACAGATGGCTCAAGATTAGCAGTTTGCCTTTAGTAATACTGCCATTATGACATCATTATTCTCAGCCTTACAGTCCAGAAAGCACTGAAGTGTAAAAAAATTGGCTCAAGTGATTCACTGGAAATCGGGAGGTGGGGACATTTTCCACTTGTTCGCCTTATTTTTCTGGCATCATAGCACTTACATCAATCACTTTTTAAACTCATTTGCCACACGATATTGACAAAAGCTTTAAAAAAACCCAGACCTTGCTTTTCAATTTTTTAAAAAAAAATGTTTTTAAAAACGCAGCCTCCAAATTTGACCCAAGAGGCTCTAAAAAAATAAAACAAAATGTTGGTCACAGTGAAGCAGTTTTGGGTTAGATTAAATAGGTTGTCAGCAATTGTGTGCTCATTTACCTGGAGTAAGTCTTGACTGAGCTCCCTGGCACATATTTCTGAATAGCTATGCCAAGGTTTGCGTTGGGGTGGAAAAAGTTTTCTCAAGAGCAAAAACACTGACTCTTACTAGCCTTTTACCACTGAAGGTTTAAGTGCCATAATAGATTTGTAGGATTAATTTTTTTTTAGTTAAAGTAACTGCTAAGAGATGTGTATTGTTTTCACAAGCTTCGTTTCCAAATTTACAGGTTGTAAGATAACCTGGCATTTGTCACCGGCAGCCAGGGAGCTCCACAAAATGTTGATCCATCTTTCTTTCTGCAGCAGACAGGCACCTCCTGAGGATTCCCGCTGCTCGGCAGTGTCACAGAGCATGCGTGGCATACCAGATGAGGCTAACCTTGTGAACATTTCACATCCAGAGGGAGAAAGAGACACACACAGAGAGAGGGGGAGAGGGAGAGAAACAGAGAGAGAAGCTCAGTCTGGGCCCATCTCATTTACACTTTAGAAAGCCAGCTTCTTGCCTTTGAAATTCTAACGCTCCCGGCCCACAATGGGTTTAACCACAGGAAAGCAAACATGCTTCAGCAAAGCAAGGGACAAAGGGCACCTCCTTATTTTTGTTGAGGAGCAACGAGGATTGCACAATGCTCTCTCTCACCTGCTTCTGGGATTAGCCAGATCTGTTACATCCTTGTGTACTTTTGCTTCCAATAATCAAAAGAAGTCAAAGAACCACGAGGGTTTATAGCTGCCTTGATCAAACGGTGATGAAAGGCAGAGAGCCGAAAGCTGCCTTTGTTCTGCCCACTGCCAGTCTCTGGGTAGGCCATAGTCATAAATATCAGCACTTGATGTGCTCCCTGATTGTGACCCAGGAAATGAATGGCAACTCTGGGCTCGGGCTGGGGGGCTGGGGTGGGGAATTGCTGCTCATGCAGTCAGGAGGACAACCAGTGGATCTGTTTACCACAATACCTTTTTTTGTGGGGCATACAGTAATGAAAAACACGTGCAAGGAAGGCCAAATAATAAATATTTTTGATATATTTGTTAACGATAATGATTTTAGATATTTATTGTTTTGCTGTAGGCCATCCAGAGTCCCCTGCTTATGAGATGGGCACCTCGTTAAATGAGATAAATAACTGAAAATAAAATAAATAAATTGCACATTATCGTCAACAAATACCGGTATATCAAAAAATAGAATTTATTTATTTATTTATTTATTTATTTATTTATTTATTTATTTATTTATTTATTTATTATTTATTTATTTATTTATTTATTTATTTATTTATTATTTATTTATTTATTTATTTATTTATTTATTTATTTATTTATTTATTTATTTATTTATTAATAGAGCTGCCCATCTCACAAAGAAGTTTGCTTCCAAGTTGAACTATGGACACTGGCCTTTCTTGCTTCACAGGAGGAAAGAACAAGATTGTAGCCTTTGAAATGATCTGTTTTTGTCTCCTGTTTCTATCATCAAAGGACACAGTTTGTCCATAGATTGAACATGCCCTGCCTTGGAAACGGTTATTTTATGACATCTTCTCAGTTTATTACCTCCAGCTCATAAGAGTCAACTTTAGCTGTTGCAGTTTCAAGTTAGTATTTCCCTTCTTCTCCAGATTCTTTTTTTCTTTTTCTTTTTTCTTTTGCCACAGGCATGGTCCTGCACCTTCACCAATATGGTTGATGAGGTAGTCAGAGTCTAAGATCAGCCTACCTCCCAGTGTCTACTTTAAGATTGCTGTGGGGCAGGCTCCATTCACTCAGCAGTGCTTCCACTGCCATTTTGTCCTGTAGTGCAGGATAGGGCTGGGTTCCGGCCGGTGGTGGGTTTCAAATGTTTTTAGAACCTCTTCTGTAGGTGTGGCCTGCTTTGTGGGAGTGGCTTGGTGGCCGTGTGACTGGGTGGGAGTGGCTTGCCAGCCATGTGACCAAGTGGGAGTGGCTTGATAGTCATGTGACTGGGTGGGCATGGTCAACTTGTAAAATGTGGTGAAACTCACTTAACAATGCTCTTGCTTAGCAATCAAAACGTTGGCTCAGAAACTCTGGCATTTGAAGCACGCAAGTCTTAAAGCTGTCAAATTACAAAACCCTTGCACTCCTAACACTTTAGAAAAAAAAAAAACCAGGGGTGTTCAAACTTGACAGCTTTAAGACTTGTGGACTTCAACTCCCAGAATTCCTCCTCTCGCTCTTCATCTTGATGATGTGCGGACGGGTGGGGGGAGGGAGCTGGAACCGGTTCTAAACGTCACTGTAGATTTGTGGAACCTCTTCTATAGAAGAGGTTAGAACTGGCAGGAACCCATCCCTGGTTCCGGCAGGCAATACTGCTGGTTCGCTCGTGTGTGCTTTGCACGTGCTTGATGTGCAGTGCAATAAAAATTGTTCTGCTCATGCGCAGAAGCGAGAAATAAGATGGCAGCACCTATGGCGCTGCCTGGAAAACTGGTTTGGGGTGTGGCAGGCCTGGATCATTGCTGGTTCCAGCGACCCAGGCCACCAAACCACTACCGTTCAGCCAAATCAGTCTGAACCAGTAGGAAACCACCATTGGTGCAGGAGAAGAAAGCATCTACTAATATAATACCCAATTAGTGGTTTGTTTTCTCCTTATACATGCAGTTTAATGCTGTTTTCATATAGCATTAGACCTGTGCTAAAGAACAGAAACTTCAAAGAACTTCATCTCTTCAGCTAGTTCTACTGACTGTTGGTTGATAATGGCAACACCAATAAATACAGAATAACAGAGTTGGAAGGCATCTTGGAGGTCTTCTAGTCCAACCACCTGCTCAAGTAGGAGACCCTACACCATTTCAGACAAATGGATGTCCAATCTCTTCTAAAAATCCTCCACCTTTTGGAGGCAAATCGTTCCACTGATTAATTGTTCTCACTATCAGGATGTTTTTCCTTAGTTGGTTGGTTAGTTTTCTCCTTCATTAGTTTCCATCCATGGCTTCTTGTCCTGCCTTCAGGTGCTTTGGGGAATAAGCTGACATCCTTTTCTGCTATTGTGTCAGCCATTGCAGGTTTTCCTCTGCTGCTGCTAATAGCCATACTTTTTAGTAACTTCTTGTGGACATACTTTATTATTATTATTATTATTATTATTATTATTATTATTATTATTATTATTATTATTATTATTACTACTACTACTACTACTACTACTACTACTACTACTACTACTACTATTACAAGGGGGAAGGAGTATATGTCATCTTACTTACTTCTATGCCATTTTGTCTTCTCTATAGGGCCCATCTATACTCTTGCAAGAGCACAAGTCCACAATAAAGCTGGCTCACTATCCATTGCTCCTTCCCACATCACCCTTTGCTCCTATTGCTCTCATATATCACAGCTTGGAGGACAGGGTGAGGTGGGAGGCAGCACCCTTGATGCTCCTCATTTCCCTCTTTGTTGTTCCTTGTTTAGTTAGGGCAACCAGACAGGTGATTCAAATTTCCATTCAAATGCCACCTACACTTGTATGGTTCCGAGTCCCTTTGGGGAGAGGGGGCGGTATAAAAATCGAGGTAAAAGGTAAAGGTAAAGTCTATCACATTTGTTTATTTGTTATTTGCAACATTTGTAAACCACTGCAGTCAGTAAGACTGAATAACAACAATATATGATTGAATTTAAAAGAAAGCGGAGCAATGAACAAATGAGGCATAACTATGAAGAGCTCCCACAATCAATTTTGTCCTCCAGTATGATAATTTAGACTGTTTTTTCTGCCTTAGAAAATGAAATGTGGTCAATATAACTTGGGTATAACATGGGATGCCGTACAGAAAAGGTCTGTCTCATATCTCCCATCCATGTCCCTAACTCAGGTTAGGGTCACCTGGGAGGCTCTCAGATTAAGATCTTCAGACTTGAATGGGCAGATTGAGTTCAAGTTGGAACCTCTTATTAAAGAGAGTCATTGGTGGAATCTACCTGTTATCTTCTTTATCATGCCCCATATCTAACTTTATATTTTATAAGTCATTTTATTTTGGTTTTTACTGAAACACATACCATATTTTTCGGACTATAAGATGCACCGGAGTATAAGATGCACCACGATTTTGAAAAGGTAAATTAAAAAAAAAAACTTTTGCACTCTGCAGGCGTCCAAAAACCTCTGCATGCCTCTTTTATGTGAAAAACAGGGCATGCAGTGAGTTTGAGAGGCCTGCAAAGTGCTTCTGGGGTCTAGGGGGGGGGGCAAAAACAAGCAAAAAATGGCCTGTTTTTCACGAAAAAAAGAGCATGCATAGGTTTTTGGAGGCTTGTAAAGTGCTCCTGGGATGGGGGGGGAGAAAAAACAGACCCACTTTTTGCAAAAAAACAGGGCATTCATAGGCTTTGGGAGGGTTGTAGAGTGCTCCTGGGAGCTGGGGGGGGCATAAGCAGGCAAAAAACAGGGCATTCATAGGCTTTGGGAGGGTTGTAGAGTGCTCCTGGGGGCTGGAGGGCAAAAATGAGCAAAAAACAAGCCATTTTTATGCTTGTTTTTGCCCTCCCCAGCCCCCAGGAGCACTTTTCAGGCCTCCCAAACCTTCTGCACCAGTGGTGAGTTGCAGGCGCTACACCCCGGTACAGGCGTACCAGAGCCTGCCCGGAGCACCAGGTACCGTTCCGGTACGGGGCTCCAGATGGCCAACCACCTGCCTGCGCTTCTTACCATGTTTTAAAGCTGTTGGCGTTTCCACACACGCGCATAGTGTGTACAGCGCCTGCACTACGCTCTGCTGAGCAACTGCAACATTGTGGAGGCTTGCGGAAGCGTCATTTGATGCTACAATGCATGCGCGCACCGCACGTGTGCATGTGGGTGACGCCAGGGCCGTTCCTACCATGGTTGGAACAGAATCTGGAACCCACCACTGCTCTGCACATCCATTTTTGTGAAAAACAGGATGCGCGGCTGCGAGGTTTCGGGAGGCCAAAAATGTTGTATTCAGTGTATAAGACGCACCCAGATTTTCACCCTCTTTTTGTGGGGGGAAAAGGTGTGTCTTATACTCCGAAAAATACGGTACATTGAAATTCAACTCTCAAAGGCACTACCAAAACCTGAATGTTTACATTGTTTCGTTTTCATTTTATGTTCTCTGTTTTTTTCCAATACTCATTAGTTTTGTTAGTCCCTACTCCTTCCCTTTCCAACATCCATTAAGTATGGGACTCCCTAATAATAATGGCTCTTACTTTGATGAGGAAGCTCACTTCAGGCTCTGAACAGGACTTCCAGCAGAAGGTTGAGAAATTTTTCTGAATTAAGAAAAGTAAACAGAATAACTTTCTTGTTTTTCCATGCAGATTTTTAAATTCCTTGGTAGTTCTCCTGTTCAGAAACATTGGCATGCTGTTAATCACAGTAAATGCAGTTTTTACCTTGTGCACTGAGAAGCATAAATTGCTGCTGCTTAATTAGTTGTTTCATGGTTTCCGGACATGCAGCTATGTATCTTCCCATCACCCTGTCTTCTCTGCCTCAAGGCCTCTAGGCAAGCAAACTGAAAGGGAGGGGGGAATTAATTCTTGGATTCTATTTCAGACTAAAATGGTGGCCAAAGTTGCACATGGCTGTAAACCTTTCGCTAAATATCTTTCATGTGTAAAAAGCTAGCAATTTAGGAAAGGGGATATATTACAGAGAGCATTCTAGGATATCCATGGAGATGACACATATAAGAAAGAGGCATGGTTTTGATCATGTGGCTGCTACTGCCATCTTGACTTCTTTGATCCTCCAGCGGCCAACCCCATCATGCTCTGATAGCCTCACTTGAAGCCCAGAAATAGTTTTATTCTCCACAGCATGAAATATTTAATAGAGATGTGTTTCTTTTCTTGCCTTTGAATGTCTTGTAGTATAGCAAAGAGAAAAACAAATGAATTGAAATGTTGAATTCCAGTTTGCTTTAGTGGTAAAGTTACCAGGCTAGAAAGCAGGGGACCATTAGGTAAGAAGGCCAGGTGGGTGACCTTGGGCCAGTCACTCTCTCTCAGTCCAACCTCCTCACAGGGCTGTTGTGGGGAAAATAGGAGGAGGAAGGTCTATTGGATATATTCGCCACTATGGGTTATTTGTAAAAACAACGAAGCTGGGATATAAAAACACAAATATAAATAAAATATATTGAAAAACATTAAAAGCAGGGGTGGGCTGCTATGGGTTCGCCCGTGTTTGGGAGAACCTGTAGCTAACATTATGGACGGTTCGGAGAACCTCCAAATCCCACCCCTGGCTGGCCTTGCTCACCCCAACCCTCCAGGGGTGGGTTTCGGACGCCATTACTATTGGTTCGGTAGTAAAAAAAATTATGCTCCATGCATATTTTTGTTTAAAACTATCTGCGCATGCGCACAACATTAAAAAACGAATAAAAATTACATTTTTAAAATGAAGATTGTTCTGCGCATGTGCAGAACAGAAAATCAAGATGGCGCTGCTGATCATAGAACCATAGGTCACGTGTCCACTGGAGTTACTACCTATTCGGCCTAACTGGACCGAATAAGTAGGAACCCACCTCTGCATCACGCCCCTCCAAGGAGTCTCCATGCGGCCTGTTTGGATGCGAGGTAAGTGTAGGGCCCATGTGGAAGCTTGGGGAGGGGGAAAACGGGCCTCCTGGAAGTTCCAGAGGGCCTCCAGAACCCAGAGGAGGCAGTTTTCACCTTCCCAGAGACTCAAGGAGACTCACGGAAAGCCTCCAGAGCCTGGGAAAGTGAAAACACCCCACTCTGCCCGCCATGGTGCAGGAGGCTGACTAGGCCATGCCCACTATGGCCACACCCACCCAGCAACTGGGCAGAGAACCCGTTGCTGAAATTTTTGAAGCCCACTCCTGATTAAAAGTGAATTAAATATGATTCTTTTTTTTAAAAATAAACGTTTTTTTAATTTTATAAGATAAAAATTCCAAATTTAGTTAAACGGTGTGATTCCTATGATTCCTATCTAATTCATTTTCTCATTCCATCATGTTCAACAACTACCATTCAGTGACAAATTTTGGAAAGGTTCTGAGGGCTATAAAAGGCTTTAGGGCAGTTTTTCTCAACCTTGGCTATTTTAAGATATGTGGATTGCAACTCCCAGAATTCCCTAATCGGTTTTGCTGGCTGGGGAATTCTGGGAGTTGAAGTCCACGCATCTTAAAGTTGTCAAGATTGAGAAACACTACTATAGGGAGGGAATTGTTTCTCTGGGTCTCAGTCTGCTTAGCTCTGGGGTTTCAGGAAGTTCTAATATCTGAGCATGTATAGAAGAAGAATGATTCTGGAAAATCACCATAAACATTGTGATAAAGATAAGAAATCTGGATTCCAGCAGGGAGTCGCAGGAGTTAAGATCTTTTTAACAGTATGAAAAGAGGGTGTTTTAAAAATAGGAAATTGACCTTTGGGCGATGGGAACCACTGGAGAAAACAGCTGGGCTGCCTTAGTAACCCTCCTCCTCCACTCTCATTTGAGAAAAACTTATGTAAACAGACCTCTTAATGCTGGTTAGCTCAAAAATGCCCCTTGTCTGGACAAGCTTTCAAGACATCACACAATAACTCAATTATTTACTGCAGAGAGGCAGAGTAAAACAGTTACTCAGCTTTCAAAAACATAACATTATATGCATATCAACTCTTGTTTTCTAATAAGAAAGCAGAGAAAATCTAATCAGAATAATTACTTGGTGCAGTGTGCAAAACAGGGGAAGTTGTATCATAGAATGATGGATGCCATGAGGTTTTGTGAACTTCAATTGAATCATGACAGACAGACTAAATAGGCTGCCGTGCCACCTTTTCTGACCCCATTCTTCATCAATCAGAGTCTACTTTTCAAAGCTTTTCACATACACAGTGTTGCACTTTAAATGTTTCTAGTGTGTGCATTCCACCTTTGACCTCTCTCTCTGGTTATCATATTTTACAGTATGCTCTAGCGAATTTCCATCCAGTTTCATTTGAGCAACTAAACATGTGTTCTCCACCTCCCCTAGGGCTACTTTAAATTGAAATGAAACCTTTCTAACTCCTCTTAGATTTCTCCGTTTTCATTTTAGAAGCTGCTTTGACATGTTGCGTTTAAGGACCAACTTAAGGACCCAGTTACAACTTAGTTCTAATGAGTTCTGCTGTGAATCATAGCTCAGTGTATTCCAAATATAACAAACTATGTGAATGCAGTTATGCTGGATTGTAATCACAATATTGAAAAAAATCATGTGGAGCACAAGGCACGATAATATACACTTTGGAATTGGGAGGAGGGGGACATGTTGTGGATGCTTTATAAAATGGCAACCATGAGGGAAGCTTGTTTATTCACAAAAACTCTATCCAAAGCATTTATTTTCCAAAAGTCAACGGTGAGGTTATTACACATCATGCACTCTACCCTCTGAAAATGCTTTGGTCCCAGATCAACTTAAGCTAACACTGCAACATTTGAAATTTTGAGAGGGTACAATAAATGGGCTTCAACATGGCTACCGTGAGAGCGCCTTACTTCTTCATAAAGTAATGCTGTGATGGCTACGACCAGTCACACATCAACCACTTACCAATAAGCAAATTAGCAGCCCCACCAGCCTTCAAAAAAGGCCCTTTGCCATCCATCAACTTTTCTCTTTTTGATGGGTAAATGGCTGCACTCAAAACATCATATGAGGCTATTCATTACACATTTCAATTTTCTAATAATGCGTATAGGATTAGGTAAGCCCCATAAAGACAAACACCCCAAAGTCTGAGTATTGATTCCAGAATGCCTTCAAAGTTGTTCCTGAAATGTAGTTTATGACTGACCAAATTGGAAAGCTATGAATATTATATTAGAAATGTAGGCAGTTTGAATGGCACACATATTGTTATTTTAAAAACTATTCTGTTTTTCCATTCCCTAGTTCAAAAAGGGCCTGAACAAGATAATCCTCTAGTTTCTGGACATTTTCCCAGAGCATTCAGAATGCATATAATTTGAGGATACAGCATAGTGGTGGGATTCAATTTTTTTACTAGCAGTTATGTGGGTGTGACGTGACTTGGTGGGTGTGGCTTAGTGGGAGTGGCAGGGGAAGGATACTGTAAAATCTCTATTCCCACCCCATTCCAGGGGAAGGTTACTGAAAAATCCCCATTTTTTCCTGATCAGCTGGGAGGCAGAGAATAGATGGGGGTGGGACCAGTCATAGGTGGTATTTACCGATTCTCTGAACTACTCAAATTTTCTGCTACCAGTTCTCCAGAACTGGTCAGAACCTGCTGAATACCACCTCAGATACCCGTACCCATGCAACAGGGAGTGAGGCGAAGGGCACATGATACATGTGACTTAGCTTCAACAAAATGTGGTCATCTCCCTGATTTATTTACTGCCTCGGTGCTTCAAATTGTACTTCTGCCTCTTATCTCCATCTGTGGTTTTCTTTGCAGGATTTCCAATTCTTTTTTAAAATTAAAATCTTAAAATCAAAGCAAAACCCAGTCAAATCAGGTGGGGCAGAGAATCTAGTGGCACCGAAGAAGAATGCCTGGTCAATTTCAAAAGGAATTATCTCAAGGGCACATAAGGATTAAAATGCAAGTAAAGGAGATTCTCCCTACAGTCTTCCAAGTTAAGATAAGCTTATGCTTCCCTTCTCCAGAGCTGCTTTCTTCTCTACATAGGATTTATTTAGATCATCCTTCTATTCAGGAACAGAATATATTCTCATGAATGAAGGCAAATATACGTGTCCCAGGATAATGTTGCAGGATCTAATCTGAATCAGTCATTGGGACCAGAGAGTTTGTCTTCCAAGCTTTGGGACTTGTACTGGAGAGCTCATCTCCAGGGAACTTCTCTCTAGCTTCTGGCTACAGCACTAGTCTGAAAATTTGGAAGACAAGCCCTCTGCTCCTGGTGACCAACCCTGATTAGAATATATTCTATTGGGTACAAATTTTAGAATAAAAATGTTTTTTTCAACTATTTGAAATTATTACAGGTACTTATCTACTTGAAACCCTTCGCTTACTGATCATTCAAAGTTACAACAGCACTGAAAAAAAGTGACATGGCCATTTTTCACACTTACAACTGTTGCAGCATCTTCACGGTCACATGATCAGAATTTGGACCCTTGACAACTGGTTCATATTTGTGATGGTTACAGTGTCCAGCAGGCCATATGATCACCCGTTGGTGACCTTCTGAGAAACAAAGTCAATGGAGAAGCCCCCTCGGACGAATTAGTGATTAAAAAAACTTTGGATTGTGCAGAGATGGACAAATTAACACTGAAATTAAAAGATAAAGAAGAGTCGAAATATTATGAAATTTGGAACAATCGGTACAAATGGCTGCAAAACAAGAAAATTAATTAAGCTGAAAAACATATATAAATACATATAGAACTGTGTATAAAGGTGTGTAAATATAGAAGCGAAATATTATATACATGTACAGATATGATGACATAACAATGTTGATATAATGACTGTGTTGTGTTGTAGAAGGGAAAAATAATTTTAAAAATCTGCAAAAAAAATGGAGAAGCCGGATTCACTTAACAACCCATGTTGCTATCTTAAGAACTGCAGTGATTCACTTAACAATTGTGGCAAGAAAGGTTGTGAAATGGGGAAAAACTCACTTGACAACTGTCTTAACAACAGAAATGTTGGGCTCAATTGTGGTCGTAAGTCAAGGACTATCTGTATTCATTCCAATGATTATTGAAATATCATTTTCCATTTGGTGTGTGGTGGTGAAATATACAGAAATGTAGCATCTCACATTTACTGCTAAATTGTTCTCGGGTCTCAGAAAATAGATTTTGGGGCAGTTTGAAGAGGATTCTCCTCTGCATTGGATATATGCCTATGGCATCTACTCCTTTTCTCTCCTACTACAATGATGACATCATTCTAAATTTTCCACTCTGCATAAAGGGAGTCCATTATAGTGCTTTTTGATTACCATGTGCATGCAGAAGTACAAATAAAAGGAAAACAAGATAGCAAGCTGTCATGTAAAAATTACCCGAGGCCTCTTTTGAACATTGACAGGAAGCTTGGTAACTATTTGAATAACTGAGTTGTTTTATTTCTCTCAACCCTGAAAGCATCTCTCCATGTGCTTGGGCATGTTTCACCCCTCACTCTGAAGTAAAGAATAAAGAATAGATATTCATTTGCACAGGCAGTGAAAGTGAAGCATTTCTCCCTTCTTTCAGTATGAGAAGTGACTTTGGGAACCACCCTTCATGCTATTTTAGTGCTTCGGTTACTTCTGAGTATAAAAAGCAAACCACCTTAGTAAACAGGAACTTGGAGCTTCGATGATGAAAAAAGTTCAGACCCCACCCACATGTTGCCAGCAGTGCAGAGCTCTGAAACTCTTCTCAGAAGATTATGATTAATGTCAGGCTCACTTCCTTTGAAAAAAAAACACACACACAGAAAACCTTGCGTGCTATTTACTTAGGTCCGTCACTGAGCTGCTTTGTTATGCAACTGCTCCCACACCACCCATTTAAAAAGCAAGAACACACCACCCAACCACCTGATCAGCACACCTCCGGATGGCTTTAATTGAGTGAGCCGCCAAGAATTGAATGAACATGAATGACAAACTCACTGCAAGATGTGGCAGCTCTCTGGTAGGCACAGAGGCAGAAAACTACATAGAAACTTGCAAATGAGGTTGGTAATGCTTTGCTTGGGCTAGACCTCCTCACTGAATAGCTGAGAAACTTCTGC
This sequence comes from Natrix helvetica, assembly GCF_964273705.1. Classification (NCBI taxonomy): domain Eukaryota; kingdom Metazoa; phylum Chordata; class Lepidosauria; order Squamata; family Natricidae; genus Natrix; species Natrix helvetica. Next base: position 220,198,161 of record NC_138552.1, on the reverse strand, counting down.
CCTAATAAGGCTTTACACCCCATCCATTCACAAGCACTCTGTTCACCCACCTATTTTTAGACTATACATGGGGGGATATTATTACACACTCAAAGAGTGCCCTGGAGTTCTAAAGTGGCACAGAACAATGCGATAGTGTTCTTCTCCTTTTTGCCTGTGTGCCTAGAGGGGGCAGGGAGCTGGAAGGTGGAAGGGTGGGAGTGCACAAACAAAAGGTTAAGAAAATAAATCTGAACAGTTTGTTCATAAGGATTTAATTACTTCAAACAAAAGATGGGGGAACAGAGTAGAGAGGCCCACTGTGCCATGAATCTTTTCACTCCGGCCGTGTTGGACTGCTCCTTTGCTGAAGTAGCAAAGTGCCAATGAGCCAGTTCCTTCTGAAGTAACCCTTTGTGATATAATCCAAGGTAGCGTAATGTAAGTATCACATCGCCACTTTCCCACGGAAAAGCCAATGTGATATAGACAATATTTGGTTTAGATGGGGGTGGGGAATCTAAGCGCAAAGCTGTACTTGGCTTAGCAAATGGATAAATCCTAGCTGATGGACAGCCCAGGCCTCTGAACAAGCTCAAGCAGCTGTATAAAGCAGGGCCGAGCAACTTCCTTCATTTTGTGGACTGCATCAAACTTTGCATGGAATATTAAGGTTAGCATTCCAAAAGTTGAAACGGCCAATGTTCTGTTTGGAAGAGAAGTTCAGGAGTCTGGATACATTGAGCCTGTGTAAAATGAAACAAATAAAAAAGGCCCATATTTTAGGTCTCATATACTTCTTGAGGGGAAAGCTGTCAGAAGCAGGCTATCAAGATGCTAACAAAACTAAAGGCAATCTCTATTTTTAAAAAGATTTTAAATTTAAATAAACAATACAATATAAGATGGAATGAAGAGTAAAACACAGAAGAGCAAAATACTAGAGAAGAAAAGTCCCATTATTGGATATAAAATATATTTGTAATCTTAAGCAGAGATATTCTTTGCTATATTCTATTTTCGTTCAGGCATTCAGTTGCTTCCAAATCTTTCTGACTCAAAGGATATCATTTCACCAAATCTGTCTCCAGCTTCTTTGAATTCTTCTAAGTTTATGCTTGTGTCATCAGCGATATGGATTCCTGTCCCAAAATCATTTGTGGAGTTGATATATTAGAAAATATCTTGCCAGCAAAGTATAAAAATTGTCACTAACTGCTCAAAGCAAGTAAAGGCATCAGTCTGGAGGCCAGGGTCTGGTATGTTTTGGTCAAGCCAAAACTGATTATCTGCTAATCCTTGAGATAATACAATACAATACAATACAATAGTAGAGTTGGAAGGGACCTTGGAGGTCTTCTAGTCCAACCCCCTGCCCAGACAGGAAACCCTATACTATTTCAGACAAATAGCTATCCAATATCTTCTTAAAGACTTCCAGTGTTGGGGCATTCACAACTTTGACAAAAGATGTGTCAAAAATATCCAAATGAATGTGAGTGCCCACTTGTTTTAATTTGTACTGCAATTCTGCCTATGGACAGTTATCAATCTGACACCAGTGTGCATGGAAAACCAGCCAACCCATTGACCCAACCAACCAACCTAACCAACCAGTTGCTATATTGCTTAAGCTCATGCAAAACCACTGAGAAGATCCGATGTGGCCTGAAAAGCATAGTCACATAAGTTTGAATATAAACCTCAGATATGAATAATACTTATTCAGGGATATATAATAAATGATGTGTGCTGAATGGTTTAATTATTTCCCTAATTTATTCCCCCCCGCCTCTCTCCCTCCTCCCTCCCCCCCTCTCTCCTAGCTACAGTATGTGTATATATATCAGTGGTGGGATTCAAATTTTTTTTACTACCGGTTCTGTGGGTGTGGTATAGCTTGGTGGGCATGGCAGGGGAAGAATACTGTAAAATCTCCATTCCCACCCCACTCTAGGAGAAGGAGACTGTAAAATCTCCATCCCCTCCCCACTCCAGAGGAAAGTTACTGCAAAATCCCCATTCCCTCCTGATCAGTTGGGATTCGGGAGGCAGAGAATAGATGGGGGCAGGGCCAGTCAGAGGTGGTATTTACCGGTTCTCCAAACTACTCAAAATTTCCACTACTGATTCCCCAGAACTGGTCAGAACCTGCTGAATACCACCTCTGATGTATACATATGCATACACACACAGTTTGGTAAATAAAGTTGTGCTTCAACCAACTTGAATATATTTAGGGCCTGTTGATTTCAATGAGACAGTCAAGTTAATACCTTCCCAGTGAATTCCCAGTGAATTTTAACATGTCAAATGGTTCCTTTATTATTTTTAACAAAAGGACTTTCATACTACAGTATTCACCATCAAGCTTAAAATGAATGGTATTCAGTTCCATTATATGCCAAACTAGATAGTTTCTTAAGAGAATAATGAGATTTGGAGAAAAGGCCATGTTGAATGGGTCTGTCAGATTTATCAGCAGCCCAGATGGTACCTTCACAACTCTTAATGTAATGAGAAAAGAGGTGACACAAACTGTTAACAAAAAGATCTGTCAAAGAGAATGACATAGTTCAGACACATGCTTTACTGGGGTAGGATCTCATATATCAGCAGTAACCTGACTGGCCATTTCTAATGAACAGAAGGATCAAACTGATCAGGATCAAGGTAATGTTACAGAATATGAGCAAAACCTGTTTACACGTATGGTACAGAAAAGCTCTTCTACATGTTTGGTGACACAGAGTTTGGTGAGAAAATAAGCAGTGCAGCATGTCCCTCAAACAAGACAGAAAGCTGCTAAACACACCCAACATCATTGGGTTATATTTCAACCATTAGTGCTAAATACTTACAATACAATACAATACAATACAATACAATAGTAGAGTTGGAAGGGACCTTGGAGGTCTTCTAGTCCAACCCCCTGCCTAGGCAGGAAACCCTATACCGTTCCAGACAAATGGCTATCCAACATCTTCTTAAAAACTTCCAGTGTTGGGGCATTCACAACTTCTGGAGGCAAGGTGTTCCACTGATTAATTGTTCTAACTGTCAGGAAGTTTCTCCTCAGTTCTAAGTTGCTTCTCTCCTTGATTAGTTTCCACCCATTGCTTCTTGTTCTGTCCTCAGGTGCCTTGGAGAATAGCTTGACTCCCTCTTCTTTGTGGCAACCCCTGAGATATTGGAACACTGCTATCATGTCTCCCCTAGTCCTTCTTTCTCTTAAGCTAGACATACCTAGTTCCTGCAACCGTTCTTCATATGTTTTAGTCTCCAGTCCCCTAATCATCTTTGTTGCTCTTCTCTGCACTCTTTCTAGAGTCTCCACATCTTTTTTACATCGTGGCGACCAGAACTGAATGCAGTATTCCAAGTGTGGCCTTACCAAGGCATTATAAAGTGGTATTAACACTTCACGTGATCTTGATTCTATCCCTCTGTTGATGCAGCCTAGAACTGTGTTGGCTTTTTTGGCAGCTGCTGCACACTGCTGGCTCATATTTAAATGGTTGTCCACTAGAACTCCAAGATCCCTCTCACAGTTACTACTATTGAGCACGGTACCACCTATACTGTACCTGTGCATTCCGTTTTTGTTGCCTAAATGTAGAATCTTACTCTTTTCACCATTGAATTTCATTTTATTAGATAGTGCCCAATGTTCAAGTTTGTCAAGATCCTTCTGTATCTTAAGCCTATCTTCTGGAGTGTTGGCTATTCCTGCCAGCTTGGTGTCATCTGCAAATTTGATGAGTTCCCCATTTATTCCCTCATCCAAATCATTGATGAAGATGTTGAAGAGTACTGGGCCTAAAACAGAGCCTTGGGGTACTCCACTGCATACTTCCCTCCATGTAGATGCAGTTCCATTGAGGACTACACGTTGAGTGCGGTTGGTCAGCCAGTTACGAATCCATGTGGTGGTGATGCTGTCTAACCCACATTCTTTTACTTTATCTTATACTTTATACTTGGTTACAAAGATCTTTTTAAAATCTCTTGTAACCACTCTTCCTATTCCTTTTGCTTGAAATGGGGTCTGGAAGATAAATTGACCTCAGATCAACAGTAATGTCTCTTACAGAAGTGAGGAAGAGCCAATTTTGGAGATGATTAAGAGCTTCTTTGCAGATTTTCATTGTTAAATAGTATTCTTTCTTCTCAAGGGTCCCTGAGGTTCTACGCAATTGTGAATTACACCATAGTTCTTAGCATTGTAATCATACTACAATTCCTATAATTCTTTGGGACAGCTGAGGTTGTTAAGTCAGTTATAATTTTTTTAAAAAGAAATTTAAAGAATTGTAAAGAAATTATGCCCTCTAGGACTTTCAATCTTAGTGAATGGAAATAAACACAGACCCATAATATAATAGCCACTTTGGTATAGTGGTTAAGGCATCAGGCTAGAAACTGGGTTACTGTGAGTTCTAGTCCTACCTTGGACATAAAGCCAGTCACTTTCTTTCAACCCTAGGAAGAAGGCAAGGGCAAACCACTTCTGAAAAACTGTGCCAAGAAAACTGCAGGGATTTGTCCAGACTCCAGGCTGTCTCCAAGATTTTTACACAACCGAATGGAAGAAAAATAATGACAAAGCTAATCATTATGTATTTGCATACATGGCTTCCAGATATCTTTAATTATGTAGTATGTTTGTATGAGTTAAACCATAATCTTACTGATTTTCATAGATATCCTCAAGAAATGTTCCATACTATTAATTGATACTTTTTGGTATTGTCATCCACTTCTTATGTTTTGCATGTGCTTTTTTATATAATGTACTGTTAGTCATTATTTTAAAACAGAAAGTCTACCTTCTGATTTCAAAAATATTTAGATCCTATGTGGACAGGACCTAAAGTTCAGGCAGAAAGAACCAATGCAAAACAGGATCTCCAAGACAGAATTAGTGCAGCATCCAGCAAGTACTAAAAAAATCCCAGAATTCTGGGAAACAAGTCCTGAGGGAAATCAGACATTTCTTTGCAGTGAGAATTTTTGGGATTGAGTAGAGAGGCTAAGCAAAAGTGTTGCTTATCTTATCTTACAGAAGTCGTGGCCTCATCTTGGGGAAGATAGCAAGGAGGAACAAACTATGATAGATTCCAGGATGTAGATGGATCAACTATAGCACAACTAAAGAGCAAGTTGCAGAGTGTTAGCTTAGACATATGCAGTATTTACCATATGTTCTTAAACCTTGAAAAGTTTCCAATGTGGCTAATAATTAAAGATAGTCATTTAAAAGCAATCAAAAGTTAACACTATTGTAAACTATTAAAATGGAACACAATAGACATATGTAAGCATCATACCCAGGTATAGATATTAAGATCAGTGCTACTTAGCAACATACCAGCATTATTATTTCAATTATTATTTCAGGGAAGATATTGGGAAAATGTCATATTCTATCCAATCTGGTGGGATGGGCAGACACACTCAGGTCCGGCAACTAACCTAATTCTGTGCGAGGTAGGGCTTTAATTGAAATAATAAAGAGATGTTTGTTTATTGGATTTATTTTCGTACAAACCTGAAGTTTTCAAAGATAGCACTGCCTCCTATTTTCCCTCACAAAATTATCCTTGTCAGGATACCAACAGATCTTTATGAGGCTGATTGAGCTGAGAGAGATGATCAATGAATATTTGTAGCTGAGGACGGACTTGAATTTGGCCATCCTTTATCATAACCGCTACGCTATACTGGACATCATATCGCCATTGGGATGGCAGTAGTGGCTGTTTGAGCTAATTCACTCCCCTCCACCCCAATAGGTGCAAATATGTAGAATAGATCTGTTGATATCCTAACAAGAATAATTTTCATTTAATTTCTTTCTCCTCACACTTGCAGAGATATATCACTAGAACTATTGGACCGTTCTGCTAAATTTCCTCTACCTCTTTCTTTTGTTTTTCTTAAATTATTTTCTGTTTCATTCATGAAGAGATAAAAATCCTTTGAAACTTTTAAAAATAATCTGAGCAACCTGAAAAAGGGTGGTAGGAATTAATTCAACAGCATATCTACAGTATAGTCTTACATAAGTAGGACCATCTACCAGATCAGAGGACAAACTCTGATCTAAGTCAGGCTGTTTTATAGGATTCTGTTTGTCAACATCATTTTTTTAAAATGTAACCTTTACCATGCAGACTTGTGTGTTATGTTACTTAAGGTCAGTGGCAGTTTCTGATTAATAAAGGAAAAAACGGACCTTATTTCAACCTTACTACCTGGCTCATATTATTGCTCTTGTTTGGCTGTAAGTGGTTCTTTCTCTCAGGGATGAAAAACATTAAGTGACCCTTCCCTCCACCTGCTCAGAACCTGCTTAGAGCTCTAAAATGTTTCTTGTTAGGTGCAAATCCCAGATAAAGGCATGTTCTGATTATCAGAACACTGAAAACCCTTCCAAAGAGCCTTAGAGTTATTGCTTTTGGACAGCTAAAACCTTGGGAGTGAGGATTGTCAATGTTACCTTGAAATATATTTTTTCGTCTTGTCAGAAAGTTATCATTCTGAGCGGATTCAATGGGCCTCAGGGTCTGGGCATCAGGCCAGACTGTGTCCTTCAGTAATTATACGATGCTCTTTCAGACTCCCGCCTATCTGAAGGACAAGACAGGCCCACAGATTTTTTTTTTTTGCAAAGCAGCACAGATAACACCACCTGCAAGCCTTCAAAAGTGGAGGCCAGATCAGTCAGAACATCTTTTGGCAGAGCAAAAATGCAGTGGAACAGGCATCCAGTGAACTTCGTGAACTAGTAGAAAGTGATACCATCATCCCGTGACCTTTGAAAGGAAGGCCTTTGAAACTTTCCCTTCATCACCCCTCTGAAATTTTTAATTCGTGGTTATGTCCTCATTCTAGAAGCATGTTTAGTTTCTCTCTGAATATTTAAATTGGTGGTTACAGCAACAAACTTACTCATTTCACAAACTTCTCTCTCATTAACAGGGCCCTGGATGCAAGCATTTCCAGGCACCTCATTTATCAAGGGGAAAGTTTAGCCCACATAAAAGAAAGCAAATCTGCATCTTCTACAGTGATGAATGGATCAGCCCTGGTTGAGGAGGACTCTGGATTTTTGTTATCAAATGTCACATGCCCAACAGGGGGTGGGTTCCTACTGGCGTTGCTACCGACTCGCTTTGTGTGCCCGCGTGCCAGATGCGTGCTGTGCGCATGTGCGCAGTTCACTGTAAATTATTCTGCGCATGCGTGAAGAACATGAACAATTACTAAAAAACATGGCAATGGCAGCAGAGACTGGAGAATCATTCGGGGGCATGGCCAGCCTGGGTCGCTGCTGGTTTTGCAATCCAGGCCAAATTACCACTACCAGTTGTCCCAAACTGGTGTGAATCGGTAGAAACCCACCTCTGATACCCAACCATATGCACAGATAGACACATACTGAAGTCACTTTCTTAATGAACCAAAAACCATTCCAAAACATGAATGCAAGCAAAACAGAAGGACATTGCATAGATGCTCATTTTTTTCTGTTGTTATATTCCCCCTTCTAATAGCTGCACCAGAAGTAGTTCAGCACTACAGCTTTTCCAGCTGTTGAATTGCTTTCTTTTATCTTGTGGCTTTAAGCAAGGATAGACAATCATTTGATCTTCAGCAGCCAAGTGAAGGCTGTATGTGTATAGGCATCCCTTATATGTACTGTATGTACATAAACATACATCACATCCTTTTTATGCCTCTCATACAGATAGCTGGTTTTCTGCTACTCCTAACAGCCGGATAACAATGGATGGTAATCAGCTGGCTGGAAGCAGCCAGACTGCTTGCTCATTTGATAATATTGGCAGCTGGAAATCTAGTAACCAACCAATCAAGATACTGGGAAAAATGAGTAAGATTCACTGGAATGCCAATGGCTGCTTTTGGGGGCTTAAGAGAAACTGGCCATAAAATATACAGTTGATGTTACTGGGTGTCCTAGATATCACTCTATGTTTTTTTTCCTGTTGGATTGTTTCCCGGGTTAACATATTTGCCTGGTCAGATATGAAACAATGAAAGGAAATAAAAGAAATTCATGTAGTCTCACATATCATGCCTTGTATTAGTAAACTAGCTTTTCTGAAAGCCATGTGGGCAGATGAAATTAAGAATACCAGATGTGTTTTTAATCATTCTATATTATTGCAACGTACTGATAGAAAACAGTTTTTTTATTTCTGATACTTTCCTAATATGGCTGAGTCTATTCCCCCTCACTTTTCCCAAGGATTGCAATGCTTCTTCCAATCTTGAAAAGAAAGAAAGGAGAAAAGAGAGAGAGAGAACAATGTTGCATTGTTTAAAGCAAACAGCCTTCAGTATCTGGTGGAACAAGTACACAATTGCACACCCAGACCTCAATCACTAAACCCAGCTGGACAAAGACAGAGTGAAAAATGCACACAACAGCAAGAGAGAAAACACTGTTATCTCGTCTCAAAAGGGCTCCATTAAGAACAATTCTATGGCCACGCTTTCTCTGTTTTTTGTTAGCCATACCATTTCAAAAAGCTGAAAATAGCATTTATTTTCCTACTGATTTGTGTCTTCCTATTGACTTTCCATTTCCCAGGGTGTTTTGAAAAAAAAACCCAACAGCTGAAATTAAAGTTTTTTCCCTTTAACTTGTTTGAACACCTGCACACCAGCACATCAACTGTGCCTTATATTTCAAAACTCTTACTCAAGTGTTCCTGCACAACAGCAGAGGGCACTCAAGTGATCTGCTGAACAAAAAAGGGCACTCAAGGGTAGAACCAGAAGGCCAGAAGTGTTGGCATAACCTTGGACCAATTAGTCATAACCCAAGAGTGGTAATCAACACCTAATTAGAGTTTACAGATCTGATTTTTTTTACCATGGGAAGATATAGGAATGATAAGTACATATGGGAGAGATAGAAAACGCCAATAAATAAAAAAACTAGACATAGATTTGGTTGCTGTGTGGGACTCTGGAGATAACTAATGCGGTGAGGACAGGGAAGGTGCACCACGTTGGGAAGTGAAGGCTGCTATGGATACAAGCTCTCATTAATGTAGATTTGGTCTCTTCCCAAGTCCTATACAATTCCAGCATGTCAAATAATAGAAAGGAAGTTTCATAATTTGAGCTGAGCTGAAGTGCAGCCAAGCCAGAAGGAAATTACATTTGGCATCCAAAAAGAATGGGACCATGTGATCAATGGGGTGAGGCAGCGATTCAGGAAAAGAGCTAAAGCTCTGTGGATTTTTAACCCAATCTTTGGTCTCCATGAATTGCCGCTAAGATTAGGGATCCAGTTTGAAACAATGGATGTGCTTTTATGGGTGCATTTGCAGGACTGGTGAGGTAACCCTAAGCGGCAACGATAGCATTGACCCAGACCTGTGCACATTATTAAATTATATACTACAACTTTTTTTTTAAAGTATATGAATGGTGTAAAATCTAATGGACTTAACTGAGGCCAATCACAGTTCAGGGCAGGAGAGTGCGTTGGATAGAAAATTATATGACCCAGTGTGGCTTTTTATACATTATTATAAAATATCTAATTAATGAAAATGTTCTAAGGAATTCACTTTCTCCATCCTGAAATAAATTCCTGAGGGAATTAGTCATGCGAAAGAAGGCCTGGATCCAATATATAATTCTCCCAACATACCATATTTTTACATATTTACAGAGACATAAGTGAGACTTTCACTCGGCCTCTGCTATTTTACTAAGTCATTAAACAGGAAAGATTTCAAAAGGAAATTGCTCAACAGTAAGTACTACTGGAAAATGTTACAGAGGCCGACTCTTTTTAATGAGATTTAGGGGGTGGGGGGGACAAGAAGCTACACCCTGAAGGATCCTATTCTAAGTGAGTCAAGAGTGTCAAGGCAAAGAGAAATTTTATTTGGGAAAACACAAGATTAACAGAGAATAGAAATTGTGTGCTGATGTACAGGCACACACTTTACATTTTTTTTTAAATCCTCTGACAGGTTTTCTATAGCAAGGCCATACAACAACAATTTCAAAATACTTTCATAGGGAAAGAGAGAGAGAGAGAGGGCAAATTTCCTGATCAAATATTACGTTTATTCATGATCTCGCCGTATTATGTTGAAGTTCTGGCTTATGTTTTCATTCTTTATCTTGCCAAAGTGCCAAGCTGTTGATGCACGAAGTCTAGGAGACCCCTCTAAATTGTTCTTGTATTCAGGGATGGCTTAACTACTATGTAGACAAAAATGCTAAGGGTCTAATGCAGTGGTTCTCAACCCTTTGGGGGTCAAACAACCCTTTCACAGGGGTCGCCTAAGACCATCGGAAAACACATATTTTTGAAAAAATATGGAAAATATATAATAATTTTATGGTTGGGGGTCACCACAACATGAGGAACTGTATTAAAGGGTTGTGGCATTAAGAAGGTTGAGACCCACTTGTCTAATGTAATATAATCCCTCCTAAAATAATCTATAATAATATACATTGCATGTTACATAATTATCTCTTCATGCAAAGGGTGTTTATCTCATTTTATTCATTTATATGATTTTGAAAGTGCTCTTCCAAGGCAGTGCAGCAAAGACAGAAACAATTATAACAACAAATACAATTCAGCTTGAAGAAACAGCCGAACTGTAGAAACTGAAAGTCAAAAAAGTATAACAGAAAAGGGGGTAACTAAGCAATTTTGAGCCTAACATGTTCTTTCTTGATAAAGACTGTAATGTTGAGTCAATTTAACTGGGAGGGGAGATGTTTCAAAGTTGGGATTCCAGGAGAAAAAAACTTTTTTCAGAGAGATAGATAGATAGAGCACATACATACATACATACATACATACATACATACATACATACATACATACATACAGTACATACATATATACATACATACATCATTTGCCAAAAGGATTTGGACAATGACCTTATTTCAAGATAAGGAATTGCTTCTCAGCTGTTCGGGATTTTTAAACTACCAGCACTCTAAATTAGACTTAAAAGCAAATAGATCTGTCTTCCCCAACCTGCAGCCTCCCCAATCACGTTGAAATCCAGCTGCTATAAATGACGTCACATGGCTAAAGAAAATGCTTGGTGGTGTAATGTGCTGGGTTCCCAGGATCCATGCCAGATTTCAATTTAATCAAGCCATTCTGTTTGGACTCTGAAAGAGGGGAAGGAACTAGTGTAGGAATTCAAGACAGTAAACAGACCACAACTTACTTGCAGGAAGTTCTTGGAGTGATTCAGTAAATATAGTTTAAGTCATCATTACCATACGTTGATTACTGCTGAAGCCAAAATTACCACAGCTGATAATTCTGGGGAGTTGAAGCCAGGGGTGGGTTCCTGCCAGTTCTAACCGCTTCTATAGAAGAGGTTCCACAAATTACAGTGCCGTTTAGAACCGGTTCCAGCTCCCTCCCCCCGCCTGTCCACATTGTCAAGATGAAGAGCGAGAGGAAGAATTCTGGGAGTTGAAGTCCACAAGTCTTAAAGCTGTCAAGTTTGAACACCCCTGGGGGTTTTTTCTAAAGGGTTGGGGTGCAAGGGTCTTGTAACTTGACAGCTTTAAGACTTGCTGTCTGGGGAATTCTGAGAGTTGAAGTCCACAAGTGTTAAAGTCGCCAAGTTTGGAGACCCTAACCTAGAGCGAAGAATGCAGTAGGCAACCTGAGTAATTCTTTTGGAATTGGAATGAAATGGCTTTCCCAGACTAAACCAAAATTCTAAGATCTTACTCTGCTTGAATGTTCACTTATGATGAGTGCTGTTAAAATTCTTCATATCTTGGAGTAAAATTTCTCCTTGCCATAGTCAAATGCAGAACCTTAAATGTAATCAAAATTACAGCAGGTTAAAGCTAAGCTCTTATATTCTTAAATCCCATCAGTCTATATGTGAATTTAGGATTTGGGGAGTCATTTGTTGATCACCTGACAGGGCATTCCATTTGCTATTTTAAGGATAGTTTCCCCAGCATGCTATTTTAAGCACTTCACTGTTCCACTGTTTGAGTGAACTCTGTATCTAAATTGGTATCATCATTACACATTCATGGAATTTGGGACATGACAGCATTTTTGATGAAGAACATTTCTCCCCCAAAAAGAGAGTACTGTATGTCATAAGTAGGACTAGGCCAGCAGTATTTCCATTTTCAAACATAAAGACGAAAGATTTGCATGTTTCTTCCTTAGGGCTGTAAAATTAGGTTGAAAACGAACGTGCTTAAGGGAAAGAAAATAGACACATATCCAGCTCTTGTAGTTTTGCTGGCTTGGCAAGGACTAGAGGGTTGCATCAGACAGGTTGTTCTTAAGAAGATCAGAAGAATACTTTGAGGAACAGATAAGAATCAACACCTTGCTGTAATTCATATTCTGTCATCTGGCATGAAAGTTAACCCTTAGCCTTGGCTGATGTTGGTCTTGCTTTTAACACTGTGCAGTTCAATTAGAATGCACATCAAAACTGACCAGCTGTTTCAGCATCTCCTGCACAATAAGCTGATTTCATTAACTGCTGCTGGTGGGTTTCAGATTTTTCTACTGTGGAAGTAGCTGTGCTGACCTTCTGCCCTCCATAAAATATGTATGTCTGTATAAGCATTGAATGTCCAGCAATACAGTTTTACATAGTCATAAAAATATGTCCCCAATTAGAGTTAAGTATGTACAAAGCCAGATATCTCTACCTCTACCTTACATCTCTCTCTCTCTCTCTCACTCTCTCCCTCCCTCCCTCCCCCTACCTACCCACACACATACACACACACACACTTTTATTAAGTAGAAGTTGGATTTCAGTTTACAGTTATGCCAAACATTGACCCAAGAAAGTAAAAAATGTTTAGCTATGGGTTTTTTCCCAACAATATTTATAAGTTTCTTTATTTATAAAGTATTTACAACCTCCCCAAATTCATGATGCACGGTAGTATTGTGGCTTTCAACTGCACTATAGCTTATTAGTGATTTGTAGCATTTTAAGTATGCTAACTAATGTTGTGTCAAAATAACAGGAATGAGAGTAGGTTTTATTTTATTTATTTCTATTTATTAAATTTAGATGCTGCTCATCTCACTGATGAGGGAATCTGGGAGACTTTTTCAATTCATTAATTGTTGTACCTTAACTTGTCCTGCAGCAAACTGTTAAGGCAGCACCTCTCATCTGTCTCTTTCTCTTTCCCAAAGTGGAATACAATCCAGCTGGTTGGACCTCTGAAAAGCTTTCACCTGCTATACTACAGTATGAGCAGTAAGCTTGTGAACAAATTGAAGACATGCCAATTTCATTAGAAAGTCCATCCTTATATTGGTGACTATAAGCTATTTGGAAAAATGGGTTTTTACAGCTCTCCTTTTCCAATTTCCAATAAAATTAATTCTTGTCTTGCGCCATGGAGAATAATTTTTATTACACTCAAACTAAGAAACCATTTAACACAAAAAACTGAAGTTCTAAATAGACTTCTTCTTATTACAAATCTTATTGATTTTTGTGGGACATTGTCTAAGAGAGTAAACAAACTTAGAAGCAGCCAGTAAGAGGGTTGCGTATGCATGACTGTGCTCCCAGATTAGGGAGTGAAGGTCCTCTAATTCAGCAGAAGTTATTTCTCCATAGAATCAGGCTGAAATCTGAACAAGCAATTAAGTGTCACATTTTCACATTTTTATTCGAGTGGAAGCAGTTTAACCTATGAGCACCTGCACATCAAAACCTGTGAAGAGGATTTTATTAGCAAAGTAATTTTTGATCTGTTTACTCTGCATTCAATAATACTTGCATCTTCTTTTGTTCTTATAGTCCAAGGTACATGACAACTGGAAGCAAACAATATATTAAAAAGCAGTAAGCATGGCTCTAGGTAAAACCATTGAACCTAGAATCAAAGCCAAGTTAAATAAAGCCATATACATTTGAACTCCACGCCAAAAGTTTTGCTCTTGGTTGAATATGGGCTGAATCTGAGACACAGCCAAGATTCTGGTTGTATCTTTAAATGGCATAGGCCATACTTTCCTGCTTTTATGAATTAATAACAAATGCATATATTATTACAGGATCCAGATGTTACTTGAAGAATGTTTTCCTTTGATGGATCAACACTGAGTGGCTTGGAGGAGGAAGTCTGCATTTGCCAGTTGCTCTGAAGTTCGTGTTCTGCAATTCCTCAGAGCAATGCTTCATCCTGTCAAAATTTTAGGGACAGAATATGTTTTCCATTGGCTTAAATGTGAAAGCAAATGAAGCAATCTCAACAATGTTCTTCAAACGTACTGGTTGGATGCATGCAGGGTCAATGGGATTGTTATTTTAATTGCAGTTCTAATCACAGTTTAGGGCTTAACTGCCTGGCATCATTTCTTGGGTCTCAAGAAGCTAAGCTAAATGAGGTTGAACAACTAGACATTTCCAAAGCTATATGTTGGAAGAAGAAGAAGACGACTCTGGCAAATCACTTTCATATGAAACATAATAGCTTGCCATTGTCATATAATCATTAGGAGTCAAATTCAACTCAACTCAACAAAAATGTTACCTTTTAATCTATTTTGGGCATACAAGGAAAAATTAGCTTGGAAAACTGCAAAGACTTGAGACAAATTCCTTCCTTCCCAAGCTGATGGGTTGATGCTATTTTCGCAGCCTTTAGTAACTTTCCTTTGAGGATCTTCCTTATGTCCCCAAATAGCATGGAATTTTCAGTGCTCAGTTAGACTTGTGTTTTTTTTTTCAGCATGAAAAGTTGGCTCAGGAGAATAAGATTTGGAACGGAGAAAAAAAATAGGGAGGAGAACTGAACTTTTTCCTTCCTCATTATTTCAGTGCTCTTAACTGCTGTTTTCAAGGCTTTTATCTCCATGAAATCATTTGAGAGCAATGGAGACAAAGTCCTTAGGGCAGTCTGGAGAAGGAAGATGACACACACAGTGAAATAATTAAGTCCCCTGTTCTATCGTTTCTTTGCTCACCCTTTCAGACTTTTCATGCAAATAATCAGAGTTACAGATAACCTTCACTTTAAACCTGCAATTGAGATAGGCAATTTAATTGCTGAGCAACATGGTTGTTAAGTGAAACATCATGTGACAATGCCAGACGTAAGGCATCTGTTCCATTGCAATCACAAAATGCAGCATCACATAAGCATGACTTGGCACTTACTACCAGCTTGTCCAGTGACTTTGCTTTTGGGAAGGTATTTGTGAAGTGCCCAAATGGCAACCACATAATTGCAGGGACACACGACAGCTGTAAGTTTGAGGACTAGTTCATAAAGCTACTTTTTTAGTCCCATTGTAAGTTTGAACAGTCATAAAGCGGCCAGATCAGTCCTTAACTAAGGATTACCCGAATATGCATTTGGCCCCCAAATAGCCTCAGACTGCACCATTTGTACAGAGCATTCCTCAACTGTAAGGACTACAAAAGCTACAACTGCCCTTTGGGTGCAATGGAGTTCTGACATCATCTTGTGAACATAAATCATTGCAACCCAAAATCTGATAACGGTTGACAAGTCAACTGGAATCATTAATTTGGAAGTGCAGAACATAAACCTAGTCAGAGAGACATATTCATTTATTTTCACACACAAAAAGAAAAAAAGTTACATCTTTTGTGAGGTTAGCAAAAGGGAACCATTGGTCCACTGTAGTTCCATCATCTGCAGGGCTGAGTGGGGATTTTAGTCAAGGTTTAGTATGCTGAATTCTAACCCTGGACTTTCTTTTTAAACCACTAAAGGACTACTGGCATACTTTCAGATTTCACTGTAACATAGTCATAAGAAGCTGCCTTATAGTCATGCAGACTATCGTTGGCTTGTTATTCACTGGTAGTAATTTTGTACATGTCAGGAACAGTCTTTTCAACTCTGACATCCTCTAAGATGAGTATATCAGAAATTAAGTTTGACACATGTACTAGAACAAACAGTAATTCTTCTGTAATTACAACTCCTTTTATCAGACATATAGCTTGATCACACTAGCAATAGCAATAGCACTTAGACTTTACCTGTATATACTGATTCACAGTGCTTTACAGCCCTCTCTAAGCTGTTTACAGAGTCAGTGTATTGCCCCTGACAATCTGAGTTTTCATTTAATGACCTTGGAAGGAGGGAAGATTGAGTCAACCTTCAGCCAGTGAGACTTGAACTGCTGAACTGCTGGCAGCCAGAGTCAGCAGAAGTAGCCTGCAGTACTGCATTCTAACCACCACGCCACCATCTTACCACCAGATAGATAATTGTTGGTAAATCAACTCTCATTGCTTATTTATTTATTAAATTTATATGCTACCCATCTTTACAATAAGGTAACTATGAGAGGCTTACTTGGATCACAAACATATTTTGTTATGTTTCTGAGCATATAAATAAAACTGAGTATAAAATAGAAGAATCTTATTCATTTAACTCTCAATACAAATATAAATAAACATGTAAAAGAACAGAAAAGTGATTCATTTTAATGTTAAGTAATATATGACTGAAAAAGAATCTAGGCTTTGCAATTACTGTACATTAAGGTGTCCAATATATTAATACAATTTATACTGTTTAATACAATTTATACTGTTTAATACAATTTATACTGTTCTCCTGGCTCTCATTTATTGCAATATTGATATCGTTTATCATGGTGATGGCTACCTGTTCAGAGCTAATGCATATTAAAAGGATGCATTTCTGCCTAAAATTGGCTGATTTTGAAATGCTAAGCAAGCTCAAACTCGCTCAGTATTTGGATGACATGAAGAAGTCCCAGGCTTTAGTAAATTAAATGGAAAAGTTAGGAAACCATCCCAGAAGATGACAATGGTAAAGCATGTTGATGTCAGTGCCAAGAAAATTACATGGAATTGTCCATTTAGTCCTCAGAAACTGGGCTTTACTTTAGGATGTTTTTATTGCTTTATCTTACATATTCTCCAAATCATGCATGAGAAATTTCACCATTTTCCTGGTAGCTGGTGCCTTAAGCTGTTATGCTTAGGGCTCAGGAGTAGGATTCCATAAATAGCTTATTGTGATAGCACAAATCACAAAAGCACTGCTACATGATGTCTGCATTGTTCCTTCTCACAAAAGAAGCTCCTCTGTGATTGATATCTACCTATCAGCTTGATGCTTTCTTCAGATTTGCCTGGAGGCATTCATGAGGCTGGGACAGTCACAAATAAACCCTAAAATGGAGCAAATTTATCAAAGCAATTGCTGCAGACAAAAATGGAAGAACCATCTCATTGTGATATGTCCTTGGAGAGATTCTGTAATCATCAATGCATGACTGCCATGTATTGGCTGAACTTCCAGCGATCGGGGCTATAAAGATCTTTCTACATATGCTGTTGATTAAGACAGAATGCAAAGGAGACCTTCATCTCACCTATGTAATAATCCATTAGGTCTTGGAGAAAACAATTGCAAATATGTCCCATAGATTCCCCTGTAATGGCTACAACAATGTCTGTTGGAAAAATCAATCCCTCTTTAGCAATGTATTATCGTTTTGCTGAATTTAGGGTGTAATGGTAGACAGAGTTGCAGAAAGAGGGAAGGAGGGAGCTAATGCCATAAATTTCAGCTTTGGGGGATTTTCCTCCCCAAGGATTGACTTGTTTGTGACTCCACTCAAGCAATATGCCACCAAAAGTATACTCTGTGTGTGTTGGTGGTTTTTCGGGACCTTTTCACGCCTCAGAGCTAATGGCTAGGCTGTGAATATTCCCATGGCAACAGAATTATGAACATCCAACCCCAGCACTGTTTGAAGTTATCTATCAACTCTGGGACCGTGTATCTCATTGAATGGAGCAGCTTCTGTCTGCAAAAGATACTACATTATTGCCATGATGGTGTGCGAATACCAGGTAAAATTTCATCAGGGTTGTGTTTTCCACTCTCCTTCTTGTGTAGCGGGATCGATTTTGTAGCAGAGCGGGAGTTCTCATGAAAGATACAGGAAACCTGTGGTACCAGGGGCTAGCAACTGCGTTTTTTCAGGACATTGCAGCATATGCTTCCCTCATTTTCTTTTTTAATTAAAAAGTTAAACACGGCCCAAATATCATAAGATCTTATGGGAAAAGGCATAAGACAGGGGTGTCCAAACTTGGGAACTTTAAGAATTCCCGGGAAATTCTGGGAGTTGAAGTCCACAAATCTTAAAGTTCCCAAGTTTGGACACCCCTGGCATAAGAGATCTTGAGAACTTGGCCTATCTTGCGGAATTTCAGCCATTAAAAAAAAAAAAGAGAGAGAGACAATGGATATCAGCAGTTTCTGTTTTTTCACCCCTCACTAAGTAAAGTGAAGCTGTTACTTGTTTGGAAACAGTCTATTGTGTCAGATTCCTGCTAAAGGGCAGCCCAGCTCTCATAGGAATCTTTGTTTTGCGATGTTCACGTCCTTCTAGTCTAGTACTGTCACTTTGACTGGCAATGGCTTTCCAGTCTAAGGGGCTTCCATGCCACTATTGTTTTCAAGCTTCAATCCTTCAAAAGTAGTTTGAAAACAGTCCGTGTCTCGGCCCCCCCTCCCCTTTCATTTCCTCCAGTTCAGAAACACGCAAAACCAGGAATAAAAATCGAAATCCTGTCTTAAGCTTTGGGCCTTAACAGTAACAGGCATCCACTCGACCTGCCTTCCACATAAGAGAAAAAGAAAGGAAACAATTACAAAAATAATTAAGCAGTCTGGTGGTTTTTCTCATTCTGTTCATCTCCCGGGAAACAGTGAAAACAACAGAATTGTCTCAATCTCACCCTTTCTTGCTTGCCTAGGCTGCTGAAGTGGACAGGGGATGCTGGCAGCATTAGCAGTAGCAGGAGGGTGTCAGAAAGATTGGGAGTGAGCCTGAGGTGAAGCAAAAATTCTCCCCTGCAGAGAAATGCTCTGCCTCCCCCCTCCAGCTCCAAAGAGCTGCACCATTCCAGCTCAAAACCAGCTTCAGAGGGCTCACCTCATGATCCGCTCAAATGTGGCATGAACTTCATCTCTTGCCTGACCCACAGTTAAGTCTGCTTAAAATCCTCTTTAGCTGTTCCACTTATAAAGTAGCATCCCCCCCCCCCCGATCTGATTTTCACGATGGAACTCGACTAGCACGTTTCACTGATAATGTGGGTTACTAACACAGCCAAGACTAGTATCTGTTCTGCTCCTACTGGCCCATTTAGAATGTCACAGGCATGCCATATGCCTTTCTGCTGGCTAGGGGCTTTCTGGCTGTTTTGGTTTGGGCTGCAGGAGAGACTGGACACCTGGCTTGTGCAGAGGCATCTGCCCAGGTAATGCATGACTAGTGCTTTCTGAAGCACATGCAATGCACCTCTTTATAAACACGGATCTAGTGCTCTTTTGAAAAGAGAGGTAGACTGGTAATTGCAAAACAGTCCTAGTGCTCTCTCAAGCACAGAAAATTGATTTAAACAGAGAAAGAGGGTGATAGTCTGG
Source organism: Natrix helvetica (assembly GCF_964273705.1). Taxonomy (NCBI): domain Eukaryota; kingdom Metazoa; phylum Chordata; class Lepidosauria; order Squamata; family Natricidae; genus Natrix; species Natrix helvetica. The sequence goes on along the minus strand of NC_138552.1, from coordinate 220,178,673 downwards.
CCCTTCTGTATTGCAAGCTCAGTCACTATTGCATGGATTTCATGTTTTCCTCTGCTTGGAGTAAAAAGAGAATTTGCAAGGCCATACACGCATTTTGCTGTTCTGTTTTGTTTTTAATTACTTGGCAAGCTGCAGGGGAGAATTGCTCCATTACAGCTTCATGCAATTCACAGGCTATTTCTGGGAGCTGCTGGCCATGATATCAGAATTGAATTCATTGCCATCTCTGCCATTCCTTTTCAATACCTTTCAATAGCAGAGCTTGGCAGTACATCCCATGCTTCTCTGCTCTTTGTACCAGCCAGCTTTTTTGTGGGGGGGTGCAGATGTTGAACCTATTTTCAGAAATGTCCCATCTTGACATGGGACTAGATGTTGCCACCTCTTTCCGTTCTCTTCTTCATGACTAGGACTACTTCCCGGGAATACTGTTCCATGTTTTCTACAGAAATGCTGCAAGGATGGGATGAAATATTATTGTCAGGTTCAGACAATATTGTGCTGAAAAAGGAAAAATACTGCCTCTCCCATCATGGTGCCCTCCAGATGTGTTAGATTACATCATCCCAGCTGTTTGTGGTGGTTGGGAGCGATGAAAATTATAGAGCAAGAGTTGAAATATCTCACTTCTGTCAAAGCAAACTGTGACCTTGTTTCCCCGTGACTCTCTCAGCATTGCTTTTTTTTTATCCCTTTAATGCCTTTTTTCCTCTCGGCACATTCAAGAGTTCTGTTTGTTGCTAGGTAACCTTCTGATTTAGCAGCACAGGATGAATGTCCCTGCTGGGAAATGGAAGGATACAATTAGTTATGAGAAGCCTCACAGCCTGGGGATGTCTCAAAAGCAGGCAAGACTGAAGAGTGCCAACCAGGCATCACATACATTCCCTCTCAAGGAAGGAGGTCTCTGGGCACCAATGACTAGACTACCAGGCGTCATCATATTACATGTAGGCAGATTTGTTCCTGAGGATTAGACTTTCGGCTCAACAACTGGGGCCAAAGCCAGAGGTTTGCTATACATTTCATACTCAACTGCTGCTGATTACTCCCTGATAAGAGGGTTGGTTTTCCAGACGTGCAGCTGGCAGGTGCTTGGTCTTTTCAGGCAATTCCTGGTCAGCAGCTCTGAGAGTTTCATCTTTGTTCTTTATGATCATGTTTGCTAGCTAGAAGATTCTGTACATTAACCGTATGGAAATTTATAACCAGCCTCCTCTGGCTGCCAAGATGAGATGTAGGCTTTTGGCAGCTACAGAGCATGACCCCAGCCGCCGCCTCCTTTTTCTGTTCAGTCTGGGCACTTGCACATCCCTAATTTGTTTAAGAATTTTACTAGGCCAAGAGACTGATGCCAAGCATCAGACAGTAGGAGTTTTCTTCAATTTATTTACGGGCCCTTGGTTTGCAGTTTTACATCATCTTTCATTGCTTCAAAAACACGGAAAGTACAGAACTGACAGCCTTTAGTTTTCATAGATTATTCAAGCTGGTTCATTATTCGTAGAAATTGCATGGAAATTTCCCTTCTAGAACAACTAAAGAGGCATCCACTCCTTTTACAAGGCAAATGAGGGTAGCCACAAAATATAAGGTAGTGAACAGTTTTAACAAATCTGCCTCTCCGTAATATGAATGAACACTGTTCTTTTAGAAATGCAACTATTGGACATCTCCTTTTATAGCATAACAACAGCTAATATAATGTTTGAAGTTAATAGAAGTTAACTAGTTGCAAACAGACATTCGAGATATATGATCTCAAAAACAAAATATTAAGATATGATCTTAATATTTTCTATTAATCAATGGACGCAACAGCTTGCACATAGATATTACTATGGCATAGATTTTGTGATATCTTAGAATAATATTTTGTATTGTTGATATTATAGTAGTGAATTCATTAGTAAGGTAATGACTATTGATAAGTAAATTGGTAGATGCAGCAGATTTTTTTCTTTGAATATGTATGTTTTACTTTTTCTTGTCCTTTAAGAATAAAGATTGTTATACATGTCTAAACTAAATAAATAAGTACTTTTTTAAAAGAAAAAGGCAAAGCCTAAGCAGTTTTACAGTGAAAACATTTCTAATGCCTGAAACTGTGAGCGCTGTTTACATTTTAAAGACTTCAGTTTGCCTTAAGCAGTGAGAATATAATTAGCACCATGAATTAGGTACATCCATTCTGCATCAGGATTTACTCTTTATAAATTAAAATCTTAAAGAATTGAACAAAATAAAATATTCAGTTTAATTTATCTCTGCAAAATTATGCCAACCTTCCTTCCTTCCTTTCCTTTTTCTTTCTTTCTTTTTCTTCTCTTTCTTCCTTCTCTCTTTCTCTCCCTTCCTCTCTCTCTCTCTCTCTCTCTCTCCCGCTCTCCCTCTCTCTTTTCACAGTTTTAAAAACAGGTACATAGTGTTGAATGTTAAATTTAGATAAGGTTTGTTATAATATGAAAATTGACTTATAGCAAGGCAGATGATAACCGCTTAGAGTCCCCCCCACTTAATTTGAGGCAGTGGATAATATACACAAGTACAAGTTACCTAAATTATTTCAGCTGTTTAGTTTGAGTTAAAGGGACTTAACTGACCACGGCAAGGGGATCCTTCCTATTCCCAAGAACTGATCCTTTTAACTGAAATGTTAGCAAAGTTTCGTTGAAGGGACTCTGGAAACATACAAACCGGTCTAGAAATCAGAGGTTGGTGAGGTCTGAGAGCTACAGTTTTATATTACTGTATATTGAAAAGCTAACAGTAAGTTTCTGGATGACATTCAAAGGTCTGATGTTAATCTTTAAGTTCCTAAATGGCTTGTGATGAGGTTAGTTGAAGGATTATTTTTGATTTATACATTTTTGGCCTTACCTTGAGATCTCTTTCAGGAGTTCAGTGCTGATGGTATTCATAGATATTTGTAGATATTATCTAGATATTTTGGGATTGCACACAAGGAGCCTATTATTATTGGTATTATCTTTCCTTTTGTCACAGTGCTCTACTTCTATTTACAGGTCTTTATATATTGTTATTTTCTCCAATTTCTTCTCTTCTATTCAACTGTCTCCAGGTACTGCCATGTCCACTACCCAGATTTTTTCCCCCTTTCTTGTTCACAATAGTTAAATCTGGATAGTTATGTGGCAGCTGCTTGTCTGTTTGAATTTTAAAGTGCCAGAGCATTTTTTGCTTCTTCATTTTCTACTATACTTTTTTGTCTCTTTTTGTAGTCCCACCAGTGCTTGCTTGCAGGCAAGTGGCATTTCTTGCAGATATTTCAGTGTACCATTGTTGCTACTTTGTCATGCTGTTGTTTGTAACCAGTCTCTGCGATCTTCTTGCAGCAGCTAACTAGAGGCAGTCCACTGTTTCTTCAGCTTCTTTGCAGAAATGGCATTTGCTATCTGTTGCTGTCTTCTCAATTCTGGCTTTATATGTGTTTGTTCTTAAGGCTTTTGTCTTGTGCAGCCAGAATTAGCCTCTCTGTCTCTTTCTTCAACTTTCCTGTCCTTGGCCATTGTTGTTGTTTTTCCTTCTTGCAACTCTTCCATCAGCACAATATAAAATCCTGGTTGATCTTTCCGGTTCCCATGATAGATTATTGAAAGGATAATGAAATTGTCCACTTTCTCCCTGTTATAACACATTCTCCTCTAACACTAATATGCGGCTAAGTGCTTACTCCATAATAAACCAGCCATGCTAATTTTCCCCGTGCTGTAATAGCCCCTTTATAACATATGAAATGCTTGGCTCCTGAAAAGATGATTATAAAGAAGGACGTTGTAATTTAGTGGCTCATTTAATAAGCACCAAGAGAAATATGAGGCCCGCCAATGTAGCGTCACAGTTCTATTTATACCCATTTTGGAGTATAACAAGATTTTATAATGAGATACATTTTTAGGTGGTATTCGGGTAGTAATGGGGCTTTTGGGTCTGAAGTGAGGAAATATCTTATTAAATTACCTTTTGTTAATAGAAGATTTCCTCTCCCCTGGCTTGAAGTGCACCCAGGGGTGGGTTGTTGCCGGCATTACTGTCGGTTCGGCGTGCAAAATATCAGAACCCAAAATCAAGACGGTGCTGCCAATAGAACCAGTTCAGAGGCACAGCAGGCCGAGTTACTACCTACTCAGCTGAATCAGTCTGAACTGGTAGGAACCACACACTGGACCTCATTTTTGTATCTGAACAGTGGACGAGTGATCTGGGAATAGGGGATTTAGTCATCACGCCCCTGTCATGGTCAGACCACTCATCCCTCCGGCTGGACTTCCCTGGCGCTATCCCCCACCGCGAGGAGGCGGAACCAGACCCTATAAACTGGTACCGCCCCAGGCACCTGATGGAATCTGATAGATTCCAGACGGAGCTTGGGCCAATTCCTGTAGCCTTGTCCCGCTCCCGCTCCGAGGACCTAGTGACGGCCTGGAATAGGGCGACGACTGGGGCCTTGGACCGGGTTGCGCCTTTGCGACCTCTCCTGCGGCATCGACCCACCCGGGCTCCTTGGTTTACTGAGGAGCTTAGGGTGATGAAGCGCCACAGGAGACGTCTAGAGAGCAGGTGGAGGTCCTCACGCTCCGAATCTGACCGAACACAGGTAAGAGCCTATTTGCGGACTTACCTTGTGGCAATAAGAGCGGCCAAACGTAGACATTGCGCTGCTCTTATTGCGTCCGCGGATAACCACCCTGCCGCCCTGTTTAGGGTGACTCGCTCCCTTCTATCGCAGAGGGTGCGGGAGACACCCTTACAGGGTAGAGCAGAGGAGTTTGGGGAATATCTTCAGGACAAAATCGATCAGATCCGGAGCGGGTGGACCTCCGTCAGTGGACCAGACGAGCCGCCAACAGCGAGTCTTGAGAGACCACTCTGGGAGGAGTTTGACTCTGTTGCCCCCGAGGATTTGGACAGGTTGCGTGGACGGCTGCGACCCACCACTTGTTTAACGGACCCGTGCCCCTCCTGGCTGGTACTGGCAGCCTGGGAGGTGACACGAGGCTGGCTCCTGGGCCTGGTGAGCGCATCACTGGGTGAGGGATACTTACCAACCGCCTTGAAAGAGGCGGTGGTGAGACCCTTGCTCAAGAGGCCTTCGCTCGACCCAATGGAGCTAGCTAACTATCGTCCAGTCTCCAACCTCCCCTTCGTGGCGAAGGTTGTTGAGAATGTGGTGGCGCAGCAGCTTCCGCGACACCTAGACGAATCCGATTATCTAGACCCACGCCAGTCCGGCTTCCGACCCGGGCACAGCACCGAGACAGCCTTGGTCGCGTTGGTCGATGATCTCTGGAGGGCCAGAGATAGGGGTTGCTCCTCTATCCTGGTCCTATTAGACCTCTCGGCGGCTTTTGATACCATCGACCATGGTATCCTATTGCGCCGGTTGGAGGGGATGGGAGTCGGAGGCACCGTTTTGCGGTGGTTCGGCTCCTACCTCTCCGACCGGAAGCAATGTGTGTTGACAGGGGGACAGAGGTCGTCCCTGAGGCCACTCACTTGTGGGGTGCCACAGGGGTCGGTCCTCTCGCCTCTCCTGTTCAACGCATATGTGAAGCCGCTGGGTGAGATCATCCGTGGTTTTGGGGTTGAATACCATCTCTACGCTGATGACACTCAGCTGTATATTTCAACCCCAAACCACCCCAACGAGGCTGTCGAAGTGATGTCCCGGTGTTTGGAGGCCGTCGGGGTCTGGATGGGGGACAACAGACTCAAACTCAACCCCTCCAAGACCGAGTGGCTGTGGTTGCCGGCACCTCGGTTCAGCCAGCTGACTCCATCGCTGGCCATAGGGAGCTGTGGAGCGGGCGCGCAATTTGGGTGTCCTCCTTGATGCCCGGCTGTCAATGGAGGACCATGTGGCAGCCGTGGCAAGGGGGGCATTCCACCAGGTTCGCCTGGTGCGCCAATTGCGCCCCCTACTGGACCGGAGTGCCCTGCGCACGGTCACTCATGCGCTGGTGACGTCTCGCCTGGACTACTGCAATGCCCTCTACATGGGGCTTCCCTTGGGACGCATCCGGAGACTGCAGCTAGTTCAGAACGCAGCCGCGCGGGTTATTATGGGAAGTACCCGTTACTCCCACGTAACACCTCTCCTGCGCGAGCTGCACTGGCTACCTGTAGCCTTTCGGGTGCGTTTCAAGGTATTGATCACCATCTTTAAAGCGCTCCATGGCAGAGGACCTAGTTATCTGCAGGATCGCATCCTACCACACACGTCCCTGCGACCTATCCGCTCACACAGGGAGGGGCTCCTCCTGGTGCCGTCTGCTAGGCAATGCCAGCGGGCGACACCTAGGAGCAGATCCTTCTCTGTGATGGGCCCAACCCTCTGGAATGACCTCCCCCCAGACATCCGAACTACCACCGACCTCCGTTCCTTCCGGCAAAAGTTAAAGACTCACCTATTTCAATCAGCTGGCCTGGCACTTTCTTAGTTTTACCTCCCGGGATTTATTTATTTTAATTGGGTTTGGGGTTTTATAGGCTTTTAACGTATTATATTTATTATTCTATTACAGTCTCACAACCTCCTTCACCAGTATTAATTTAATTGTTTATGTATATATTTTACAACGTATTTTAGTGACTGTACACCGCCCCGAGTCCTCTCCGGGAGAGGGGGCGGTCTATAAGTGTGAATAATAAATAAATAAAATAAATAAACCCAACTCTGAGTGTGCCTCTCCTTGAAAATGAATAATGCATATTTTTTTATTAATGATCTCAGGTTTTATTACAAAAATAAAAGGGAAATAGTTTTTGTCACCCTTAACTGAATAACAACAAGTGAAACAATCTATCTTTTGAAACACAACCTAACACCAAAACAGTTATAAAAAAAAAGGGGGGGGAGATAATCATAATGTCTGTAAGAAAAAACAATAGCCCTTTATTAAAATAATCCCTTTATTGGGTCAGCTCAAGGTCAGAAAGGAATATATCCCTTTTCCAGTTCTCAGTAACTCTGTATCAAGTAAAACAGAAAACGAAGCAAAAAAAAGGGACACGGAAGAAATCTGAAATGTCAGCACTTAAGAGTCTAATTTGAATATTATTCACTAAGGATTTCATGCCTTGGTAACCAGTCACTTCCTCCCTTCCCGACTTGTTGTTATACAACCGCAATGACAGCCTGGCTTTTTCCTGCCTCTTAAAGTGCAGAACATTATATGCCATAGTCGGTGATTAACACATTTGTCAATCATAAACAGGGTGCATCATGACTAAACCCGATAAAACCACTTTTAAGAAATCAAGGTATCCTCATGACTCTGCATGCCTGAATGGGAGATCCCCTTTGTCTCCCAGGGAAACTGCCTTGATTTTCCTGATGGAAGAAATGAGGAAAATCTAAATTAGATAGTGGCTGAACATCAACTTCTTTTCAAAGGCAAAATCCAGAGCATTATAACATTAGCTGGAAGCCCTGATTTCAACCAAGAGCAGATCTGCATTTTCTTCTCATAATGGACAACCCTCCATTCTTAAATGCAGAAATAGATGGTTTTATCCTCCACCAAGTCCCTTGCAAATGCAACCATCTCTGTTTTGAAACTTTGCTCCACTTCAAAACTAAGGGTAGTTCTTGAGTTACAATCAACCGTTGAACAACCATTCAAAGTTATAACAATGCTGGAAAAAGGTGGCTTACAACCACTTACGATATACGACTGTTGCAACACCCGTGTGGTCACATGATCAAAATTTGGGCACTTGGCAACTAGCATATATTTACGGTGGTTGCAGCATCCTATGGTCATGTGATCACATTTTGTGGCCTTCCCAAGTGGCTTCCAACAAGCAAAGTCAACTGCATGACTCATTTAACAACTGCAGCAAAAAAGGTCATATAATGGGATGCAACTAGAGGTGGATTCCTACAGGTTTGGCCTGGTTTGGCTGAAACGATAGTAATTCAGCGCCATAGGCACCACCAGTGACGTGCGGTGAGGTTTACAGCTGGTGAGGCTGGTGATGTCATCAGCGTGAGCCACGGTCCCCTTCATGTTGACTCAGGAAGGAGGGGACTGGGACGTCAGCCTCCCTCCTGCGCACGTCCCATTCCCCGCCTTCCTAAGTCAACATGAAAGGGATTGCGGAGCGTGCTCCGCGGGACCGCGGCTCACGCTCTGTGGGACCGCGGCTCACACTCTGCAGGACCACGGCTCACGCTCCGCGGGACCGCAGCTCACGCTCCGCGATCCCCTTTATGTTGACTTAGGAAGGTGGGGAATGGGACGTGCGCAGGAGGGAGGCTGAGGCTAGAGGAGCCTCCTGCACATGTGGTCCCATTCCCCTCCTTCCTGACTCCTGAGTCAACATGAAGGGGACCACAGAGCACTCCCATTCCCGACCACATGTGCAGAAGGCTCCTCAGCGCCTTTTCCCTTTTCCCTTTTTTTAAAATTTTCATGATGAGAGCGGTGAGGCCCTGCCTCCCCTGCCTCCCCTGACCGCACGTCCCTGGGCACCACTATCTTGTTTTTTGCTTCTGCGCATGCGCAGAGCAATTTTAGTGATACAGCACATGCGTACAAAGCACACATCAAGCGTGCAAGTGGCGCACCCCTAAGTGAACCGGCAGTAGCGGCTGCCAGAACTCACCCCTGGATGCAATTCACTTAATGATCACTTTGCCTAGTGACTAAGTTCCAGTCCCATCTGTGGTCATAAGTTGAGGACCACCTATATTGCTTTCTGACATTTTTAGGAGTCAGCTTAAACTCTTCCAGGTTGGGGGTCTGAAGTGCTTCTTTTCATTTAGTGGCTTTGGCTGCATATTCTCTTCCCTCCCCTGGATAGTCACTACTCTGTGCAGCCACTTCTTCTTGGGCTGCTGGATTCCTGTTTTCTAATGGATAGCAGCTCCCATTTTTCACTCTTTGAGCCCAATCCAATGATGGCCCATTAAGTCAATTAACTTTTCTTGCCAAGGGTTGATCCATAGTTGCTATGGAGGTGCCTCAAAAAGGTACAGACAGTAGCCACAGCCAAAGCCTGACCCCCTTTTTAACATGTGTGGCAATGCGTGTACAGCAATGGTGGGGCTCTAATTGCATGGATTTGGCTGCCGTGTTGATGTTTTTAACGCCTCTCTCTGCAGACATCCCTGGACAGATACATCTTTACTGTTTTTGACTCCCCCAACATTTCATCAGCATCCCTGTCACTCACCCTGTGTCTTTCTGTGCCCATTTCCCATGCTCCCATTGCTCTTTACATCCCTAATAGGCATTATTTCAGTTTTGGCCCAGGCTGGATGAAGCATGCTCCTCTTCTTCCCCCTCTCCTGCTCCCCAGAAATTCAAAGATCCTCTTGTCTCTCTTATCCTCAACTTAAAGTTGAAACATGCACTGCAACTAAATCTTCAAACTGCAACGCAAGTACAAAGTTTAACAAAAGGCTCTTTGCTTCTGTAAGCTTGAACCTCGCTACAAAGTGTCCACAGACCTTCTGGAACAAAAGAACAAAGCAGCAACCTGTTCCCTTCGCTTTAATCATTACAGCATCAAAGCAACGATAGTACAATAAAAGGAAGGGGGAAACAAAAAGGGGGTTGCATTAGTGTCAATGTAAGAAGAGGGTGGGAAGGCATCCATGTGTACACACTTCTGGGAAAGCAAAGGAAAAGGATGGGGACAAGGGAGGATGGAACAATCCCTAAAAGGAAAAAGCAAGCACAGAGGCCAGCCAGCAGGGCTCATGTTCCCTGCACAGATGGGGAGGGCAAGAAGCAGGGAAACGTGCAGCCGAAATCTTTGGTGGCCATAGTCCATGCGAGTCCCAACCAGTTGCCAAAGCATGGAATTGGATTTTTAAAGTCAGCCTCAGAAACAGCCAGGAGCAGCCTAGGAGGGAAACGATGTGGCCCTAAGAACCTGGAGGACCGCAACTCCTTTCCTGCTATGGGCAAGGGCCTATTGCATAACCTCCCCCTCTTTCCACAAGAGGAAATGGAGCTCAAATGTCCTTCAGTGATTATGCCAGAATAGTTAAGATGGTAACCTAGTGCAAAAAAAAAGTTCCTGTGTTTAACAGTCAGAGAGAAGAGGGGGAATATGACAGATGCAGGTTTTCTTACTCTTGCAATATTAGGACATGACAAATAACACCTGCCAATGTTTGCTTCTTCTGCATAAACATTAAGGGCACCAAACTGCCATTTTTCTTTATATCTGCCTATTTTTTGTTCAGTAGAATTCAGGGTAAAAAAACATATTTTGGAATTCCACTTTAATGCTCTTCCATCCTTTGTCCTCTCTCTCCCTCCCCCACCCCTCGCCATAATACACAGTAGAACCTAAAACACCGGAATCATAGAGACCTGCAGATCTTCTTGTCCAAGGGTCCCCAACGCCCAGGCCGCGGCCCACTACTGGGCTGTGGCCCATTCAAAATGGGCCCACATGAGTGGCAGGTGAGTGAGCATGTACACACAGCTCTACTTGCACTTGCACAAATGAAGCTGTGCCTGCAGACATTCACACACTTGCCGTTCTGAAGGAACTAACCCCCCTCCTTCCCCAATGCCAGGCCGCCTAGCCAGAAAGGTTGGGAACCACTGTTTTAGTCCAGCTCCCTGCCCAAAGCAGGACACCTTTATACCATCCTGAACAAACAGTTATATCAGGGGTGTCCAAACTTGGGAACTTTAAGACGTGTGGACTCCAACTCCCAGAATTCCCCAGCCAGCCCCAAGTTTGGACACCCCTGAGTTATATAATCTATTTTTGATGGCGTGATGCAGCACCCAAAACTCTGAGATGCAAGCTGTTTCAATGATTTATTGTTCTCACTGCCAGGAAATTTCTCCTTAGTTCCAGATTGGATCTCTCTTTAATCAATTTCCACCCATTGCTTCTTGTACCTCGGGTGCTTTGGAGAAGTCGATCCCCTTTTCAATCTCACATTGCGGGGAGTTTGTTTGAAATCTGGTAAGCATTGAAATTATATTATTATTAGCAATATTACCAGTTCACCTTATTTGATCGATCCCTCCTGAGCATTTCTGCTACTTCATCTCTAAGGCCACATCCCTATTTGAATTTTAGCATAGCATGTTGGTAGCACAGAATTTCTGCCTTGTTTTCACAGCATTGTTTTAAATACCTGGGCTTAAGTTGTTATTATCTATACCAATGAAGAAGCAATTTCCATCATTCTGACACTGTCCATGAGATCTGTTACAGTTTGCTACGTATTATTTTGGAAATGAAGCCAAATGACCTGTTGTGGGTGTGTAGGATCAGGACTGTGTTTTACAGAAAAGAGAACTTCCCAGTATTTTCATCTTTGTTGTGCTCTGGGTTCTTTAAAAATGGCTGGCTGTTCATTAGAATAAATGTTTTCTATTAATTGCCTCTGCACTTTTGGGAAGAACAATAGTATGGAGTCCAGGTAAGTCTTTCAGCAAGAAACTAGTCCACAATTCTATTCTCGACCAAGTATTCATTTGAGGCTGAAGCTCTGCAAAAGAACTTATTCCTTCTCTTTTTAATTTTTTTAAAAAAGGAAGGTGAAATCACTGCAAATCACTGTAATATGATTTCTAAATAGATACTGTAAAATTGATTTAGGTTTAGGTCTTAGGTTTAGTTTTATTGGACTTATATGCCGCCCTTCTCCCAAAGGACTCAGGCCGGCGTACAGCATAAAAACACATATGACAAAAGTTAAAAAAGATTAAATAGGAAATCCAATAACCTTCAATTGACATCAAATTTAGGATTAAATTAAAATTGACAATTCAAAATTAATAATTTATTTTATTCTATTCAGGCCAGGCCGACTTGCTGAAAGCCAGGCCAGGCCAGCTTACATTTACAAATGTATGCGTTAAAAGTTATTTTATTCTAGTTTTTGCAATTTCAAGAGTGTGGTTCTTCAGAGACCTGTCTGAGTCCTGTTATCTGAGAAGAGTCTGTGTTGGTTCCTTGTGAAGAAGTGGGTAGAGTCCTCATCGTTGTGAAGTCAGCCACCTGTCTGCTTGACCCATGCCTCTCCTGGTTAGTCAAGGCCTCTCAGGAGATGTCATGTGGTTGGAGCTGAGTGGTGAAACAAATACCTCGTTGTGGGAGGGAATGGTCCCATTCATTTTGAAAGAGCAGTGCTGTGCCGCCTGCTCAAGAGGTTATCTTTGGACCCAGACACATTGGATAATTTCTGCCCAGAAAGGGAAGGCGGTTCCTGAGTGAAGTGTATTATCCAACATGTATCAGGCCGGGTGCAGGCCAGCCAATAGCAGTGAGACCACATCGGTTATGCTTCCTGATAACCTTTGGAGGGCTTTGGAAGGAGGTGGATCTCTCGATGGATTTCAATACCATTGACCATAGTATCTTTCTGGACCAGCCCGAGCAGTCAGGAGTGGGAAGAATTTATTACATCATTATTACACCCTACACAATGCATCTTCATGCTTCCCACCAATGTTGCGGGACAAGATACACACTTAAATTTTCTATTGAAAATCAAGAGGATTTAATGTCTCATTTGAAATGCATCTTCATGGCCATTATTATTATGGACCACATCTTTCTCTTCCCCAGCAAGAGTTCCTTGCATACTTTATATCTGAGATGTGCATATACAGTGTATGGAGGAATAATGCTATGCAATTAATACCCATATTGAAAGGCAAGGCAGAAAGAGGGCAGGGATTCCATTGGGCTGGTATTGAATTTCAAGAAAATCGGATCTTGCAAGAGGCAAAAATGATCTAAATAACCTTGACTGCAGAAACATGCTGATTGAATGCACTTTGAGAAATGTTTTTTCGAGATTTCTACTGCCTCCCAGATGATCTATTTTCTAAACTGGTGAAAAATATAGCTGGTTAAAAATAGCTGCAGGCTCAATTTGAAATCCCTGAGCAAAGAACTTTTCCTATTCAAAAATTAAAACTATGGTATGTTTTTTTTTTCTGGTTAAGAGAAAGGAAGGAAGCAGAGGTGGACCACACCTCTCCCTATTATGTGAGAAATAAAATTGGCCATTCAGGTTCTGGCAGCCCTTTCCTAGTTAATCAAACTGTTTGTTATGAATGTGTCAATCCTATCCCCCTCATAAATCATAAGGCAATGTTGTTGCCTTATGCAAGTTCACAGGCATATAGTATTATTTCTCACAATCATATCTCTCTGCTCCCTTTCCTAAACAACCTTCCATGGCAATTTTAAAAATAACCTTTTCACCTCTTTAACTGTTTCAGAAAAGCTAGACGTTGGCTTTTAACTAGAGACCCCTTTGTTTCAAATTAATTTAGCTGAAAAGGAAGCTGTTTGTTGCAGCAATCCTTTGATGTGTGTGTGTGCATGTATGTATGTGAATATCTCCTCTTCTCCCTTTTTCTGCTCAAATGCCATGGATGTGTTTTTGGGATAAATCTGTAAATTGTGTAGCTGACAAGGAAAAAGAGCACATCTGTATAAAACCACCCCAATGTACGTAAACTCTCTGGCTGCCTTCCCGAATGTGTGTGTATATGTATGTATGTGTATGTATATGTATGTGTATGTGTGTATATATACATACATACATACATACATACACATACACACACACACACACATGCTGGTCTTGTTGTATTTGGGTCTTTTCCGGTGTAAGATTTAGATTGTCTTGGCAACGTTTCAGCGAGGTCCCACTCGCCATCTTCAGGCTGGTGTTTTCGGCTTCGTTCTTGTGCGAGTAAGGCGTGGTCGGAGCTGTTGTCTTTCTATAAATCTTGGAGGGTATGTGTGTGGAGTGCTGGCTTTGTTGCTGTAAGTGGGTTGATTGGCTGTGTAGTTGTATCCTGATTGGTAGATGGAGTTGATGTTTGTAGATTGGTCGGCTGTTTCATATCATCCTGTGTGGCTGTGTGTCCGTTGTTCTTTTGTGTTGTACCTGGTGGTGTACCTGGTGGTAATTACCTGGGTGGTGGGTGGGGTTCGTTTGTTGACTAGGGCTGGTTTCCAGATGTCTGGTAGGCGGGAGGTGTCATCACGTTTATTCATGTCGTGGGGATTCTGCTTTTGGCATATGACACAACATGAATAAATGTGACAACACTTCCTGCCTACCAGACATCTGGAAACCAACCCTAGTCAACAAATGAACCCCACCCACCACCCAGGTCGTTACAACACAAAAGAACAACAGACACACAGACAGCACCTCAGCTACAAAGGATGATACACAACAGCCGACCAATCTACAAACATCAACTCAAACTATCAATCAGGATGCAACTACACAGCCAATCAACCCACTTACAGCAACAAAGCCAGCACTCCACACATCCCTACCACGATTTATAGAAAGACGACAGCTCTGACCACGCCTTACTCGCACAAACACGAAGCATAAAACACCAGCCTGAAGATGGCAAGTGGGACCTTGCCGAAACATTGCCAACACAATCTCAGTGTTACATGGGAAAAGATCCAAATACAACAAGACCAGCATACCTACACCCGTGAAAATCTACAAATATATCTATCATCCATCTATCTATCTATCTATCTATCTATCTATCTATCTATCTATCTATCTATCTATCTATCTATCTATCATCTATCTATCTATCATCTATCTATCTATCTATCTATCTATCTATCTATCTATCTATCTATCTATCTATCTATCTATCTATCTATCTATCTGTCTATCTATCTATCTAAATGTAATGTTTGTTTGTTCAAAATCTCAAATCTCCGAAAGTTCTTCACCAATTGCTTTGCAATTTTGACACAACGTTGCATTCAACTACGCACAAGTTTTTATATACGTATATTATATAGATGTCACACCTGTGACAGGTAAAAAAATGCTTTTCTGTAAAAACATGCTTTTTTGAAAACCAGCGCCCTCTGCTGGACGTAAAAGCAACACACGCTATACCATAGCGTTCATTTCTTGAATATAGTATATTCGGAACAGTTCAGCCTCTCTCCAGCTTCGTCCCGATGGTCCCTTTATATGTGTGGCTGGGCTGCGGCTGCACCCTTTCCCCTTTCCGCCCCTCTTCCGAAGAGCTTCGCCATTTCCACCAAGGGGAGCCGAAGCCTTTTGGCTTCCCCCTCCCCTCTCTTTCCTCCTCTCCTACCAGGCCTTTGCTGTCTGCGGCAGGGCGGCGCCTGCCCCATCCCTCGGCCGCCTCCTCCCACCCTTAAGCCAGCCTCCTCCCGCCCAGCCCAGTGGCGCTCCAGAGGAGGTGGAGGTGGAGCGTCTCCTCAGCCCAGCTGGCTGCGCGCGCTCTCCACCCCCTCACAGGGAGCCAGCTACGGCCTCGCCAAGGCAGCTCCAATGGGCGGGGGGCGGTGTCAGCCTGAGGCGCAGGGGGGCTGGGGCGGCTGCTAGGTGCCACGTGAGGCAGTAACTGCAGTGGCGATGGCGTCTCTGGATGGGGCCGCGGCCAGCGGGGGCTGCCTTGCAGCCAGCGGTGCTGCCTCGCATCTGCATCGTCAGGGGCAGCTCCTTCCTCCTCCTCCTCCTGCTCCTCAGGGGACGCCAGCCGCCTCCTCTCGCCGCCACTGCTGAGGGAAGCCGGGTCGGGGGCGGCAGCCTCCTCCTCCTCCTCTCCTCCTCAGCTCGGCCAGGCCGGGGCCTGTAGGAGCGTCCTCCGTGGTGGCTCTTGCAGGGGCCACCGTGGCTCACTTCCATGCGGGGGCCTCCTCTGCCGGGGGACTTACGCTTTCTCTTTTCTTTCTTTTCAATTTAACCCGACTGGGCCACAGCAACGCATGGCCGGGTATGACTAGTATATATATATATAAATGTGTGTGTGTGTGTGTGTGTGTGTGTGTGTGAGCGCGCGCGCATGTTAGATATAATTTTAAACTTTCCTTCCCAGTGCCATGGTAACTGCCGCATGTTTGGCAAAAAGCTCCCGAAGAAGAAAAGGAACTCAGAGCACTCAGCTGGCAGGCATCCAGTGTAATCAGGCTGCAGAGCTGAAATGAGGCCTCTGGCCGCCAGCCAAGTTACAAAGAACAAAGATGTCAGTTCCTAATGTTGGCGGCAAAGCTTGTTTGGCACCCTTATATGGTTTCCCAGAACTCCTTGCCTTGGCTGCTTTCCATTCCCTTTAGGGCAGCAAACAGGATTAGCACACACAGACTTGTTTTTCTCTTTTCTCCACCAACTGTTCCAATGACATCATCCCTGCTGCATTCATTTGCCAGCAGAGTGACTCTGGCTCCCTTTACACTCTTTGACATCCCCCCCCCTCCTCCAAACCCTTTAGTATTTTAGCTTATTTCCTCTCAGCTAATGGAAAACTTGGAGAAAGCCCTCGGGTGCCAAATAAAGGGGGAATCGAATGGGAATGTGACATTTTTATACCTAAACAAGGAAGGACTGGTGTGTTTGTGTATACACTCTATCTATCTATCTATCTATCTATCTATCTATCTATCTATCTATCTATCTATCTATCTATCTATCTATCTATCTATCTATCATCTACACACATACAGATACACAAACACACACACACAAACACACACACACACACACACACAACTCATTTTCCTCAGCAGCCTATAATCAGTCCCGGAAGAACAGAGGCTTCCAACTGCCTCACTGCATGCTTTCTGGTGAAACTCGACAAAGGAATCATCTTGGCTTTGGTCCAGATTTAAAGAGCCAACTTCTGGCCTGAGGTAAACATCGGCACACCCAGCACTCTCTGGGTGCACATCTGCCCCTGAAGTAGTGGCATAGAACAGCTCCTGGCTGCTTTGCCCCCTTGGGCACCATCCGGTGATGTTTGCATAAAAAGTATGGCAGCAACGTTTGTAGGCAGGCGGGAGGGAGAGGGAGCTCTGCCAGGTTTTAACAGCCTCCCCTTGGGCTTTATGCATGTGAGAATGCACCCATACTTTTATCATGGCCCCTTTTGTATGGCCAACATACCCAAACACAGCTGGGCTTGCAAGCTGATACGGTCCCAATTCCTTGTACGTTCTTGAGAGGGGATGTGGATGAAACGAGAGTAAGGTTACTGTTATTGAAAGGAAATGTAAACTTCGGACAAGCACATTCTTTAAGAAAGCATCCTTCTTCCTTCAATTTTCCTTGGCTTCTTTTTGTATGAGTCAGGAACAAACATGCAGTGAATGCCTGCATTTTTGAGAAAGAGAAGAACACTTCCTGCTGATCTTTTATCTTCTTCATTTTTTCTCTCCTCCCCACCCCTCCTTCAGATTCACAAACTAGCCTTGAGATTAATGAATCACTTTGCATTTTGGAGCAGGCAGGGCCATGGCATTGATCTAATGTTCAGTAGAAAGCCACAAATTTTTATTTCATTGTTTGCAGAGATGTCAGGAAGCAGGAGGATTGCACAGAGGGGTGCACCATGAGCCAAATGTCAAGGGTTACAGTTATCAACTTCCCTCTGCCATTGATTCTTGGCAGTAATTACTAGGGGAAAATGTATTTCTTTTCTGAAAATCTTCATGTGTTTATTTTTTGCAGATCAAGACCCTGTTAAATGTATTAGAGTCGGGGCAAATATTACGCCAGAATTAAAAGGACAGGGCTATCTGCAATTCCACATCTGAGAAAAGATCACGTTGGACATGAGTCGGGTAAAAAAAGCAATCCATTTGGAAGAAATTTCAGGCCATAAGGTTTAGTTTAGAGGACAAATTCCCCCTTCCGATGCATATGCCAAAAGCAGAACTTTGCTTGTAGAGGTTTAATAAGCAGCCACTCACATTGTGAAGACTTTGCTCTATAGCTGCATAGCTCCCAACCTACCTGGGATTCATCAGGTTGGGGAAGACTGAATCTAATGCTCAGATGTATGTGTGGCTAGGATATATCCTTCCCTGATATTTGTAACCTTTTGTTGCATAGTGGCCTGTCAAAGGTCAGGGCATTTTGTTCAGCAAGGTGCGAGCAGATGTGTGGCTTAAAGGAGTAGTCATCCTTGCTTGTGTCATTCCAGAGGTGGTATTCAGCAGCTTCTGACCAGTTCTGGAGAACCGGTAGTGGAAATTTTGAGTAGTTCAGAGAACTAGTAAATACCAACTCTGACTGGCTCCGCCCCCATCTATTCTCTGCCTCCCGAGTCCCAGCTGATCTAGAAGAAATGGGGATTTTGCAGTTACCTTCCCCTGGAGTGGGGAGGGAATGGAGATCTTACAGTCTCCTTCCCCTGCCACACCCACCAAGCCACTCCCACAGGACCAGTAGTAAAGTTTTTTGAATCTCACCACTGTGTCATCCCATGTGTTGTACACCAGCATATAAAAACAGCCCTGTGGAATGACCTCCCTCCGGATATTAGGAATACCTCTGACCTCCGCTCCTTTCGTATTAAGCTTAAGACCCACCTATTCCAAGCAGCTGGCCTGGCTCAACTTTGATCTAACCATATCGCTCCTGACGGGCTTTTACTGGGTATTTTAATTATATTTAATTATCTAGGGGTTTTTAAATATTGTATTTTAATTGTTTTATTTATCAGCCGACCTCCTCCTTGTGTATGTCTCGGTATATGTCTCTGTTATATGTTTGTTTTGTCCATATTTATTTCATATGTTTCATTGTATGCCGCCCCGAGTCCTTCGGGAGAGGGTGCGGCTAAGAAATAAATATTTATTATTATTATTATTATTACTTGCAAAGACTGCAAATGTATCCACCAAGACCAATGCGCAGAGCATTCCCAAGTTGTGATAAGCAGAGACGAGCTTTGATCCACATATTCTGTTCTGTATGTCACAATTGAATGGCAGTGCTAAATGACATAATACTTACCTTTCCTTTTTACATACTAATTTCTACCTTTTCCTTATTTCTCCACAAGGTTAAGTGCCCTACTTCTGTTTATAGCCTAAGAGAAGGTATGTCCATTCCTGCAGTATTCAAAAGACGGCTTCTTTTCTTTACATCATCTACTTTTCTTTTATTTATTTTTTCATGTTCAAGGTCTGGCCCCAATGTCTGCTGAAATGAAATTAGCAGGAGGATGCAGGTCTTCTTCCTTATCGATTTTCTTTCAGGGTGTATCATTACAACAGCATTGCAGATTTAAAAGAGAAAATGAGACATGCCAGTGTTTGTCCTTTCTACGCTTAACTGTTTCTGATTCATTTGTGGTCCCTCTTTCTCCAGAACCTAATGAATATGGAAAACCTATGGCCAGCTTCATGTTTTGATTTCATCAGCTTCAGAGTGAAACAAATTAGTCAAGAGGCCAGAGGCGCAAGCCGGCAGAGGGGATTTTTTTTTTTTGCAAGTCATGCTCATAAGAGGACATCCCATTCCCCCGCCCACCATTCAGCAAGAAGGAAGGAATGTGAATTTCATCTGCGGTGTACAAAAACTGTCAATAAAACCTGATCCTATGATTGATTTTCTTTGCAGAGCAGGATATGTCCATGTTTTGAAAGAATACTATTCCTTAGGAAGACAAAGGCTTTGGTGTTCATGTTTTATGTTACAGAAAAAAAGAAAGATCGAAAGAGAGAGAAAGAGAGAGAGAGAAAGGAAGGAAGGAAGGAAAGGAAAGAAAGAAAAGGAAGAAAAGAAAGAAAGAAAGATGAAAGAAAGAAAGAAAGAAAGAAGAAAGAAAGAAAGAAAGAAAGAAAGAAAGAAAGAAGGAAAGAAAGAAAGAAAGAAAGGGGGAAAACATGGCATAGGCTGAAGTTCCCCTCCATGGAGATTTGGCAACACCGATGGAATTGCTGCAAACTTGCCTGACCTTAAGCAGCCTATTGATCAAACAGTTTTATTTAGGAGGATTTTTTTCGCTCCCTGCAAGGCACAGTGGGTCTCTGTGGGAGGAGAAAAATGAGCCTCTACTCCAACTGCCAGAACCTTTTCTTTGGCAATAAATATTCATTCTTCCCTCTTCTAAAAAAGAAAGAAAGAAACAGAAATCACATCTATCTATAGGTATAAATAGAATGCAGGTTATATATACACAAAAGTATTTTTGTGTCTGCATGTCCATGTGTGAATGTAACATTTTATTTTGGAGGGGAATTTTTTTTTTTGGCAGCATTTAAATCTCCTTTTCCTTGCCATTTTCATGTTTGTTTCATTTTGGCGCATATTTCCTGCTGTGATGTTTACTTCCTTTTATCAGTGTACTACAAGAAGCAGAGGGAGAGGCCAGGAGAAAGGGATCTGTTTTTATGCGCTAGAAATGCCCTGCAGTCTCAGGACATTTAAAATCACTTCCTTAAATGAGTGAAATACACACTTTCTCTCTCTCTCTCTCTCTCTCTCTCTCTTTGCATAGATTTATTTCGGAGCATAAAAGCATCTAGTTTATAGTCCTGTGCTGAACGTTGCATGCAAATGAAGCATTTTGCTTTCCTTCTTTGTTTTTATTGGTTTTCCTGGAAAACAGGACTGATTCAGTCATTTACTAATGTTTTTGCTGCATTTTTAACGTTTCCAGTCACTGGAGAAATCCAGTGCTTATTTTGTGGGTGTGAGAGATGATGTATGCGTGTATGAATGAATGTAGGTAGGGATGATCAATTTTAGCTGCTACGAAAGGTTTATGTAACAAGAAGCTTGGCTTACACAAGGCAGCCATGCCTCTGTTTCCACAGCACTATGTAAAAAATTGGCTGCCTATCAAAATCCATGTTTCATAACAGAAGGGGAGCAAGATATTTTTAAAAATGGCATTCAGAACTTGCCGATTGTTGGGCAAGGGTTTGAAAGTTTATGAATTGCTCTTGGCTATTTAAACAAGGACACCCAAATGCATTTGTTTCAAAATGGCTGAGAGATGTATACAAGTGAATGTGCCATGCGACACCTACCCAAGATAGCATTTGTCTGTTAATAATTAAAGGGCTCTTTTCCAAAGAATTACGCTCATTAAATAATTAATCTCCGCTAAATAACTATAAGAAAACAAAGTGAGAAATATTGGCATGGAAGCAGCTTCCACAAAGCAGGGTGTTGTCAATTCCAATTTGCATCACATAAAGATGGAATTTAATACAAGACATAGCACTCAGGTATGTTGTCCCTCTCTCCTCTCTCTCTTCCCCTCTTTCTTACCCACATACACACTCATCAAAACAAATTTTTACTGTGCACAAAGGCAAAAGTGTTTTTTTTTTATTGGGGAGGGTGTATTTGATTCCTGTGGGACATACAGGGATGGCATGAGCGGGACAAGTAAAATGGCTCTGCTTATATATAAACCACAAATGCATATCACTTTTAAAGCTGCGAAAAGAGACTTGAAACTATGTTGGCAGCTGCTTCAAAATCTCAGGGACCAATATATAATATTTTGCTTTGGATGATACCAAGATAATATCAGTATGTTGGGGAGAAGCATGATAAATTATATAAGGTGGCAGATTTAGTAGAAGAATTAGCGCAAAAACAATGACAAAACTTAGTATAAATAAAAAATATATTTTTAATCGTAAATAAACAAATGCTACATGGTGTCCAATAACCAAGCAAGAGAAGATAGTAAAGGGGAAAAATGATTTTCCAAATAAGATGCAAGGAAGGCAGTACAAGAATAGGGGGAGACCTGAAACTCTTGTCACAATAGGGGGGGAAAACTGAATTTCAGAAACAGGCTTGCCAATTTAAGTGTTATCAGTAGGACATCAAAGCAGGAATTCTTATCTGCTTCAGAGGCGAGGAAAGCAAAAAGCTTCAGTTCATTGTTCCCAGTAATTTGGTTTCCTGTTGTAAATTCACACTGGGGTGACTGTGCCAGTCTCCTTGAAAAAGGGATACATCATCGGCTAACAAAGGCATTCAGAAATGTTCTCGGCTTCTGAGAGCTCCTAATGCAACCCCGTCTGTTTATTTTTTTTTCCCCTCCACATTTGAACAGAAATAGTATTTTATCCTCTGGATTCCATTTTAAAATGGACTTGAATATTTTGATTTTGCAGCTCATTGCAACTATTCTCCCTCGCCTAACAACCAAGGCCAAGGGTGTGAATATAAAGCTGAAAAGATTCTTGCCTATCTTCAATAGGGGACATCTATTTACTTCTAGTTTTGTTTGTTTGAGCAACTGCTTTGTGGATTGGGAAAAGGGGGATGCTAGCAATTTCTTTTTATTTCTCCTTTGTGGGGAATGGAAAGCGGTAAAGAGAATTTAATTGCCCTCTTTTGGCAAACTGCTCCTGGTTTCTTTCTGCAGTAATTGTACCTCTCTTTCTCCATCACTCCAGCTATCTCAGCAATATGCAACCATGGGTACAGCTATTGGGCAAAATGCCTGACTACAACACTGCCAGCATTCTATTCCTTCACCATAACAGTTAGCAAGAGAAAATTCTTAAATGCAACAGATGAGTGGGGGCTTGTGGATTTGCAACTGTCTCTTCGTAGTAATAGCTAAATGTGTTTTTGCAAAGGACCAGACAAATGTACCCAGCTTCATTTCAAAAAGCTGAGTGGGATAGGCACCAGCAATTTCTAAATTACCTTTTTATCTCGATCCTTTTCAGTCAGGGCTGAGGTCCAGACATGGAATGAAAATTGCATTGGTAGCATTGGCATCTGATCTCCATAGGAACTTGAAGGGAAGGAATGCAGCTTTCAAATCCAGTTAGATGCAATTGGTACTATCAGTGATGGGAATGCCTACACGTATTAGTGTCAGGAGGAGCCCCTGTTTTTTAGTAGTTCTGCATCTTTCTTAATGAGTTCCAGTTGATGTTTGTGGTGGAGAAAAAGTCAACCTGGTGGTTATAACCTTGTGGCATGCTATAGGGCCCAGCTGGCATTTCCCTATTGTTTAACATCTGTGTGAAAATGGTGGGAAAGCTCATCCATGGATTTGAAAGGAGGTACCATCAATATAGTTGGGATGCGGTGGTTCAGTGGCTAAGACACTCAGCTTGTCGATCAGAAAGGTTGGCAGTTTGAATCCCTAGCACCGTGTAACGGAGTGAGCTCCCGTTCTTTGTCCTAGCTTCTGCCAACCTAGCAGTTCGAAAGCACCTAAAAAATGCAAGTAGAAAAATAAGAAACCACCTTTGGTGGGAAGGTAACAGGTTTCCGTGTACCTTCGGCATCTAGTCATGCTGGCCACATGACCACGGAGACGTCTTCGGACAGCGCTGGTTCTTCGGCTTTAAAACAGAGATGAGCACTGCCTCCTAGAGTCGGGAATCACTAGCACATATGTGCGAAAGGAACCTTTACCTTTGACCATCAATAATGATGGCTCTACCCCAAGCCAAGCAGGAGATGAAAGTCCTCTAGCAGCTCCTTTAAAAAAAAAAAGAAGAGAATTGTGCTGTAGCTGAAGTAGGAGGCTTTGGTCTCAGTAATTCATGACTTTATCAACCAGATGTTATTTTACCCCAAGGCACTTTTCATGAAAATTAAGCAAAAACTACTATTGATGGAAAATACAGCACTTCATCTCCTAGTTGCTATGAGGTGCTAAAGCCCTTTGGCACTAGGGCACTGGATTGGCTTTGGATAACCTCCCTTAGAGGTTCAGTGGACAACCATGTTGCTGTCTTTCAGCATAATGGTAAAAACAGTATTATTCCACATTGTTTTTAGTTTGTAAATGTCATCATTGATATTGGACGCTGGATGGCTCCGTGGATTTTATTATTACTTTGCTTTAAATGCATTTGTTGTTGGTTTGCTTGCTTTTATATGTAAACCATTGGAGTTGGTCCAGTTATACTGGAATTCAATAGTATAGAACTGTTGCAAATAAATACATGGAATGGGAGTGATAATGGTGTGGGTTTTTTTTTCTGATACTGATCAAAGGCGCTCTATCTATCTATCATCTATCTATCTATTTATCTATATCTATCTATCTATCTATCTATCTATCTATCTATCTATCTATCTATCATCTATCTATCTATCTATCTATCTATCTATCTATCTATCTATCTATCTACTTATCTTTGCATTTTCCCATTAGTTAACTGGAGGATATTGACTGATGGGATCATGATACTGTTTGCCAATTTTCTGAATGTTGAGGTTGATGGAAGTGAAGACAGGTGTAAGTTGCCTTCAAAATAGTTAATGAGTGAAATCATGAAGGTAGTGTCCTTATTCACACTGTATGTTCAATTCCACATAAGTAAGAGAATGCAAACGGCCTGAATTTCCCAATTACAAAGGAGGTAAAGGCACTGGAGAAAGCTTTAAAGCTCCCCAATGGCTTTAGATCACACCAAGCACCAGATTCTAGCTGAACCACATCAGAAGTATTTGTTGAAATCTGATATTTTGTTAAAGTTACCGTGTTTCCCTGAAAATAAGACAGGGTCTTATTTTCTTTTGACTGCCGAAACAGGCACTTGGCCTTATTTTCGGGGATGTCTTATTATTTTTGAGGTGCAGCAGGTGGCGAGCATGGTCACCTCATGGCTGCTGCTGTGTTGCAATATTATCTGGGGAGGTCTTATTTTCAGGGAAACAGGGCAGAATTGTGATTGTGCAATGACAGACTGACATACACGCGCAGGGTGTTGTGACACACCTAAAAAAGGATAAGTGTGTTTGTCACCTACCCACCCTACCACTGTCCCTGTAAAAATGTCACAGATCCTGAGTTTTCTTCAAATAGGTAAACAATACTGGGCTGATTAATATTTTGATGAGAGAGAGCTAGGAAATCCCAGGGCTCTATGTTAGAGCGGGAAATCAAAAACATCCTGGAAAACAGCAGTGGCAAGTGTCTCGTTGCCAAGAAAATAACACAGACATGTCCATGTATTTACCAGGAGTTTGGTTCAACAAAATGGAGAGTATGAGAGAAGAATATTTAAATAAATCAACATTTTGAATGTGTTTATTTTGGGGGTTTTATTTTTGTTTATTTTGTCAATCTGTAAGGGGAAAAATACATGTTAGATGCTAACAAATTTAATTCTGTCCCTAAGGAGGCTATTTCTTTCTTTCTTTTTGTTTGTTTGTTCATTTTTCTTTTTTAAAGAGAAGCAGGATTGACTAGTTAGAATTTTGGCAGCTGAGTTGCAATGGTGAGATCCCATTCCGACTGGATTTCTTTCTTTCTTTGTAGAAGCACCCATTTTACTGCTCTTTCTGTTCTTTTTCAGACTTATTCTGCCAACCTACGTCAGGAAATCAACAGTGGAGAAAGCGAATAGGAAAGTGGAATTTTACGGGTGAGGGCAGAAAGTTTTTAGGAATAACGTTATGTCCTTTTCCCTCAACTTCCTAACAAAGTTGAAGCCTGTTCTTAAGTCATATCCCAACTGGCTAGACTGAAAAATGAGATGTCAAGAGAAGTCCATAAATAAATTAATTTCCACTACCTGAAGAGATGTGCTTGCTTTACTTCTTTTCTCCTGTGATTAGCAAAGCAAAATAGACGTACAGTATGTAATACTGCATGTACAATACCTGTTATGCCTACACAATGAAGTCCTAATGAAACGATGGAAGTTACATAGTCCAATGCTTCCGATTAAGAGAGGGTTATATATGTAATGTGCAAGATGCAGAGAGTATGCAAAAAAAAAATTTTTTTCCTAAATGGAGAATTGCAATATGCAATTGCTGATTAGGTGTAATCCTGTATGAGTGCAGGAACATTATGGCATTCTTAGAATATAATGTCAGCTTCCGATTTTTTTTACACAAGCTTTAAGAGTATTCTGGAACAGAAACTATATTCCAGTTTCCTCTGGATGATCATTTTAAATGAGGTTATAGGGGAAAAGCAAAAGGAAGAAGAAGGCAAACTAAACTTATATTCCAAAGAATATCATTTCCTTTCAGCCATTGAATTTGTATGAGGCATAAGCAGGCAAAAGTTTGAAAAAATATGATTAATTTTTTATTACATATGTAAAGTATGAGTGGGAGAAGACTTATCACAACATTTATAGCATTGAGAAAAAAGGAAAAAGAAAGTTTTTCTGATATTATAATAAAATCTCTTCACTAAGAATAAACAAATTGTGTTGCTGAATAATTAGATTGCAGGTGTTGTAGTGGTGGCAGCAATTCCGGTTATAACACAGTCCCAGAATATACACTTCTATCTGAAAGTCTTAATAAATATGTATAAGAAGGCTCATTTTAAAATATTCAGCTAACTGCAGCACTGAAACTGTTTCTCGGAAATTTATTTATGCCAATAGTATCAATCTCACAATCCAAAGAATGAACTTCAGCAATGTAGAAGCCATCCTTTCTCAAGATCCTCAGAAGGTACTTCAAAAAATGGTGCCTTCCACCAAGCCTAAAAAACCCAAAAGTGTAGCCACATCCCACTTCAGCAATAGGTGCACAAATTACCAGCTTTCAGTGAAGTTCCAGAACCCATATTTTACAATGTAATAATTCTCCAAAGTATCTGGGGGTAACACTGGATAGGTCACTAACCTGGCAACACCTGAAAAAAAAAACATCTGCAAAATTGAAAAGCCGCAACAATTTACTGAACAGACTGGGTGAAACATCCTGAGATACTAATGCTAACACCTATAAACAATAGCCTTGCCAGCTGAATATTGTGCCAGTGTGTAGAATAACAGTTTAAGTTTACTTTATTGTCATTGCACCTCATACAACAAAACTAAATGACATCTTCAGTCTACGTCATACATAAGAAAACTATTTAAAAAAATAAAACCAAAAGCATACATCCTTCCCATTCTATACAATTGAATTGAAAACCACTGATACTGCATTAATATTGCACTATACAGTAGAATTCAACATAGTTACTGCTCTGGTATAGAAGCTGTTTTTCAGCCTATTTGTCTTTGTTGTTATTGTCCTGTACTGTCTGCCAGATGGCAATAGTTCAAAAACAAGGATGCGATGGATCTTTAAGAATATTGTGAACTTTCTTAAGGCAGCAGGAGCTACAAAGTTCTTCCACGGAGAGGACATCAAGATGAGGTGGACCGGTTGCTTTTATGGTATGGAGACAATAATTTGGTTCTTAACACTAATAAGAACAACAGTGCAGGAGTGGGTTGCTGCTGGCATTACTGCTGGTTTGGCGCACAATTTTTTGCGCATGTGCATTTGGACATAAAAAGGTCTGCGCATGCGCACAACATACAAAAGGGAAAAAAATAAATTTCTGCAATGAAGATTGTTCTGCATATGCGCAGAACCGAAAATCAAGGTGGCACTACAGCTGATAGAACTGGATCGGGGGCATGGCAGGCCGAGTTACTACCTACTCGGCTGAACTGGTCCGAACCGGTAGGAAACCACCTCTGCAACAGTGCCCACGCCCCCTATGGCTGATGTCCAACTCTGCCAAACAATGCATATTATCTCTGGCACATGGAATCTCACTCCTGTACACTGGTTACCAGCACATTAGAAGACAACAAGCTCTCATTTGACTATGCTCAAGAAGGCCCTCCCTATTTACCATGCATAGCCCATCACAATTGAAATCCTGTAGGCCAGCTTAGAAAACAGCTATTCACTTAACATCTCTCCAATTTATCCCCAAGAATGTCTGGAGAGAAAAATGGTCTAAGGTACCTTCTTGCAGCCTGACCATTAGAGATCCCTCTACCAAACTACCTGGTTTTATCCTGCCTCACTTTGTCCGGTCGAAATTGAACAGAAATGGGTGTTGATACTGGAAGAAATGCTGAATCAATGGAGATGGAAAGATTCACCTTGTTGCGATTGTGATGCTGATAGGCAAACTATTAAACATATTGTGCTATATTGCCCACAACATGCATTCTTTGGATCCCTTGAAGATAGGCATGAAGCAACACCACAGGCGATCACCTGGATATTCAGTTATGAGCCCACTGGTGTACCCTCATTATACCCTAAATAAAAAAATAAATAATAAGCTGCAGCAATGCCAGTGCCTTATAATATTTAGATGCCCCACAGATGTCTTGATTTACAGTGTTCTAGTACTATTCCCAGTGATTAGGAATGATGGAAATTGTAGTATAGGACATTTGGAAGAAAAGAGATGGGGAAGTTGATCTATGCATATAATAATCTTGATTATAAACTAGCATCTTAACAACTAGTTCATTTTTCTGCAGCAGTCTGCTAACCTTATTCTCTCAATTTCTGTTTCCCGACTTCTCATGGAGTTAATAAAATGTTTCCTAACAATGCACATATCAATAAAGTATAAAGAAGGCAGCTTAAGATCCATAAATAAAGACAGTTCAGAGACTCTTTAAATATTCACTCATTTTGCATAATTGATGATGTTCCATATCAGACTTGGGAGATACATTTTCCTCTTGTTTAAATCTTTATCATTGACATGTCATTTAAGCAAGGAATGAAAACACGGCATTGCTGAATCTGTGGGGTTTGTCACTGGAACATTTCACGACCAGGACTAAGAGCTGAAAGAAACCATAAGCCTCATATGAACAAACATGCATTATTGATTCAAAATTCAGAATGTGGTTATCAACTCCTAAATTACAGCTTGGGGAAAGTTTGAAAGAAGCTGAAATACAATATATGCCTACTGTAATGTTATGTTCACAGATATATGGAAAAATACAAGCTTTCAAAAAAAAAAAGTCCTTTATGATTATTTGTTTAGATGATCTAAACAGATGTCTTTTTTTCAAGATGAAACTTTTATTCTGGGAGTGCAGTAAATTCTCTGAGGGAGATGGGTGGTTCAGAAATGGTTAATAAATAAATTCTCAACTGCAATATTTTTTTTAACAAATTCCATTATTTTTCCACTTAACAGACATCATTCCAGTTCAATCCACTACTTCTTTCACTAAAATATACAAGCTACACATGTCCATTCCATTTCTGAATGGCGAGATGATGCCTTGATGTATGCAGGTGTTGGAAGAAATGTCCCTCTGGGTTCAGTTCCAAGTGGAGAGAAACATGGAGGCTGATTGGAAAAATGGTTTAATGGTTCAGCAGAACCACCAAGCATGTGTGATTCTGAGTAGCTTACCACATGGAGTTGAGAGAGAGGTATTTATATCCTCTCTTGAGCCTTGCTCTTGAACTTCCTGTTCCTGTGCAAGAAATGTATTCTATTGGTTGTCAGACTCCCTAACTTTTTAGGTTGTCTGAATTAAGTTTGGTGATGTAATGTTCCCAGGTGATTTCACAATGCAGTGAGCCCTTTCCTAGATGGTAGAGGGCTAATCCTATTATGTCCTCAGGGTCATGCCTTAATCCCAACACTCTGGAGCTCAAATTCTAATTGTCTTGTTAGATAGGCTGGCCCAGTCTTAATGTGCAGCAAATATCTGCTGGGGGCAGGGAGCTGTAGGGAACTGCTCTTTGTCTTTAAAAACATATTTCTCCTTTTTTCATCCAGGGACATATAATATTCTGCCTTTTTAATATTTCCTAGAATGTTTCATTCTTCTAGGAGAGGGATGGGTGGTAACTTTCTGCATGAGGAATATAATACTGGGGTGAACAAGTCAATGTTCAGCTCCCTTTTCATATCTTGCTCCATTTTTTGACACTCCCTGAGTTTGCTGGCATCAGCCAAAACAAAGCTCACACAGAAATGTTCTCTGAGCTATACAGGATCTCTTACCTAGTACTTTACAGCATGGGGAGACATAAAAATGCCAATTAGATCGTAGTGCCCTGAAATACTCATCGAAGTCCTATGTTGGGATTTTCTTTCCCAAAAGGATTGGTGGTGTCAAGAGGAGCAACCAAGGTCAGCCTACTGAGGTTTCAAGATCCTGGAGGTTTTCCAAGGACATCAGAGGCTGATGCAAGCCCTGTTTCGGGACTTTATAAATTCCAACATAATACTTTACTGATGAATTTGAAAAATACTATGTAGCAAATTTAACATATAAAAGGCTGAAAAATTCTGGGGTCTAGTAAGATTTATTCCTCAATTTCCTATCAATTCCATTTTCATTACATTCTGTAAATGTATGGCATTTTTTTCATACTTAATCTTAAGCAGGGTATCTTTTGAGTTTAGTTCTCATTTTAAATTTCTGTCCCATCTTTGATGATTATATGGGGCACCATTAATTAAACCCAACTGCGTTTGCTTAATCTAATTTCACATAAGTATGTTTTAAGTGTTGTTCTAAAACAAATTTGCACGTGTTGTAGTTTTCTACAGCTGAAGCTGTCAACTTGCATCTGCCTCTTTAAACTTATAATAAATTTATTTCCGGAAAATCTGTAGATAAATGAAGAATCAATGAAAGGACTTTAAATTGTATAATTGCATGATGATATGGCTAAAATAATCTAAAGCAATAAGAAGGGGGGAAGTTTTTTTTTTTAAAGAAAATACTAGCAGCTTTTTCCAGATGTGCTGGACTTTAGTTTCCATCATTTCCAAGCAATACGACAATCAATACGATAAACCAGAATCTATAGAATCAACTATAGTTCTGAAATAAAACCAGCTGTTGTGATGTGCATTTTGTCATGTTCAGCACATGTTTAATATTTTATTTACTTACTCTGTATGTATGTAGTAGACAAAATTACTATGTTATCATTTTTTGGTGGGGTTGGGGTATGGACATTTCATTAAAATTCATGCCATTATGGTTCCTCTTATGTCATCCTTTTGGAGGATATGTGCTTGTGGGGCTTAGCTGACAATTTTGACCATAAGAGTGAATTAGATCCTTATTCTCCATTGATCATTTCATATTTAATAAAGTCTTTGCTACAGGAGCATCTATTGTCAGGTACTTGAGAATTTCTTTTGAATCTTCTTTGAACTCACTTCATTATTGTAGACAGTACAGTATAGGCTGCTGCAACTATTATATACAATTGTGTATATTAGGGGTCCCAGGCTGTGGCCCACTACTGCCAGGGTTCCCAACACCCAGGCTGTGGCCTGTTCGAAACTGGGCCCTGTGAGCAATGGGCAAACACGTTCATATGAAGCTCCACTTGTGCAAGTGGCAGGCAAGCATGCATGTGAAGCTCCATTCGTGTGAATGCTGGGTCCTTGTACTCAAGCGCGAAGCTCCACTCAGATGAGGGAGGGTGCTTGAGCAGATGGCGCTTGTGCTCATGCATGAAGTTCCACTCGCTTGAGCAGAGGGCTTCTGCCTGTCTCTGTGCGATTAGGGTGCGCTCACACAAATGGAGCTGTGCAAACATTCCTACCACTCATACCCCTGCCCTCCCCATGCCCGGCCGGGCCGCCAAGGTGGAAAGGTTGGGGACTGATAGTGTATATCATCACTCTAAGCCTTCTCTGACTGCTATATTTCCCAATTTGAAAGTCAATGGGAAGAGTTTGAACCTATCTCTTGGGATCAAAGCTGCAGCCTCCTGGAAAAAAAATAACTGGGCACTAAAAGACAGTATATCATATATATATACCCAATGATCATCTTGTAGTTTGCAGCCAGCATGTAGCAAGGTAAGGACATCACTGTCCCTATATAAAAACTTATCAAATCATTCCTAAAGCAAACAATCACTTCAGCCAAATGGAAAAGTGAAGTAGTAAGAAAAATGCAGAATAATTTCTTTCCTTGGTAGTAATTTGGAAGATTTATCAGAGATTGTAGCTAATTGAGGAGCCAATCCCAGCTACCGTGCCTGAGATGAAATCTGCTTGATTAAGATTGAGGAGCACTGATTTGGTCTCATGATGCAGATGGGCACATCTCAGTTTAGGAATGAATAATCTGTCTTTATTAATATAGTTGATTGAGATAACTGTTAGGGGAAAAATATAAAAAAAATCTGTATGGCAGCACTGGGATACACAAAGAAACCCAGCCTAAGATATATTTAACCTTATTACCAAAGTGTTATACATGTTTTATTCCTTCCAAAACCACATGTGATTACTATTGTTATGCTTTATTCCTGCTTAAATCTGTTATGTGTCCCATAACAGAATGTCCTGTTCTTTCTTCTTAAATGTCCTGCTTGAACTATAAGATATTTGAGAAAGTAGAATATAATTCTTTGCTCTATACAGCTGATATATTATATGCAGAAACCTGAAAATTCCTTTCCTGATCACATTTTGCTAATATCTGAGTTTGGTATTTGTTAGATACCAGAAAATGTAATAATGGCTTACACCAAGGTCCTCTGTTCCGGTGGGTTGAAGGGTCTGACAGCTCCCTATAAAAGGGCTGCTGTCAGACTGAACCTTTGCTGGATTGTATATAGTTGACCTGAGTTAATAAAGAGCTGTTGGACTGTGAAGCCTGAGTGTGTCGTTCCTTTACCCGATCTAACACTGGCGACGAAGGTGGGATGTGAAGGCAACTAGGCAGACAAAAAGAGCACTACAATACAGCAAGTCAATCCAGCCCGGAGCACGGCACAGCATCGAGCAGCCATCTTTGAGTGGCAAATTCAAACCTGCTCAGGAACACAAGATGACAACGCACGCATCACTGACTCCGTACAACCCAGCCCCCGAACACTGGGAATCCTACATGATGAGGTTCAATTGTTTCCTCGAAGCCAATGACCTAATGGGCCTTTGTGAAGGCCAGAAAAAATCTATGTTCCTGAGCTATTGCAGACCAAAAGTGTCGAGACAGTGAAGGACTTGTCCAAGCCAACACCACTCCAATCGGTTGCTTGGTCAGTTCTACAACAGACGCTGAGGACACACTACGCTCCCAGACCATCTAAATATGTGCGGAGGCACAAATTCAACCTCCGTAACCAAAAAGAGGACAAATCCATCAAGTACATTACAGCGCTCAAAAAGGCCACAGCGTACTGCGAGTTTAGAGATCTTGATGAACTATTACTTGACCATATCATATGTGGTGTTTGGGAAATTAGCCTGCAGAGGAGATTATTAGCAAAAACTAATCTCACTCTCCAAATCGCCCTAGACAAAGCCAGAGCTACTGAATCATCAACTAAATCGACAGAAACCCTGCAGCGCCAAAATAGTCCAAAAAGCATATGGAAGAGCGCAGGCGTGCATCGCGAGGCTACAGAGCCTGAAGGCTCGGAGAGCGAAGAGGACAGCTACCGCATGCACAGTGATTGCACCAAGCCGGTGCATAAATTTGAACAGCAATTCCATCCTTGCACCAGGTGCGGAGAAAACCACCTCAGAACACACTGCCGTTTCAGCGATAGCATCTGTCAACGCTGCAAACGTAAGGGGCACATCGCCAAGGTCTGAAGAAGCAATCACCCTGCTGCACCCTGGAAGACCAGAAGCCTACCTAACCGCCAACAGAGGCTCAGCCAAGGGGGGTGGCAGCCGCCACCATGGCAAACAGAAGGCGACATCAGAGCCACCTACTACACATCCATTGGCCAAGTCCGCACTAAGAGGCCAAAAAAGCTGAAAGTCACAGTCCTCATTGAGGACACTCCATGAAATATGGAAATTGACACTGGGTCATCCTTGACCATAATGTCTTGGGCAGCACTCAAACAGGCTAGCCTTAAAAAGCATCAGCTGAGAGTTCCAGACCTTTGCTACTACCAGGGGAACCAAGTCCCCATCATGGGCCAGGGCACTTTCCAGGTGAGGTTCAAGACCTTCTGCAGCCTGCTGCCAGTGACGGTAGTAAATGGAAACCTGCAGAGCCTCCTAGGGCTTGACTGGTTCGAAGCCCTGGGCCTAGAAGTGACCGGAATCAACGCCATACGAGACTAAAGCACTGAGGAATTCCTTAAGGGGTTTGAGGACGTCTTCGGCACCGGTCTGGGTAAGTATGTGGGGACACCAATATCTTTTAACTTGGACCCCAATGTAGCCCCCATCAGATTAAAACCCAGGAGGTACCTTTCACCCTCCACCCTAAAATTGATTTGGAACTAGCAAAATTGATTGGCCAGGGAATCCTAGAGCCGATAGATCACGCATGCTGGGAGACCCCTATAGTGACACCTGTCAAGCCTGATGGGTCTGTCCGCATCTGCGCGGATTACAAGTGCACAATAAACAAAGCCTTGCAGCCAAACGCTTATCCTGTGTCCATTGTACAGCATTTACTGCACTCATTAGGCCCCGGAAAAGTATTTGCAAAGTTAGATATGGTGCAGGCATATCAGCAGTTGCCTGTAGATGGTGTCATGGTGGAGGCCCAAACCATTGTCATGCACAGGAGTGCATTCAAATGCAACCGCCTGCAATTCAGAGTTAGTATCGTCCCAGGACTGTTCCAAAGTGTCATGGAACGACTTTTGCAGGGGATTCCAGGAGTCATCCCCTATTTTGATGACATATTGATATCGGCTGCAAATAAGGCGCAATTATTTAAAAGATTGGGAACTGTTCTGGCCAGAATCTGAGACAAAGGCCTCCACCTCAAAAAGGAAAAATGCCAAATTAATGTGCCAAGGGTTGAATTCCTAGGGTACCTCATCGATGGCTCTGGGATTCACCCAACCAACAAAAAATTTAAAGCAATCCAGGACGTCCCTACACCTCGCAATCAAACCGAACTGCAGGCGTTCCTCAGGCTCCTTAACTTCTACAGTGTCTCTCTCAAACAGAAAGCCACGGTTGCTGAGCCTTTGCATCGGCTTCTCAGCAAACACATCAAGTGGTCCTGGGGCAGAGCTAAAGCAGCTGCATTTGCCGCAGTGAAGAAACTGCTGCCAGTGGACCTGTTTTTGGTCCAATATAGCCAGACCCTGCCACTCGTCCTAACGTGTGACGCTTTCCCGTTTGTTGTCGGAGCAGTCCTCAGCCACCGCATGCCCAATGGAACCGAGGTGCCAATTGCATACTACTCACAAACGTTGTTTGCTGCCAAGTGGAACTACAGCCAACTAGATCGTGAGGCTCTGGCTGCAGTCGCTGGCGTAAAACGGTTCCATGAGTACATCTAAGGCTGTGATTTTGAACTTGTCATGGATCACAAACCATTGCTGGGTTTGCTGGCTGGGGACCGACCTACTCCTGTTTCTTTGTCGCCGCAAATGACCAGATGGACAATCTTCCTCGCAGCCTACAGTTATCGCCTCATCCATCGACCCAGTTCTACCTTGGGCCATGCCGACACCTTGAGTCAATGCCCACTGCCTGAACTGCTCACAGATCCTACCCCTGAAATGCCAGTCCTCCTCATTGACTGTCTTGAGGCTGGTCCTGTCTTGTCGTGTGACATCGCCCGACACTCAGCGAAAGACCCTACATTTAAACAGGTTTTAAACTGGGTGTGGAGAGGGTGGCCCAAGCGGCCTGTGGGGTCTGAATTTAAAATGTTTTACTGCAAACGTGACGAACTGTCAGTATTGAATGGTTGCTTACTGTGGGGGGACCAGGTCATTGTTCCACCCAAACTGCGCATTGCAGTATTAGAAGGTTTACACGTAGGACATCCTGGAATTCTCAGGATGAAATCTTTGGCCAGGAGTTACATGTGGTGGCCTAACATGGACAGGGAGATGGAAGAATGGGTGGCTACCTGCACACCATGCCAGGAATCCAGACCAGCATCCCCAGAGGCGCCCTCTAAGGAGTGGGAGCGACCTCAAGCACCATAGTCTAGAGTGCATATAGAGTTTGCTGGCCCAGTTCATGGCCAGACCTTTATGGTAGTTGTGGACGCATACTTGAAATGGCTAGAAGTAGTACTCATGACCTCTACCATGGCAGAAGTGGTCATCAAGGCACTACGAAGACTTTTATCCACTCACAGCCTGCCCGATATCTTGGTCTCTGACAATGGGCCCCAATTTACGGCTATGCAATTCGAGACCTATTTAGCAGCACAGGGAATCAGACATGCCCTGGTCGCTCCATTCCATCCGGCTTCTAATGGTCAGGAGGAGAGAATGGTGAGATCTGCAAAAGAAGACCTATCCAGAATGGGCCTGGGAGATTGGCAAACACGGATTGATCAATTCCTCCTCATACAGCACATCACGACAAGTGTTGCCACTGGTAGAAGCCCTTCCAAGCTTCTAATGGGTCGCTGGCTAAGGTCTCACTTAGACTGGCTACACCCAAACTACTCTGCCGTGTTGCCCCAGGATTTGACTGCAAAATAAGAAACTTTAGCATAGGGGATCAAGTCTACACCCACGACTATGCTGGGGGGGCTCTCTGGATTCCTGCCACTGTAATAGGCACCACTGGACCTCACTCTTATCTAGTAGAACTCGAGGATGGTCGAAATTGGAGACGGCACGTTGACCAACTGCGTGGCTGCATCTCCAACTCCAGTCTTAGGCAACCAGAGGTAACTCCTGCCAAAAGTAGCCAAAGCCCTACCCAAAAGGAGCACAAATCCACTGCTTACACAGACTACTCAATCTCAAAGGCACCGGGGCACTTATCTGAAAGCTTTGCAGGCCCGCAGCAAGTTCCGAGCAACCCGGCTCCAGAAACCCCAACCGCGGCCCGTGAGAAGTTCCAGGAGGTTCCACCAGGCAGAGTCGCAGAGACAACAGGTCCATCTGACCTGACTGAAGAACATCCTCCAGCTGAACTGCGCAGGTCTGGGCAAGCCACCAGAAAGCCCACCTACTTGCGTCACTATGTCACAAGTTGGTTAAAACCATCTAAGGGGTGTTAGATACCAGAAACCGTAATAATGGTTTACACCAAGGTCGTCTGTTCTGGCGGGAACAGAGATTCAATCTGATTGGTTGAAGGGTCTGATAGCTCCCTATAAAAGGGCTGCTGTCAGACTGAACCTTCACTAGATTGTACATAGTTGACCTGAGTTAATAAAGAGCTGTTGGACTGTGAAGCCTGAGTGTGCCGTTCCTTTACCTGATCTAACAGTATTCTATTTTTTTATTTTAATGCTTGGAGTAATTCAGATTTGATGTGACTGGTAACTGAAAGGTTTGGATTTAAATTGCATTCTGAATCTTTTAAAAATCTTGATTTAAAAATCCCTAGGAAGCTTTTTCGACTAGCACATTTGAATTTATAACTACTTTAGCAGAAATGAAAGATCTCAACTGATATAATAGGATTCCCTTGAGAATTTCAGATACGTTAAATGTAATTAAGCTAAATCCAAAGCTGCTTAATATTTTAACATTCCTTCACATTATTTGAAGTTAATTTATATGATATTAAATAACTAAATAACCTGGGTAAAGCATCCTTTAAGTTTCCTCTGTGTAAACTCTAGTGAGTTATTGGGAAGAAGGATTTAACATTCTGGCTGTATTATTAGATGTATATTTTAACTTACAGAGTCTCCATAGCTCATAACTTTATTTGCATTATTAAGGTTAGCATGTAAAACATTGAGAGTCAATGTTGATTGATATAGTATATAAACCCCTTGTATATAGAAATAAAGAAACTCTACTTACTAGTTGGAACATGAAATTTCAAAATTCAATCTCTGTCTGGTGTCATCTTCAAACTATTT
This sequence comes from Natrix helvetica, assembly GCF_964273705.1. Lineage (NCBI taxonomy): Eukaryota > Metazoa > Chordata > Lepidosauria > Squamata > Natricidae > Natrix > Natrix helvetica. The sequence goes on along the minus strand of NC_138552.1, from coordinate 220,141,410 downwards.
TTTTTACTCTTTCAGTTCCTGATAAGCATTAAGATCTTTGTTTGGAGATCAGATATAATAGCTGCACTTAATGTTGAAAGATACATATAGCTAGAGATATAATTTTGAACCCTTTATTCTTGAAAACTTTATAATATGATTTAACGTCAACTAGCTTTTAAAAAGCTAGTAAATCCATTGCTGTAATTGGGCCTTTCAAAGTATTGTGCTTCCCAGCTTAGTTCTGATGAAGTAATTCTTAAAAACTCAATAAATTTCAAAAAATGAGTTTGGTTTATATCAGAGTAGCTTTTAGAATATTATTCAAGAAATACCTATTATTTAATCCTGATATCACTGCTTTTCTAAATTTCTTAGAGGTTTTTGAGGAGCCAACAGTGGCTGACAGCAATCCATTTTTGTAAGAAGTTGAGGGAGTCAGATCAAACTGATATTAATTATTTACATGACCTTTGGAATAATAAATTTGAGCGTCCTGTTCTTAAAAATCAATGGAAGGTTGCTTAAAATTAGCCTCTTTTGATCTTATAATGAAGTGAATACAGGTAGAAAATTTTATCTCATATAACTGGACCTTTCAGAAAATGTTTATACTGGATTTGTGCTGTTGGAAAGAGAATTCACGAACTGAACATTAATTCATATAGTCTGAATTAGTCTCATACGACTGGTAAGATAAATCTATAGCTGTTTTGGAGCAATGGAACTGTGCTATTTGTTACATTTGTATTAGACCCTTTCTTGACAAAGGAACAAAATAAAAAAAAACCTTTCAAACAATTAAGTCAACTATTTTAGAATTGTTTCGCCACCCCAATTATTTTTCTAACTTTAATATTACATTGTTAATTTTCACATACTTCCAGTATAAATCTATTCCTGACACCTCTATTGATGAGTTTATTCCAATGATGTTTGGAACAGACAAGTATTTGTCTTGTCAGAGAGACTGCTTTCAGATAAAAAAAATATAGTGGTAAATTGAATGATGAAGGATGAATCTGCATTGACGCTAATCCAAGGAATCCGTAGTTCATTTTAACATCTTCAGGGAGGATGTTTGAGTAGGGAGCCTGAGGAAAGCTGAATTAAAATCTGCAAACATAGAAGATTGCTCCATTGGCTCCTGCCCAAATAGAAATGGAGGGAGAAGCGTGAAAGCCAAAAGAATTCGGGATTTTTTGTGTGCTCTCACTGTATCAGTCAATGTATACATAAGATGAATTTGGCCCTTGGAAAACATGGGCTGAGTATAGACCAATAGATACAAATAATGGCACTGCTCTAAGCAAATATAGCTCTGAGGAGCAATTATGACCAAAGAAGGTAAAAAAAAAAACCCACCCATGTTTTGCTGTCTGCTGTAATAACAGAAGGATGAAACTATCTCTTGGGCAATCAAGCAAATGAAAATTTTGGGTTGGCTCACACAGCCCACAAGATTATAGACATGATATTAAAATTGTTCTTCGGGACCTCTCTCTCTGTCTCTTTCTCCCTGAATGCAAACTATTAATAGATGGTGAGAAATTCATAGGCAGAGATAAAGAGTAATTCTTTCTAGGTTGTAAACCTGACTGGGTGGCCTTGACCATGTCATTTGCTGAATTTAAACTATTTCTTGGAATTGTTTGGAGTACTTCAAAAGTGATGCTCCTGCATAACTGCATATTGGAGATTCCTTGGGTTGAGGTAGCATATGAATATAACAAATAACTATTCAGTATCTTTCAGGATACATCTGAACAGAAATTCTTCTAGCTCATCCAATCCCAGAAAAAGCAGCTGCTACCAGGATTCAGCCTATAGCTGAACCTACAGCTCCTAAAATTGCTAGCCAGCATGGACAAATTACAAGACATTGTAGTCCCAATATAGCTGGAAGACAAATGGGTGGTAAATACAGCTTTAAAACAACTGATTCATTCATAGATAAATTAAGTGCTGTTAACCAATCATCATAGTTGTTGGACTATGTCCCATAGCTTACATGTCATGCATTCACTTTGAGATATCCTACTTATTATAATAGGCAACTCAAATATGTCCTGGTTAAGAAGGATTTTCAGCACCCATCTCCATTTATAGGAAAGCTTGTTGCTCAAAAAAAAATGGAGGTCATATCTCTGGCATCTCCAGATAGGACTGGGAAAGACTCATCTGAAATCCTGGATGACTACTGACCAGTGGTGGGTTGCAGACGGTACGCCCTGGTACAGGCATATTGGAGCCTGCCCGGAGCACCGGATACCATTCCGGTACAGTGCTCCAGAGGGTCCACCCACCTGCCCGAGCTCCTCACCTGTCTTTTAAGGCTTCCGAGCTTCCGCGCAAGTGCATGGCACATACAGCACCTGCCCGATGCTCCACAGAGCAGCTGGAGCATTGCGGAGGCTCTCAGAGGCGTTAAGACGCATGCACGCACTATGCGCGTCCATGTGGACACCGCCAGGCCCATTCCAACCATACCGGTTGGAACGGGATCCAGAACCCATCACTGCTACTGACATATGATCATTCCCACACTCTTTAACTGCAGCCTTCTCTATGTGGCATCTTCCAGATGTGATGAGTTGCCAATTCCTAGAATATCTAGCATTGCATGCTTCTTGTGAATAGTAAGAACTCTCATTGTAACTTATGTGGAACACAATAAAGTTAGGAACATCTACTGTTGCATCCAAACCAAAGAGCAAGCTGCAAAATACGATTTCAAATAATCCAGTCTTTCTCTTTTCTTTACATCTTGTAACATCTTATATTTAACTTGAACCTTTCTTTTTCATTTGCCGTATGTGTGTAGATATATCCTTTTGCCATTGCTTAAATGGTGTATCAGTTGTGAAAACCAAGTGTTGGAAACACCATTCTTGCAAAACATGCAATTTTTATCACAGAAATTCTCCCCAATAATGACTATTGTAATTTCTCCCGTGTTGTCCCATTTTTTAAAAAGTTCATACAATATCTTCACATAATTGTTTTGACATAACATATAGTTCATATTTGTCATAAGGATACCCAAATATCTTACTTTTTTCTTAACCTTAAAACCCATTTTCTTAATACTTATTTATTTTCTGAGTGATCTTAAAACCTGCTATACTAAATTCTTTTAGTTTTCCGATTAATACTTCTATTCGCTTTAGTGAATCCTCCAGAATCAATATCCAGTCACCAGTAAATGCTCTTAACTTACATGTTTCTTTTAAAATCTTTACTTCCGCAATTCTCTGCTCTTGTCTTAGGTTTGTAGTCAATATTTCAAGAAAAAAAATAAAAAAGAGATAAGGCAATAGTCATCCCTAACTTGTCCCTTTTTGTTTCTCACAGGATTTTGTTAGATCTCCATTGATAACTATTTGTGCTTTCTGTCAACTGTAAATCAATCTTACTCATTTACTAAAATTCTTTCCAAAATTAATATATTTCAAAAATTTAAACAAAAAGGCCCAGTTCAATTGTAAAAAGGCACATTAAAAAATCATTTTTTTTCATTATGTTGCTCCAAGTATTTGAAAATTCCCAATACATTTCTCGAAGGACCTTTTTCAAAAGGCAACTGGAAGTTTTCTTGTTTTTCCTTGAAGATGTATTGCTTCTCATCCAAGAAGCTTCATCAGTTCTGACTGGATGGTGGGAGGGTTGGAAGGATGGAAGGATTAGTTCTAACCCTCAGAACTGATGAAGCTTCTTGGAGGAATGACTTCAAGGAAAAGCAAGGAAACTCCAGTTGCCTTTTGAAAAAATATCTTTGAGACAACCACGACTTGGATAACTGAGAATTTCCATAGACACCCAATACATTTCTTTTTATTAGTCTGTAATGGTCTTTTAGATAAAAGTCCACATTGATCTTCATGAATAAATTCATAACAAAATTATTTTCAGCCTCTCAACCAAAACCCCTGTAAACAACCATTTTTGTAAACAATCATTGTTCAATAATAATATCAACAATTACTGTAGTTGCTGTTAAAAAAACAAATCTTGTCTTTTTAGCTTCTCTCCAAACCTCTGGCACCTTTTCCTCTATAACAGGGGTGTCAAACTTAAGGCCTGGGGGCCAGATCCGGCCCACAGGGTACTTAAAACTGCCCCTTGAGCCATCCTGGAAACAGCCAAAGGCCAGCCCATGGTGCCTCTGCCAGTAAAAATGGAGCTTGGGAGAGCAGCGTGCAGCCCTTGTGAGCTCTGTTTTTGCTGGCAGAGGGTTGCAGGAGGCCATTGCAGCCGAAAACGGTGCTCAGGAGCCTGTTTTCGCTTGCAGAGCAACCGGGCCGCCACAGGCACCCCTGACACGAGTGACACACCCACCCTGGCCATGCCTCCTCCCGTTCCCTGAGGTCAAACATAACCCTGATGCGGCCCTCAATGAAATGAAGTTTGACACTCCTGCTCTACAAAATAGATACTCAGGTTCTGTAGGGAAAAACATCTAACATTTTAAGTGAGAAGTAAAATTGTCAGGAAATGATGAAACCTAAATATAGGTAACTATTTTAACTACCTTAAGATTGCCCTTTTGGAGACAGAATAATATTATTAATAATAATTTATTAAATGTGTATGCCACCTAACTCCCAGAGACACGATAGTTCAATTCATATTCATGCTTTTTGCGACTTCATTTTTAAATTATTTATTCAATGTGTTGGCACTCTTAATGTACAACTTTTTTCTATAGCTTCAAGTATGGCATATCCAGTGTGCTGAGGGTTGCTAAATATGCACATAATTCTGTGCCAGTGTTTCTTAATCAGCTATTTAACCTTGCAACCTTGTACCAGAAGCCCCTCAGCAGATGGTACACACCAATGACTTTGTCTGGGTCTGAGTTAATATTTGGATGGGAAATTGCCCAGGGAATTCTAGGGTTGTAGGCTAGACCATGATGTTCAAAAAACATCTCAGCAGGCAATGAATAATGTAGTCCAAAAAAAAATCTCTTGGATATGTCTGGGTAGTTTCTAGGAGCTCATCTCATCTTAAAGGAGCTTTAGAGGGAAGCGTTTCATACAAGAGAGATTTTGGGAAACTCTTTCACACATGCAAATTCACTCATTGGTAAATCAAGCAGTGATTCTTATGTATGTGAGGAACAAATTAACCACTACAATAATATCTGGATGTGGAAGGTAACCCATTAGCTCTTCCGTGAACAGCTAAGGAGAATCCATATCATTAGATTGGGTTTCTGTATTAAACAAAAAGAAGGGTATTTTCTAGTACAATTTTTGGGGCTCAATTATTGCAGGATGAGGAACATACAGAATAAATATATATTTATTTCAAACACTTTTATTTATTTCAACCACCTGGTTACCATTTTACTTCCAGGTGTGATTCATGGTCCCGCACATCATCTATAAATTCCTGCAAGGCAAAGGCCTGGGTACTTGAGAGACTGCTTGTCTCCAATAGTATCTGTCCAGCCAATTCAATCAATGGCATCCATCAGGATCCAAGAAGTGTACCTTCTATGTAGCTCCATGCTCTCTGGAATGAGCTCCCCATCCCCAAGATTGAAACAGCCAATAATAATAATAATAATAATAATAATAATAATAATAATAATAATAATAATAATAATAATAATAATAATAATAATAATAATAATAATAATAATAATTTTGAAATCTAAATTAAATGGTGGAAATACAATCAAGGCCATAAATACCTGGGCAATACCAGTTATAAGATACACAGCTGGTATAGTTAACTGGACACAAGCTGATTTGGACATTTTGGACCGAAAAACCAGGAAACTAATGACAATGCACTACAGTTTACATCCACGCAGTGACACTGATAGACTATACCTGCCCCGAAAATCAGGTGGCAGAGGATTATTACAAGTGAAGCAAATAGTTGAAGAAGAAAAACATGCACTGGCTGATTATTTAAAAGAAAGTCAAGAACGTCTATTAATCCAAGTAAAGAACAAAAATCTACTGAAGGCCCAACAGACGAAACAAGAATACAGAAAAGATGTGATAAAATCAAGAATGGAGAGTTGACAGAACAAAGCATTGCATGCTCAATTTCTGGGAAAAATAAAAGATAAAGTGGACAGTGAAAAAAACTTGATTATGGTTAACAACAGGTACATTAAAGAAAGAAACAGAATCACTAATCCTGGCTGCGCAAGAACAAGCTATCCGAACAAATGCCATTAAGGCCAAAATTGAAAAATCCTCTGATGATGCCAAATGCAGACTCTGCAAAGAAGTTGATGAAACTGTTGACCACTTACTCAGCTGCTGTAAAAAAAAATCACGCAGACTGATTATAAATTGCGGCACAATTCAGTAGCACAAATGATCTACTGGAATTTGTGCAAAAATTATAATATTAAAACAACAACAAACTGGTGGGAACATAAGCCTGAAAAAGTCACCGAAAATCAGATGGTCAAGATCCTATGGGATTTTCGTATACAAATGGACAAAATACTGGCGCATAACACACCAGACATCACACTGGTTGAGAAAAATAAGGTTACAATCATAGACATCGCAATACCAGGTGATAGCAGGGTCGATGAGAAGGAACATGAAAAAATCGCGAAATACCAGGACCTAAAAATTGAAATTCAACGATTATGGCACAAACCAGCAGTGGTAATTCCAGTGGTAATCGGCACACTGGGTGCTATTCCAAAAGCACTGGAATTACATTTAAAACAGTTAAAACTTGACAAAATCACCATCAGTCAAATGCAAAAAGCTGCACTGCTTGGATCCGCATGTATATTACGAAAATATGTTACGATGTCCTAGGCCCCTGGGTGGGGCCTGACTAGTAATCAATGCCAAATCTGGCGAAACAACTGGCTGCTGTGATACAATATAATAATAATAATAATAATAATAATAATAATAATAATAATAATGATAATGATAATGATAATGATGGTGATGGTGATGGTGATGGTGATGGTGATGGTGATGGTGATGGTGATGGTGATGGTGATGGTGATGGTGATGGTGATGGTGATGGTGATGGTGATGGTGCTGGTGATGGTGATGGTGATGGTGATGGTGATGGTGATGGTGATGGTGATGGTGATGATAATATGGCACTTTAGGTGACATATCAAAAAATCTTGTATGACACTTGGAAAATCTGTACATTGACAAAATTTTCATCTCTTAACTGTGAAAGGCCCCATTACTTGCATCTACAGATAAATTGTGTTGATACATTATGACATCCTAAGGCAGAGTTGGTATTCAGTAGGTTCTGACCAGCTCTGGAGAACCGGTAGCAGAAATTTTGAGTAGAGTTACAAATATTCTAATCAATGTCTCCCTCTTAACCCACATTCCAGCCTTCATAATAGCATCATTAGTGTTGGAAGAAATGTCCTTCTGGATTCAGCTCCAAGTGAGGAAAAAGACATGGAGACATGGAGGTTGCTTGGAAAGATGGTTTAATGGTGGACAGGACCACATGGGTTGAGTCCTGAACAGAAAAGGTGATCACATGCTTCAATGTTGGGTGAAGAAGAAGAAAAAGAGGAAGGGGCTTGCTGGGTTTTCTATAATCTGTTCAGCCCCACCTCTCTGTTTCCTGTTCCTGTGTAAGACATGTATTCTGATTGGTTGTCAGACTCCCATGGGGCTATGCAGGGACAATTCTCTAGGCTGTGTTTTGAATCCCAAATTTGGTTGAGTTTCCAGATGCCATGTGGTGAGTTTCTATGAAAGGCTGATATTACCTTTATTATGTAAAGTAGACAGCTCAGGCTTTAATGATTCATTGACAAAAGGGGGGTGGGCAGGAAGCTGCAGGGAGCTATTTTGTCTTTAAAGCATGTTTCTCCCTTTTCACATCCAGGGAAATATAACATTGTGCCTTTTCAATATTTCCTAAGATATTTCATTTTTCTAGAAGAGAGGTGAGTGCTAACTTCCTACATTAGTAGATGTTTTGGGGAAAATATCTTGTTGTAAAAATGCAGTGTAGCCTGCAAGGGGCTTTTCAGAGTAAAAGAGGAATAGTGTCACTGCAGCCAGGGAGATTCTCTTCATAGCTGCCAGCAGCAGCAACTGCAAGGGAAATCAATCTAATTAGCAAGATGAAAGTGCTGTTTGCAATCCCTATCCTCTTTGCATGTCCAAAAGGGCAGAGCTTGCAGTTGATAGTACTGTATAACACAAATAGTCCCCAAATGAGACCACAACTGAGCCCAACATTTCTGGTGCTAAGCAGGACAGATGTTAAGTGAGTTTTGCCCCATTTTATGACCTTTTTGTCACAGATGTTAAGTGAATCACTGCAGTTGTTAAGTTAGCAATACAGAATACTGATCAAATCCAATTGTTCAGCTGAAGGTGTACACTGATGGACTCATAATGTTGTTTGCATTTCAAGATCAGCAAAATAAAGCTGATCACAAGTTGATTTCAACTTCATTTAGGTAAGATTGGAAATTAAAGAGCATGGAGTGGAAGTGACCTTAGTGTTCCTTTCATATTAATGCAGTAACTTCCTTTGCAGAAATACAGTAGAACCTCTAGTCATGACCATAATTCTTTCCATAACTTCAGTCACAACCTGATTTGGTCTTCACCTGAACCTAATTTTGGAAATTTGGCGCTTGCAAAAAAATGGCGCAGAGGGGGAAATCAGCTATGGAAAAAATGTGGATTTTTTGGGTCAGAACCCGATTTGGTCATGGTTAGAAGCCAGAGGTTCTACTGTATGGGGAATTCAATTATGGAATTGGAGAAAATCTTAAACATCTCTTTTCTCTTCTCTGCCATTTCATTGATTTGCAGCATCACCATATACACCATATCCTAATTGTCAATCAAACACCAATCCCAATATAAGAGAGCCTGACTACAGCCTATTTATATGACATTTGATTCCGCCTCCCCACCCCCAGTTATATATAAGCCCCAAGTACAAACTCTATTGCCTTTCAAGTTCTGCAAAGTGTGGCTTGGAAGTTGCTTTCAAAGATACAGGTGTGTTGCTTTGACATATTGTTGAGTGGAATGCTTTTCCCTTGATGATTTTAATCACATCATGCAATCAGCCATTCATGCTTTTGTAAAACACTTGATTTATAAGACATTTTAATTTATTACTCTGTACTCAAGAGCCAACTGTTTGCTCTCCTCCCTGAACAAAATACCTGCATTGCCTTAAAGGTACAGTTACCCAGGCAAATGTTGCCAAAATTTGTATTAATATTCTAATTATCCTAAACGGTGACTTACCTCAAAGTAATTTCCAATCTTTTCTTTGCCATATAATATTTCATTAACTGTTAAACAACTGATATTTTTTGCTCTGTTGCAAAACTTTTAGTTACTTTAAGCTTCTCTGCATGTTTTAGCCGGATTGAATTTTTAAAAAGTTTTGCCCCTCAGTTTCATACTCGTCAATGAAGATGTGAAGTTATTTTTCACCGTCTCTTTGATTTTACACCGTTCCAAATCAAATAAATCCAGACTGAGTTTTCGGTGTGCAATATAACACTCCGCGGGCTTCTTTTCCAGATGTTCTCTCTCTCTGAGCAGGACATGTTTGAAGAGTGGGGTTTCCAGAGGCATAAACAGCCGAGCCTTTGGCTGCCTATTCATTTTCTATTACAAGCTGTATCTTTATGCGTAATTCAGTCATGCCTTGTTTAAACACCTGGAAATGCTGGGTTACGAAGAACACATATACTCTTTTCTGAAGAAAAATAAACTGTATTAAGAAAAAGAGTCAGTCTGGAAATAGAGCGTGGGATTAATTCCCAGTATGCTGCTTGGCCCTCTTATTGTATCTTACCTGGGTTATCCTTCTGTAGGCTCTGCCAGCAACCCTTCATCTGAATGCATGATCTGGCTTCATCCCAAAGCAAGGCAGAACCCTCTTGGAAGTCAGGTTGAAACTGAGCCCGAGCCTGGAAATGCTTCCCAAAACAAATACTCTTCTGAATTTTGTGGTTATGTAACAACAAACCTAGATGGAAGATTGGGGGGAAGAGGACACACTGAACAAAGCAATCCAAAGAGATTGGAATGGGTTCCCACTTTTCTTTTTATCGATCTTATTGACTCTTGGAATGATTTTTGCTCCCAGAAAGTTGTCTTTAATGCTAAATACAACATTTTGGACTGATACGAAAAATTTCTTCCTGTAAAAAAAAATTGTTCAAATTGTTTAAAGAAAATTTGTTCAGCAAAATCGCCTGAAAAGAAACATTAGTAAACAGAAATCAGAAATTCCCTTCACTAATCTAGTGCTCACAAAGATTCCTCTGCCATTATTGAATGGGATCAGGCTGGGGATCTGAACAGGCAGACAGCCATAGCATCCTCTAGAGTCCAAAGTGACTTCTAATAAGAAGCTTTCAGCCAAGCAGCAGAGATTACAGGAAGTGGAGATGATTATGAGTATTCAGAAAACAATACAAGTTCATGGTTGTTACAATACAAGTAAAATTATGTCAGTAGCATCCTCTACTCCTTTGCTTATTCCTGCAATATGCAACACATAAAAAGATACCAAAATAGTCAGTAAAGACAGATTTTATTTACAACCATACTTAGTGAAATACTCACTCTTCATATGGCACTTCCTGAGCCTACAAAACTTTACCAAAAGTTCTCTCAACAATCATGAAAAATCCTAAATAATTGGCTGGCATGATTATGCTCATAGTTACATTATAATTTGGGCTGGGAGGATATAATGCTTTGGCAAAACTGATACAATAAGTATATAAAGTGAGTTTACAATTAGAAATGTCTTAATTTATACTTCAGTCTATTTTCCAACAAGGTACAAAAATTGGAAGTTTAAGTTTAGAAATGTAAGAATTTTTTATAATATCAAAAGATTCTTAATTTAATATAAGTTATATAATTTAAAATGAAACTTTTTCAGTTCTAGCACTTTTAAACTTTATCATCTTGACATTAGGGTATTCAGAACAGAATACCCTAGGCCACCAGATTGAAATTTTGGGCTCAGAGAACCTAGAACTATGCTGCCTATGGTCTGACCTAAGTGTAGTACACAAAATTATCCACTACAACGTTCTACCTGTCAATGACTATTTCAGCTTCAACCACAATAATACACGAGCAAACAATAGATACAAACTCAAAGTAAACTGCTCCAAACTTGGTTGCAGAAAATATGACTTCAGCAACAGAGTGGTCAATGCCTGGAATACTCTATCTGACTCTGTTGTTACATCCTCAAACTCCCCAAAAATTTAACCTTAGACTGACTGTCTACTGGTGACCTCACCCCATTCCCAAGAGGTCTGTAAGAGGCATGCATAAGTGCACCAGTGTGCCTACTGTCCCTGTCCTACTGTCTCCATTTATTCGTACACATTTACTGTGTTCATATTTATGTTTATACCTTTTATTTTTTTACATGTTTGACTAAATAAATAAATAAATAAAATATCATTTTGATTCTTTTACTTTTACAGATTAAGCAGTTGATTCACTCACTCACTCACTCATTAATTCACTCACCCATTCACTCTTTCAAATATCTCATCTTTTTCTTCATTCTAAAAGGACACAAAAAGTATTTTGTGAGTTAGGTGGCTAAAGAAAATGGACAAACAGGCAGACACATGTTCCAATTCCGAAATTGGGAGTTAGGAGAATTATATGGCAGTGTTTCTCAAACTTGGCAACTTGGCTGGCTGGGGAATTCTGGGAGTTAAAGTCCACACATCTTTAAATTGCCAAGGTTGAGAAACAGTGCAATAGGGCATTGACAGACCACTCCATTCAAGTGCCTGCAAATTATAATTTATATACAGAATACTGCATTCTATCACACATCCTTTCTTTTACCCAATTGAAATTAAGTATTTGAGATTGTAAAGTGTTGGATGACTTATTTTTCTTCTGTATTACTGAATTTTATGTAATGTCCCTTTTTTTTTACTTCGATATGTAAGAATTAAATGTTGGCTTAACATTGCATTCTGCAAGGAATGGCTTACGGATAATTGTATTCTATCGATAATTGGTGCTGGTAAAACATTTGTCATATTTAACCCTATGAGGCTCATCTGCATTGGGTAGACAGTGCTGCCCGTTCTTCATCTTCAGCCATCTTCTCTGGCTTATCTTCCTCTACTTCATGATCTTGGACTACTTCCAACAAACAAGCCTTTAGTAATATAACTACTGCCCAATCCAATTTGGATTTGCTATGTCACATTGACCTTTATTAAAACCATAAATCTTCAACAGACAGAGCTGACTAGAATCCATCTTAGTTGCCAGCCATTACCTCCATCCCAGTTGTCCTTCCTAGAGTTTTTCTGATGATTTAAGACTATGCCTCTAATGCCAGTCCAGCATCTGTATCCCTTCCATCTCTCTCTCTCCTATGGGAATAATTCCTATGAGACATTAAAGTATCATGTAATCCCACCTTCTCCTTATTGGCAAAATTAATACAAAGTGTGTGTTGGAGTTTCTACATGGGGATGTGAAATACCATTAGGTGGCTATGGATGAATACAGGATGTCACAACTCTGTTGCTGATTGATGAGATCCACATTAATGTAATTTTGAAATAAAACGTGCCCGCATTGTAGTGGCTGAATACAGCCCTGCTTTATCTTCGCCTCATTAGAGATTTCCAATAGAATGGGTTATCTTGCTTAAGCCTTTTCCTACATGCACCCCTATTGACACTTTGTGGCCTTCTTGTCTAGATAACTGAAAAAGAGAGAGTTGATATGCCTATAGCCTAAGTATGAAGAAAGAAGCAATACCAAAAGCATAGTCAATAGAGAGCAAGTCTACGAACTCTAGAGCTGAAAGAGAACTGTGTTGATGGAAATTAATGACCAAGGATACCATGGATGGATGGATCAGTGCCGTTCAGAACTTTAAAATGCTAATCAACTGTTTGAATTGTACCTAGAAAAAATGTGGAAGGCAATTCATCCAAAAACTATATAACTCCTGAATGTTGGACCAGTTATAATTTCTGGGTGGTTTTCAAGCCCCGTGTACAGCAAGGTGAAGTAATACTGCTGAGAAATTACTAAGCATGAGTAACTGTGAGCAAGACTCCTGGTCCAGAAAAGGTGCAACTGGCTCACAAAATTAGCATGTGCAAAGACTCGCTCCCTCCACCTACTGCTTCCATCTGTTCTGTGGGCAGGAACCAAGAATTCAAGAGGACCCCAAAATTAGCACCAACTCTGTCCAGGGAAGTGCTACCCTTTCAAGAATTAAAGATGACAATTCACTGGACTCCAGAAAAGCACCAAACCCCCAAACAACTCTTTTTTTGCCAGTACTGAATTGTAGGTGATTCCTTCCCATACAGGCTGAACATAACAAGCTGAGCATCAGTTGTCACCCACCAGTTACTGTCTGCAACAAAGTTCCAGAATCATGTAATTATGAATCACATAATTAATTATGAATATCTTATGTATGATGAGGAGAACAATCATAAGGAATGCCACCAAAGCTGGAGTTGGAAACTGCTGGAGCAGATGACCAAGGAGTCCAATTATGATTGGCGCACATGTAATAAAGCAGGGATCAACATGGCACCTTGGCAAACCTGGAATGCAGAATATGATATAAATTATATGGCACAGCGGATCCCCCCCCGCCCCCTGTTCTACTTACCTTTGCAGGCGCGCTCAGTATCAGGCTCCGCCCATCCGCCCGGATGTCATCATGTCTGATTTTGATCCTCTGCACATGCACAGAAGTTCCTGCACATCAGTGGTGGGTTCTTAACCGGTTTACTACCAGTTTGCTGAGAGGGCGTTTTGCGCGCACGCTGCTTGCTTCACTCGCACGTGTGCCCGCCACACGTTGCTGCGCATGCGAAGTTGACTGAAAACCGAAACATGCGGCGGCGGCAGCAAAAGAGATTGGGGAACCGGTTCGGGGGCGTGGCAGGTATGGATTACTACGAGTAGGAACCCACCACTGCTGCACATGTGTGGAGGTGGTGTGCGCGAGCAGAGCGAGTGGGCTCACATTTGTGAACCAGTAGCGAAGGTAAGTAGATTTCACCCCTGTCTTAAACCAATAGTGACATAAAGAAAATGAAATAACCATGAGGCCTTGAGCACTGACTGGATAGGAGCAGTTATGGTGTTGTACAGGAGTTCTCAGAAACAATAAGATGACTTCACACCAATTACTTAAATGACTCAAAACTACTACCATAAATGTGAGCTGCAAGGTATTTCTGTGAAACAAATTTCTTTGGCTGTAATCACACATTTTTCATGGCAAAGTTGGTTTCATTGAAAAAGAGAAGCATTCATATGTAATTGTCACTGGATTTCTACAGCAGAGCTGCCTGAACAGGCCCTCAGCATGAATCATGCTTTTTTCTCAGCTGACATTTTATAGTTGCTATTTTCTCCATGAAATTCATGAATTTTGACACTTTTTGTGCTAGTGAATCAGAGGCAGTCTTACATAAATATTTTACATAAGAACTGAATGCCCAACTATTATGATGCTTCTCTTAGTACTTCTGTTAATGGCACTTGTTGATTTATTTGCATAAATTACAAGTTATTTTTCCTCCACTTAAAGGCCATTCATAGTTTGTTCTTGCACATCTTCCAATATAGATCACTCAAGTGACAGTTCCATTTCCCTTGTGCACTGGAAACAATTTTTTAAACATTATTGCCTCCAGAGTATAGGTCACTACCATATACATATACACCAGTGGTGGGTTTCAATTTTTTTTAGAACCTCTTCTGTAGGTGTGGCCTGTTTTGTGGGAGTGGCTCGGCAGTTATGTGACCGGTTGGGAGTGGCTCGGTGATCATGTGACTGGGTGGGAGTGGCTTGGCAGTCATGTGACAGGGTGGGCATGGCCAACTTGGAAAATATGGTGAAACTCACTTAACGATGCTCTTGCTTAGCAACCAAAATTTTGGGTTCAATTGTGGTCATAAGTTATCTTTCTTTCTCTTTCTTTCTTTTTCTTCCTTTCTTTCTCTTTCTCTTTCTATCTTTGTCTCTCTCTTTTTTCTCTCACCCTCCCCCCATTCCTTCCTTCCTTTCTTGTGTGTATCTCTCCCACTTTCTTTCTCTCTTCCCTCCCTCCCTCCCTCCTTCCTTCCTTCCTTCTTTCTCTCTCTCTTTCTTTCTCTCATTCTCTGTCTCTTTCTTTATTTCTTTTTTTCTTTCTTTCCCTCTTTCTCTTTCTTTCTCTCTTTCTTTCTAAATCACTCTAAGGCTGTGATGGCGAACCTATGGCACGTGTGCCAGGGGTGGCACACGGAGCCATTTCTTAGGGCACGTGAGGCATTGCTCTTAAAGCAGCAGCACGCATGCGCGCTCTAGCCAGCTGATTTTAGCCTTCCTTTTCGTTCTGCGGAGGCTTCTCTGAAGCTTTGGAGGGCAATAAATAACCCAACGCACAAACCGGAAGTTCGGGAACTGACTTCCGGTTTGCACATTGGGGGTGTTTTTTCTCCCTCCGGAGGCTTCAGGAAGATAGTTACACTCCATCGAACCAAGTTATTAGTAACAGCTTTATTGGACTGAGCTTCTGTAGGGCTTAATGAAAGAGAGGTAGATAATATTTTATCAATGGGGAGGTTTTGGAAATGAGGCTGAAGATGTGAGTGGAGCAGCTGGAGGTTTAGTTTATATCTGCAATCAGATGTAACTGCTCGGCGTGTTCACTCGCGCAGGAGCTTTCCACAGGGCGCGAACCACCTGAGTGGAAGGTTTCCCCTCTCCCTAAACTGGAGGTGGAAAGCTGAATTTTCTGCTGATTGCCGTGCCGAGTGTGGCGAGCAGTGGCGGTGGGAGGGGGGAGAAAGGTTGAGCTTTGCAATATGCCACGAAGTGGAGCTCTGCAGCATTTAGGGGGCTGTCGAGCTTTGCAGCATGGAGTGGAAGGTGAGGGGGGGGACTTTGCAGACTAGACTGGCAGGGCTGGGAGGAAGGAGAAGAGGCGAGGGGGTGAAATTTGTAGGCGGCAGAAGAGAGTGCGCGCAAAAGCTCCTTTAGGAATACGGAATTTGGCTCAGATCGCTAGAGCCAATCCTGCTGCCTGGAAAACAAGTTCTTTGGAACAAGAATCATATAGTTCTCAGCACAGTCATTTTGACTTGGCATGGGGTTGCTGTGGCCACTTGTGACTGTCTCATCCTCAGCTCAGATTTACTCCGCGTTATCCCAGAAGAACTTCATGCTGGAGGGGATGGGGGAGAGATCCATTGCTTGTCTTCGTTAATATTCTCCTGCCTTCAGGAAGGTGGAGATCAAGTTAAGCTCCTCAATGCAGGGGCAGCGTCCTGACGCTCCAGTTTTCCGAAATCCCTCTGCTCCCTTCCATTCAAATAAGTACACCTGGCAGCTTTCGCCCTATTTACACCCGCTCCCTGAGTTTTCTGCTCCCAAGAGACACGGGGGCGGGCAGGCAGAGAGGGGGCAATTGCTGAGCAGAATCACTGGTGGGAAGGGAGCATAGGAAAGAGGCAGCGGGGAAAAGTCTTCTTTAGTGTATGTGTGTGTGTGTGTGTGTCCTGCCAAAGAAACTGCTGCTGGTGCTACCCTGTATTACTACTATTACTGAGGCTGCCGGACTGCCTCCAGTTCTCCTTCCTCCTCTCCCGGGCAGTCCGGCAGCCTCAGTAATAGTGGTAATACAGGTGGTAGCAGCAGCAGCAGTTTCTTTGGCAAGACACATACACACACACACACACACACACACACACACACAGCCATAAGTCACCATGTACTAAAGAAGCTGGTGGCACCGGGGGAGTTGACCAGCTGGGCATACAAAACAAGGTGCCTTGTGCAATCGCCCCGTCTCTGCCTGCCCGCCCCTGTGTCTCTTGGGAGCGTGTGGGGGGTGTCGCTTGCATAGCATTATGGGTGTGGCACGCAAGCACATGACCCCCCTGTGCTCCCCCCGCTTTTGGCATGCGATGGCAAAAAGGTTTGCCATCGCTGCTCTAAGGTTTGATGAAAGCAGTCACAAGTTTAGGGTGAAATAAGTCTTTCTCCAAAACGTAAACCAGGATTTCAACAAAAACCTCTAAGTAAGCATCAAGCTCAGATTTTGACTTTTATCCAGAGCCCACCAGCTTCAAAAGTTCGAGACAGACCAGCTTAGATTTCCCAAATAGCCCTGGCAATCAGGAAAACATGGGTGTCTGCCACCTCTGAACCCTCAGCCAACCTTGATACAAGAGGACTTATTGATGCTCAACTATCATGGGCTTTGGGAGAGTGGCCACCACAAGGGATGGAAGGCAAGCAAGGCTAGGAGGCAGCAGAAAGGAAGGCTAGGATGAGGGATGTCTATGGGGATTCTTGGTCATCCAGGATGTCCTAAAGATGCTTTTTTTCCCAAGAGGCAGCTGGACTTTCTGCTTTTTCTTCGAAGACCTTTCACTTCTCCTCCAAGAAGCTTCTTCAGCTCCTCCAGAAGCAAAACATCTTCAGAGAAAAACCAGAAAGTCCAGTTGCCACTTGGAGGAAAAAAAGCACCTTTGGGAGAAATGGATGAGGGCACCTGGTCCTAGCCTGTGCCCTTCATGTATGGGCATCCATCCCAAGGAAGGACTCAACCCGGCTTCAAAAAGGGCCCATGCTCCACAGCCAGCCAATCTGCAAAAGTGCGGAGGTGGGCAGGGGGGGACAAGCAAGTCCCGCGTTCAAGACCAATCATACCCAAGTTCCCCCAACATAGGGCCCGGACATGGAGGGGGTAGGTGGGTGGGCAAGGGATAAAAGTTGTGGGTATGGCATCCCCCCCTCCCCCAAAAAGTGTCCCCACCTTTGCATCAGGCGGTTTCTTCGACCCTCGGCTGCGCTGCGCTTTTGCAAAACAAGCCTGCCCTCAATGGAAAGCGGGTGTGTGGGCAGCCGCCATTGCTATTCACATTGTTGCTGAGCTCCTGAAGAGCCATGTTGATGCTGGCAATCCAGGGGGCAGGGGGAATAAGTTTCTCTTCTGCCTTATGACCTCCTCTCCTCCTCCTTTACCCAAAGCAAGATGCAGCTAGCAGAGAAAACTCCGCGGTGGCCCAGGGCCAAAGTGCCCCATTTTAAAGTTGAGCCCCTTTTCTGTGCCAAGCAGGAAGGGAGCCTAAGCAAAGGAGGAGGTGGAGAGCCGGGCGGAGGAAGGAGGCAACCCTAGCGAGGGCTGCCTACCACCAACTATAAGCCAGGTTGATCAGGGTGGCGTGCTGCTGCCCCTTGTGCCGTGCTTTGCAGGTGGCAGAGCCCCATGTGGACCTCTTATGGGGTGTTGGGCAACCTGGTTCTGGGAATCCCCCCCAAAAAAGAACCGACCAACCGTCACTATAGTTCTTGTGGCTTTTGGGGGGTTTCTTTTAAAAAACACCTTTCCAGACAATCTTGAAAACTTGCGAGGTTGCTTTGGGAGGGGAACAGATGGGTAGCATCATTCAAGACCGTCTGGAGAGGTGTTTTTTAAAAGAACCCCCTGAAAAAACCGCAAGATCTGGGGAGACAGGCAGGCGGTCTTGTTTGGGGGGGAATCCCCAGAACCAGGTTGCCCCAAAGAGGTCTGTGCAGGGCTCCGGCGGCTGCAAAGCACAGCACGAGGGGCAGAAGTCCCCGAACCCAGCGGGGAAGGAGGAGGCGGAGAGCTGGGCGGAGGAAGGGGGAAACTACTGCTACTGCTGGAGCTACGTTGCCCTGCTGGGTTCTGGGACTTCTGCCTCTCATGCTGTGCTTTGCAGCCACTGGAGCAAGAGGTCTCTCAGAGGTGGGATGATTGGTGAGCCAGCCAATCAGTGAGCGGTGGGTGGGGAAAGCATGGTGCAGATGGGCGGGGTGAGCGAGTGAGCTAGTGGTGACCAGACAGGTGGGGGGAGCGAGCAAGGGGGGCAGGTGGGAGGGAGTGTTCCGGTACTGTCCCACTGGACGATCGGGTTCTAAAACGTATGTAAATTTGACAAACCCCTTCTGGTGTACCGGTGCAAACCGGGAGCAACCCACCCCTGATAAACACACACACACACACACACACACACACACACACACACACACACACACACACACACATATATATATATATATATATATATATATATATATATATATATATATATACTGATACACATGTGCATATAATTGTGAGCATGATAAAGGCAACAGTAAGTTGGCTTGCAAGAATATAACATCTATGTTTTGTACTTATGTTTATTAGATATCATTTGAGTAAATTTTACAAATTATATACTATATGAATTCTTGAGAACTCTTAAATTGGTGATAATTAAAAGTTGCATTTGAGGGAACAGAACCAGAGAAGAATTGTACTATGATATTAGATGACATTTTCAGAGGATAGCTAAGTATGATAACCTATCCAAATACACCAAGCTAATTAAAATATGTATTAGCATGTACATACTAAAATGGGCATTAATGGATAAGAATGAATGAGAGAGCACAGAAAAAAAGATGTGAGCCATTTGAATACTCAAGAACGAATTAGAATGGCAACTTGTTAGTAGTTGCTTAGGAAATGATTCAGGCATTCATATCTATGCATGGCAAAAGAATGGACCAAACTATTGGAATGGATAAAACCATGATTGATTTGAGTGGCTTATTTGTTTTTTGGATGGTTTGGGTTTGGGTTTTTTTTTTTTTTTTTTTTTGCTGTTTAGATGGTCTCTGGCAAAAGTATGACTATGAAAAAGAAAATGTATTGTATTATATTTGTCCTTTGAGAGGAAGGGTATGATTAAGGTCTAAGGCAGTGTTTCTCAACCTTGGTAACTTTAAGTCCTGTGGACTTCAACTCCCAGAATCCCCCAGCTGGGTGGTGGGGTGGTGGGGTGGCGGTGGTTATGCGGGAATGTTTAGAGCCGAGGGAGTTCACTGTTCCTCAGATACCCGGGTGTGAGTCCCTTGGTGTGAGCTGGGGCCCAGGGAGGCAGTGGGGCTTGCTGATTGTATACTTGGCTCCTCGCTATGCATCAGCAGCCCTGCCCGAGCTCCTCGAGCTAATCTCAGCGACGGCAGTTGAGACTCCCAGACTTTTGGTCATGGGGGACTTCAACTTGCCGTCAACGGGAGTGGCTTCCGAGGTGGCTCGGGAGTTCATGGCTTCCATGACGGCCATGGACCTGACCCAATTAGTGCAGGGCCCCACTCACGAAGGGGGCCACACACTGGATCTCATTTTTGTATCTGAACAGTGGACGAGTGATCTGGGAATAGGGGATTTAGTTATCACGCCCCTGTCATGGTCAGACCACTCATCCCTCCGGCTGGACTTCCCTGGCGCTATCCCCCACCGCGAGGAGGCGGAACCAGACTCTATAAACTGGTACCGCCCCAGGCACCTGATGGAATCTGATAGATTCCTGACGGAGCTTGGGCCAATACCTGTAGCCTTGTCCCGCTCCCGTTCCGAGGACCTAGTGACTGCCTGGAATAGGGCGACGACTGGGGCCTTGGACCGGGTTGCGCCTTTGCGACCTCTCCTGCGGCATCGACCCACCCGGGCTCCTTGGTTTACTGAGGAGCTCAGGGTGATGAAGCGCCACAGGAGACGTCTAGAGAGCAGGTGGAGATCCTCGCGCTCCGAATCTGACCGAACACAGGTAAGAGCCTATTTGCGGACTTACCTTGTGGCAATAAGAGCGGCCAAACGTAGACATTGTGCTGCTCTTATTGCGTCCGCGGATAACCGCCCTGCCGCCCTGTTTAGGGTGACTCGCTCCCTTTTATCGCAGGGGGCGCGGGAGACACCCTTACAGGGTAGAGCAGAGGAGTTTGGGGAATATCTTCAGGACAAAATCGATCAGATCCGGAGCGGGTGGACCTCCGTCAGTGGACCAGACGAGCCGCCAACAGCGAGTCTTGAGAGACCATTCTGGGAGGAGTTTGACTCTGTTGCCCCCGAGGATTTGGACAGGCTGCGTGGACGGCTGCGACCCACCACTTGTTTAACGGACCCGTGCCCCTCCTGGCTGGTACTGGCAGCCTGGGAGGTGACACGAGGCTGGCTCCTGGGCCTGGTGAGCGCCTCACTGAGTGAGGGATACTTACCAACCGCCTTGAAAGAGGCGGTGGTGAGACCCTTGCTCAAGAGGCCTGCGCTCGACCCAATGGAGCTAGCTAACTATCGTCCAGTCTCCAACCTCCCCTTCTTGGCGAAGGTTGTCGAGAATGTGGTGGCGCAGCAGCTCCCACGACACCTAGACGAATCCGACTATCTAGACCCACGCCAGTCCGGCTTCCGACCCGGGCACAGCACCGAGACAGCCTTGGTCGCGTTGGTTGATGATCTCTGGAGGGCCAGAGATAGGGGTTGCTCCTCTATCCTGGTCCTATTAGACCTCTCGGCGGCTTTTGATACCATCGACCATGGTATCCTATTGCGCCGGTTGGAGGGGATGGGAGTCGGAGGCACCGTTTTGCGGTGGTTCGGCTCCTACCTCTCCGACCGGAAGCAATGTGTGTTGACAGGGGGGCAGAGATCGTCCCTGAGGCCACTCACTTGTGGGGTGCCACAGGGGTCGGTCCTCTCGCCTCTCCTGTTCAACGCATATGTGAAGCCGCTGGGTGAGATCATCCGTGGTTTTGGGGTTGAGTACCATCTTTACGCTGATGATACTCAGCTGTATATTTCAACCCCAAACCACCCCAACGAGGCTGTCGAAGTGATGTCCCGGTGTTTGGAAGCCGTCGGGGTCTGGATGGGGGACAACAGACTCAAACTCAACCCCTCCAAGACCGAGTGGCTGTGGTTACCGGCACCTCGGTTCAGCCAGCTGACTCCATCGCTGGCCATAGGGGGCGAACAATTGTCCCCTGTGGAGCGGGCGCGCAATTTGGGCGTACTCCTTGATGCCCGGCTGTCAATGGAGGACCATGTGGCAGCCGTGGCAAGGGGGGCGTTCCACCAGGTTCGCCTGGTGCGCCAATTGCGCCCCCTACTGGACCGGAGTGCCCTGCGCACGGTCACTCACGCGCTGGTGACGTCTCGCCTGGACTACTGCAATGCCCTCTACATGGGGCTTCCCTTGGGACGCATCCGGAGACTGCAGCTAGTTCAGAACGCAGCAGCGCGGGTTATTATGGGAAGTACACGTTACTCCCACGTAACACCTCTCCTGCGCGAGCTGCACTGGCTACCTGTGGCCTTTCGGGTGCGTTTCAAGGTATTGATCACCATCTTTAAAGCGCTCCATGGCAGAGGACCTAGTTACCTGCAGGATCGCATCCTACCACACACGTCCCTGCGACCTATCCGCTCACACAGAGAGGGGCTCCTCCTGGTGCCGTCTGCTAGTCAATGCCAGCGGGCGACACCTAGGAGTAGATCCTTCTCTGTGATGGGCCCAACCCTCTGGAATGACCTCCCCCCAGACATTCGAACTACCACCGACCTCCGTTCCTTCCGGCAAAAGTTAAAGACTCACCTGTTTCAATCAGCTGGCCTGGCACTTTCTTAGTTTTACCTCCCAGGGATTTATTTTATTTTAGGGTTTGGGGTTTTAATTGTGATGTTTTAAGATTAGAATTATTTATTTCTTAGTACAGCCTATTCCCCCCTCCAAATGTATCTTAAATGTAGTTTAAATGTATTTAATTATTATGAATGATTTTATTATATTGACTGTACACCGCCCCGAGTCCCTTTTTGGGAGAGGGGCGGTCTAAAAATCTAAGAAATAAATAAATAAATAAAGTCCACAGGACTTAAAGTCACCAAGGTTGAGAAACACTGGTCTAAGTCTTGTATTATGGAGTGTTTTGCATAAATATGATTTGAAGAATGATTTGCTCAATGTGATAAGAACAGTATATGATGAAAGTAAAGAGGTATGAAAATGAATGGAATATGTTGTGTTCAACCCTTGGGAATAAGACTAGGATGTGTGATGCCTCCATGCAGAGTTCCCCAAAGTTTCTGGCTTTGCAGACCAGCGAGTGGCGCTGATGAGAGGGGCTGGTTATGGGTGAGAGGCCGGTAAGTGCATGCATCTCCACACAACTCCATTTGCGTGAGTGGTGTGCATGTGTGTCTGTCACTCGCGCAAGTGGAGTGCACACACACCGGCTTGCCCACTGCTCATGCAAGTGAGGATGCATGCTTGCTCGATCATTGGCTGTTTCCATGACCCAGTTGCAATCCCCTCAAGGCCCACCAGTGGACCCTGGCCCACAGGTTGGGGAGCCTGGTATAATGTATTTATGGATAAATGTATAAGAGATACTTGCAATAGTAGGAAAATGAATGTTAGTATATTTATCATGCCAATGATGTAATACGGTTATTTCACAGGCTGAATGGTTTACAGCCAATGTTAGGTACATTGTATGATATAATGAATATGAATATGAAATTTAAAGACCAAGGTACTTACGTTTGACAGGAAAAGTGGAATGAATATTTGCAAATACTGCCTAACTAATAATAATAATAATAATAATAATAATAATAATAATAATAATAATAATAAAAAAAAATTTGAATTTATTAGCTGCTCCCTTTCCAGGCAGGACTCGGGGCGGCGTACACTGGGACATATATAAACATACATATATACAAAGACATACATGCACGGAGGAGGTAATAGATTACAACATTTAGACAATTAAAACCATTTACATACCCCAATAATAAAAACCCAATATACAATAAAAATTTTAAAATTTACAAAAGACAGTCAGGAGGAATATGAAAAATTACGGTTGAGCCAGGCCAGATAATTGAAAGAGGTGGGTCTTCAACTGTACATGGAAGGAGCGAAGATCGGAAATAATCCTGATGTCACGGGGGAGGTCATTCCACAGGGCTGGGCCCATCACAGAGAAGGCTCTGCTCCTGGGTGTCGCCCCCCGACACTGTTTGGCGGACGGCACCCGGAGAAGTCCCTCTCTGTGTGAGCGAATTGGTCGTAGGGATGTGTGGGGCAGGATGCGATCCTGCATGTAACTAGGTCCTGTGCCATGAAGCGCTTTAAAGATCATAATCAAAACCTTGAAACGCACTCGGTAGACCACAGGAAGCCAGTGCAGCTCGCGCAGGAGAGGTGTTACAGGGGAGTATCTAGTCCTCCCCATAATCACCCGCGCGGCCGCGTTCTGGACCAACTGTAGTCTCCGAGTGCATCTCAAGGGAAGCCCCATGTAGAGAGCATTGCAGTAGTCCAGGCGAGACGTCACTAGCGCATGGGTGACTGTGCGTAGGGCATCCCGGTCCAATAAGGGGCGCAATTGGCACATCAGGCGGACCTGATGGAACGCCCCCCTTGCCACGGCTGTTACATGGTCATCCATGGACAGCCGGGCATCGAGGAGGACGCCCAAATTGCGCACCTGTTCCATGGGGGCTAGTTGCACGCCCCCAATGGCCAGAGATGGAAACACCTGGTTGAACCAGGGGGCCGGAAGCCACAGCCACTCCGTCTTGGAAGGGTTGAGTTTTAGTCGGTTGCCATCCATCCAGACCCGTACGGCCTCCAAACACTGGGACATCATTTCGACGGCCTCATTGGGGTGGTTCGGGGTGGAAATGTATAGCTGAGTATCATCAGCATACAGATGATATCCCACCCCAAAACCACGGATGATCTCGCCCAGCGGTTTCATGTATGTGTTGAACAGGAGAGGCGAGAGCACCGATCCCTGTGGCACTCCACATGTGAGTGACCTCCGGGTCGAACTCTGCTCCCCTGCCAACACACGTTGCGTCCGGTCAGAGAGGTAGGAGCCAAACCACCGTAAGACGGTGCCCCTGACTCCCAGCCCCTCTAGCCGGTGCAACAAGATACCATGGTCGATGGTATCGAACGCCGCCGAGAGATCTAACAGGACCAGGATAGAGGAACAGCCCCTATCTCTGGCCCTCCAGAGATCATCAACCAATGCGACCAAGGCCGTCTCCGTGCTGTGCCCGGGTCGGAAGCCGGACTGGCGCGGGTCTAGATAATCATTTTCCTCCAGGTGACGTGGGAACTGCTGTACCACCACACTCTCTACAACCTTCGCTAAAAAAGGAAGGTTGGAGACAGGACGATAATTGACTAGGTCCGTTGGGTCCAGGGAAGGCTTCTTGAGCAGGGGCCTCACCACCGCCTCTTTCAAGGCGGCCGGTAGAGACCCCTCACCCAACGAGGCGTTCACTAGGCCCAGGAGCCAGTCGCGCGTAACCTCCCAGGATGCCAGTACAAGCCAGGAGGGACACGGGTCCAATAAACATGTGGTGGGTCGCAGACGTCCACGCAACCTGTCCAAATCCTCGATGGCAACCGAGTCAAACTCCTCCCAAAGCGGTCCCTCAAGACTCGCCACGGGCGTCTCTACTGGACCACTGAAAGGGACCCATCCCATCCGGATTTGAGCGACTTTGTCCTGTAGATATTTCCCAAACTCCTCTGCTCTGCCCTGTAAAGGGGCTTCCCGCGGTCTCTCAAACAAGAGGGAGCGAGTCACCCGAAACAGGGCGGCAGGGCGGTTATCTGCGGACGCAATAAGAGCGGCACAATGTTGACGTCCTCAAATAGGCTCGTGCCTGTGCTCGGTCAAATTCGGAACGGGAGGATCTCCAACGACTCTCTAGGCGTCTCTTGTGGCGTTTCATCACCCTTAGCTCCTCAGTAAACCAAGGGGCCAGGGTGGTTCGTCGCCGCAGGAGAGGCCACAAAGGCGCCACCCGGTCTAGGGCCCCGGTAGTCGCACTATTCCATGCGTCCACCAGGTCCTCTACTCGGGGGCGGGTCAGATCCACAGGAGGTGGCCCAAGCTCCGTCTGGAACCTATCTGGTTCCATCAGGCGCTTGGGGCGGAACCATCTAATGCCTTCCGGTTCCGCCTCCTCGCGGTGGGGGGTAGCTCCAGGGAAGTCAAGCCGGAGAAGTGAGTGATCCGACCATGACAGGGGAATAATGGCTAGATCCCCTATTCCCAGATCACTCGTCCACTGGCCAGAGACAAAGACAAGGTCCAGCGTGTGGCCTCCCTCGTGAGTAGGGCCCTGAATTAACTGGGTCAGGTCCATGGCTGTCATGGAAGCCATGAACTCCCGAACCCCCTCAGACGCTTCTCCCATCGACGGCAGATTAAAATCCCCCATCACTAACAGTTTGGGGGTCTCAATCGCCATCGATGAGATCAGCTCGAGGAGTTCAGGCAGGGCCGCTGACGTATAGTGAGGAGCCAGGTATACTATCAGCAGGCCCAACTGCCTCCCTGGGCCCCATCTCACGACAAGGGACTCACACCCGGATATCTGCTGACAGAATCGTCTCAGTGATGTAGCTATTGGGCCACTGATATCCGTCCCACACAAACATTCCAGTCATCACAACATCAAACTTGATTGCCTGCTTTCCCTGAGGTAAGTGAAAGCTGATATGATGAAGTCATCTGTGGACCAAATTGAACCAGATGTTTTTGTTTTCCTCCATGCAAGCAATCACACAATTGTTAATTGCAAACTGAGTTGTGCGTGCAGGTAGCCAGAAGCCCTTTGTAAGATTCACATACCCCCTTTTCTGCAATCTGGATTTGTTGTCAGATTCTTCATGCATAGCTTGAGTCTAATAATCCTATTCTCACATCTTCATCCTCCTGAAAGATTGCATAGGGGTGGGGAGGGAAATGGGAGGAATCTTAAGTTTGATCCAGTTCCAGGATGTGTGGTACCCATCCAGAATTGCTAAAACATCACTATTCATCAAAGAAAATGATGGGGGGGGCGGAGTGAAACAAGCAATATGTTCTGCAAATACAGTTAGTCCTCGATTTACAAGGGTTCATTTAGTGACTGAAGTTACAATGGCACTGAAAAAAACTGACTTATGACCGTTTTTCACACTTATGACCATTGCAGCATCCTCATGGTCACGTGGTATGCATTTGCATGCTTGACAACTTTTGCAGAGGACCTTTTGTGACCTTCTGACAAGTAAAGACAATGGGGAAACCAGATTCACTTAACAACTGTGTTATTAATTTAAGAACTGCGGTGAGTCACTTAACAAATATGGTGAGAAAAGTCGTGAATTGGGGGAAAGCTCACTTGACAAATTTCTCACTTAGCAACATAAATTTTGGGTTCAATTGTGGTCGTACGTTGAAGACTAGCTGTATGAAGCCTATTCACCCTGCATCAATGTAAGTCTCTTCTTAAAATCAAGATTTTTCTTTCTATACAAGTTTATTTTGTGGGAAATCCCTCTAGAGATGGGCCCTTCAAGGCATGGTCCATCTTTTAAATCAGAATTAGCTATGCACTATTAACTGTCAACAGCTCCTTTGTTCTGCTAATGGGTGTTTGCTATTGCAGCCCTTGTGCTCATTAACCTTTGTCAGTGACTCAGCTTGTAGCTCCTTCCGCTAACTCATGCAGTTTTAAGATCTGGAGGGAGCTGCTGTCATGTTAAGAATATGAATCCCCCTTATTGAAGGATAAAATTCCTCCTCTTGCTTCCCCTGTCATGTTCAGGGGAATGTCAGTTGAATTCATCAGGATAAAGTTCAACTTGCATTGTCGGTGTTTCCAGTATTAATGCCTTTGGTAAGATATCTGTTTCTGAGAACCCCAATAGTAAGAAAGAGAGGGAGTTATTCCTTTGATGAATGCATACTTGCAGAATATAGACAGATATAGAACTTTCCCACAAGATAAGCTTGCAATTATTTAAAAAAAAATAGTAAAAACTAGCAGCTCATTTTGACGATAAAAATAGTAGTGATCCAATATGGTGCTAAATGCATTTACTCAGCTTTGCATGCTCCGTCCGTGGCTAACCGAAATCATTTTGTTGCCTGAAGCAAAGAACAAGATGGTTGTTTTCCCCATTCTATATAGGCTGTCATTTTACATACAATGCAGCAGCCACACCCAACTGCACCATGTGGAAGAATAATGAATTGTGTTGGTGCCAAACATGCTGAAGCGTATGGTCTGCTTAGTCTACCACCTTTATGACTAATATTGTGATTCACTGAAAGAAAGAGATCAGGCGAAGTTAGATGGTCCTGGTCTACTTATCACCTGCTTTGTTGCATTGGGACAAATGTAATCTGCTTAGAACTTTCCTTCTGGACTGACTGCTCTGTTCTGTACTCTAACCAAATTATTGATCCATCCAGTTTTACTCCAAGCATCCTAATGTTCCCTGAATAAACTGAAATTCATCCTTATGTAATGTGGCAGTTTGTTTTAAAGTAAACGTTGGAAATATAAGCATTAATTCAAGTTTGTCAGTTCATTGCTTTTCATGGAATATGAAGTGAGAAAAACTTTCTACAGTTTTGTCAAGGAAGTTTATGGAGATTCTCAGTCATCCAAGACATGGTTGTCCCAAAGGTGCTTTTTTTTTCAAAAGGCAATTGGACTTTGTTTTTCCTCGAAGACATTTAGCTTCTCATCCAAGAAGCTTCTTCAGTTCAGTTTTGTCAAAGATGTTCTCACCTGGATATCATGGGTTACAAGTCCCGTTACCTGATAATGAGTGGAATTCTTGCTAGTTTGTTTTCTCAAGAGGGCACCAGAGTTATCCCATAGTTTGCATAACATTTGCATGATGCAGCTTTCAAGCTATGCTTACATATTATAAAAGTTTCTTTGTCATTTTTTTCTTGAAGCTGAAACATTATTTTTATATCTGGAGAAGTATTCTGTTATGATTCCCTAATAGGGAGTGGTTGAACAGACACATTCTTTCATTACTTGCTTCTCAAAACTTTTTTTTTTAAGACTTTCTTTGTAACTGGTTAGGTGAACAAGCACACATTTTGGAGGATTTTCCTGGAGATCTTTCCATTGATATGGACAGAGTATAGAATGATGCAGATATTAATGTTTATACAGATTGATCAAATTGCATTTTAAACTATTACGAAAAGGACTAAATAGAACAAGATCTCCATAAGGAAAGAAGCCAACAACTCTGTCATTGAAAACATTTTGTTTCCAACACAATGTCTCACTCAATCTCAAAATGCAGGCATCAGTGAGGTATTTAAATTTCTCTATCACCCCATTTTATGTCTCTTTGAGGGTATGCTTAGCGGAGGGTGTGGATAAGGCATAAAATGCCACATGTTGAAACACATAAAGTGTGGTGTGGCTCTGCTTTGGAATTCAGGATCCCCTTACAGACCCAGGAAATCCCCTAACAATTATCAGAAAAGGTGGGATAGAGAAACATGGATAATATATAGAGAAGAGGAGGGGAAAAAAGACATCTTTCTATTATCTAAATCTCAACTTTTATTTCTCTGCTGATGTTTGTGCATTTTTTTCACTCATAGTTTTGCTGACATGAAGTAGAGAGGGTGCAGTCAAATGCAAAATAACATCAGAAGTTGAAAATGCATGGAACTGATTTTCATTCAAGAACATGACAAAGCCAAAACATGTAAAATGTCTTCTTTCCTTTCTTCTTGTCACTCTTTTCCCAGAACATCTGGCCAAATCTTCTGTCTATTGTCTCTTGTAGCTTTATTCTTAAACTCATGTGAATCCTTACTTTGTTCATTCTTCTTCCAATCTATAAAACAGGATTGATTACATATTGTTGAATATATCATTTCTCTTTAATTTCAAGAGTACTGGCTCTTGGAAACATAGCAGAATTCTACATCCGTGATTTTTCTTTACATTTGATACTTATTCCCCAAAGGTGAATGATAGATGGCCTCTATTTTGTTCTACATTTTGGTCAAAAGTTACTAACCACACTTGTTTTTGTGAGAGTTAATAAATTCATGATTTATGAAATAAGTAACTCGCAATTGGCCTTCTTTTATTGTTTACAATAGGGAAAGCAATTGGAAGCCCACTGTTTATTGATATCATTGTGTAAGGAGGAAGGAATCTTAAATCTTCCTTTCTCTTGTTAAGGCAATCTTTATGAAAGACCTGCTTTATGAAATCCCCACTGACACTGGAGGGGTTTAGAAAGAAAGAAAAACCCTTCTAATGATGTCAATACATTCCTATTTTTTTTTAAAAAAAAAGAGCTTCACTCTCTTCATGATGTGATTTCAGTCAGGATTGACTCCCTCATGCTTAATCAACAATAACAAAAAGAGCAGTTGCCCCATTTTTATATTTGCTTTGTGTTATTTAGAGGAAAACAAGAAGAGGTGGCGGGTCTATCTTACTTCTGTTCATCCTTATACCCAGATATTTACTGAGCTTTAGTAGATTGTTCACATTTTCTTTAACTGTACACTGAAATGTTACATCTTTTATCTTGAGGATTCAAATAACTTCAGGATAAAGAACCTATCTTGAATGGACTGACCTTCTCAAAGGTGCACCTACCTTTTCAGCCCTGCAATTTTAAAATCTTTCACTAGAAATTAGGACAGAAGTAAATGCTACCATTGAATTATCTCCATTTCCTGGTTCAGGAGTGAAATATGCACAATGAAAAAAAGGAGTCAGATATCTTTGTTTACTGTAGTCTGTAGACAAGCAAACCAAGCTTACATAAAAACCATTCTTATTTATCTTTGTCTGTCTAATTTGTGTGTCCAAAGAAGCAGTCAGGCGCACATGTCTTGCTGTGATTATTCTTCAAATATATTTAATCTTCTGGAGGGAACGTAATAGTAAACTCAGATCTCTTGAAAAATGTGTGTGTGTGTGTGTGTGTGTGTGTATAATATCACACCACTATTGTGATCTGTAATCTGATGAACCTGAGACAACTTGACACAACAGGACACAGAAACAAAATGATGGGCACTTCCACACTGTCAAATCTTCCATCTTCAGTCTCCCCAAAAGAGCTTGAAGACAATCCCCGATTGCCTTTATTATCTCCAATTCATTCCAATAAGGAATGAAACATCATGCCTCAGTCCTGTAGCAATAAAAATCCTTCTGCTTGCCCCTGCCATTCTGCACTAGCAATATTTAATAAGACAAGACTGCAGAAGGCCATTCAATGAGGTCACCAGAAGGAAGGAGTATGGATGAAAAAGGGGTTGGGTTTGGGGGAGGTGAGGCTAAGGGTCAGGATGAAAGAGCAAGCCTCCCAAAGGCAAACTGTCCACATTCCTACTATTAAAACTATCCCAGCTTCCCAAATTAGGCTGAAATCATACTACTACCATTAGGCTATTTTGAGGCTATTTGTTCCCCATTGTTTTGAATTTCAGCAACATGAGCTCAGAGTGCTAAGAGATGGGATGCTGGACTTATGGAGTGACCACTTCTGCACTAAAAGAAAGTAAAATAATTATATCCAGCCCTTTGCATGACATCCATATTTCACATTAAGTTTATTTCAAAATAAATAAATCAAATAAAAAATTAAAAACCCATTGCTTCCTACATGAAAAGCCAGACAGTGGAGCAAGAGTTCTCAGATTGGAGAAATGGCTTGCCCACAAGCTGCACAAAGTTTTAGTTGAGCTGGAAATACATCTGCTCAGCTACCAAAGAAAGATTACCTCACTGGGATCACAGAGGCACAGGGTTGATTCTGGAGTGATTCAAATTCCCCATCTGGAAGTGCCATAGTACAGTTTGTTTTTAAAAGATTATATGTAGATATATAATCCTTTGATTATATATTTTCAGTCATTTGAAATGATTGACACTATCCACTGTAATCCCAAAGGTGCTTTTTTCAAAAGGCAACTGGACTTCCTTTGTTTTTCCTTGAAGATGTTTCGCTTCTCACCCAAGAAGCTCACCCAAAAAAGTCTAGTTGCATTTTGAAAAAGCACCTTTGGGATAAACATGACTGAGAATCTCCATAGATATCCATTGTAGCTATGTTATAAAATATAGATGCCAGCTCCAACTCCATGGATGCTAGCTATTACATCTCCTAGTTCAGGTATACATACCATTTTTCTTTATTTTTTAAATGAGGATTATTACCACAGTAATGTGGCTGCCAATATATGATACCATTTGGAGCTGGATTTTGTACATAGTTCATCATTTATTATATGAGTTTGACTGATCAGGATTTTAAATAAAGTTATTGTCTTCTCCCATATGCCAACGATCATAATCCAGAGATAGAAAGAAAGAAACCAAATTTGTTAAAGTAATTTAACAGAGTTTGTTTTAAGTAATTTTGAATCTAGGAATTAACTATGGAAGAGAAAGTTTAGAAAAGTGCTTTCCTTGAGTTACCTTAATGTCAAGTGGTTTGTGACAAACTACATGGGTCTATACCAATCTTCTCCACATTGTACTTTCAGATATATTGCAACATCACTTCCCAGAATTCCTGTGCACCAGGTTGAGGAAGGTAGATAAACA
Organism: Natrix helvetica; assembly: GCF_964273705.1. Lineage (NCBI taxonomy): Eukaryota > Metazoa > Chordata > Lepidosauria > Squamata > Natricidae > Natrix > Natrix helvetica. The sequence continues at coordinate 220,109,165 of NC_138552.1, read as the reverse complement.
TTGTTTATTACATGAAAAATATCACTTGGCTACTCATGGTAGGTGTCGATATATTTTTGTTCTGTATGGATAAATAATTAGTCATCCAAAGAATATTTGAAAGCATTGTTCTTGGGCTAAAATAACACATTTTATTCAATCTAGTCTTTCATGTCAGAAGAATACATAGTGTTTAAATGCTTCTAATTCACATGTTAGATCACAGCTTCCCCTATTCATAAACACTATGTCGCTTAATTATGGCTCCAAAGTTATTCTTCAGTTTTTAATGTCCAAGGAATAATGGAACAATTTGGGGACAAAAAAGTTCAGCCAACACTAACTCTGATTCTATATTTTCCATGACAGCTCTTCATGGTTTTGTCCCAGATGCATTGTCATTCAGAGATGTTTCTCTGTTCTGCTTTCAATTTCTTCTAAATAAATCCAGGAATAAAACCTTGGGAAAGAGATTTGTTCATTTATTTTTTTTACCATCTAACTCAAAGGGCAAGCTTCTACTTTCTGGAACCCTGATTGATAACACTTTCAAATTTGGTGGTCAGCTGTCAGAATTTAGCATCACCATTTTAATTTATGAACAGAAAAAAAGAAGCAAATAGGCTTGCCCAACCTTTAATAGGCTCAATGCACCTGTTTTACTTGAAATTCCCCCCCCCCCAAGTATAAGCTGTAGGTTTGCCCTTTCTGATGATAATACAGCACCACCACCAATGTGTGTCATGATTTCCTATTAATAAAATCCCCATCAAGCTATTAATAGAGGGGAAAACATTACCATTACCTCTTGCTTTAGTCATTGCAGCAACTCTTGCCTTAGTCACTTCCCAGTTGGATTTCTGCAAGGCACTCTACATGGGTCTGTCCTTGAAGAATATTTGGAAGTTGCGGCAGCAGAAGTTTCTCAATATGAACTGAATTGGCTTCCAGGTGCAATTCAAGGTGCTGGTTATTACCTACAAAAACTGTAAAAAGCACAGGACCAGGTTATTTACAGTACTAATCAATTGTTTCTGCTCATCAAAACATACTGAGTTGGCATGCTCTCAATCGGGGTGTCAAACTCGATTTCATTCAGGGCCGCATCAAGATTGTGTTTGACCTCAAGGGTGGGGGTGACCAGCTCAATGTCACGTGTCAGGGGTGCCTATGAAGGCCCAAACACTCTGCCAGCAAAAAGGACTCCTGAACTCTGTTTTTGGCTGCAAGGGCCTCCTACAACCCACCCCAAGAGGATATGAAGCTCGGGAGGGCCGCGAGCTCCATTTTTGTTGGCAGAGGCACCGCAGGCCGGTCCTTTGCTGTTTCCAGGGCAGCCCCATGGACCAGATTCAAGCACCCTGCAGGCTGGATCCAGCCCATGGGCCTTGAGTTTGACACCCCTGCTGTAAATCTTTTCTACTAGGCAATATCATCTTGTGGAACCTAGGAATTATGTCTTCTCTGTCACAATTCCTACCCTGTGGGAGAAGAAACCTCTGGAGATCAGGATGGTCTCATCCTGTTAGCCTCCTAGAAGGCAATAAAGGGCTGGTTGATCCCTCAGGTATTTGAGCCAGAATGTTAACTGGATCTGATTGGTTGGTTAGTTTAGTTCTCGACTTTTTTTGACTGGAAAAAGGAATTGTCTCTGGAACTATTTTTTTTATTGATTGTGTTGCTTTTTTTTTTTTTGCTTTAAATCCTCTATTCACCACCCAGAGTCCCTGCTGTGAGGTGAACAGTTATATAAACTATCTAGATAAGTAAATAAATATTTTGAGTGCATCTGTGTGATAAGGAGTTTTTGCAAAGCTGGGGAGAAATGTTGATTTGTTCAACTATTCATGACAAATCTGTTTCAATCCTTGCTATTGTTTAGGAGAAGGGGCCCTGCTTCTTCAGGAATAGTTCTAATATTATATTCTGGCATTTCCAATTGTTATATTTTAGCATCAGATATGCTAAATGGGATCCACTTTTGTCCACTATCCATTTATTTTTGCTTCATATTTACAGCTCCTGAATACCAGCTACAGCCATTGTCCCTGTAAGCAGAGAGTTGATGACCACAGAAAGCTTAGTGCTATCCTAGTTTAAAGAATACCTTTCTATCCTGTAACAAATGAGAAAGCAGAAGAATTGAAAAATGGGCTAAGTGATAACAGTGAGAAAGGGGGAGATATGTGCTTTTCCAGTTAAACCATATTGGCTTGACTAAATGACATACCCACAATATTTTGCAATATGCACATATCTCCAAACTGAAATTTTAATTTCCTGTTGTTTCTGATGCAACTGTTTTTTAAAAAAAAAACTACCCTTAACAAAAAAAATTAAAAAGTTTGACATGCATTCAGCCTCTGTAACAATTACTACAAATAGTATGATTTTAGATGATTCCAAAATATACATTCAAACCACGAGCGGCACTAGACACGTGAAAACTTTGAAAACAGAATTTGCAGTGAGACCTGAGGACTCATTCACACAGACCCAAAGATGTGCTTTCCTTCCATGCTTGAGGCAAGAGGAAAGTATGCTGCTTCCAGAATTGTTCCCCTTGCAATGTTCCTTTAAGTTCCTCTGAACAAGCTTATTATGCCTCACTATACATAGTCCTCAACTTAAGACCACAAATAACCCCCAAAATTTCCATTGCTAAGCAAGACAGTTGTTAAGAGAGTTTTGTCTCATTTTACAACCTTTCTTTCCACAGCTCAAATGGATCACTGCAGTTGTTAAATTAGTAACACAATTGTTAAGTGAATCTTTCTTTCCTACTGACTTTGTCAGATCAAAAGTGATCACATGACCCTGGGACACCGCAATGAACCGGTTGCCAAGCAACTGAACTTTGATCATGTGATCATGGGGATGCTGCAATGGTTGTAACTGTGAAAAATGTTAATAAGTCACTTTTTTTCAGTGCCACTGTAACTTCAAACTTTCACTAAATGAATGGATATCAGTCAAGGACCACCTGTACTAGTCTCATTCCTGAACTCTGAGTTTCTGTCAGCCCCTCCAAGATACACTAGGAAAGTTATACATGCTAATATTATTTACATTATAAAGGTACTATAACAGAAATTTGGATGTGTTTCCCCCTCCCTTCCTCTCTTTATATCTGTGAGAACTAGGGAGATCTTGTCTTAAGATGCTTACTTGGGTTACATTTCTGCCCTAGACAGAACTAAATAAATATCTATTATCTGTCTTGGTTTTGGCTCTTCCTCTTGTTCCTCAAGGTTATTCCTTCTCCCTTTATAGTTTCTGACAGGGCAGCCATTGACCCAGGAATGGATGGTAGTGACTTTCCGCCACTTCCTATTTTTGGCCAAAAGAAAAAGATATTAGATGAAGTGGTGAAGGATTCCCTCAATAGATGGTATACTTGAGGGATCTGCACAGGGGATGGAGATGGAACAGCAGCTTCACTATTACATTCATTTGTTTATTTACGGTTAACTGAAATGCAATCTTCATTCCTCACCTAGCTCCGTTTGATATCACCATTGGAACTAATCTCTCCCTTTGTTCTTCTCTGCCTAATGCCTGGGCCTCACTCGGTGGCTTGAACCATCAGATAGCACAGGGCAAGTGGCATTGCTAGATAGGTGGCAGTGCTGCTCCCTTGTGGATTCCCGAGTTTGCCTTATTGGCAAGAAGCTTACTAAAGGGAATACTGACCTTGTGGAAAGTTTTCCATGTGATCACAATTCTCTTGATTCCCCAAAAAACAAAGCGTAAGGCGAATAGTTAATATTTGCTCTTTCCCGCAACCAAAGCAGACATGGTCATAGAAACATGGAGTCCTGCAGTTGAAGCCTGCAAGTATCAATTCTCTGGAGGATCTTGCTCAACACCACATAGAATGGGAATGGCAGTTTCATTTCCTGCTGGATCCATTTTGACCCATTTTCAGCCTGCCTCAGCAGCAGGCTGGCCTTGAAATGGAGGCTTTGTTGAGAGGGCATGTCTTGAGCAAATGGTAAGTGAGCCATTTCAGAGTCAAAGCAGTAGGGTGTATGGATGAGCTCTAAGTCCAAAGAAAGCATTGGAAGGAGTTCAGTTATAAGAAAATTTGCCTTGTCACAGATATTTATTACCCATCTCTAGAAGTAAAACAAGATTTATAATTATAACTTGCTCTTTAATTTAGCTGACAAAATATAGAGCGCAGATTAGTTGAAAGCCAGTTCCCTTGCTGAGATTTATCTACACAGAGGTTCCATGTGGGAGGCACTGTGGAGATGGTATTTCTTCTAAATGCAATTACTGCTCAGTAATAGCATTTGTTCAGACTCAAAACCAAGAAAATGCTTAGGAGCATACTGGGGTGAAAATATAGTACTTTTCTGCAGCTCTTTAAGCTAGACACACATTTTCATGGAATTGCATAGTAATCAGTTTAATCATACATACATACCAGGGGTGGGTTCCTGCCAGTTCTAACCTCTTCTATAGAAGAGGTTCCACAAATCTACCGTGCCGTTTAGAACTGGTTCCAGCTCCCTTCCCCTGCCTGTCTGCACTGCACTTGCCCCGCCTGTCGCTCACTGATTGGCTGGCTCACCAATCGCCCCGCCCACCTCTAAGAGTCCTATCTAAACCTTAAAGTCTTAAAGCTGTCAAGTTTGAGGTTTTTTTCCTAACTGGTTAGGGGTGCAAGGTCTTGTAACTTGACAGCTTTAAGACTTGCACACTTCAATGCCAGCATTCCTGAGCCAAGATGACTGGAGGAGGAATTCTGGGAGTTGAAGTCCACAAGTCTTAAAGCTGTCAAGTTTGAACACCCCTAGGGGTTTTTTTTTCTAAAGGGTTAGCGGGATGCAAGGGTCTTGTATCTTGACAACTTTAAGATTTGCATGCTTCAAATGCCAGTTTCTGATTCAACATTTTGGTTGCTAAGCAAGAGCGTTGTTAAGTGAGTTTCACCACATTTTACAAGTTGGCCATGCCCACCCAGTCACATGACTGCCAAGCCACACCCACCCAGTCACATGGCCAGCAAGCCACTCCCACAAAGCAGGCCACACCTACAGAGGAGGTTCTAAAAAGTTTTGAAACCCACCACTGATACATACACACATACATACATACATACACATCAGTGGTGGGTTTCAAATTTTTTTAGAACCTCTTCTGTAGGTGTGGCCTGCTTTGTGGGAGTGGCTTGCTGGCCATGTGACTGGGTGGGAGTGGCTTGCGTCCATGTGACCGGGTGGACATGGCCAACTTGTAAAATGTGGTGAAACTCACTTAACAATGCTCTTGCTTAGCAACCAAAATGTTGGCTCTAGAAACTCTGGCATTTGAAGCATGCAAGTCTTAAAGCTGTCAAGTTACAAGACCCTTGCACCCCTAACCTTTAGAAAAAAAAACCCAGGGATGTTCAAATTTGACAGCTTTAAGACTTGTGGACTTCAACTCCCAGAATTCCTCCTCTCGCTGTTCATTTTGATGATGTGCGGATGGGCGGTGGGGGGGGAGGGAGCTGGAACCAGTTCTAAACAGCACTGTAGATTTGTGGAACCTCTTCTATATCTATATCTATATCTAGATTTCATAGATTCATAGATTTTCACAGGGTACAGGTATGCAGGTCTTGGCATATTTGGGTCTTTTCCTGTGTAAGATTGAGAGTATCTTGGTGACCTCGTCGAAATGTTGCCAAGATACTCTCAATCTTACATGGGAAAAGACCCGAATACGCCAAGAGCTGCATATATATGTATGTATGTATGTATGTATGTATGTATGTATGTATGTATATGTACATGTACATGTACATATAAATTATATGTATGTATATAAATATTGTGTGTGTGTATGTATGTATATATGTATGTATATGTGTGTGTGTGTGTGTGTGTGTATGTGTGTGTTTGTGTTACAACCCCTGGTATGCCTAAATATGGGAGGAAGGTCACTACTCCCTCTTTCTGTCCTTCGGCTCATCACAGAAGACCATGCAGGCAGAAAACCATATTTTTATTTTTAATGTTGCCTTTTTATATTTGTGTTGTATTTGTACTGATAAATAAATAAAGGGAGACTAGTATAGATCTATTTCGAGCTAATTAGCTCTCATCAGCTAGCCATACCCTTACTGGGATTTGAACCTGGGCTGTATTATATCTTAGGCAGGAGTCTTAGCCACTTAACAAATAACAAATAGCCACTTAGCCACTTAACAAATATAGCCACTTAACAAATATATATATATTTGTTTTCGTAGATTTTCACGGGTGTAGGTATGCTGATTTTCACGGGTGTAGGTATGCGGGTGTAGGTATGCTGGTAGGTATGCTGGTTTTGTTGTATTCGGGTCTTTTCCCGTGTAAGGTTGAGATTGTCTTTGCAACGTTTCGGCAGGATCACACCTGCCATCTTCAAGCTGTGGGCTTAAAATGGGAACGGAGCTGCCGTCTTTCTGTAAGTCTTGGTGGGAGGGGATGGGGTGGTGGCTTTGTTTCAGTAAGTGGAATGATTGGTTGTGTGGTTGTATCATGATTGGTAGATTGGTGCTGATTGGTGCAGGTTGTGTGTGCATTGTTGTTTTGTATTTTAACGGCTTGGGTGGTGGGTGGTCGTTTGTTGGCTAGGGCTGGTTTCCAGATGTTTGGTAGGCGGGAGGTATCATCACGTTTGTTCATGCTGTGGGGGTGTTTCTCTATTTCGATGGCTTATATATACATAGGACAAACAAACAGGAGAATAAATGCACGCATCACAGAACACAAAAATGCAGTAAGAAAAAAAGAAAAAACTTCTTCCCTTTTCCAGCACCTTAAAGCTACAGGACACGAAATCAACTTTGAAGGAGCCAGGTTAATCTCCAAAACAGAACACCTCCACAAGAGAATAATCATGGAAGCCATCGAAAGACGGCAGCTCCGTTCCCATTTTAAGCCCACAGCTTGAAGATGGCAGGTGTGATCCTGCCGAAACGTTGCAAAGACAATCTCAACCTTACATGGGAAAAGACCCGAATACAACAAAACCAGCATATATATAAAAATTTCCTACTCACAAAAGAACTCACGCCAACCACAAACAGGGTTGTTTATGACCAACTCTTTCTAAATTTAGTTGCATGACTAGTTATACCTTCACTTTTCACTCAACTGGATACTGACTTACTCACACAGGTAAATATAGTACCAACATTCTGAAGTAAACTCGTATATGGAAGTTGCATGAAAGCCTGAATCACATGAAAACAGAATGAAAAACAGGAAAAACAGGTAGTTCAGGAGGATTGGATGGAGCAGTTTACATGTAACAGGATCTTTACCAACTTAATCTGGATGGTGTGTAATTTTGCCTACCGTATTTTTCAGAGTATAAAACGCACAAGAGTATAAGACGCACCAAGGTTTTGAAGAGGCTAATTTTTTAAAAAAGGTTCTTGCACTCTGCAAACCTCCCCAAACCAGCCCGTTTTTCACAAAAACAGGTCCATTTTTTTCCAAAAAAAGGTATGAATAGCCTTTAGGGGCTTGCAGAGTGTTCCTGGGGAGTGCCCTACAAAAAAACAAGGAAAAACTGGCCCGTTTTTCACAAAAACGGGCCTGGTTTTTGTCAAAAAAATTGCATGTATAGCCTTTAAGAGACTTATAGAGTACTCCTGGAGGCTGGGGGGGGCAGAATTGAGCAAAAAACGGCCCGTTTTTCACTCATTTCTGCTTTCCCCAGCCCCAGGAGCTCTCTGAAAGCCTTCTACAAGCTCTGCATGGCCATTTTTGGTGAAGGGGGCGGGTTTCAGGAGGCAAAAAATGCTGTATTCAGTATATAAGATGCACCCAGATTTTGAGCCTCTTTTTTGAGGGAAAAGGGTGTGTCTTATACTCCGAAAAATACGGGTAATTTCACTCTACCCACAGCCATGCAAACAATTAATTACATTTTCCAGTTTCTCCTCCTAGTTCCCAACTGAGCTGCAATCAACTTTTTCCTATGTAACAATTACTCTGTAAGAAAGTCACATTTTAACAGTGAAACAATCTATACCATGCACTAAAGTAATGAGATCACTGTCCCACTAGTAACATATGGAGAACCTCCAAAGAACCTCTTTAACATTTGATGTTCTATTCTGTGAAATGGCTCAAAAAAATCTGCTGGCATACAAGGTAGTTCTTGACAACCATAACTGAGTCCGAAATTTTGATCATAAGTCATTACGGTCCTCATCTTATACCTAGGAACAAACAGTGTTGTCAAAGTCCTCTTCGGTAAGAGATGTTCTCTAATACACAAGTGCTATCTGAGTAGTACTCCAGTTAATTGTATTATATATTTATCTAACTGCAGACAGGTTAGCTAGGAGAACAAATCATGAAATGCATTCAGTCCTTATAACAAGAATGGATGGATGGACGGAAGGACGGAAGGAAGGAAGAAAGGATGGAAGGAAGGAAGGAAGGAAGGAAGGAAAGAAAGAAAGAAAGAAAGAAAGAAAGAAAGAAAGAAAGAAAGAAAAAAGAAAATTTCTTGCAACAGAAGATATAAGGCTGTCTTGTATATCATGATGAAAATCATGCGATTTATATGAAGTGATGTGTATGATATAGCAATAGCAATGGCAATAGCACTTAGACTTATATACTGCTTCACAGTGCTTTACCGCCCTCTCTAAGTGGTTCGCCAAGTCAGCTTTTGCCTCCAACAATTTGGGTCCTCATTTTATCAACCTTGGAAGGACGGAAAGTTCAGTCAACCTTGAGCCTGGTGAGATTTGAACTGATGAACTGCTGGCAGCTGGCAGTCAGCAGAAGTAGCCTGCAGTACTGCATTCTAACCACTCTACCACCACAGCTCTATGATATATCATCTACACAATTTATATTTAAAAAAGTAATTAATCCTATGACATCGTGACATAAATCTGAAGGTAAAATTTTACAAGCTGTCGTTGTGCATGTATGGATAAATGAAACCCATGAAGACCAAGTGAAGCATATAAAACAATGAGAACAATGTAATTTAAAACTTTCATCCCATCCTACATCTATTTTTGTATCTGTCTGTATAGTTCTATATTCACTTTTCAATGTTTCTTTCCTAACCCTAAACCTTTTCAATGGTATGACATATCATTCAGTGGTTAGCTGCCAAATTTCCATATCACATGAAGATGGGGCTCTAAGAATAGCCTGTAGTTTCTCACACAAATCAATACTCTGTGCAAGAACTGGAGGTTCCAAGCAACTAATGGTATAGTTCTGTCCAGGCTGCAACCCAAACCAGATAGATGTACCATTTGGGGAAATACTGTTAGCAACCCTAGTCAAGCTCAGATTGGATTTGGGAGAATAAACCATCCAATCTGAGAAATTATTTCACTGCCCCACCCCCCACCCCGGTTAACAGAAGTCACCAATTCCGAATACATTAAGAGACTGAATGATATGCATTTTTTGACCCATTAGAATAATTAATTGATTACTGCCTCTCTTTTAATTTGCTGAACTGATTCGATTGCTCTGTTCTGGAAGTGAAAATATTACAGTTTGCCAAAACAGTTTTCAAATCTTTATTGGACCAAACCAGGACTGAAGAGGATCAACTTTACCTACAGTTGAGCATAAACTGCAAGTTTCATAAACCACAACTGATTCCCAGAATACAGTCATGTACCCACCCAGTTGATAAACGCTTTTCTCTCTCTCACACACACACACACACCCAGACATACAAACAGAAAGCTGGTGTGCTCCACTTCAATGGATGTGCTTCAGTGAAGATTAGACAGCCATCTGGCTGGGATGTTTTAATTTGGATTTCCGCATTGAGTGGGTGGTTGCACTCACTGGCCTAAATGGCCCCTTTCAACTCTATGATGTTATGGTTTACACAGCCTATGGCACCTAAATATTTTTGGCCATCCCCTCTCCAGCTGCTGTTTATATAATTTAAAATAAGTGATTTTAAAACTGGATATGATGAAGATATCTTCAAGAGACTAGCAACTGAAAAGAAAATGGAAAGAATTTAACAGAAATAGAACACATTCAATTTTCTAAATTGCCCCAGCCATTTTCTTTTGTTCTGACTCTTAGCTCTTGATTTCCCAAAAGGTTTTTTTTTTGGGGGGGGGGGGGTATTTATTTTTTTGAAAAAAGTTTTTTTATTTTTCCTTTCAAATTCATTCTTAAATATACATTGTTATAATTGCTATTTAACATTTGTCAATTCATATCATTTATCCACCTGTATATTTACATTTTCATACTTTCTTATTTCCCCTCTCCCTGATTTAATAATGTGTCCTCTGAGTTATTTGTTTTGTGCTTTGTTCCTTTCTCATTCTATTTGTATCTTTTTTCAAGCCAAGCATAAAATCACCCCCATGTCCTCTAGTACACTGATTCCTCTTTGTCTTTTATTCTCAACGTCAACCTATTCATTTCTGCACAATCTAATATCTTCTTTATTATCTCTCCTTCTGATGGGATTTTGTCTGCTTTCCAATTTTGTGCAAATACAATTCTAGCTGCTGTTATTATTTGTACAATCAGATATGAGTCTTCTTTAGTATATTTCCCTGGTAGAATACCCAATAAGAATATCTCTGGCTTAAATTCTATGGGATTTCCCAAAAGGTTGTACATCAACAACACAAAAACTCGATTCAATTTTGCTGGACCTACTACAAAACATCACTCTCAACCTTGACAATTTTATGATGTGTGGCAATTTTCATCCAAAGCCATCTGTGGAATGCTGGGATTCCATACATTTAAAATTCCATACATTTTAAAAACACTGATGTTCAGAAACATTGCTCTATGAACTCTTCTATAGCATGTAGTTCCAAAATCTGGCCAGGTCTCCACAAACTCTTTGCTATCCGAGGTTTGGCTTCCTATTGCAGTTTCTACTCCAAATCATGCAGGCTTTAATCCCAGCTGAGACATACAGAAATGGCAACCTCTTTTCCAGTTCTTGACAGGCTGTTGGCAGTGGCCCACTATATAGTGTTGCTTCTTTTCAAAAAAATATTTACATGGCAAATAAATACCAAAAGCTGGCCAACTTGACTTTAACTATTATATAATGCAAGGATGGTTCTGGATTTAGGATGTGCCAGCACAATAAAGTTTAACCAATTGTGAGACATGACAGTTGAAGTTATTGAACAAAATATGTAATACGGAAATGTCCTTAGGCTATATTGCAAGCAGGAAAGTTTTTCTTTTAAGTCATGTTAAAAGCTTATGCTAAATGAAAAGAGAGTAACTGAAAAATAGGATTAAAGTTAAAATGGTTTGAAACTCTTTATGACAAGCCGTTACACGTCTTGATGTTATTTTAAAAAAATATGAAGAAAGATCCGAGCTATTTCCTCTTCTCCTCAAAATGATCATGGCCCTTACTTACTTGGTAGCACAGGAAGGAATTGTCTATCTTCTGTGGTTCCTTTTTCCAAATCAGCAACTGTACAACATGAACAATTCCGCTCTTTTTTCACAGGTCACAATATGAACCACAATTAAGTATAAACAGTAGTATTTAATTTGTATGCAGCTGAGTTATGGTATCCTGAGTATTTAAGGAAAGTCATATATTTTCAAAAGAATTATCTGTACAGTACCTTTAGTAGCTCCGATAAGATGGGGAACACAATACTAGCTACTATAGCTATCTTATAGCCTGCTTTAATCGGATGAGTCAGTTTACCCACCTCTTATGAATGCTACATTGTTGTTGTCATGAAAGGCCAAGTTATTTGTCTATTTCAGCCTACCTTATTGTCATCAACAAATAATATTTCTTTGGGTTTCAAGGCAGTTCTTGTACTGCCTTGAAATTTACAAGGATTTTTTTTAAAATCAAAGAGTTCTATTCAGTCTACATACAGTATATTTTAAAAAAGGTGGGATAAAAATCTTTTGAAAAATCCACTTTATGAAAGACAAAAAGGAAGGTAAGGAATGATGACACTATACTTAGAGCCACTGAAAACAGAAGCAGAGAAACTGAGCACCTGTGAGAGAAAGAAACTTCTTGTTAATCTGGAAATAACTCTTATGTAATCAGTGAGATCAGAAAATAAATGTGTTTAGGTTTAAGACTATAGCCCGTTTTATTTTTGTTTCTTCTTGAATCTGAAATTCAGCTTTGTAAACTCTTATGGCATTACAGCTCTGAATATTACTTTCCTAGCTTCTCTACCCTGACTTTCTGTTATGTTAGCTGATTCATACAGTCCTTTGAAAGCTTGTTTCTTTGTCTTTATTGAATTGCACTGGCCTTTTTGGCTTACTCTAACAATTGTCATCATTAATGTTAATGCCAGCGTTTGTATATCAAAATGAAGGTCATTTTTCCCTGACAGGATTAAATTCATTGATATTTTAGAAAATCTTGGAAAAATCTATATCTCAAAATTACTTTCATGCCCACTGTACAGTTCAGTAGATGAGATATGACTGCATACCTTAATTATTCAAGCATGGTGACGGCATTGATTGTTGTAGAAAGCAGGCAAAGAGATTGTTGGCATAAAAAGTATGACCTACAGAAAATGGAAATTGTCTTTAGATGTAAAGGGCACCATTAATTTCAGTTCTGAAGGCAAAAAATAGCATAATAAATCAATGCCTAAAAAGGAAAAAAAAAGTGAACTACTGGTGGTAAGAGCCAATCAGGTTTAAGATATTATCTGCAGACCACCCCTTTTCCCCCATGCATAATTCTTAATTGCTTGCACATATGCTGTATGTATTACAAATGAATCAATTGATCAGTAAATCAATTGATTGAAAATGCAGTGTAAATTTAATATAAATCAGTGATTCCACACTTGGAATGCTGCATTCAGTTCTGGTTGCCACGATGTAAAAAAGATGTGGAGACTCTGGAAGGAGTGCAGAGAAGAGCAACAAAGATGATTAGGGGACTGGAGACTAAAACATATGAAGAACGGTTGCAGGAACTAGGTATGTCTAGCTTAAGAGAAAGAAGGACTAGGGGAGACATGATAGCATTGTTCCAATATCTCAGAGGTTGCCACAAAGAAGAGGGAGTCAAGCTATTCTCCAAGGCACCTGTGGACAGAACAAGAAGCAATGGGTGGAAACTAATCAAGGAGAGAAGCAACTTAGAACTGAGGAGAAACTTCCTGACAGTTAGAACAATTAATCAGTGGAACAGCTTGCCTCCAGAAGTTGTGAATGCCCCAACACTGGAAGTCTTTAAGAAGATGTTGGATAGCCATTTGTCTGGAACGGTATAAGGTTTCCTGCCTAGGCAGGGGGTTGGACTAGAAGACCTCCAAGGTCCCTTCCAACTCTACTATTGTATTATTATTGTATTCCCATAAAGTGTGTGGTATGTTTTCAGCATCATTTAGATCTGTGGTGGTAAGGACTTTTACCTGGGACTGCCAGCAGCTAATCAAGTGCAGTGTGTGGATTATCTTTTAAAAATGTGATCACTATGTCTGTAATTTAACAGATTTAATAAATGAACAGAGTTGGAAGGCACCTTGTAAGTCATCTAGCCCAACCCTCCCGCCCAAGCAGGAGACATACAGCATTTCTGATAGATGGCTGTCCAGTCTTTTCTTGAAAGCTTCCAGTGATGAAGCTCCCACAACTTCTGAGGGCAAGCTTTTCCATTGGTTGATTGCTCTGTCAGAAAGTTCCTCCTTTTTTCCAGGTTGAATCTCTCCTTGTCCAGTTTCCATCCATTATTCCTTGTCTGGCCTTCAGGTGCTTTGGAAAATAGCTTGACCCCCTTCTCTCTGTGGCAGCCCCTCGAATATTGGAAACACTGCTATCATCTCCCCTGGTCCTTCTCTTCATTAGACTAGCCGTGCCCGGTTGACTGAAATTCCAGCTGACTGGAATTTGCACACAGCTTGCCTTAAGTTGGATTTTATATATTTTTTCTCTATATATATTATGCCAAGAATACACATAATAAAGTTGTCCCAGTAACCTGTGTCTTTATTATTATTCTCCTTACTGCTGGATCTTGAGATAGAAGATCCACAAGAGTGCAGATCAACTACCTCTTCCACATCAGTGTTTTTTTTTTCACTGTAAGAGGGATTAATTTCTGGAACATAATGATCTCAAGTCTTTCCTCAGGCATTTAATGGAGCATTCTGTTGTCAGAGTTGAAAGTACAGTACTGAATAAAGTCTTATTATTTTCCTAGGGCTAAGATGATAAAAGCAATTTGTGGATGAGGCTCTACACTACAAGGCAGCTTCTTCAAACATTAGAATGGTCAATTTAGTTATGTAAACAAACATGTAATATGAGCAATTTTTTAAAAGGTTATACAGCTACATGCTGTTTCACAGTTTATATCAGGTAGAACAGAGAGAATATTGATCATGTTTTTAATTCACCTTTTGCCTTAAATTCAATTATACATGCCCTTGTCTCCTGAAATATTTAAAATCTTGCAATCTTTCCAAAGCAATTTTCTTCCCTATTGCAAAGTTGAGCTGTTTGGGGGAGATTCTGAAATGGTTTCTAAGAACAGAAGGGGAAGGAAGATGAATTAGCAAGTGTGTTTCCATTCTTTTCAACATTTTCATATTTCTTCCCTATCTCTGAGAGGAGAAAAATGGGAAATGCGTTTAATTTCTCCATTGAAATCTAGATGGACTTTAATGTTGACTAGGTAAGGTCTTTTGTGACTTTCACAAACTTTTTTTTACTGACGTAGGCTTTCAACTTGTAAATGACCTGGAGAAATCTTCTGAATTGAGAGGGACTTTAAATAAATGTTTAGATAACTAATCTCTGCATTGCTCCCGATAATGGAACTTGCACTTCAGTACTATTAGGCACATCATGTTTATCATTGCCATTGGAAGCATGAAGAAATTAGAAGAAGTAATTTTCTTGCTCATTTGCATTGATAAAGCCATGCCTTTTAATTTAAAATATTTTCTTTCCCCCCTTTTTGCTTTAATTCAATTCATTCATGTCTGATATTACTGAAAACTCATCTTGTTCCCAGGCCAGTGAAGATATAAAGCAAATGTGATAAAAATGACCACACTTTTAATGTTTATATTCTTTTTAATTTAAATCACATCTGCATATCCATATGTCATTTTAATATAATTGCTTAGCAGTAGCGGTTATACAAAGAATTTGGATTTATTCATAACTCTCTCCAACTGAATGATGACATAGAAGGATCCAGTAGGAAACCTGCTTCATTTAGGGTAGGGTGTGGCCTCACCTTGCACAAAGTAAGATACTTATGACCCCAGGACTGCATTTCAGTACATTGCATTAACTTTAACAATGGATGAAATCTAGTCAAGTGACTAGCTAGTCCTGTGGAAAAGCTTCAAAAGACATTTAGTCAAACAATAGAGTAAAAGCATCAGTGTCTAGCTATTACCTTGATGTCTGTTGTCCCAGTATGAGTCTGTGTTTACACTGTAATTATGACTCATGAAAAAAATAGCCGTTAGTTAGGTGTAGGATCTACATGAGCATAATGTCTCTAAGTAAGTGCCAAAGGGGAGGTTAACTGAAAAACTGTAAAACCAAATAGAACTCAGGAAGTAAATGTAAAATATGAAAGGTGTTATTTCTGAAATAAGCATGTCCTGGCTGGTATTCTACTAATAAGTATTTTAACTATCATTCTTTGTTAAATGGTACTTTTTTGTGTGTATCTCTACTGTTTGCTCTTTCTCTAATGTCAGTTGCAAAGGTAAAATTTAAAAAGTTGCCAAAGAACAATTTTGTCTATATGCTTAAACATGACAGAGTTTCTCTTGGAAGAATCAACAGCTACGATGGGTTTTCTTTTCCCTCAGAATTCATTTTGGAGATTGTCATTTCAAATAGTCTGGTCCCAGCTTCTGTTGATCAGCATACCTCAGCAACATGCTTGCCTCTTTGAACTGTCTGCAAAGATTCTTCCTGTTAGATTCGGGCAACGAGAGAACAGACTGTGGACACGTAGTGACTTATCAGCTCTTTATTAGTAGTAGTAGTGATCCAGCTTACTCTGTGGCCGGAGGGTTCCCCTTTTATAGGAATTGGGTACGCCTCTCGACCAATCAGAACGATACCTGTTTCCCGCCGTAGCGGCGGACCAGAGAGGAGACTTGCTGCGATATATGCTAATATCTAACACCCCTCCCCTCTTAGACGGCGCATTCCGGTTGGTTACATAGTCCTTAAGATACATTGGTGTTTGCCTAACACGGGTAGAACGTCGCAGTTCCGGTTGATCTGGAGTGGTTTCAGGATCGGTTGCTTTCTCTGCTTCGCGTTCGGGGGTCTGCAGACTTTCGTTGCTTTGGTGTTGTTCGGTTTCTTTTTCGACCCCTTGTTCTACCCTGGGCTCGTAGATGTCGTGGTTCTCTGTGTTGGGGCTCTCGAGTGGCTGACTTTGTGCTGGCAGATATATTTCATTGTCAGCCCGCAGGTCTGAGTGTGCCAGGCGACCCCATAGTTGATCGATGTGCCTTTTCCAATTCCATCCATCTTCAAGCTCTAGCAGATACGATCGTGGATCCGTGATGCCAATGACCCTTGCCGGCATCCACAATGTTCCCCCTGCATAGTTGTGGGCGTATACTGAATCCCCTATGCTAAAACTCCGAATTTTGCTCGTAGAGTCTGGGGGCGTGGTGGCAGAGTAATTAGGGTGAAGACGGTCCAGGTGAGACCGTAGACGGCGGCCCATGAGTAGTTCAGCGGGGCTCCTACCCGTCGTTGCGCTGAGGGTAATATGTTGAATTAGTAGGTAATGGTCAATGCGTGTTTGCCAATCACCTGGACCCATCCTAGCGAGGGCCTCTTTTGCGGATCGCACCATTCTCTCCGCCTGTCCATTTGATGCCGGATGGAATGGCGCGACGAGGGCATGCCGAATTCCCTGACCTGCTAAGTACGTTTCAAATTGCATGGCCATGAACTGGGGCCCATTATCGGAGACCAGTAGGTCGGGCAGGCCATGAGTGGCGAAAAGTCGCCGTAGAACCTTAATGACTGCCTCTGCCGTGGTTGAAGTCATTAGGACTACTTCTAGCCATTTGGAGTATGCATCCACAACTATAAGGAAAGTCTGACCTTGGACTGGCCCTGCGAAATCGATGTGTATTCGCGACCAGGGTGCTTTAGGCTTATCCCATTCTGTGGCGGGCGCTTCCGGGGGTGCTGGTCTCGATTCCTGGCATGGATCGCAAGTGGCCACCCATTCCTCTATTTCTTTGTCCATGTTGGGCCACCAAACGTAACTTCTTGCTAACGCCTTCATTCTAACGATCCCCGGATGCCCCACATGTAATGCCTCTAATACATTTCTGCATAACGCATATGGAATAACAACTCGATCCCCCCACAATAAACAACCTTGCAATACTGAAAGCTCATCACGTTTCCCCCAAAATAACTTGAATTCCGGGCCCACGTTTCCCTTCGGCCACCCCTTCCAAACCCAGGTTTGAACTTGCTTTATTATGTTGTCCCTAGCAGAGAATCTGGCAACGTCGCAGGAAGAAACCGGTCCTGAGTCCAAACAGTCAATTAACAACACCAGTACCTTGGGAGTGGGGTCTGGCAAGAGATCCGGAAGTGGGCAACGGCTGAGTGCGTCTGCATGTCCTAGAGTGGAGCCCGGTCGATGAATTAGCTTGTATGAGTACGCAGCCAGGAAAACAGTCCACCTGGTCATGCGTGGAGAAAGGGAGACTGGTGTGGGGCGGTTTCCCGCCCAAAGTCCCAACAGCGGTTTGTGATCTGTAATCAGTTCAAAATCGCGGCCGTAGAGGTATTCGTGGAAACGTTTCACTCCAGCTACAGCAGCTAACGCTTCCCTGTCCATCTGGCTGTAATTCCTTTCGGCTGATGAAAGAGTCCTGGAGTAGAAGGCGATGGGTGCTTCGTTCCCGTTTGGCATCCTGTGGCTAAGGACTGCGCCGACTCCAAATGGTGATGCGTTGCAGGTCAATACCAACGGTAGCGTCTGGCTGTATTGTACTAGCAGCGAGTCAGTGGTGAGCAGGCGCTTTACTGCGGCAAAAGCTGCTGTTTCGGATCGTCCCCATCTCCATGTTGCGTTCCTCTGGAGTAATCGATGTAATGGCTCAGCAACGGTCGCCTTCTGTCTCAGGAAAACGCTGTAGAAGTTAAGTAGTCCGAGGAAGGCCTGCAACTCGGTCTGATTTCGTGGTGTGGGGGCGTCCTGGATCGCCTTAATTTTCTTTGAAGTGGGGTGTATTCCCTGACCATCAATTCTATATCCCAGGAATTCTACGCTAGACACATTAATTTGGCATTTCTCCTTTTTGAGGCGGAGGCCCTTTTCTCTGATTCTGGCCAAAACAGTTCTGACTCTTTTTAATAGTTGCTCCTCGTTTGCAGCGGACACCAAGATGTCGTCGAAATAGGGGACGACTCCCGGTATCCCTTGCAAAAGCCATTCCATGACGCTCTGGAACAGACCTGGAGCAATAGTCACACCGAATTGTAGCCGGTTGCATTTGAATGCTCCTCTATGCGTCACTATAGTTTGGGCCTCCGTTGTGGCGCTATCCACGGGCAACTGCTGGTAAGCTTGTGCCATGTCTAGTTTAGCAAATATCTTTCCTGGCCCCAACGAGTGCAATAAGTGTTGTACTACTGGCACAGGGTATGCGCTTTGTTGTAGCGCGACATTAATTGTGCATTTATAGTCCGCGCAGATGCGGACTGACCCATCTGGCTTGACTGGGGTCACAATGGGAGTTTCCCAGCGCGCGTGATCCACCGGCTCAAGGATTCCTTGCTCAACTAACTTATCTATCTCCTTATCTATTTTTGGGCGGAGTGCAAAAGGCACTCGTCTCAGTTTAAGTCGGATTGGCGCCACTTTGGGGTCTAAATTGAATGAGATTGGTTTACCCACATACTTACCAAGACCGGGGCTGAACACATCCTCGAACTCCTTAAAAATCTGCTCAGCGCTGCTGTTCTCCACGGCGTTGATCCCGGTGACTTCTAGCCCCAAGGCTTCAAACCAATCTAGTCCAAGAAGGTTCTGTAACGGTGCGCTGGCGATGGTCACGGGCAGCTGGGCTACGATGTCCTTGAAACGGATTTGGAATGTGCCTTGGCCCACAATGGGGACTCGGTTCCCCTGGTAGTCTCGTAGCAGGATGTCTGGTGCACGTAGTTGGCTCTTTTTGAGGCTAGGGATAGCCTGTTTCATGGATGCCCATGAAATGATCGTCAGGGACGATCCTGTGTCAACTTCCAGCTCGCAAGGAGAGCCCTCCAAGAGGACTGTGACTTTCAGCTTTTTAGGCCGCTTGGTGCGGACCTGACTTATTGTGGTGAGATACGTTCACAATTCCTCTCTCTGGGTCAACTCTATCTCAGCATCTGTATCCTGAAAATACTCTCGTTGAGCGTCTTGGTAGAACGCTCTTTCAGCTCTTTGTGTATAATCTCTCTGGGAATACGCCCTTTCAGCTCTTTGGGAATTGTCTCTCTGGGTAAACACTTGTGGATTTCTCTCTGGGCGCCCTTTTTGATTTCGCCAAGCCCCTGGGTTGGGCTTCTGTTGGCGGTATGTAGGCGGCTGCCGTGAGGCAGGGACTTCGCTCCGGCACACTCGTGCGATGTGCCCAAGTTTGTTGCACTGTGAACAAACAACGTTCCTGAACCGACAGGTAGACCGGGGGTGATTCCCTCCGCAGCTTGCGCAGGGCGGCAAACGGAATCCGGGTCTCCCCCCAGGCCTCAAGTGACTGCTCCGCATCAGGTGACTGTCCTCGAACTCGGGATCCTCGTACTCGGGGTTGGTGTCCTCGTAGTGGACTCTGGTTTGTCTGGGTGCTGGCTGGCTTATGTTGAATCCACGTTGTATGCTTTCCGATGATCTTTCCGCTGACTAGGATGCCCTTGCTTCGTTTAGCGCTATTTGTAGGGTTAAATTTGGGTTGGCCAACAGCCTTTTTTGTAGCGAAATGTCCCTTAACCCACAAACAAATCTTGCCAGGATATGCTCGTCCAGATCCCTGAACTCGCAGTGAGTTGCTGCTTTACGTAGGGCTGCAACATATTGGTTGATTGATTCTCCCGCCTTCTGGTTCCGCGTGTTGAATTCCTGGCGGCAAACGTGGCGGGAAGGTTTTGGCGCGTAATGAGTCTGTAAGGTTTGTTGCAACGCCGTCCATGATACCGCTTGTATCGGAGTAGGCGCGGTGAGGTCTCTGGCCGTGTTGAAAACTTCTCGCCCACAGTAGCCGAGGAAAATGTTTTTCTTTCTTGCATCTGTTATCCCCGTGTATTCGTTTGCTTCGAGAAAGCACTCGAAGTGAATCATGAAAGCCTCCCATTCGTCGTTCGTTGGGTCGAATGGAGCGGGTGGTGTGTGCATCGCCATCTTCTCTTCGTTTGAATTTGCCGCGCTGCGGTGTCCTGAGATGGCTGCCGGAATTTCTGCCGAATTCCTGGGCTGGATCGAATCCTGAGATTCTGAAGTAGCTCTCTTCGTCCTATCTGTCTCTCGATCCCACCCTCGTCGCCAATGTTAGATTCGGGCAACGAGAGAACAGACTGTGGACACGTAGTGACTTATCAGCTCTTTATTAGTAGTAGTAGTGATCCAGCTTACTCTGTGGCCGGAGGGTTCCCCTTTTATAGGAATTGGGTACGCCTCTCGACCAATCAGAACGATACCTGTTTCCCGCCGTAGCGGCGGACCAGAGAGGAGACTTGCTGCGATATATGCTAATATCTAACACTTCCGTTCTTCATTGCTATAACAAGGGAATTGGGCTTGTATAAATCAGTAACATGTTGTGGTTCCCTCCATTATTTTTGTGTATGAAAAGAAATCTGAAATCTGTAGACATTTATCCTTGAACCAGATTTCAAATCAAAGACAATTTTTAAATAATGTACAGTACATCTTTTAGGAACCGAAAAAAGCAGTGTGTTCATCAATTTTTGATATTTAATATATTTTACTGATAAACCAGCTGGAACTTGAATAATTTTTGTCAAGCATCTTTTTTTAAAAAAATAACAAAAAACCCCCTCCAGTGCTTGCTTTTTTAAACAAGTTAGGACTAGTTCCAACTGACATCTTACAGATTTATGTATTTAACACATTTCTGCACCACCCAACTTCATTTTGGATTACATTTTGAGTACAACTGGGGAGAGGGTGAATGTGGAAATTCTGCATAAAGAGAAACTGCAAATTCATTCATACAGGGAAGCTAGACAAGCTATCAATCTATTCATCTGAAGTGTGTAATGTTTTCACTTATATGAACATTTTATGAAAATATCGGTTCATTGCACCAACATGCCTTCAGTTCAGCTTTCACTAAATCGAATTAGACATGCTTTTTAATATTATTCTTTTTTGTAGAGCATTATATTGGAAAGAAATAGATCTAATGTCAGCATGGGCCAGGATTTTTATTCCTGATATGAAAAGTATTTTTGTTCCTTTGGCATGGCAGAGGGAGAATGAATAAGTTTGAGCAAAGGCCTCCTTAAACAAAATCTAACAATTTCTTGAAGATCAGAATTAGTTTAAAGAGTTGGAGCTGAAATTCTAGGTTTGGGATTTAATGCTTGTACAGCCAAGCAACATGGCCAATCTTTGTAACAGAGATATAGTTACAACTCAATATTTGCATTCAAAAGCAATTCCCAGTTCTTTTCAACTGAACTATCTTTTTTTCTGGGTTATTATTCTTTTGTACTTATGTATTGTCTTTTGAGTCCTGTAAATATGTGTTTTGACTTCAGTCCAATTTATCCATGTAAAAGTATTCTGTTTGGAGTAAGTGTGCTCTTAATTTAGCTTAATCTATAAATGGCATAGTTATATATTCAATTTTGTGCCTAGATTAACAATGCACTCTGTGACATGCAAGCATAAGCTGCTGAAACTTTAAGAGTAAGTTACTAGGAAGAGATTTGTGGAAGAACAAATATATCAGGCATGGCTGAGGATTTCATTGTTGCCAGATGATCACTGACTAACTGACCCTAGACTGATTCATAAAGCTGGCCATATGCATCATCTGGTTTTTAATTTGCAAGACTTTGTGATCTCTATATGAGGACATTTTTGTTAAAGTTTGTCATGGACAGATCATTTTCTGGTCATTCTGAAGCTTGCTGCAGGAAGCAAGGAAGGACCTGTTAGGCTGGTCCACTCCAGATAGCATACAGATTTTATGGGTTTTCAATAGGCACTTGGAGAGTTTCTGAGTGATCCTTTGGGCAGTCGCACCACAGTTCTTACTGAGCATTGAAACATGAAACTGACAAGGAATGTTCCAAAGCAGCCCTACAGATAGGGAACACTATGGTTAATGGAGATCTCATTGAACTCGATGGTTAATGGAGGAGTTCCAGGAAATGAAATAAGAAGAGATGCCTAGAATACCAATGATAGAAAATGAAGTAAGTAGTAAGTAGTAGCGTGGTAGTAAGGGTGGCACAGTAACCTTACTTCTCTGACCTTATTGCACCTGCAGAGTGCCATCCAGTGGATTTATTTAAGATAACCCAGACTCTTGAGCAATGATGGATGAGAAGATGATTATGTGGACTTGTTTGCAAAGCACTTAAGGACAAAATCACTTGTATTTGCTTGAAGCTAGAAACATTTTAAAGTTAAGATGTTTTGATAAATCCCATGGATTATTCAATGTGTATATTTTAGAAAAAAAAGGAGAAAGAGAAAAAGAGAAAAGGGGAGGGAGAGAAGGAAGAGACAGAAAGAGAGAAAGGAAGGAAGGAAGGAAGGAAGGAAGGAAGGAAGCAAGCTAGGAAGAAAAACAGGGAAGGAAGGAAAGAAAAACAAACAAACATAAGCGGCTAGTTTGGGTATCATCAAGAGAGTTGTGCTAGTTCTTAATTGTTCGCTTACCTTTACATTTACTGAAATTCAAGATTTATGTGAGCATTCAGTTTGTCAAAAAAAAATTATCCCTTAACATTTATCCCCCATAATATATCCATTATTTCAATGCTGCTTATATGGAACTGACCTAGACTTGCTTCAGATACAGTTGGGAAAACAAATTAGTAATACAGTACATGTATACTGGAAGAAGGTCAACCCCTTCTGGCACAGTCCCTGAGAAAGTTTTGTCTTTGGCATACACAACCTAAAACTATGTGATAGAATGCAGCCCTTTCTTCAAGCTTTCAGTTCCAGGATAAAAGACTTCAGAGTTTGGGCTCTCCAGAGGCTGATATTGGCAAAAACCTCTCATTATAGATACTTTAAACTTGCCTCTTGTAAACCTCAACAATTTGTCTTTTAAAAAAATAATAATAATGGCATGCTGTTTTATTCATTACCATCTGAGGAAAAAAAACCTGTTTTATCTGGTACAGCTTAATCAAAGAGCTTACAAAATCAACACATCTGCCAAGTGATATTCTTAGCCACTTGTTTTCCTCTTAGTTTGCAACATACTTCCTGATAAATTCTTGGCTTGTCCCCATGTTCTGTAGGGCATTATTTGGCCAATTGAACTAATGTGTTTAATGTTATAAATAGAGACAGAACCACATCACATCAGGGTCACAGATTCCAGGGCTTCCTGTTTATTTGTAAGGGTTTGTAGAAGTTATTCCCAGACTCTCACTAGAAAAAGAAAATGTAGCCACTTTTCAGATATCAACAAATCTAAAATGGGAACAGTCTGCTGTTTTATATCCCAAAGTTACAAATAATATTTAAAATAATGAGTTCTGCTTTAATTGCCAACTACAGACTCGTAACAATGTGGTCATTGAACTTATTTCTCATAGAAATTTCCTCAGAGATTTCAAACAAAGCTTGAACTGACTCCAAATAGAAATGCCAAAAATAGATCCCAGAGTTCTTGAACATGGTTGCTCCACATATACTGTAACTACAATTCCCAGAATTCTCTGGTAGCATTGGAAACGACTTAGACCAGGCTCCCCCAATCCCCAGTCCATGGACTGGCACTGGTCCATGGCATGCCAGAAACCGGGCCACACAAACAAGAGACGCCCCATCTATGGGATGCAGACAGCACATGAAACCAAACGCCCTTCGGTTCATGGAAAAAAACCTTTCTCCATGGATCTGGTCCCTGGTGTCCAAGAGGTTGGGGGCCACTGACTTAAGACATCAAATGGAACTGTAGATAATTGGGGAGGCTGGGACATCCAATCATAAATAAGCTACTACTATAACAGATGATTGGGATACAAAGCTCCCCAAATTATTTGTGGAAGTCTCAGGGACAGAAAGGAGAATGGAACACCTACACACTGCTCCCATTCTGTTAAATAAGGTTTGCATACCTGAATTTACATTTTATACTGAAATAATGTATGCTTTTCCGTTCAGTTAAGACTAGGTGAATGAGAACCCGAGAAAAAACATGGACATTTCATCATATAATTATTGGAACCTTATTGAAGGACAGCCTTTATTAGTATAATTTTCTGAATTACTTTGCATCTTTTTTTTTAACTTCCAAAGCAATATATAACATTTCAAATATTCTACCAAAAAAAAAATATCATTCATTTGCCTATTTTTTTTTAAAAAAACTGTTGACTGAAGGGCCAGCAAGTAAATCTGAAAGGTAAATATTAGGGAATTAAGTAAAATGTTACTGTGCCCTGCTGGCCACTGAAAAAAAAACTTAGAAAACATGGATGTGCTCCAGGGCTTCATGTGTGGTGATGTGGCTGGCTATATAAACTGATTTTAAATTTTAAAAATCCATAATATATATTGTAGTACTTCCTAGAATTTGGTCCAACAACTAACATACAGACACTTTATGTTTCACTATTGTAAATACAGAAAGTGGTAATAGTAACTAGACCAGTTTGAGCAAACGTTGTTAATAATCAAAATATCTTATTTCAGAAATAGTAGTATTTGCTAAGATTAAACTATTTCTCTGTGTAAGGATCGGCTTCTTTTCACTCACCTGAGCAAAGTAAATATAAGGACCAGATAAAATTGGAAGGAAACCCCTTTTTAGCTTTGGAATTTAAACTATTTCCTGGCCAGACTAGAAGCAGTGAAGGCATAAACAGAAAATATGCTGTCACCTGAATGATGGGAATATAGTTCCCATTATTCAAATTTAGGGGAAGGCTAAGGGGCTACCCCCCCCCCCCAAATGGGCTTTATATTTTACCTCGTAGCCTCCCAAATTAACCCTGTTTTGGAGTGTTTTCTTATTTCTGAAGGAATGATACAGTTGCAAGATTTAAGGCTACCATTTTGTGTCTTGAAATCTGCTCCCTTAATAAGAGGTCTGACATTTTCAGCCCCATCAATTTCAGGGAGGTCTGGGAATTGCAGGCCTATGCATGGGCAGTAAGCTGCAAGCTGCTTACTTTTGCAGTAAATTATATTTTTAAAAAAAAGATTGCATGGCTTTTTAGGGCATTTTACTCCTCAATTTACAACCATTCCATGAGTGACCGTTCAAAGTTACAACAGCACTGAAAAATGACCGGATCTCACTCTTACCACCGTTGCAGTATCTCCATGGTCGGTCATGTGATCAGAATTCAGGCGCTTGGTAACTGACTTGTGTTTGTGACAGTTGCACTGTCCCTGGATCATGTGACCAACATTTGTATTGTAGAAAGTTAGCACACACCCCTCTACTAGAAGAATGAAATATTTTGAAAAGGGCATATTTTTCCCTAACAGAGAAATAAATATATTTAAATATTTTCCCTAACAGAGAAATAAAAATCTTAAGGGAGCCAGAAACTCAGAGCCTCAGTTCCCTGCCCGCAAGCAGATACTGAGCTGGGCCAACTTTTAGAAATGCAGTTTTGGTAATCCATTACTCCCTGTAGCAAAGTCTGAAGAAAGGCAATTTAGCCCTCACCCAAGAGCCAAAACAGGGCAAAGCCATTAATTATTGCATCATCTTCAGAAACCTCAACCAAACTTATCTCAGGCAACCTATAGAGGCAGTTATGACCCCTACATAACCCCTACAACAGCCAATA
Organism: Natrix helvetica; assembly: GCF_964273705.1. NCBI lineage: Eukaryota > Metazoa > Chordata > Lepidosauria > Squamata > Natricidae > Natrix > Natrix helvetica. Next base: position 220,083,195 of record NC_138552.1, on the reverse strand, counting down.
GAATACATGTTCTTTCACAGGAACAGGAAGTTTTAGTGCAATGCCCAAGAGAAGGTATAAAAACCCTCCCTCTCAACTCCATGTGGTCAGCTGCCCAGAATCACACATGCCTGGTGGTTCTGCTTCATCAATAAATTGACCCTCTTTCCAATCAGTCTCCAGCGTCCATTTTGTCTCCAGTGCCTTTCTCCCGGCTTGGACCTGGACCTGGACATTTTTTCCAACAGTAACCTTTCCAGCCAGATTCCAATAAGCAAAGCCAATGGGGGAAGCTAGATATGCTTAACGATTACATGGCTCACTTAACAACTGCAGAGATTCATTTAACAACTGTGTCACAAGAGGTCATAAAATAGAGTGCAACTCATTTAACAACTGCCTTGCTTATCCATTAGAAATTTGGGGCTCAATTGAAATACTACCTGTATTTCTAGTAACATTAAATTCAACAATTCTTTAAACCCATTAATCCCAGCAGAGATCCAGGTAGGGACTGTGCTGGAGGACACCTGGCAAATTAGAAACATACTAATGTAGTATGAGGAAATTTAAAAAGCAAGGTTTGTTTTGCCAATCTCTGATGCATATTTGGCAGAGATTCAAGAAAACCTTTTGTTTCTTTGTTAGATTTATACCCTGCCTTTCATATGGGAAACTCAAGACAAGATTTAGAGTTTCCTCAACCTGTTTGGTTTTTTTTCCTCAGAACAACCATCCTTGTGAGTTGAGTTGAGCTGAGAGGAAGTGGCTGACCCAAAGTCACCCACTACACAATCATGGCTGGCTGAGGACGTCTGGGAGTTGAAGTCCACACATCTAAAAAGTTGAGAAACCCTGCATTTAGCCATTGTCACTCCAGCTTTCTTGCAGCAGCCAAATTACAGAACATACTCCTCCTGGAGGCTCCGTTATTTCCTCGCTGATGGTTAAAGCAGGCAAATTTATCATGAAGAAATGTGGGACTGATTGAGCGGGATCTATATTTGTAACCATTTGTAAGTGTTATTGCCAGGTGGCTGAGAGATGCATCTCCCTAACACTCCTTGAAGACGTCTTGCTATCTGTCTTTTAAGGACAAGGTCTTCATGATACAGCCCTCATTCTATTCCTGGCCCACAATTGTGGCTGCCCAACCTTGTGGTTATGTTAAAATGGCATTTTCTGCTTTCTGCCAAACAAGACTTGCTATGTGCGTGATTTGCAGTGTTTCGGCAGCAACCCAGGTTTTCTTAGCTGCTTTAGTTGCTGGAGGCACCCACCACTCCACTCCCCCCCCCCCAGCTTGGGTAGGAAAACAGATTAGGCACTGGCAGAATATTTTGCAAATGGTTTTCCTTCGCTTGTGTCCCACTGAAACTGTTAGGACAGCACCACTCGCCAGCCTCATTACTGAGGCAGAATGGAAGACACAGCAAATTATGCTGGCATACTTTGGTGCCAGTTCATTGGAGGAAAGTCCATTTATTTTCCACTGGACCATTACCTGCTCCCTGCTCTGCAGTCTCCTGACTTTCCCTGCTGTGCCTTAGAAGGAAGCCTCCTGAAGAAACGTTTTTTCAGCCAGGAAGCTGAGGAAGACTGTTGAGGATGAAGAAGAGGAGTAGGAAACCATGCCACCTTCAGTGACCCCCAGATGCGTCAGTTATCCTGAGAAGGAGATTATAAAAGAAGAAGCTTTGTGCAACCAATGGATCAATATATGGTTGATCTGAATTTTAAAAATGGATCCTGAACTTGCAGGAAACACACACACACACACACACATACACACAGGGGGGAGAGGGGGAGGGAGGGAGGGAGGGAGGGAGGGAGGGGGAGAGAGAGAGAGAGAGAGAGAGAGAGAGAGAGAGAGAGAGAGAGAGAGAGAGAGAGAGAGAGAGAGAGAGAGAGAGAGAGAGAGAGAGAATGAATCCCCTGTCAAATGGAATTTGTTTGTATTGCTTTTTGCTATGAAGTCTTTTAAACGCCTAGCCTAGCTTATGCTTCCTGGTGGTCTTCTCTCCATGTACTAATTAGGTCTGACCTTGTTCGTATTTTCAAAATAAGGCAGGACCAACTAAGTGCTGCTATGTAGCTTTGGATTGGCTATTTTCTGCAGTGAATTATGTCACTGCTACAATTCTATCGTCCTTAGATAACAAAAAAAATAACGGGATTCACAGTTTGCAGTTTAGTAGAGTTGGATCAAGATCAGCACTGATGTTTTGATAAAATCACTTTGCAAACTTGTTTCCACAGTCTGCTTCCTTAATTTGTTATATCCTTTCAATTTGAAAAAAAGCTATTTTAACTTTAGGCTTCTCTACACGTTCTTCTAGAGCAGTGTTTCTCAACCTTGTCAACTTGAAGATGACTGGACTTCAACTCCCAGAATTTCCCAGCCAGCGAATGCTGGCTGGGGAATTCTAAGAGTTGAAGTCCAGACATCTTCAAGTTGACACGGTTGAGAAACACTGTTCTACAGCCATGATGGCAAACCTATGGCACACATGCTAGAGGTGGCACGCAGATCCCTCTTTGCTGGCACACGCGCTGTCGTCTCAGGTCAGATCTCCGTGGTGTTTCTTTTGTGAGCTGCTGTTTCCCTGCAAACAATGAAACAGAAGCTCACGCAAGAAAAAAATCTTACCTCTTGTTGCGCTGCCTGTGTTGGGATGCCCCGTCTCCCGCTGGCCAGCTGGTCTTCGGGTCTCTGCTGTGCATGTCCACACATGCATGTCAGCATATGCGCATGTCTGTGCATGCCCACACACGCACACGTTTATGCATGCTTATGTTTGTGCATATCTGTGCATGTGCATGCTCGTGCGTGTGCACCTTTTAGTTTGGGCATGCATGCGCACGCATTTTGGGCACTCGGTGTCTAAAAGGTTCACCACCACTGTTCTAGTGAATGCACAGCTAGGACAGTTGTTTTCTTCTTCAAAGAGGTATAAGACTGATTTGGATCAATCCCATAATACTTGGGATAGGAAGTACTTTAATCAAAACCTTCAAGATAATATGTACGATAGCTCATCCTATATACTATTCACGTTCACAAAGAATGTGAATTAGAACTATTGCCCCATCTTCTTCACCAAAGGTGGACAGCAGACACCTCCTATCCATCTTAGTTCTCGGCCTGTTTTCTTTCAGCTTTCCACCTAATTTCCAAAGCTATTAGCAAGTGATGAATCTCAGCCTGTGGCAAGAACAATCCGTCTCAGAATCAGTAGGTAGCTACCAGAGAAGGAAGAAAAAGAGAGAGAAAAATAAAAAACCAAAAGGGCCAGAAAGATATTCAATGGGCATATCTTCAATTGGTTCGGGTCCACAATAAGCATGAATCCATCCCAGCATGACTTCTGTGTCTATGCAATCCTGAATAGAAAAAGATGGCCATATCCCTAGAATCTTCTTGAAACCAGTTGATTAAGTTTCAGTTATAGAAACTCCAGGATTGGGATTCTGTGTTGGTTTACTCCTTACTTTTATTCAGAGGTGGTATTTAGCAGGTTCTGACCAGTTCTGTAGAACCAGTAGCGGAAATTTTGAGTAGTTCGGAGAACCAGTAAATACCACCTCTGACTGGCGCCCCCCCCCATCTATTCTCTGCCTTCTGAGTCCCAGCTGATGGGGAGGAAATGGGAATTTTGCAGTAACCTTCCCCTGGAGTGGGGTGGGAATGGAGATTTTACAGTATCCTTACCCTGCCACGCTCACCAAGCCACACCCACAGAAACAGTAGTAAAAAAAAATGAATCCCATCACTGCTTTTATTTGAATATATTTGGGGGGGGGGGTATTATATAAACAATCCATCAGATGTATTTCCTTTTTTTGAACTTAGGACAAATGACTACCCATTTATTTATTTATTTATTTATTTATTTTTTATTATTTATTATTTATTTATTTATTTATTTATTTATTTATTTATTTATTTATTTATTTATTTATTTATTTATTTATTTATTTATTTATTTATTTATTTATTTATTTAGTCCCACTGAATTCATTAGGTTTCACTTTCCAACAAATAAGCTTATGATAGAACATGTTCCACTATGATAGTCATTTCTTGACCTTCACAAAAGCTTATGCCATAATAAATCTCTTAGCTTTTAAGGTGCCACAGGCCTCTCTGTCTTTGATGCAAGAGAGCAGGTATGAATGTTCTACTTTTCCAGTAATCTTTATGACTAGATTGTGATTCTAAAAAAAGAATCTGGGTTGAGTATTAAACCCCTCCTAAAAAAAATAACCATAACCATTCCATCTTGATCACTTCCTTTGGATTCTAAACATTTAATTAATTTAAGTTTATTACTAATCCTGTTATTCTGTTCCATTCCTCCAGAACACCATGTATGCTCCATAATTAAATCAATATTATTCTACCGTATTCAAAGTATAACCTGAAATCCTTTATTTTGTCTTTTTCAGTAGTTATGCAAGTACTTTTTTTCACAGAGGTATTACAGCCAATCACCATTAGGTGTCCCCTAGCTATAACTATTCCTAAATACAATAACATTACCATGTAGCAATAGAAACCATGAATGGGTTAAATTCCCAGATTTTAATTCAGTTTTTTTTAATAAAATGACAACAAACTTCCAAAAATGTAAAAAAAAAAACCTTTCACACCTGGGTTGTATAAAGGGATATATTCTGGGAGCTAGTACTGTTAAGATACTTGCTCTAACTACAGTGGTTTCCACCAAGGTCCTCTCTTCCGGCGGGAACAGAGGTTTAATCCTATTGGTCAAAGGGTCTGACAGCTCCCTATAAAAGGGCTGCTGTCAGACTCAATCTTCGCTGGACTGTTCTCACTTCTTGTACTTCATAAAGAGCTGTTGTTACTGTTAGACTGTGTGTGCCTATCCATTACCCAATCTAACACTGGCGACGAGGGTGGGATTGGAAGGCAACTAGGTGAACCAAAAGAGCATAGCAATCCAGCAATACATCCAGCCCGGAGCTCAGCGCGGCTTCGAGCAGCCATTTTTGAGCAGCAAACTCAAAATGCCCTCTGAACACAAAATGGCCATGCACGCCCCACCGACTCCATATGACCCAGTCACTGAGCACTGGGACTTGTACATGCTACGGTTTGACTGCTTCCTCGAGGCAAATGACCTCATGGGCCTTTCTGAAGGGCGCAAGAACATATTCCTCGGATACTGTGGCCGGGAAGTGTTCGAGACGGCGAAAGACCTCTCTGAGCCGACACCGCTACAATCAGTCGCCTGGTCCATGCTTTAGCAGACGCTGAGGACCCAATATGCGCCCAAGCATATTCACCGGCATGAGTTTAACATCAGAAACCAGAAGGAGGGTGAGTCAATTAATGAGTACATTGCGGATCTCGCAAGTCTGCAGCGTACTGCGAATTCTGGACGCACTGATTCTGGACCGCATAATTTGCAGCGTAAGGGACATTAACCTACAGAGGAGGTTACTCACTAAATCTAACCTCATTCTGCAGATTGCCTTGGACGAAGCCAGGGCATCCGAATCAGCTGCTAAATCTACTGAGACTCTGCAGCACCAAAGCACTCCACAAGACGCGCGGAAGAGTACACACGTACATCACAAGGCTGCAAAGCCCGAGAGCGAAGAAGACGAGGAAGATGACAGCTGCCACATGCGCAGTAGCCACGCCCAGCTGGCGCGCACGTTCAAACCGCGTCTCCCGCCTTGTGCTCTTACCTCCTAGAGCTCAAGGACGGTAGGAATTGGAGAAGGCATATTGACCAACTCCGTGGCCACCTCTCCAACCCCACTCTTAGACAACCAGAGGTAACTCCTGCATGAGTTAGCCAAAGCCCTACCCAAACAGAGCAAACACTCACTCCTTTCCACAGCCAGCTCAAGCCCGAGGGTACTGGGAAACTTATTTGGTTTTGTTGCAGGCCCGCAGCAAGCTCCGAGTGAACTGGCTCTAGAAACTCCAGCCACGGCCTGTGAAAGGTCCAGGAGCTTCCACCAAGCGGAGCTGCGGAGCAAACAGGTCTGTCCAACCTGCCCAAGGAAACCCCTCCTACTGAACTGCGCAGGTCAGGCAGAGCTACCCAAAAGCCCGCCTACCTGCGTGACTACGTAACAAGAAGGATTGTTCCATCCAAGAGGGGAGGGGTGTTAGATACTTGCTCTAACTACAGTGGTTTCCACCAAGGTCCTCTGTTCCGGTAGGAACAGAGGTTTAATCCTACTGGTCGAAGGGTCTGACAGCTCCCTATAAAAGGGCTGCTGTCAGACTCAACCTTCGCTGGATTGTTCTCACTTGTACTTAATAAAGAGCTGTTGTTAGCCTGTGTGTGCCTATCCTTACCCAATCTAACAAGTACAGCTACAGGAATCATTATAAACAAAAACAGTAACGCTGGATAAAGAGGGACATGTAATTTTTTCCTCTCTTCCGTTTATTTCTTAAAAAAAAACATTATTATTAACAAGCAGTTCACACCGGTTATACTTTTCTGTTAAAATACACTAGTTCTTGGCTCTCTCTTGATGTAGGTAATATATGCAATTTTCCTTCCTTTCCTGGAGCTAAGCAAGAGGGTAAAGAACTACGTGACTAAAACATCCAAACTTCCTCTTTCATAAGCCATCACATGATGGAAGCAATTACAATTCCAGCCTTGTCTCTGTGAATTGCAGACACATTGCCTCACCCCAGAAACCCGTCCCGCCTTCCCTCCCTCCCTCTTTTTTAGTGTAGGCAAGTAGTTATTGCAGCCAGCTTGGAAGGGATCCAGCTTCTTTTTTGGAGAAAGCGGTGGATGGAAGGCAAAAACAAAGATCTGTTTACTGAAAGTGTACAGCTTTCGGTGGGGGTGGGGATGTTGGAAGTTCCGTGAGAGCTGCTGACAAAGAATTCGATAGAACAGAACATAAAAGGCATGGCGGCTGTGGATTAGAAAACAACACACGTTAACTCTTGCCAACTCGGACAAAACTGAAGGGCAGCAAGGGGCGGTGGTAGATGCTTCTTCCAAAAAAAAAAAAAAAATCCCAGAGAGGGATCTGCAGCTGGGAAATGCGAATTTTCTGGGGCTGGAAGGAAGAATCAAAACAGAACGAACTTAATTTTTTTTTTAAAAAAACAAAAACCTCAATTGTCTTTAAGAATCAGCGGGTTTCAGTTCGGACACAGATATCAAGACTTTCCATTTAACGAATGCAATGTTTGCAGAGGAAGGGGGGGAGCAAATGGCGAGCAGAGGATGATTGGCTTTGGGCTGCGTGGGAGAGTTGACTGGGTGAAGGAAGGGCACTGTTTATGTCTGATGCGGCTTCACCGCGCAGGCATGAGAAGGCAGGAAGCGATTAAGCTGCATTGCACCGAAAGGACAATAGGATTTTCCTGAATGTATCAACAATTGCAGTCCTCCATTTTAAACCAGGATGGGATGTTTGAGAAAGGGGTGGTGACTTGCTGGATCTGTGAGAAACGGTGGGAGGGGGCACTGCACCATTTTGGGAGGGGGCGCACAAGATTTTGTGAGACAGAAGCCTGCACCAAGCCCCCTGTTTTTTTGTACGCTAGGGGAAATAGCTGGCAACATTGAAAAGCGCAAGCGTAACAAGCAGGGCATTTGACAGCGGAAATCCCCACGCAGGAGGATCGTGGAAGGAATACTGAACGTGTTAATATGAGATTAAACAGCCATGTAATTTGAGGACAAGTTTATTCATGTGATCCAAGCAAGATCAATAAAGTCGAGGGTGGATTTTAAACAAAACCAAACCTTTCCGCTTCATTAAGGGGAAAATGTTCAAACGAATCAACCGCATTTCGAATAGCAACAAGCTAGACAATGTCAGCACCATACCCCCCCCCCCCGCCTTCTCTTTGCCAATCCAGTTGGGGAGATAATAATCTACACTCTGCTCTTCCAACTCACAACCAGTTCATTCCAGTTCAAAGGGAAGAGGTTGTAAAAAAAATCGGCTCGAGTATCCTGTTTCCATTTTTTTAAAAAAACAACTGCGATCGGAAACTTGACTCCAGAAATTGAGTTTGTACCCAGAGAAGGAACGTGAAAGATCCCTCTGTGAGGGAGATGGGCGGTTTTAAAGTTTGGTAAATAAAAAAAAGCGTCAGCAAGGACTAGAAAGTAACGCAGGATCGTGTTATAGGAAACCATACGTGCAAGCAAATTACCCTACAGCACCCGGATTTACATTCGTTCTCCTATAACCCCAACAGGTCTGAATGAATGATAGCACTGTATGCCTCCAAAAGGAGCCGCACAGATTAATGATGAGAGCGAGCAAGGGAGTACACATCGTAGCTTTTACACCCGTCAGCTACCACATTGGGCGAGCTTTGCACCTGGGAGGAAGGGAGCGTGAGGCGGCCAGAAATAGCAGCAAAGGGGGCGGGACCTACGGCCGTGACGGCGCAGCAATAAGAAGGTATCCGCCTCTGGAATGTGCAATTCGCTTAACAAGCCTTCCAAGTGCCAATAGCGGAGAGTCACGTCTTGGACTGCGGCTGCGCACGGAGAGTGCGGCCAAAGCCCTTGAACAAAATGCAGACGTCAGAGCGCTCTCTTGCCCTCCCTCCCCCTTTTCCCTTTGTAACCTACATAACTCAGCAGCTGCGGCAGCACTGTGGGAATGGTGACCTAGACGCCAGAATTTTAGGAAAACGCTGCCATTTTGTTTACCCGGCACGATCCCATAGGCACGCAGCGTGACACTTACACATATATACAGTAGGATTGCGCTTTTCCTTCAGTGACAATAGGTTCTCCCTATTTTGTACCGAAAGAAGCTGAGCGGCTTTTTTTGTTGTTGTTGTTGGGGTGGGAAAGGAGCGCTGTGAATCTGGGTGGGTGGGTGTGCTGAATATGCCCAGCTTTCCTGCCTGAGGAAAGGAAATACGGCTGTCCCAATATTGGACTTAAAAGGACTTTAAAAGACATTGCAAAACACATTCATCAAAAAGCTTGGCAGCGTTTAGTGTAACGAGCAGGCTCACGCACAATACAGTTAAACGATTTGGTCATTTCTTTGGTGGCAATATAGAACTATCAACTTGATAATTTCTAATGCGCTTTTCACGCATGTATCCAGGACTCCCCGGCTTCTCGTTACTGTATACTGCTGTGCGCCTTAAGGTGTTTTTTTTTTAATGCGGCAGTCTGTGTTACTGTACTGTACTTTTAACATGCAATTTCAGGTTCAGGAAGAAAATCCTACATGGATGTTACATGTAATTTTTGGTAAAGCAAGTGAATTTAGAATCTTTGCCTTTGGCTATTGGCCATGTAATATACTTTCCCATTCCACTAATATTCACATATCTTGACAACTCCCATCATTCCTCGCCAATATACCCAACGAATTCAACTCAGAAATAAAGTCTACTTTTAGAATACAATTCTACGCCTGCTTTCTTCTAGGCAGCCTATTATAACCAGAGAGATTTATTCCTGAAGAAACGTGCCTGGGAGTATTAACTGGTAACAAATTCGTGAAAACCACTAGGAATTGCTAATAATAATAGCAATTCCTACTGGCAATCGTGGGGGTGGCAGCGCTCTTGAAGGCTCGATAATCATCCAAAATCCTTTCCTGACTTATAATTATGCTCCCCCCCCCCCAATCGATGCAGTGCGCGGGGAGCGGGGTTGGAAATTTCAAGGACGGTTAAGGACTTCAATTTAAGAGGCAGTTTTAAGTGTAAAGGATTTGCCGAAGGTCAATGCGCACATAGCCAATATCGAAAATTGAAACGATTCCTCGGGTAACCTACATTTTAAAACGCGGCCATTGCAGAATCCAACATTAGGACACATCCACAAGGTGCGGTGACCTTCTGCAACGGGCGATGCTATGTGTATAGGGAAGCTATTAATTATTTTTTATTGCAAAACTACACTCCCCGCGCATTACTAGTAAAGCGTTCTTGCCCGGAAGGAGGAGAAGCGAAAGGCACCCCAGTCCTTCTATTTGCATCCATTCACACACGAAAGAGCTGCCGTTCCCTCCCTCCCTCCCTCCGCGTGCTGACTAGAGAGAGCTGGTTATTCTTGCAGCTCTTGTTGTCTTGGCAGGAGTTCAATGAGCAGCAGGAGGAGGAAGGGGAGAACCTAACACGCAGGCGCTCCTGGGCACTGTCGAAGAATCGAGTCACTGGAGCAGAGCGCCCAAGCGGCGGCGACTGCTTCTGGAGTCCCCGCCCAGTGTGAGTGTCTGGGCGGCCGGCAGCCGGCGGGCAGTGCTGGAGTAGCAAGAGCGCGGTGCGGGCAGAGCGAGCGGCGTGTCGTACTGGGGGGTCGGAGGGAGCCTTGCTCGGGCGATGCATATCGCCACGTCCCCGGAGTCCCGGAAATAGGAGAGCCTGGCCGAAAGCGGAGGCGCTTCCCTCGCCTCGGAGCCGCGCTCGTTCGCCCAAGGAGCTGGCATTCAGAGCAAAAGGCTGCAGCAGTGGTTGCAACACGCCGAGCCTCCCCGGTGGCAAGCCGAGCAGCGGTGGGGAAGAGGAGGTAGGGGACAAGGCGCGGGGCGCTCGCTGCCCCTGGACTCGGCCATGTCGTCCGCGGCGGTGGCGGTGGCCGCTGCCTCCCGCAGGCAGTCCTGTTACTTGTGCGATCTACCTCGCATGCCCTGGGCCATGATCTGGGATTTCACCGAGCCCGTCTGCAGAGGCTGCGTCAACTACGAAGGGGCCGACCGGGTGGAGTTCGTCATCGACACGGCTCGGCAGCTCAAGCGGGCGCACAGCTTCCAGGAAGGCCGGGCTCCGCCACCTCCGCACACCAAGCAACAGCCTCCGCCGCTCAGCGCCAAAGACCTGCACTCGGCGGCGGTGGCCACGGCCGAGGCGGCATCCCGCGCCCCACCGCAACCCCACGAGCGCTACTCTCTGGCTGCGGCGCTGGCGTCCTCCGAGCGGCCGCCTCCCCGCCTGGGACCCGAGTACGGCGGGAGCAGGCAGGTCAACGGCATCCTCGTCCCCAACGGTTACTCCAAGCCCGAGGAGCCGCCCGAACTGAATCGTCAGAGTCCCAACCCGCGCCGGACCCACGCCGTGGCCCCCACTTTGGTGCCCCTCATGAACGGAGCCTCCATCAGCATCAGCAGCCGGGCGGCTGCGGCTGCAGCAGCCTCCTTGGCGGCTATCTCCGGAGCGCCGCCAACCCCGCTGCAGGTCTCGGTCTCCCAGGCGCAGCAGAGCCAGCAGCAGCCCGGGGAAGGGGGCGGGCACAAGCGGCCCGGCTCGGTGTCTTCCTCCTCGTCTGGGGGCGGCGGGGGCGGCGGCGGTGCCAGCGACCAGGAGGGCAAGGAAAAGGGGCAGCCGCAAGCGGCGCGGGGTTCGGCGGATCCTCTGGACCCACTCGGCGTGGAGAGCAAAGCCCGGGGGGCATCGGCGGGCTCGGAGCAAGAGTGGCTGGGCAAGCCCAAGACCGTGCGTGACACCCTGCTGGCTTTGCAGCACAGCGGCCATGCGGCGCCCTTTGAGAGCAAGTTCAAGAAGGAGCCCGGCATGGCGGGAGGGAGGCTCTTGAGCTACGATAGCAACGGGGCTGCGGCCAAATCAGGTGAGAAAGGCGGGCGTTTGGCGCGGGCACTTGGGGTTCTTGTGGAGGGAGAACCATTTCGCCCTTCCTCCCTGAAAAAACGGGTCAGGGGCGCTTTTTCAACCTCCTTCGCCTGGCTGTAGCAGCGTGCTCCGCGCGCGCGGAAGCAACATCTGCCGCGGGGAGGTTTCCCCTCCCTACTCCTGGCCACTTTCTCTTGCGAGGGGAGCTCTGGGACAGGCGGGGCTGGGAAACGTTTTGCCTTCCTCCTCCTGCACCAGGCTAGAAGTCAGTGTGTGCAAATTAACAAACATGCGGAAGTTAGCCAGAGACTGGATGTGCATGGATAAATGTAGGGCTCTTCTCTATGTGAGTGGATTATGACGCATTGGGTGCACAATGACTGTGAATGTTTCCAGCCAGTGGAAAATTACAAGCATGCACTTGTTTCTTTGGCTCATGGCCACTAATGTGGGAGGAGGGAGGCACAATGTAGTTACATTTGACTGCAGTGTGTACCATAATATGAGCCCTTGTCTACCTTGCAGAAGTTGATTCACAAACCCAGATAAGGTGAACTTTTATTGGTTTTAAGCTGGTCCTTCCCCATTTGTATCTAGTGAGTAATTTGGCTGAGGTCCAGCTGCTTCAACTGACTAGAGTGATATAGGACACACCATTCTCTCTGCAACATGATCTCATCTCCCACTGCTTATTTCTAGGGGCTCGGGCTGCGAGGAAGAGAAAGACTTCTCCAGAACCCGAAGGTGAAGTTGGACCTCCAAAAATCAATGGCGAGGCACAGTCATGGTTACCCACTTCATCAGAAGGGATGAAAATGCCAATGGCAGCTGCATCTTTCATGTCCCCACCGCCACCAACTGCTTCGCCTCATTCAAATCGGACCACACCACCGGAGGCAGTTCAGAATGGTCAGTCCCCTATGGCTGCGCTCATCTTGGTTGCAGACAACGCTGGGGGCAACCATGCTTCCAAAGATGCCAACCAAGTTCACTCCACCACCAGGAGGAATAGCAGTAGCCCCCCTTCTCCATCCCCTATGAACCAAAGAAGGCTGGCCAGGGAAGTGCCGAGCCAAGGGGCAAATCCTGGAGGGATGGAACCAGTGCACCCTGTCAGCCTCCCAGACTCTTCTCTGGCAGCAAGTGTCCCGCTCTGCTGCACCCTGTGTCACGAGCGATTGGAAGACACCCACTTTGTGCAGTGTCCCTCGGTTCCGTCTCATAAGTTTTGCTTCCCTTGCTCTAGACAGAGCATCAAACAGCAAGGAGCTAATGGCGAAGTGTATTGTCCCAGTGGGGAGAAGTGCCCCCTAGTGGGATCCAATGTCCCTTGGGCCTTCATGCAAGGGGAGATTGCAACCATTCTTGCAGGAGATGTCAAAGTGAAAAAAGAGAGAGACTCATGACTTTTCCAGTTTTTCTTTGCAACATCAACTTTAACATAAAACGGCTTGAACTGTATATACCTATAAATACTATAAATATCTATATATATATATTATATATATATATATATCCAAGACAAGGGAAATGTAGACTTCATAAAACATGGCTGTATAATTTTGATTTCTTTTTTGAATACATTGTGTTTCCATATTTTTTGAAGACAAAGGTATGTACTTATAAATGCTCTTTTTTGTTGTTGTTTTAGCAACTATTTGTTGTGCTTCCTTGGTGACAGTTACTGTTCAGTGTAGGCTGTGACTTGCGCTGCTTTTTTTAGAGAGCACTTGGCAAACCAGAAATGCTTCTAGCTGTAAATTGTATGCACTTGGTTCCCCCCCCCCCTTTTTTTTAAATGCCAAATACATCTTTCAACATTGTAAAGATTGCCTTATTGTCTGTGGTTCCTTTTTTTCCCCCTTTTCTTTTTTGCCCTTATTCATATTGAAGGCATTTTAGGTTTTAGAGAAATTATGGCATTAAAGAGATCATAGGATTCAAGCAAGATTGCTATTCAGTCCAGTCCAAAGACCTGAAGCAATAGGGGTTTGTGTGGAAACATTATTCCTTCACTGCTGCTGCAAAAACTGGCCAGATTCTTACAGCAATTTTTGCTTGTAGAAGGAAATTGTTTTTAGATTATTCAGCTTAAAGTAAGGTGCTATTGTGTGGCTGAGGAGGGTTTTTTTTTTTGTTAAAGGCAGAATAACCACAGTTCTAATAGTTGGTAGTAAGATTGCAAAACCGTTTTTGTCATGAATTGCTTAAGGTTCCTGCAGCTCTTTTGTGATAAATGTAATTATTGACTAGCCGTGCATTAGAACAGAAGAGCACTGCCATCTTAACAAATTCACAATTTTTCAGCATCAACGAATTGAAAGTTGCTATACCCTTCATACTTGTATGGAAAAACACTGAGGTAGGTTTTAAGGATTTTTACAGTAGTGCAGAAGAACTTTCTTCTTAACACTGAAATGTTTAGAACTGTTGCTATTATTATTGTTGCTGATGTCACCTAATTGAGTAGAGCAAAAGCAGAATGATAATGACAGCAGCAGAGAAGGTTTTGCTTGGCATGTCTGCATTGTCAGCAGAGAGATTAACGGGGATTTCTGTCTGAAATTTCCTAATCCATGTGTCGGAGGCAAAACAACCTAATCGCATTTAAAGGAAACAACCTAGGATTTAAATCTTGAATTTTTATGCAGGCATCCCATGCCTTCTGGACTACCTTCAACCATTATTTTGCATAGCTAGTATTTTCATCATGCTTCTTTTTGCATCAGAAGACAGACATTTTAGACAAACATCAGCTGCTAGAAATAGTCAAGACTCACTGTAGTGTTGCTGTGCTGTTAACTATTGTGTTAGCAACACTGCTGTACAACCACTTGCATTCATTATTGGTGACCACTTTAGCATATGGTCATAAATGACATTTTCAAACAACAGTTTGCCCCCCATGTTGTTAGCACGTAGCAATATATTCTCTTTAGCTACATTTAATCATTTTATACTATTGGGTCAGACTGTTTTTAGATGTTCATCTTCAGTCTTCTATTTAATGCTGAATAGATTTTGATAGAGTCCTTTTTTATTGGTCAACACATTTGAAAACCTAACCTGCACATTGGCAATTCTTTTCTTTTTTTTTAAACATCTTAATAAGCACACCCACTAGCGTTGTGTTCCATATTACAGGTCAGTGTAATATTAAATAACAAGTTTTGCATGATAAACCAATATTTGAAATTATAGAAATACATATAGATCAGACTGGTGTCTTATGTAAACATGTTTAGAAAGTTTGAGATGGGAAACGCACATATGTACAACTGTTAAGGATTCTTTGGAGCCACTATAATTGTGGAAATAAGAATTTAGGCACTTTATTAAAAATTGGATTTTGAATTAATAGAGGATAAGTTCTTAAGAATCTTTTTGACATAATACCTCATGCATTAAACTAATTTGTATGAACAGTTTGCATTTTTATGTTAAAAAAAAATATCCCTACTAAAATTTTCATTGTGACATCTTGGCACGTAGCTCAGATTTGAACTTCTTAATCAAAGGTGGGATGAAAGTTCAGATTTGAGTTTCTTAATCTGAGGTGGGATGACAGTAACTTCTTTCTTCAAAATGCTATTCAAGTATGACAGATTATGGAGAGGCATTTCATTAGTTACAGTCTTCATATTGTAGTTCAGTAATATCACTGTATGTTCTTTAAAGTAGCTCAATGAGTGGGATGTTTAAAGCTTGCCATGGACACAGCTGGAACATATTTCAAGACTTTTATCTGTTCAGTCAGTTTCTTCCAAACCTCTGTTAAGGTAACCAGTTCTCATATATTTTATAAATTTATACTACAGAAATGACATAAAACTGTGATATGATTTTTTAAAAAAACGCATTTCTGTGACTTCAATTGGCCTAATGTAATCTTGTTTGCTTTTTAAAATTGGTTTCTGACATCAGCAGATAAGCATATATCCACATATATACATATACATTGATGCACACAATATGCTTCCCTGGCTACACATTTTTTTCAAATGCTTTAGCTGCAACAATACTACAGTTACTTTCCAATAAACAAAACAAAAAACTTGATTCCATTGCAGCTAATGTGAACTTAATTGCTTATTTCAATGGAGTCAGATGTTGCACCCTTACATTTTTTCCAGTTTTTAATGGTGATTCTTTGTATAGCAATAAAGCAAAATGTTGTTTAATGGAGAGTGTGATTGTCACAATCTCACCTTCGTTATACTTTTAAGTTACCATTATTAAAATGCCACCTGCACTATGCTTTCATTGTTTATAGTTACTGAACTAACACATTACTATTTTTTTCCTATTTTTTTAATCTTTTGCATTAAATAAAGTGAAATCAGGCATTTAAACACTTTCTGTGAATGTAGTCCTTTTTTATCATCTTTTTATTTAAACAAAAAATAATCCTGCAGCTACTGACATAACCTAGTAGCCAAAGCAACTTTTTTTTTAGATTACTTTCTTTAATTAGAAGGTGATAGGGAAGAATAGAACAAAATGTCATCAGAAAATGTTTTTTCTTCTTCTTAATAAGGAGAACTGTTCCCTTTTATCTCAAGGTGCACAGAATCCAGGCAATTGGGAAGGAAAAGGGAAACATACAACTTCTGGATACTAGTTAAGGTATATTTGAGCTAAATACCCTATGAAATCATACTTAAGAAAAGGTTTATTTGTGGAGTTCTCCCGATGGCTTTTTATGGCATCAGGATCCTGAGAAATTTCTTCTGTCCTCCAGCCAGAACTTCTCACTTTACTTCCAGGGAGAATAGATACAGTGTTCTTCTGACATGAGAGGGAGCCATTGAGGAGGGATCTGATGTTGCAGTTTTGTGGAAGCATTTTTTGAGTTGAAGACAGAACACTCATATGAACCATAAAAATGCTGCACTTACTATATTTAGGCACAACAAAGGTTCCTTGGACATAATCTTTAGTAAATATGTTTAGAATTGAAAGAAACACTTAAAAAAATGTTCTCTTCACTGCACTTCAGGGAAAAACAGTAGAAAACATGCACCAATGCAGCTTAGATGTCCTCAGTCAAAATACAGAGAAGGTGCTGTAGTTGAAATTCTAATGAGGTATGCACAGTAAGTCTTGATCAGACTGCTGGAAAAGAATTGGAGATTATAATATATATCCATTTTCTTAAAAAATGGAATGACCAAAGGAAATTCTTCATTTTACATAAACATAAGTGATTTTTATTTTTTAAAAATCTGTTCCTCTCCCACATATATCTTTAAGGTAAATCTGTTGTCAAAAGTGCAGATCAACTATTACAAACTTAGCAGAGCAGAGTTCCCCTTGCTCTGATTTCTTTAGACAAATAATCTAGGTAGGCCACACAAAATTCTGACTCACTATCATTTACTTGCCTGTGCTCAAAAAATACAGAATGAGAAGAAACGCCTTTCCTTTATCACAGATGAAGGTCAGACTGTACTAACAGATAAATGGAATGTATATTTACCAATTGCATCATTCCAGACTTTGTAGCTGGGATGCTTAGCTAACTCAGTGTCTTTGGCTAAGAGGAAATAATCATAAATCCTTATAAAGGCTTTCATTTTACAATGATAATTTACTCTCAATGTTCTATCCTATGAACGCATATGGACTAAAGGTGAGTAGAACAGTCTTCTAAATAAAGGTGTGTAGATCTATAATGTTAATTACATTTGAAGAAATTCTTAAAGTTAACTCTTAATTAACTGATACTTGTATGCTATTGCTTAATAATATAAATAACTGATGTATCCTTATTTTAATTTAGGTTATCACAGTAGTTGCATAAGTAAAATGCATGAAGGGCACATATAATAATATTTTTTAAACTGAACTATCCCAGATGTTGTCTCTCACTTTTATAAAGTTTATTAACTTTTCTAACACTTTCAGGCAAAAATCCAGTGCTGAACTCTTTGTATGTATGTGATTTCAACTGAAACTACTTTCAAGTAAATGTAACAGCTACTTATATTAAAATTAGAAATAACTGTCTGCTATAAATTGTAGCCTGATATGTGTAATTCCAGGCCTAAATAGTACAATTTAGAAATACATCCTACACAGTTGCACAGAATTTATATTCACATAGTAAGTTTAGGTTGATGAAAATTTATTTTTCTAGCTGTAGCTCTATGTGCATTGGTGAACAGATTTCCCAGTTTGTGTTATAAATTCTATTTATCTCAGGATGATTATGTTACAATTAAAAGGACACAAATGGATTCTTCTTAAATATGGACATTATTTCCTAGTTCACAGGATTGTGTTACCGTCTGTCTCTACATAAAAACATAGACAATGATAGGAGTTTTAGACTTTAGTTTGCTTGCTATTATAACCATTCATGTAATATGATCTATAGATTCTATAGAACTATAGATTCTATAGCATATTTTGCAATCTTCTTGTACCCTAAAAGGTAACAGAATGGCACTAACAGAATTGTTTTGCAGTGTTGATCTTGATCCTCAGCAAGGATTGATAAAGATGTTGGGAACTCTCCAGTGTCCTTAAGGGACCCAGTACCATATTCAAAAATGGCCTTATGTTCCTTTTATAAGCAGAAGTGCTCAAAGAGAAGGGAAACAAAAAGATGAAATGTTTTCCAGTTCAGTCATGCTGATAACAGGCTCTCACTAGTTGAAAAGTAATAGGATTAGTAATATTAATGGATACTAGAACATAATAATTCAGCAACCTAAATCCAGCCTGGATGGTAGGGTAAAAATACAGGATGATTGGACAGATGGAAGATAAATAGATTAGACAGACAGATAAATATGGACAGACATCTCCTTTGAAAGTACATCAAAAACATCCTGGAAGAAGACAATATCAAACCATTTCTGTTGTCAAGAAAACAGCACAGACATGTTTAGGTATCAGCAGGAGCTAAGCTTTACTCAAAGAAGCCCCTATTTTAAGACAACACTTTCAAAGTTTGCTGACCTAACCCATTTGCCAAGGTTCATACACTACATTAACTTACAAAATTGTCAATCATACCTTACCCTAGTGTGATTAAGACCCTGAACTACAGCCCGAGAAGTCATGGAAGCTAAATGGGTCATTTTATTTATTTACTTGCCTCCCTACGTTCCTACTTACTACTTGACTTAAACGCCATTCAATCATAACTTACAGCAGCTTACAGACTTACAGTGTGAAGGTTAAAACTGCCAAGATAAATTTCCCAACTCCAAGGAATTTCACATATAAAAAGCATTCTCTTAGAGGAAATGAACAAATGAATAAAGCCAATTCCACAGGTCTCAAACTTCTGCTAAAGCAGACATGTCTTAATAGCTTTATGGAAAGTCAGAAAGAGCTGAAACCTGTCTAATGTTGACAATGGACATTAGACAATGAACAATGGATGTCTGAGACCGTGTTGTTCCAGAGAAAAGGGACAGTGACTGAGAAAGACCAACTTAAAAATCCTGCCGATGACTTCAATAATCTAGAGAGAGGCGCTCTCTTCCAGATATTATGGTAGTTAATTATCTCTTTGCTCAACATCCTAGTTCCTGTTATGGCAAAAAAATGAAGGGGAAATGGTAGGCATGCCATTGCCTTCAGTTCCTGGGGAACAGGGATAGGATAAAAAAAAATCAACTGTTAAAATTTTCTATAGTCAAATTCAGCCAGTTAAGGAATGTCCATTTCAACCATATCTATTCGTCTCTATATGAGATGTAATTGTCCTGCAACTAGCCAGTTTCCCATTATCTCACTCAGAAGCAATGTTTCTCAATCTTGGCAACTTTAAGATATGTGACAGCTGGAGAATGTGAAGTCCATAGATCTTAAAATTTCCAAGGTTGAGAAATACTGCTCTAAAGGATTTAGTTCATGGGTGTCCAACCTTTTGGCTTGCCTGGGCCACATTGAGAGAAGAGGAATTGCCTTGCACTGCATATAAAATACATACATACATACATCATACATACATACATACAATCATAAAGTACACACGCACACAACTACAATCACATAACATTAAAGTTTACGATCTTGTGGGGCTGCATTACTAGCTTTCCAGCCCATGGGCTGCAGGTTGGACAAGCCTGACTTAACAATTATGGCAGGGTTTATTTCCTTCTTTCCTAGGTCATTTTTGCATTATATGCTTTTTATTTTATGTTAATGAAGTGTGGTGGAAAGGAAAGACAAACCAGCCTAGAAAACTCCAATCAGAGTCTTAAAGTGATATCCACTCCAGTGCTTGTTGTGGTGCCTTGACAGCAGGTGGTCTCGCTGCTTGTTGGTGTTGTGCTAAAAGGAACCTGCAGCAAAGTTAAAGAGTACCTTGTTCATCATGACTGGTTTACTCATCATAACTAGCACATTTACAACCCAGATAACACTATTTGGCAGTGACTCCAGGAAGACAGGACAAAGACAGCATAGGAATTGGCAATGAGGGCAACAAATTGTATGACAAGATCGGTTTGTGCCAGCTTAAGTGGAATTGAACAGATAGCACTTTAGATCAGTGTAAAAGACTGATATAGAGATCAGAAGTCATATTTTGAAAGCTATAATCTTCCTGTTGTGCTGGTGAGCTTCCCAGAGTCATAAGACTGACTAATTAAGGGGTGGGGAGGAGGGTAAGCATGTCTTGGTAGGCTTTTATCTGATCTAGCAAGATGACCCGTTTATTCTGGCTTTCTCAAATCTCAAAGACTGTTGTTCATTTTAAGGAGATCACTAACCCAGGCACATGCACACAAGTAAGCTAGCCAAGGTTTGACTCAATGTTTACTAGTGAAAATCAAAACATTGAGGTTTGTTTGCCAAGGAAGATCCCTCACAGAAGAAACATGAATTGCTTTTCAGAATTATCATTTCATGTGTGCAATTTCAGAACCAATTTTAGAAAGCAATGTGACTGAAGAAATTATAGATCTGCTGAACTGTAAATAAATAAAAGTAGGATTTGCTATTAATCACCATAGGTTGCAGCACCAATTTCACATAGAAAGTGACTTTGACAGCACTGCTGAAAGAAAGGTCCCTGCTTCTGGATCCAGGTTGTCAAGACAAGAAATGATTTACCCTACAATACCAAGGATTTTCCTTTTGGGTACTACCATGTTTGTCATTCTACTATTCTCCACAATGCTTCCTTTTGGCTGATATTAGCTTCAAGGTGAGAAAGTGATCCTTAAGTGGTTTCTGGGAATCTTGGAGATGAATCATCTGATTACCAGCAGTATATGTTGGAGCCTGTCCCTTTGTTACATGATGAATGGTAACTGAGATAGGAAATACTGTGCTACTGGCAGATGGTGCCTTTGACAAAGAAAACTATATTAGCAAGTTCCCTTAGGAAATATTTAGAAACTACTCATAGGAGAATGGAAAACTACCTTATATTGACTCAGCTAATTTTGAGTCCTTTTCTAGTTTTTGTTTTTTGTTTTGCATACGTGTTTCTCTTACTATCTTGTTATCAAATACAGCATACTTAGCAAGATCAATTAGATAGCTTTTCAGGGAACTGAGTTTTTTTTCCCCTGGGAAACTGTTTTAAGCTTTGAGTGATAAAGCTTGTGTCATCTGAATGATAAACCTTGGCCATTCCTATTTTAAAGTTTATTATCAAATTGCCAGAGAATAGTGATCATTGTGCATGAGGGATTTGGATGGGGTGGGAGGAAAGGATAAATTATTCCTGCCTCTCCAATACGATGAGAAGCTATGAGTCAAACACCGTAATTCTATCCAAAGAATCCCATCTAAAATTTAACTTAATGAAACCTCTTGCAATAGGAATCATAATCCTAAAATATTGCAAGCCATCTACAAATCAGTGGGACTTATTTCCATCTAAAATGCTTAAAACAGTGCATTTAAATCAGTGGTGGGATTCAATTTTTTTTTACTACCGGTTCTGTGGGCGTGGCTTGGTGGGTGTGGCTTAGTGAGTGTGGCAGGGGAAGGATACTGCAAAATCCCCATTCCCTCCCTACCCCACTAATCTGCTTTCCAGCTCCGTTCTCCTATTCAGGGCAACCAAAGAAGATAAGCTGAGAGGCTGGGAGGCAGCAGGGGCGGGGCCAGCCTATTTGCCTCTTCTCCAAACTACTCAAAATTTCTGCTACCGATTCTCCAGAATCTGTCAGAACTGGCTGAATACCACCTCTGATTTAAATATTTTCTTTTGCCTGAGTTGATGTACAAAGATTGCTTGCAGTATGTTGCTTGCAAGAAAAACTACATCTTGGGAAAATCATGGAGAGTCAACCTCGTAGCTGGCATTCTCTTGTATTCACACAGATAGAGAAGCTATTTCTTTTAATGCGCACCTATATTTTCAGTTACTGAGAAAAATCACACAACCAAATCAGAAATAACTTCTGTAGCACCAGGGTTTTTACAAAACATCAGCCTTGTGATTTTAAAGGGGTTAAAAATGAAGTGACTCTGTGTGCTAGTAAATAATTAACTTGTTTACCAAGCACTTGAACTGCCATCTAGCCATGTGGTCTCTGTCATTAAGGTTTGTTCAAAGTGCACATTGCTCCAAGCAAAGTCCTAAGTCCAAATACTAATATTTACACAGCCATATTCACCTTCGCCTTCAAAGACTATAATCTTGAGTATTATTTCTTCACCCCTGCCAATATAAACTGGCAAGTTTTCCTCCTATCCTACAAGCTCAGCCCTGCGCCGTTTAAAACTTGTTTCTACAAGGAATGTTTTTTGGGAATGGTTGGAAGTGGCGGAAAAAAACTGGTTTGTGGGGTGTACAGGGAACCCTGTGTTTTGTTGTACATGTTAATCTATAGGCCTGAAATGTGTTACAAACTCTTGGGCTGGGACAAGTGCCA
This sequence comes from Natrix helvetica, assembly GCF_964273705.1. Lineage (NCBI taxonomy): Eukaryota > Metazoa > Chordata > Lepidosauria > Squamata > Natricidae > Natrix > Natrix helvetica. The sequence continues at coordinate 220,060,794 of NC_138552.1, read as the reverse complement.
AACTAATATATTGTATCATAATTCAGCATGTAGAGAAAACTAATTCAGGGTGTGACCACCACAAAATGCTTGTGTTTTTAACAGTTCATAGCAGGTAATCAGCAGGTGACTCTTCTTCCACCAGTCTGGAAAAGCTGGACTTAAAACAGCTTTCCCAGGGGAAAAAAACAAACCTTGGTTCCCTGAAAAGCTATCTAATGAATCTAGCAAAATACACCGTATTTGGTAGCCTTACTCATAACACTGAAACATCACAGAGGCCAAATCCTCAAGAGTAGACCCCAGGAGCAGGTCTTACCTGAATCGTGTTTGGTATTTCTGGGTTGCACACGAAGGGCAAAACCAACCACACACTGCTATATTTTGAAACAAAAACTTAGCACTAAATATGCAAAGACTTTAATACAAGTCAACATAAATGTCCATAAAAGTTTTTTTTAAAAAGTCATCCTATTTCCGGCCAGTCAAGAGCTCAGCCTCACCCAACCTAGCCAGACGCAGCCTCGCTTATTTCAAAAGGCAGATACATATCAGATCGAGTCTCTGACTCGCCTTCCTCTGCTATACAAGTTCTGAGAAACCTAACTCATTTTAAGAGGAAGTTGTTAAAAAAAAATACACACACACCAGCAAGGCTAGAGTTCATTACTACGCATTCCTCCCAGTTCCTCTCTTAAACCTTGACCTAAGAAACAGGGAAGAGTTTGCAATTAAAAAAAACAAAACCCGATCCGGGCAATTTCGAAAGGTACATTTTAGGGAATTCAGAGAAATGCAGCACTTTTTATTATTTAGCCTTCCCGACAGCCTCGTTTTCCCTCCCTTCCCTCCCTGAGCTGCCTGCAAAAATAAAAAAAATGCTAGCTCATCACGTACCGCTGCAGGGCACGGAGGGCAAAGCCACAAGCTGCGGAAGCCGCTGCCTCAACTCGAGCAAACCCCGCCTAGCAAGGAAACGGCCCCGCTATAATTAGAGCCAGCGGGGCAGGCGCAGGCTCAGTATTTCCTCGCAGGCGGGATCGGTTTCGGGCCTCCCTGTGTGTCCAAAACTGAGCCGTACCAAGAAAGGCTTTATAGCTGCTGACTCCAGCCTTTTTGTTCGAACCAGGGTCACCTCGTGGTGAACCAAATATAGTCAGCGGCAGATGCTAGCTGAGCCCTCGGCAAAGAGGAAGAATGTGGCTGCCTTGCGCAAGGGGGTGGGAGGGGGCGAGTGCAAACGGTGACGTGTCGCGCAGCCACCCGCTGGGCGGGCAAAGGACCGGGGTTGCCTTGTTTCCCCCTTCCTGTTTTTGCTTGCGATTCGTTGCCTGCAAGTCCCTTGAGGCCGCTGACTCATTCGCCGAATTGTTGCGAGTAAATTGTTGCCTCTTCAGCAGAATCTGCATTGCTCAAATAGTTCAATGTTTTTTTGTTTAATAAAATGTGTGGAATCATTTAGAGTTACGACATTTATGTATCCTTTACGCCGATCCCTCCCACATTCTGTTTAGAACGTAACTCGGTCCCCTAGAGTTCGATATAAGATGGGTGGTTATATAAATGTTTTACATTAATAAGTAAAAATAAACTACGGGCAGCAGGGGCTTGTTTTCTGAAGAGTCATATGGTAGTTCCTACTGTCACTTCCAATTGTTTCCCCCCAAAACATCATTCAAGTTCTTTGGAATGAAAGGCAAATATTTCTTATTTTCATGTCAAAGCCATTAATAAGTCCCATTCCATTCAAGTTCAATTCAACTCCATTCTGTCCTTAAAATGCCCTTTTTAAACATACGATTTTTAAAATTATTTTTTTATTTTGAATACAAATAATACAAACAATGCCTATAATTATAAATACAACAAGAAAAAATACAAATATTGCAGTCCCCCCCACCATTTTTTCTTACATATTTCTTATATCTTAAAATGCATTTTATGATAAGGTGACCAACCGTCCTCCTTTAGGGAGGACAGTCCTTCTTTTGTAAGTTCTGTCCTCCCTCGAAAAGTGTCCTACATGTCCTCCTTTTCGATATTTGAAGACTAATCTGTTGCGCGTTATGTGACATATTTGTATTTGACATGACAATTCGTCAAGGCTCGGTATAGTGCAGTATAAGATGCGATTATGAGACGCATGCGCTCCGCACGGGAGACCTTGAGAGAGAGCGCCACGTGCAAGTGGCTTTGTTTACTTCTTACCGAAACACGAAACGGCACTTACGCATGCAGTAGACATACGGTACGTCGGCAATTGAATGACTCACGGTAATTATTTCTTTCTCAGTGAATATTCAATTATACAGAGGTAAGTACAATTCACGTTTTATTAAACAGTTTTAATGGTGTTTTTTTACTTCATCGCAAGAATATTGGACAGATATTGAATCTTGTGTTGAATTTTTATCTAAAGAAATGCTAGACATTAAAATAGACAATTGTCTCTTTGAAGAAATTAGAAGACTGAATGTATATTTAAATTCTGAAAAATTAATACAATGGGAAAATCAACACGTTGAAATTGATAAAAGATGGGTGGCTATTTTCAGCCATTTCAAAAATGAACATATTCCATGTGAACATTTATTTATACTTGTTCAATTTACGTTGTGCTGCCCTGGAACTAATGCAGCAGTTGAAAGAGTTTTTTCAATTGCCAATGATTTTTCGACAAGTGAGAAATTGAGATTGAATATTGATACTCTAGCTTCAGCATTTGCCGTAAAATTCAATATGAAGGATATTTCTTGTTCAGATATTTCCAATATATTGTTAGAAGATGATACATTGACAAAAAATATTAATTCAATGGAAAAGTACTCATTTAAATAATAATTAACAGGCATGTAAGCATAATTACAATATAAAATGTTACAAATGTTTTTATAATGCATATATCATATTTTAGTGTATTATTGTTGCAATGAATAAAATATTTCTTTTATTTACGATATTTTTTTTCCAATTTATTTGTCCTCCTTTTCATTGTAAAAAAGTTGGTCACCTTATTTATGAGGAAATTTTTAACTACAACACTATAGTGAAATACTTTTTAGAAAAGATGAGAAGCATGCTTTAAACATAGATGGAGTTATAAATACGTAGGAAACAATTGAATATTTTATTATTTACATGCAGTTATTTTAATTCAGCAAAATGTTCATATTAGACTTTGCAATAGCTATTCATTGATGGAAAGAAATTAGGCCTAGTCAGATTATCTAACCCAGGGGTCCCCAACCCCCGTGCTTTGGCCCACTACTGGGCCATGAGCTGTTCAGAACTGGACCATGGAAGTGGCTGGTGAGCGCATGTGTGCGTGCATCCCCACTTGCGTGAGTGGTAAGTGATTGTAGATAGATCACACTCCAGAGCAGTGTTTCTCAACCTTGGCGACTTTGAGTCCTGTGGACTTCAACTCCCAGAATCCCCCAGCCGGCTGGGGGATTCTGGGACTTGAAGTCAACAGGACTCAAAGTCGCCAAGGTTGAGAAACACTGCTCTAGAGGTTCGTAACTTCACCATTTAATATGGAGTGATGACTCTTGTGTAGGTTCAGATGACCTCAGGACACTGAGTTTCCTAATAATCTTTGAATTGATTTGTCTAATGGAACAACTCAAGATTTGATCTCAGAGAGTTTTCAGCTAGATATCTGCTATAGCCAGTTTCTGCAACCTACAAAATTGGAACCTAACTACAAGAATTAGTGGGCATGAAGAAGTGAATCCAACCCAAGAATCACAGAACCACACTATTTACTGAAATGGAAGATATACAGAATGCAGTCTTAGATAATATATGTTATTATTTATCTAAACTCATTTATAACCTGAATTGCTATCTAGTTAATAAGAGCCTCAAATATTTTCAAAATCTCAGTAGGAGAAAGAAAACTTCAGCTTTCCCTGAGGAGTTGTTTTCCTTGTATTCTGGGCTTCCACCTCAAGAATGCTAGTCATCTTGATCAACAATTGTCCAAAAAGACTTGGAGAAAGATTGGAGAAAACAAGATTATTTTAACAATAATGTGCACTATTTTTGTGATGGGGTTTGCACTACACTATTGTTTGTCATTTGAAATGGTGTGGTTTACAAATATTTCTTACATTACCCTATAAAATGGACATTTGCCTTAAATGTTGATTTTTAGATATGGAGAAAGTAATGTAGAAAAAGGGAAACGACCAGAACTTAATTTTTCTTAAAAGAAGATGAAAATGATTAAAGATGTCATTCCATTGAGATCTGTAACAGGTATTCCACATAAAACTTCGTCCTATAACTATTTCTTTTAAACTATCGCCATTGCTGTCCACCCAAGTAGCAACTTCACTGGGGGGGGGAGGGGTTATTTTAATAATGAAAACATAGGATAGAAAAATAATAAATGACAGTTCATTCTCCAAATGAGTGGAAGGTGCTTATTGCTTATATGTGAGATCAATCTTCTGTTTCTTTGTTTTTAGCATATTCAAATATTAAAAAAGATGAGCATGTTGGCAGTTTATCACATTTCAATACTGTCCAACAATGGAAGCCTCTACAAAAATTAAAAAGGATAAGAGTTTGTAATAGGAAGGCATTACATTGTTTATTTATCAACTGCCTTTATAGCTCTGTTTTCTATTAAAGCCCATATTATCTCTACAATTATCTGTGGCCTGAGGGCCGAATGATTCTTCCAAATCACCCAGAGGGCTTTGTGGTCAAGCAAGATCTTACTGGTTCCAGTCAAACACTTTATTACTTTGCCACACTGGGTTTCATGTATCATAGGGTGGATAACCTTGAAGACATCATATACACTAGTTATTAATCATAGTTTTAGGGAAATTATTTTTCTGTAATCTCTTTCTAGGTAGGTATGATAAGTAGGGAGTGGTAGTGTTTGAATTCCTAGCTAGATAGCAGCACCAAGCTAGTATTGGTTGTCATCAAAAATCAAAGCAGAATCAGACTTAGATGGAAGACCACCAGCAAATTCTAGGGTTAAAGGTTAGATTTGGAAGTTAAGAAAAGAAATCCCAGAAGAAGACAGTAGGAAACAGCTTAAAGATTGTTCCCTAGATAACTACATGGACTACATCAGCTTTATTTTTATTGTTTGAACAACCTATAAAATCTCTTTCATCAAGGGCCAACAAAAAAAAGGGGATAGGTCTACTCCTCTCTTAAATCAGATTTTAAAATTACTTTCAACTTTTAAAAAGTTATTGACTATTTCCCTCCAGGAAACAATAATCATGTCATGCCCTAATTATTTTTTCCCTTTGCTGTTGAGGGGTTATTTTATGTATTATTGTGTCTAAAAATTTATTGAGATTACAGTGGATTTACCAGACAGAATCCAAGTTGCCCGACTGCTGTTCAAGCCAATACAAATAATAACTAATCTCTTAGTGCTGCTTTCTCTTTGATCTTGTCTTACTCAATAGCAGTAAGATGTTCCTGGCAGAGTATTTCTGCACTTGCATGAATGTTAGCACATTGGCCTTGTGCCACTTCTCCAAAGTAGGAAGAATAATGGATTTGGGGTTTTAAAATCATTTTGTATATGAACTTAGAGGTGGTGGAAAGTGCCAGAGGGACAGTTTGAAAGGCAGAAGTTGTTTATCTTTCTACAGTCTAGAGATCAACATTAACCATAAATTTATATTTCTTTACTGACACCATGGATGTATCCTGACCTTAAAAATATAATGAAATTCTTTTGGCATATTCAGTTTGTTTAAAAGCAGTATGAAACGTTTTAGGGTTTTTCTCCCTGAGCCATCTGCTGGGACAGTGGTTTTTAAGTGCAGGGTTAACCTAAGATATTTGGTGCCTGAGGTGGAAAATCAAAATAGTGCTTCTTTCTAATAGCATTTGAAAGCTGCTGTCTGAGAAAGCCACATCATTTAATCTAAATCTGGTAGGCCTCACATTGCTTAAGATTTTTGTAACTGGAAAGCGGTCAGGAAGTTTTTTTACAAGAACTGTGTTAAACTCCTAAAGTAATGTCTTTCCATTGTTCTAGCTAAGGGCGGAGAATTCAGAATCTTTCAGAGGTTTACAGCTTAATTCCCAGCCTTCCTCACATAAGGCATGTTGGGTAGAACTACTGGGAATTGCAGATGAGCGACACTGAAAGTACATGATCCATTTCCTAGGTAAATACCTTTCCCATGTCCTGGGCAAAAGCCTATCCTCTTGCATTAATAACTACAAAGGGGCAATTTGAGTGCCACAAAATTACCGTTTGTTGCTGTTAAGGCTGCAGTTCAAACGGAGGCACTGAAGTTCATAACAGCTGGAATTCCCCATGTTTCTTGTGCCTATTGCAGGTACCATTAGCATCTCCTCAGATGTTTGCAGGATTCAGCAGTTTGCTCAAAAGCTGCCTGGGGAATCCTAGGAGTTAAAAGGCCACACACCTTAAAAGTTTTTAAGGTTGAGAAACCCTGGCCTAGAAGTAAAACATGGTTAGGATGAAATATAACAATAATAACATGAATGTGTCTAGCTGCTGCTAAAAACACATGGGTAACATCAATAAAAGGGAGATGGGACATTAATAAAAATTAATCATGCAGAGCAAGACATTTTTAATGCTGTTTTTGTTTAAGCTTGCTAAATTATAATCTAGAAATACACAGTCAAATTATCCAGAGTTGGCCTTTTTAATGTATCTGTGTTTTAAAAAATAATTATGAATGTTGTCTAGTTAATCTTAGGCAATTTTTCATTAATTTTATTAGGTTTTTGTTTCAGTATTTGTATTGATATCTAAATCATTTGGAATAAATTCAGTTATTTTTAATGTTGGAAAATTATACATTTTGTTGCCATTATTTTTAAAGAGGGATAGAGTAGCAAGAATTGTCAGAATTTACAAACATTTGCATGATAAGCAAAATATTGGAAGAAACTATTAAAATCATATGATTTGTGGAGAGAGAATAAATATAAGAGAAAAAAGATTTAAATATGGTGGGTAAAAGTGATGAATGGTTCTTATTTCATTCAACAATGAACATTTGTTATCTGTATAGCCTATGTTTAACAAAGATAGTGCTTCAGAAAAACGACATTCTTGCATATTTTTCTAGGAGCCACTTTTGATGGAATTAGGCCAGAAATGCTTTATATTAAAGGAGGAAAGGATTCATTGACTGCTCTCATTGTAACACTTCAGAGATCAATTACCATTATAATCTGATTAAAACATATTTTATTCTGTCCCCCAAATACATTCAGCCAATATTCTCAGCGAGCCATACATTCTCAGGGTTTTTCTCACTTGCATCTAAGCACAGGACAGAAATGCCCTGGCAATCTCTTTTTTCCCCACCAAGTCCCCTTCACACTATCCTTACGTAGTCCCCATTCCAATCCTGAAGCAGCCTTAGATGTTCCAATGTCAGTGATGTTTCAGTCCTTAAAGTGGCAGCAAACTCTCAAAATCTTATATGGGTTGCTTCCAGTGGCACAGTAGGTTGACTCTAGGGGAGAGGATGATCCTGATATTCATTAGTCATTTCAAACTGGTGTCCAACCCCTTTGTTGCTGATCCCTAAATGCTCTCCTCCAGGGCAGCTGTGTTAGCTTTTGAGTAGCCGGAGAGTCCCACTGTTTCAAACCAGGATGTTCCCTTATATCCACCATTTCCTGATGCCCATTTTTAAGAGATGATGGGTTCTGAGAGGTAGTAAATTCACCAGGATAGGCTCTTTGAAGCTCACTGCCTGCCTAACAAGATAGAATGAATACTGGAGTTTTACAGATAGTTGCATCTATCAGCTTAGCATTCTTTCAAAACTCCCCACCTACACAAACCAGTTGATGAAATTTGACAGATGGTTAAACCTATATCTCACCATCTGTGATTGGCGAATGGTTTCCTGCTGGCTGATGATCTTTAGAAAGTGGGAAGGCAACAGAACTGAAGTATAAGCAATGGCTTTGCTTAATAAGCCTTGCATATTACAAGGCCATGTTAAGCCAGAACTATAGAGGAAAGGTAGAAATTGGCAGTGAGGACACACAAATGCTCAGAGTTAGCTGAAGGGTCTCTTCAGTAGACTCATGGGGAAAAGCAATCTTTCTTTCTTTCATTTCTGATCTTCTTACCTCTCTGTTGCCAAATTCTAGCAGACGAATAAACACATCATGCTAAATTAGTGTGTGGTTTTATTTGGCTTTGGTTTAGAACAGGGATTTCGGCACTGAGTTCCCAAACCGGAACACACATGCATGCACATGCATGTGTGCGCTGGAGTGCCAGAAACCCAAAGACCAGCTGGCTGGCGCACGCATGCCTATTTTTTGGCTGTTTTTCGGGCTGTTTTTCAGGCCATTGTTAGGCCATTTTTGGCCTGCAAATGGCCCGAAAAACAGCTTGAATATGGTCCAAACAACAGAAAAAAGGCCTGGTTTTTTGGCCGTTTTGGGCTATTTTCAGGTAGTTTTCCGGCACTCTGGCACCCATGAAGACCAGCTGGCTGGTGTTCACATGCACACTGAAAACAGAAGAGCAGCTGGCGATGGTGTGCATGGCCACAGAGAGAGCTCTGCACGTCATCGCTGTCATGCGTGCCATAGGTTTGCCATATGGGCGTAGAATGTGTTTGAAGCAGAACAATTCTACTCTACTCAGTAAATTGTAGTTAAGCAAGCTGTGATGTAGATTGCATGAATCCTGCCAATATATGTTTATTCTTATCACCCTATAAAGTTTACATTATTGGCTTCTACTGTCCTATATGTTTTCTTCTCTGCAGCTACATCACAGGCTCCACCTAATTCTTGTCGAGATAGACCTGTTTTAGATGCAAGAATGAGTAATCTTGTAAACTGGTTCACAGCTGATGGGTGGAGTTCACTATTGATTTAAAGAGAAAACTACAGTAGCCCAAGTCTGACCTGAGAGTGTCTGTAAGGTATATGGTAGGAACACCTCATATTTCTTTTGCCATTATGTAAATGGACAATCATGTATAGTATTTGTTACAATACCTTTAATTTTAAGCTGCAGTCCTATCCTCACCAGGAAGTAAGCACCCTCAAACTTGGTAAAGCTCATTACTCACTAGACGTGTAGGATTCTGCTCCAAATCAGTAATGTCTGTAATTAAAAACCTTTGGAAGGTTTATATTTGATTTATAGATGGAATCTTCCTGTGGTTTACAGATGATGATATTTCACACACAACTCCTCCCCCCAAGCACACACCCCAATTAAATGCCTGGACTTGCCTGTTGTTTGGCTCCTTGCTTATTTGTGCCTAGGTGACATTTCTGGTGCCTCCCTCCTTGCCAGGAAATTATTTATTAATGCTGTGGCCTGTAACCTAAATAAAGCCAAAGATGATCTCTTACTTTTCAAGGCTGCAGTAGGTACATTTAAATATGACAGTAATCTTTCAAAGAGATATACTATATTATGGCATTGTTCTATTTGGCACACCGGTTAGAATGCAGTATTGCAGACTAATTCTGCTGACTGCCTATTGACAGCAGTTTGGCAATTTGAATCTTACCAGCTCAAGGTTGACTCAGCCTTCCATCCTTCTGAGGTCGGTAAAATGAGGACTCAGATTGTTGGGGGCAATATGCAGGCTCTATAAATTGCTTAGAAGGAGTGTAAAGCACTATGAAGTGGTATATGAACTTTGGTGGTGCAGTAGGTTAAGAGTGCAGTACTGCAGGCTACTTCTGCTGACTGCTGACTGACTGCAATTTGGCAGTTCAAATCTCACCAGACTCAAGGTTGACTCAGCCTTCCAGCCTTCCAAGGTCGATAAAATGAGGACCCAGATTGTTGGAGGCAATAGCTGACTTGGTAAACTGCTGAGAGAGGGCTGTGAAGCACTGTGAAGCAGTATATGTCTAAGTGCTATTGCTATATACCGTATTTTTCAGAATATAAGACGCTTCGAAGTATAAGACACACCTAGCTTTTGGGGAGGAAAACAAGGAAAAGAAATCTGCCTCTGCCTCCCAGCAATTTGTCTCCTTGCAGCAAACAGAGTGTTTCAGTTTCAATTTCAGCACAGCCTGATTAGCACAAACAGCTGATTGTTGGTTGGATTGGCCTCCCGGTGATCAGCTGTTTCAGGCTGCAGGGATTGCCATAGCCTATTGCCGCCTCCGCGTGCCCCGTTTTCAGCCTCCACACATCCCATTTTCGGCCTCTGTGTGTCCCCTTGTTCCGGACAGCAGGGATCGGAATGGGCAGAAAATGGGAAGCCAAAAACGGGGTGTACGGGGGCGGCAATAGCAATGGCAATCCCTGCAGCTTGAAACACTGATGGTCGGGAGGCTGATCCAACTGACAATTAGCTGTTTGTGCTAATCAAGCTGTGCTGAAGCTGAAACTGAAACAGGCTGTTTGCTGCAAGGAGGCAAATTGCTGGGAGGCAGAGGCCAAAGGGTGGGGGCCGGCAGGTGGGCGGGACTACATTCAGTTTAGTTCAAATTTTCACTCTCTTTTAGGGGGGAAAAGTGTGTCTTATACTCCAAAAAATATGGTAAATCTAAGTGCTACTGCTATTTAGGCTTCCCTCTTTTAGGATATTTCATACTGCTACTTCTCTCTCTCCCCCACTCTCAATTTCTGATAGCTTTTTCCGGGTTAGCTAGCATCCCATCCAAACGGAACATTTTGAGTCTTCTCTGGATTGTTTTGGGTTTCTTCTAAGTTTCTTAATACAACTTCAGAATTTCAGAATATAACTTCCATAATTCTGAGTTGCTTTATTCAGGACTGGCCGAGAATGACAGACCAAAATATTTGTCAATATAATAATCTAAAACATTTGGAGTATGTTAAGACTGCTGCCTTGTCTCCATTCCCTTGATGATAAAGTGCCATTACATCATTATTACTTCCAAGTGACCACATGGATGATATGTCCCCAGTCTGGTCCTTCATGTCTTCCAATAGTATACCTGTCCCCATTGTAATTGAGACCATCCGCTTTGCTGTTAATTATCCTCATCTTTTCTTTCTTTTCATCTTGCAGTATAGATCCAGAGAGCTAGGTCATCACCCAGAGGTAGTATTCAGCTGGTTCTCTCTGGTAGCGGCTGCTGCAGGAGATTCCGCCCACCCACCCCAATGTAATAATAATAATAATAATAATAATTTTTATTTGATTAGCCGCAACCCTCTCTCGAAGGACTCGGGGCGGCGTACAATCAAAACGGGTAAAAATACACATAAGACAAACATATATACAAAAAGAACAGAGACATATACATATGTGCATGGAGGAGAGTTGACTTATAAGTGAAAGACAATTAAAAACACAATTTAAAATCCCCTTAAATAAAATTACTAAATTAAAAAAACCCATCAGGAGCGATACGAAGTTATGGTTGAGCCAGGCCAGCTATTTGGAAAAGGTGGGTCTTGAGCTTGACACGGAAGGAGCGGAGGTCAGTAGTGGTCCTAATATCCGGGGGGAGGTCATTCCACAGGGCTGGGCCCGCCACAGAGAAGGCTCTGCTCCTAGGTGCCGCCCCATGGCACTGTCTGGTGGACGGCACCTGGAGAAGTCCCTCTCTGTGCGAGCGGATGGGTCGTAGGGATGTATGGGGCAGAATACGATCCCACAGGTAACTAGGTCCTGAGCCATGGAGCGCTTTAAAGATCGTAATCAAGACCTTGAAACGCACTCGATAGACCACAGGAAGCCAGTGCAGCTCGCGCAGGAGAGGTGTCACATGGGAGTACTTAGTACTCCCCATAATCACCCGCGCGGCCGCATTCTGGACCAACTGCAGTCTCCGAGTGCATTTCAAGGGAAGCCCCATGTAGAGAGCATTACAGTAGTCCAGGCGAGACGTCACCAGCGCATGGGTGACTGTGCGTAGGGCGTCCCGGTCCAATAGGGGGCGCAATTGGCGCACCAGGCGAACCTGGTGGAACGCCCCCCTGGCCACGGCTGTCACATGTTCATCCATGGACAGCCTGGCATCTAGGAGGACGCCCAAATTGCGCGCCCGCTCCACGGGGGCGAGTTGAATGCCCCCAATGGCCAGAGATGGAATTATCTGGTTGAACCGGGGAGCCGGAACCCACAGCCACTCCGTCTTGGAAGGGTTGAGCCTGAGTCGGTTGTCATCCATCCAGACCCGTACAGCTTCCACACACCGGGACATCACTTCGACGGCCTCGTTGGGGTGGTTCGGGGTGGAAATGTACAGCTGAGTATCATCAGCGTACAGATGATATCCCACCCCGAAACCACGGATGATCTCACCCAGCGGCTTCATGTATGTGTTGAACAGGAGTGGCGAGAGGACCGACCCCTGTGGCACCCCACAAGTAAGGGGGCATAGGGTCGACCTCTGCTCCCCTGCCAACACACGTTGCGTCCGGCCAGAGAGGTAGGAGCCGAACCACCGCAAAACGGTGCCCCGGACCCCCAACCCCTCCAGTCGGCGCAACAGGATACCATGGTCGATGGTATCAAAAGCCGCCGAGAGGTCTAATAGGACCAGGATAGAGGAACAGCCCCTATCTCTGGCCCTCCAGAGATCATCTACCAACGCGACCAAGGCCGTCTCTGTGCTGTGCCCAGGGCGAAAGCCGGACTGGCGCGGGTCTAGATAATCATTCTCCTCCAGATGTCGTGGAAACTGAGAAGCCACCACACTCTCTACAACCTTCGCCAAAAAGGGAAGATTGGAGACAGGACGATAATTGGCCAGCTCCGTAGGGTCCAGGGAAGGCTTCTTGAGCAAAGGTCTCACCACCGCCTCTTTCAAGGCGGCTGGGAGAGACCCCTCACCCAACGAAACGTTCACTAGGCCCAGGAGCCAGTTGCGTGTAACCTCCCAGGATGCCAGTACAAGCCAGGAGGGACACGGGTCCAGTAAACATGTGGTAGGTCGCAGTCGTCCACGCAATCTGTCCAAATCCTCGATGACAACCAAGTCAAACTCCTCCCAAAAAGGTTTCTCAAGACTCGCCACTGGCGTCTCGACTGGGCCACTGAAGGGGACCCAATCCTTCCGGATTTGAGCGACTTTATCCTGCAGATATTTCCCAAACTCCTCTGCCCTACCCTGTAGAGGGGCCTCCCGCGGCCTCTGAAACAGAAGGGAGCGGGACACCCGAAACAGGGCGGCAGGGCGGTTCTCTGCGGATGCAATGAGAGCAGCACAATATTGACATTTGGCCGTTCTCAATGCCACTAGGTACGTCCTTAAATGGGCTCGTACCTGTGCTCGGTCAAATTCGGATCGGGAGGATCTCCAACGACTCTCTAGGCATCTCTTGCGGCGCTTCATCACCCTTAGCTCCTCGGTAAACCAAGGAGCCAGGGTGGATCGTTGCCGCCGGAGAGGCCGCAAAGGCGCCACCCGGTTCAAGGCCCCGGTAGTCGCATTATTCCACGCGGCCACCAGGTCCTCTACCCGAGGGCGGGTCAGGGCTGCAGGAGGTGGCCCAAGCTCCGTCTGGAACCTGTCTGGTTCCATCAAGCGCCTGGGGCGGAACCATCTAGTGTTTTCCGCTTCCGCCTCCCCGCAGCGAGGGGTAGCACCAGGGAAGTCAATTCGGAGGAGTGAGTGATCTGACCATGACAGAGGAGTGATGGTTAAATTCACTCCTCCCAGATCACTCAACCACTGGCGAGAGACAAAAACAAGGTCCAAGGTGTGACCTCCCTCGTGTGTGTAATGCACGAGCACTGCGCATGCGCACGCTCACATTTGCGAACCGGTAGGGAAGGTAAGTGAATCCCAGCTCTGTTGTCACCTAATGTGTCTAAAATATGGTAATCTGAGTCTGGCTATTTATGCCTGGAGGGAGAACTCTGGGTTCAATTTTTGAATGATCCTTATGTTTGTTTTTATGGTTCTCCTTGGTATTCTCTGGAACTTGACCACAGAGAACTTGACACAGAGACACAAAGACCACCCCACAGTTCAAAAGCATCAATACTCTTTCTAGTCTGCTTTTATACTACTTTCTTTTACTTTAAAGTCTCTTGTTCCCTTGGGATTTTTTTTTTACTTCTTTAAAGCACATTTGTTGAAATTCCACTTTTGTGGGCATGGAAAGATCCTCACTGCCTCACTCTTTCTTTTTGTTCAGCTGCTCAGTGCTCCATCAATGCACCAATTGGAGAGCATGGAAAATAGCATTCTTCCCCTTGCAACATTTGTCCCCAATTTGTTTTGGGAAATTAACTGTATCAGGCCAAGTTTGCTTATGTGTGAAAGTTTTCTTATTATTTTTAATTCCTTGCAAGATGCACAGATTTTTGTGTATCTATGTGTATCACATATAGATATGCATATACAAATATGCACACATACGGACACAGACACACACACACAAGATAGCAGCTACATACATTAGAAGGAGAAAGAAAGAAGAAAGAGAAAGAAAGAAGGGAAGGAAAAGAAAAGAAAAACTATCTTTAGAGTTCTGAAAAGTGAGGGCAGTTTTGGAGAAATGATCAGATGTACAAATGTTGGTAGAGAGATAGTAGGTAATGTGCGATATGTTAAGTCAGGGGACTTAACTTGGGAACTTTAAGACGTGTACTCCAGAGGCTTTATAGGAGCCTGGATAGGGCGAAAAGAGCCTTCCCCCCCCCTCCGGAGGCTATCCGGAGGCTTCAGGGACCATCTGGAGGCTTCCCTGAAGCCTTTGGAACGCTCAAAACGACCCTCTGAGCAAACTGGAAGTCACTTCCGGTTTGCTCGGAGGGTCGTTTTAAGCATTCCGAAGGCTTCAGGGAAGCCTCCGGACGGTCCCTGAAGCCTCCGGAGGGCCTCCGGAGGGGTGGGTGGGGGAGGCTCTTTTCGCCCTCTCCAGGCTCCTATAAAGCCTCTGGAGTCTGGGGAGGGCGAAAAATGGATTTAAAAAAGAGTGAACTCAGCTGGCCAGTACGCGCATGCACTCTGGCCAGCTGACAGGGCAGCGCCTCGCATGCCCTGACAAATGGCTCCGCGTGCCACCTGTGGCACACGTGCCATAGGTTCGCCATCACTGCTCTATAGTATTCTTTGTTGTCCAACCTTCTGGCTTGTTTGGGCCCCACTGAGTGAAAAGGAATTGTCTTGGGATCCATATAAAATATATTATATATTTATATATCAATGCATATAAATAACAAACTTTCTTTATCTTTTAATACAGAGGTGTCAAACCCATGGTGCCATGTTGTCATGTGACATATCACAACTTTTCTCCTTTACCCCATCTTCCTGGGGTGGGTGTGGCCAGCACGTGACCCATCCAGCCTGCAGGCTGTGACTTTGACACCCATTTTTATATTTTATTATCTGTCTAGGGGCTGCATGTGGCCCATGGGCTGCAGGTTGGACATGCCTGTTCTACAAGGATGATGGATCTCCATGAGTGCAGCTTTGGTTTTACATGGCATGTGACCCTAATGAGGTTTCTGGTGGATAAATATCTTTTTTTCAGTAATGATCAAATCACTGCTTGATGGACAAGAGTACTACTCTTCATCCTTTGTCTGAGTGTGACTTCCACTTCAGCCATAATGGTAACATGTGTATATGTCTATATTTGCTGCCTTTGAGTCTTCTCATTCCTGTCAACTGCCTGGACATGTCCCTATAGTTTTCCTAGCAAGATTTCAGAATTGGGTTGCCCTTGCCTTCTTTCTAGGGCTGTGGGTGAGTGACTGGCCTAAAGTTACCCACCTGGTTTTGTGCCTGAAAGGGAACTAGAATTTAGTCCTGATTTCTGGCCTGGTACGTTAACCATTGCACCAAACTGGCTCTCTGAATTGTATGTAACATCTGGAACTCTTTTGTCCCTTGAAATAGTAGGTTTTAATACGTTAAATTCTTCCTTAGACAGTGAGAAGGGCAATGTTTAAACTTGCAATTCAGTTTTGAATATAATGTGCACCTGCATTCAGTCTTCTTTCAGTTTTCTCTTAGTCAATTGTCAATTTTAGGGTGATTTTCCAGTTCCAAGATCTATCCCTAGGTGCAATATCAACGAGTCAACAATCCCACTGCTTTTCCCTGTTGCTGTGTTTGACATGTCACTCGCTTGCAAAGTGTAGAAGCCATGATAATCATAATTCAGAATCCAACTTGCTGGAGCCCATGAAAAAGCCATTGTCTCTTCAGTCCATTCCTAACTCCAACCTGATACACAGAGCTTTTATTGTTAGCATTCTTTTAGCAACCTGACCTAGTGGGAGCAACATTAAAAGATATGAAAAATAACCAAACGGAAACAAAAGCTGATATTAGGCATTTTGAGTGGGATGAAGAAGGCAGAGGGAGACCAATACCAGAATTGCACTGAAAACAATTTGTTCTGCTGATTATTGCATGTAGCTGGAAGATTAAACAATTCCTCATATATAATGAACTGTATTTGTCCTGGGTGGCAATAAAAATATCAAAAATAATATTTAGGACTAGTATGTATCATAAATAGAAACTCATTAATACTATTTCCACATAGCTACTCTGTCTAAAGTATTAACTGGTGGTTGTTGTTTTTTTTAAAAAAGCAGCTCTTCCATATTAATATTAATCAAATACTTAGTAAAGTAAAATGACAAATGAAGACCTGTTGTGATAAAAATGAATTCTTGTGCATTTTAATTTGCAAAATAAAGGCCACAACATTAATAAGACTTAATTGTATCATCAAATATTTAACAAATATTTTCTTATTCTTTACAAATTAGCCACATAAAGCAACCCATAAGGCCTTATCCTGAACATGGTAGGCAATTCATACCATGATTTCTCCCAATGCATTCAATGCCTAGATGCAACTACGGTTGAAAACATACTGATGTTTTTAAATTCCTTTTCAACTCTCCATTATATGCGCTAGCTTTGGTGTTAATTACAGAATAATTTCTTCCAGTCTACAGTTTGGGTTTTTTTCATTGTTTTTGTCACTAAGAAATTAAAAGGCTTTAAATATATTATTGCAACAGATTATTTTCGCATACATTTTTGCTGCACCTTTAGATCAGACTGAATCGTGAACAGGGAATTCTGATTTATAATATCTGTTCATGATAGCTCAAAGATCATAACGCTTTCACTGATATATCTGAATACTTATTAATTAGTTAAATGGACAGTGTGAACCCTTCATGCATATAATTATAGATCCAGAAACAAGTATTTCTGAAAATTATGTTTCTGCCCCTTTCAGCTGCATTCAACTGGCCTTTAAAGTTTGAGATATTCCCAAGAAGATGAGTTTTGCCACTCTTGTCATAGAGTCCAGCTCCAGACAACAAAAGCTGACTGATTCATCACACAGCACATCTCTCTTTGACAAAGTCCCCAGCGCAGAGACTCAAAGAACTTAGAAATCACACAGATGGACTTCACTTGATGTCCATCTGGAGTTAGCAGCAGTGTTGATTCCAAGTGTCCCAAGCCAGAAATAGCTCATCTGCAGCTGCCTTCAATATGACCTCATTTTCTTATAGTGCAAAAGGCACAATCCAGGTCTTAGTTCTTAAAAGAGGCTCTCTCAGAATCAGGGAAGATTTGCCAGCCACACAACTGAGTGTGTCCTAGCTTATGCCTGCATTCTGCAACAAATAAGTAAGCCTGTAGTAGTTACAACAGAAAAGACACAAGTGCTCGAGATGACCAAACAAATCATAGTACTACCAGCACGAGAGCATCCTCACCTCATGAAAATTAGGAAGAATTGAAGACATATTTCAGACCTGACCTCAGAGCCTTTAAACTGTATGCTGTGGTAGAGGCAGAAGACAACTTAGAAAATAGTGTGACACCAAGTCCTAAGAACAGGACCGGTGGGATATACAGGCTGCTGAGGCACCCACTAATGAATCTAGGAAGGGATAAATCAGTTTGCAAGGCCCAAGAATTCCAATGTCTTTATATTAATGTGCAGTGTTTAGGGTACTGTAGGAAGTTATCACCCAGCCCTCTCCTAGAAAAATGAAATATCCTAGGAATATTGAAAAGGCAGAATATTATATTTTCCTGGATGTGAAAAAAGGAGAAACACATTTTAAACACAAAGTAAATTCCTGCAGCTTCCTGCCCATCCCCACTTTGTCAATGGGCCATTAAGAAGGCCAAGCTAGTCCACTTTACATAATAAAGAGTTCTCCCCTTCAGCCCCAGGGGGATGGGAATGAAGGCATGATAATATAAGCCTTTACTCAACTGACCACATGGCATCTGAACTCAATCAAACCTGGATTCAAAACTCAGCCTAGAGGGTTGCCCTTGCATGGGCCCATGTGAGTCTGACAACCACTCAGAATACATTTCTTACACAGGAACAGGAAACAGATAGGTGGGGCCGAACAGATTATAAAAAGCCCTGCAAGCCCTTCCTTTCCTTTCTCTTCTTCTCCACCAACATTGAAGCATGTGATCACCTTTTCTGTTCAGGGCTCAATCCATGTGGTCCTGTCCACCATTAAAACCATCTTTCCAAGCAGCCTCCATGTCTCCAGTGTCTTTTTCCCCACTTGGAGCTGAACCCAGAAGGACATTTCTTCCAACAGTACAAACAGCAAGAACTAGAAGTCCTAATGCAGGAAAGCAATTACAGTTTTGCAGGCTTTATTGAACCCTGGTGGGATGAAACTTATGAGTGGAATGCAAAGGTTGAAAGGTCTGGTTGATTAACTTGGGGGGACGGACTGTGAGTTCTAGTCCTCCAGGAGGTCCCTTCATTTCTTGGTAATAGGAGTCTATTTAAAGATTGTGTTAGGGAACACACATTGAATGAGTTGATTCTGTGTAGAGAATCTGTTCTGACGGCACTTTGGAGCCAACTTGTATTGGACTTTATAGGTTAGAATTGGCAATTCAAGTTGTATTCGGAAACCTCTTGACCTTCAGCACAGCTGTTACATGGTGTCACTCTGACCGCCCAGAGTCATTTAGTGAGATGGCAGTGTCTAAATTTGTTAAATAAATACATGATGACTCTAACTTGTCAGCAAATCGGCTACTACAAAATTGGTCAAAGTACCGTACCTCTGGTGTGAGTTGTGAGTTCAGGATAAACCCCAAATTGCAGACCCTCTTTAGGGGCAATGCCATCCAGTCCAGAGATATAACTGGAGCTAATAGAGCACCTTTCTCAGCAAATATCAACTTGGGTTCGGCAAAAGACTCTTTTGTCCTGTCCATACCCAAGAGCTTTCAGACACCAACCCAGATTTTTCCTTGAGTTATTTATAAAAATAATAAAGATTGGATATAAACAAACTAATAAATAGGTAAGTAAGTAGCAGGGGTGGGTTGCTGCTGGTTTTACTACCAGTTTGCAACCTGTGCGCAATGCATGTGTGTGCACTGTTCAATGTAAATTGTTCTTTGTGCATGCACAGCACAGAACAATTTGCAGTGAACTGCACACGCGCAGTAACTAAAAACCAAAATGGCGGCGGCCCAGCAGCGGTGAGGGAACTGGTTTGGGGACATGCAGGCCTGGGTCGCTGTTGGTTTTGCGACCCAGGCATGAATTCCACTACCAGTTCGGCCGAACCAGGCTGAACCAGGAGCAACCCATCTCTGATAGGTAGGCATGTGCTGGATAACTCAACATATCAGTACAGGCAAAATTCTGAAACAGTGTTAACTGGTCAGTCTGTAATCATTAAATCATTAAAAAAAACCACATTGCTTGGTTCTTGATTCCAAACCATGCAAACTAGCCTGATCTCCTTATTTGAAAGAGTGACCTTTTAGTTGACTAGAGGAATGCGGTGGACATAGTATACCTTGACTCTAACCAAACTTTTGACAAAGTCTTCCATGAGGTTTTGGGAGAGAATATATCAAAATGTAGCTTAGATTATGTTGCTGTTTGCTGGATACAGAACTGATTGAACATGCGTACTCAAAATGTCAGTGACCCTGCATTAAACTCTGTTCTATCTCCAAGGAAGCAGTTAATTAATTCACTTGTGTGTGTAAGTTTGATGAGGGCTGAATGGGAACATAAGAACATAAGCATTGCCCAGGGGTGGGCTTCAAAAATTGCATCAATGGGTTCTCTGTCCTGTTGCTGGGTGGGCATGGCCATAGTGGGTGTGGCTAGTCAGCCTCCTGCACCACAGTGGGGGGGGGGTTTGCCGTCCCCTAGGCTCTGGAGTCTGGAGGCTTTCCTCAAGCCTCCAGGAGGACACAAACTGCTTCCCCCAGGCTCCGGAGGCTAGAAACAGGCCCGTCTCCAGATTTCTGGAACCTCCGGTAGGCCTGTTTTTCTCCATCCTCGAGCCTCCATGTGGGCCCTACACTTACCTGGAATGATGAACGGGCCACCTGGAGACTCCTGGGAGGGACTGGATGGGTGTGGCCAGCCAGGGGTGGCATTTGGGGGTTCACCAAACTGGGCAGAATCCTAGCTAGAGGATCGCCCGAACCCATGCGAACCCCCAGCAGCCCACCCCTGCCATTGCCCCTGCTGGATTGGAACTCTGGCCCATCTAACTTGCAGTCTTTTCTTATAATGGCCAAACGATGGCACAACGAAGTCCATCTGTCTCCTAGCAGATGGCCTTCAGAGGCAGTCACATTGCCATCAAGGCTAGCTGCCATTGATCCATATGAGTACAAGCAAGGCAGAGGTTTGTAGATCAATGGGAAATCAGGTTCTGGGGTTTGGTTTGGTTCAGTTTGTTCTGGAAGGACTTTCCACTTCCTGTGCACATTCAACTAAAAGTTTGGTGGTGCTAAGGAAATCTCTGCATTTCCATGTGATTAGGAATGCATTTGCCCATTTATAGTTCTGTAATATATTTCTGTTACGTTTCTTGACTTCGCAGCAGTTATCTATGCCTTGATTACTTCCCAGCTTAACTGCTGCAATGCATTCTACACAAGGCTTCCTTGAAGAATATTTAAACGTATAGGGAAAGCAAAAGCATATTGTTTTAAGTATTATTAATTCTGGGTTGAATTTGTTTTTTTAATATTTTAATTTCTTAAATAGATTAGAATCTACTTACCTTGCTATGCACATCCAGATCCATAAGATCAACAGAAGAGTGCCTTTATCTTCCAAGGTTGGTTCTCCAAAGTTGTTTGGAGCCTCAGCACAATTCCACAGAAAGCAATATTTCTGTTTTCAAGAAAGAAAAAAAAGACTTCTTCTTTGGATGGATCTTTGCAGTTTGAATTGGTGAATAGTTGTTGCAACTGTTTATCATTTTTTTAAAAAAAAAACTCTGCTTTTTATTTGTATACTCATGGCCTTGAGTCCCCTTCAGGCAGAAAGGCAGGGTAACATTTGTATAAATAACAGACCACAAAAAAGGAAAGGAAGGCAGGAGGCTGATTTTAAGCAGCAGCAGGATAGCCATCTGTCAGGGATGCTTTCATTTAAATTTCTGACCTTGGGAGGAGATGGATTTGGTGGCCAGCATAGCTTCAGCTCTATGATTCTTTAATGCTTTGAAAATAGAGAAATGTGACAGGGGGAAAAGCAGGAAACTACATTAACCAAATTTCAACTTTATTCAGAGAAAGATATTTGCTTTGTGCCAGTCCAATCTAATATCTACTAGATATGTTGGATTACAAGTCTCAGACTTTCCAAAGCCATTCAACACCCTGACTTGAAATATTGGGTGCTGCCAATATATTTAGAGGTTATCTGGTTGGGGAAGGCTGATTTCCATGTGCTTTGAATGAATACTGCATATGAAATGACCTGTAATGCACCTTTTGCAATTAGGGGGTTGACATGCAAATCTTGAGACAGTTTTAAAATAATGGAGTATAACAGAAATCTCTAGTTTTCTCCATATCATTCCATAACCATATTTTTTTTACATATCTTGTGTTGTGCATATTAAGACAGGTTGGACTATATTGTGCAATGACTATCAGTAGCCAGTGAATTGTTGAATGAAATGTTGCACAGCATCCTAACTCTTTGGTCCAGCCATTCAGGAGATGCACAGCTTTATAGATACATACAAGAGATCTTGACTGACATATTTGCAGTCTTGCATGCAACAAATAAATTTTTGCCAATAGGGTTGTAGTTGTTTGTCCATTTGTTTTCGAAGGGTGAAGTTCAAAGTGATGGCAAGCTTTTGACAATCATATTAAAGATGCTCATGATTTCAGATACTTTGGAGGCTGCAAATTGGGGGCTCCAGCCTTTGCTTTTCAAAAGCTTCAGCAGAAGTGACAACAACTATAGTTGCTCTGGCTGAGCATGACAGGCGCTAATCATTATTCTGGTGGGGTGAGCAGACTCAAAGTTTCCCTGTCAGAAGATACATGTTCCTTTGGGCTTTATCCTTCTAACTTTTATTGCTGGCACTGTGACTTGAATAGCAATTTGGGTCTCTCAAGTGTAGCACAGCAGGCTCAATGTGCCAGCAGTGCGGTGCATGCCAAAGAAGGCTAGATTAGTATCTGTCTTATTCTTGCTAGGAACTACTTTTTTCTGCTCTTTCTTCTGCCTCCCTTTGTGGATAAAGACAATACGGGTTCTTATCATATTTCACATGTATTGGGAGAGCAAAGTGTCAATCCAAACACATTTGGAAACGTTGATTTTCTTGTATTAAAAATGGTATTAAAATCTAGCTCATCCTTCTGCATGTAGATGCCTTCTGGATATGTTAAACCGAGAAGTTCCATCTTCCTGGATTAACCCTCTTAAATTGGATAGAGTAGCAATGAAAGCTACCTGTAGAGCTTCAGCTGGAAATTAATTAACTTTTCTCTATTTTCAATTTCTGACAATGAGGTATATTGTATTCTGATAGATTATTTAATATATTTATAATGATACACTGACTGGTTGCCTTGTGGGATGGCTTTGCTTATAGCCATGTCCAACACCTCTGTTGGTGGGCGTGGCAGGACAAGGATACTGTAAAATCTCTATTCCCTCCCCACCCCATTAACCTGCTTTCCAGCTCCGTTCTCCTGTGCAGGGCAACAGAGGAAGACCCAGCCAATCAGCTGGGACTCCGTGAATAGATGAGGGCAAAGCCAGCCAGAGATGGTATTTGCCAGTTCTCCGAACTACTCAAAATTTCTTTTTCTTTTTTTTTTTATTAAAAGAGTTTTGTACAAACAATTTTTCCCCCCTTTCACCCCCCCCGCCATACAATATAAATCTCATACAAATGCTATACCCCCCCAACCCCCCCACAAAAATTCACTTTCAAATATTATACCAAATACTTTGCCCCCTCCTCTCCCCCCATCTTAAAATAGATTACTCGTAACCCCTCTCCTCCCAACAAACACAATATAAATTTCTCTTAGATTAATAATAACACATTGATCCCATTTTCTAAGCTAATTTAACATCTATAACTCTTAATATAAATTTCTCCTAGCATAACAATGTTTCATTAATCCCATCTTCTAATTTATTCATACATATATATTACCCCACCCTCCACCCTAACCCTCCCCCACCTCCCACACAAACCCACCCCCCTGACTTCCGCTGTATACCACTCTAACAATTCCAAATATCCCATATACTATTTACTCTGATCATCTATCGGTCTAAACTACTCAAAATTTCTGCTACCGGTTTGCCAGAACTGGTCAGAACTGACTGAATACCATCTGTGTTCTCTCCCACCGCACATGCGAGCCTAATAACTTTCACTGTAGAATAGGGGTGGGGAACCATGGCCTTTTGTGACTTGTGGACTTCAACTCCCAGAATTCCTGAGCCAGCATGGGCCATGATTCCCCACCCCTACTGTAGAATGTCAAACAAAGAAGCATCTCATCTATAACATATCATCGCCTTCATCATCCTTAAGCAATCCACTGAAAGGCCTATTCAGTGAAAATTACAGACTGTAATCTACAATGCTAGTTCCAGGCAAGATGACAAATATAAGGTTTTCAACTACCCAGTTCAAGGCTGAGACAGAGTGACTGGCTCAAAGTCACCCAGCCACCTTCAGTGCCTAAGAGAGATATATATCTTCTGAAGATATGGGTGTATATCGAAGACTGAAGTTAAATCTCTACTAACTTCTAAAGATGTAGAAAACAATCCATTTTTCAGAGTAGTGGGGAATAAATTATTATTACTTTCTGACCATATTATGATTGGTGACAGTGCACAGTTCTGAAAAACAAGTGCTTAATAGCTGGATTGTAGTAAACATAGTCGATTGCCGAAAATGTCTAACCTTGTGTTAAATTCACTCTACTGTAGACTTATAATTCACCAGTATGACTTGTACCTCTTCATTTCACTCCCTGTGATATAAATCACAATGTGATGGAGCCTGGGTACAAATGATGAATTTTGTTAATCTCATTCTTCAGTATCCCTTATAAATGGCTTTAAAATACTATAGTCCCTTTCATTCCTCGACCTTGCCTCCTTGCTTTGCTGCGAGGGAGCTTTTACACTAGTTTCTATAGCAACTGGCTCTATTATATTTAAGACAGTAGAAGAAAAGGATTCATGTGGATTCTTGTGACAACTCTGATGGTGTATTCTCCTCTTATTTTCTTCTGTAATTTGTTCCATTCCCAGTTGGTCTGACCTTGTCCGCCCTGCATAGTGCCTTCTGTATGGGGATGGGGAGTGGGGAAGCACATGTTTCTGTATTCTTCCTGATCCTTCTTCAGATTTTATGGGTAGAATGTTATGCCACAAAATCATTTAAAATGCTTTTTAGTTGAGTGTGCAGAGATGGATAGGTTGACCATGGAACTGAAGGACAGAGAAGTATCGGAGTACTATAAAGTGTGGAACAGATGGTATAAATGGTTGGACAATAGACGTGAGATACTGTATAAAAACTAAGTATTATTTACAACAAATATGATAACACTGTATAAATCTGTAAATATTAGTATATTTTAAGTTATGATATGATATATTTATACAATATAGAATATAATTAGAGCATATAGAAATAGAGCTTATGCAAATACGAATGATATCGACGATACTGATACAGACTCGCTGTAATGAGTGGAAATTTGTGTTTTTTTTAATTTTTAAAAAAAGCTCAATAAAAATTATTTAAAAAAATAAAAAAATAAAATTCTTGTTAAAGCTGGATGTCCTGAAATAATTGCATGAGGTGACTTTAAAGCAATTCATTTCATGTGGCAACCTTTTGAAAGGTGGTTCTGCAAGAAGTGAACCTTTTTTTTCTCAGGCAAACATCCCATTTAATAGGTGCTGTTATCATACACGTGGCTTGATCCTGGGGCAGCTTGGAGCAGGCCATCATGTTTGGGACTCCTTTCCGGAGCAGGTGGGGGAGGGGAGGAAGAGAACGGGATCTTCCTTGAAAGGAGGGAAATGTGACTTAGAGAAATACAATAACCTGATAACTTAAATGCTATCTTACATGACCTCTGAAAAACTAAGGAAAAGCGAATGATTCCTGGCTTTGAGTGCAGTTCTCAGGCAAATTATTTATATGGATCATGTACAGAGCTTGTACTTCAATTCTCCTCCTCCTACTCAACAGCTATGCTGGCTAGAGACTAGGGAAGTTCTAGTCCAGCCCTACTGGTTCAGAGGTGGGTTGCTCCCAGTTCAGCCGAACTGGTAGTAGTGATCTGGCCTGGGTCGCAGAACCGGCAGCGACCCAGGCTGGCCACACCCCCAAACCGGTTCCCCAGTCTCTTATGCCATTGCTGGCATGTTTCTGCACATGCGCAGAACAATTTTCAGTCAACTGTGCAATGCACGCTGAAGCAAAGTGCACACGAAGAGAACCGGTACCAACTGGTACAGGAACCACCCCTGCACTGGTTGATACTAACTGGGGAATGCTATTCAAGGGCTCTGGTGGAAAAAATGCCATTGGTTCATATCTCCTTATGAGGTCCCCGCCCCGCCCCGTTTGGCTCTGAAAGGACTGGCTAAGGGCCATCCTGCTCATCCTATTCTGGGAAACCCCTGCGATGGGAATGATGTACTTTCTCAGTGGCTGGGTTTACATAGTCACTGAATCACTCACAATGCAATGACTTTTGAACCGGTTGTATGCAAAGCCAGTACATTGGGTTACTTTATGGTTCAGTGTATTTTGCAGACTCAAGAAGGTGGATAGTCACGGTTAAGCATACCATGCATCAATTTCAGTGAACAATTTCTTTTAATAAAAGACACTGTCTATGTTCCTCTGTTCTTATAAAGGGAATCCCTTTTATGTAGACAAATACTCTTTGTTTAAAGCATCTTGTAATACCTTGAAGATATACCCAAGGCGAAAAGTAAATGAATGCATGTAAAACTGATTTTAAGAAGCAATGATTCAAGTTCTGCATCATCGTTAGCGTTCATAAGCAAACAAAGTACCTTAGACATGGAGGCATTCACGAGTTCTTATGGTACTGAAATCAAGCAAAGTTCTTCCAGATGAACAGAAACTTTGCCCAACCACAGTGCAGATCAAACAAAACCTTTTTTTATGACAATGAAAAGCAGTAAATATTAGACAGGCTTCTGCTAATATGGAACTATGGCAGATACAGCTAAAAGCCTTGCAAAGGATGACCTGGGCATTAATGGGAAGAGTCTCTCCATGGAGAGGAATAGGTCATTTGAAATCACCTCAATATGGGGTTGATAGGTCCAGAGAAAACATGATACAATTGAGTTATCCCACTGGAGAAGAGATATTGCAGCACCACTTATTTTGTCCTGGGTTAGAGGCAGATAGTTGCACAAGCAGAGTCATACTGAGCTTGCTGTGGAAATATATGCAATGGTGGAAATAAATATGAGTTGGAGAGGTAGACACAAGAAGAAGAATTAGCTTTCATGGATACTTTTGTTTTTGTGTTTTTCAGCAGACTCATTTGTCTGTTCCTCTGGGACATCAGAAGAAACCCCATGAATCCTGAATTTTGATTAACCTTTAAAATGCCTAAAGACTTCCTGCCTTTGAAACCTGAAAGTTGAATGAAGGTCCTCCTATGTGATAAAGACTATGCTGGCTTTAGAATTAGAAATAGCAGGTTCTGCCTTCAGGTGGCCACAGTGGAAAATCCCTCATAAAGTATATTGCTTTCGATCTGCAATTATCTAGATAATTTCTCAATGCTTTTAACTTTGAAATTCTCTGGAGGTGGACTCCTGAGGCAATGCCTCTCAAAATCTTGTGAGGAGGCAGTTGGCAGCTGGAGTGGTGCTTTGAAAGAAGATCAGGTGCCAGTTCTTCCCCACAGATGTCCTGAGATATATATCCTTTTGTGACCTAAAGAGAGGTTATTGAATTAGCCTATCATTTTTAATCCGACTGAAATGGAACTATGAAGTAAATGAGATAGAGAACTAACTTTGCAGTGCAGGAGATTCTAGAAATCAACAACTAAATATTTATTTCTGGTTCTGCAGGGTTCTGTAGCTTTCCCTCATTTATCATTCTTACTAAAGAAATCTATTCAACTTACTGATTGCATTTCCCCTTGTCTTTTTAAATCCTCTCTCCTCCTAGGGTTTAAATGCACCTTATCTCATTTGCTTCACTCTCACTAAGCATAAACATACGTTCTGATAATGGAATGTTGTGTATTCAAATGTTTATATTCATCTGTACAGGTAACATCTAAAAATGATGAAACAATCATTGACTGACCCAGTGCCAAAATATTGGAACAAAATGGTGCAGTATTGCTTGTCAAATCAAGGTTGTGTTTTATATATGTAAATCCATCACAGTTAATCATGACCAACTGGCATACTGTATAAAACCTTTTGATGCAGCTTTTTTTCTTCCTGGACTGCTTGCTCTGAGGAAATTTTTAAAAGATGTAACTGGTAAGACTTATTTTTTAGTAACTAGATATTTTCCTTGAGGAGAATTACCAATATATTTTAGCTTTTGGCCCAAGAACAAGAGTGCTGGTTAGCTATGAATTCTTTGCATTGCAGTCAGCCATAAAATTGGGAAACGGCAGCACATAGCTGAATATGTATAGGCTCCAAAGCTAAGTAGGATAAGGCCTGTTAGCGTTCAGAAGGAAGATCACCAGACAATCCCAGGACGTGTGTATACACACACACACACACACACACACACACACACACACACACACACAGACACTCAGACTCAAAAGTGCATGTTAACTCTTGCTGGCCCATCCTGGAAGTGAATTTGAGAACTTAGAATACAACATACATGGAGGACAGCAGGTTGGGAAGTGTGTTACTTTCACAGATGCTTATATTTTATCAACGTTCCTCTGAAGGTCAGCTCAGAATAATACTCTTTAAATCCTGATATTTTGAGATTGCAAATGGTAAAAAAGGCAGGACATACATACATGTGTTGCAGAATCGGTTTCTTGCAGGTTCTAATTGTTGCAAGAATGCTACTTAAAAAAAAAGACTACAGATTAACTTTAAATTCACTCAGTTAATTTTTTTTTTTTAAAAAAAGATGAAGCAAAAACAAACTTCATGTTCAAAATCTCTGGAATGCTTGTATGCAGTTGTTTTGTTTGTTTGAATCATTTGGGTCAAAGCAGCACACCAAGATTTGAATATGTGGAGGGGCGTGAACATGCCAAATGCCAGATTTTATTCTGAGATCCTGAGCAATAGTTTCCACTTCCCAGACTCTCTTGAACCGTGCCCATTTCTAGTTTTTCATTCACGGAAGAGAAGCACTTATCACTGATTTCATGTATCATGTGAGAGGCGATTCCCGGCCTATTTTCCAGGGATCCAAACAATCTACTGACATCATATACTAACTATAGAGCTATTTTGGCTGTAGGTGAATAAATAATGTAGCTGTACTTGCAGAGGTTTTTAATGGCACAGTTTGTGCTATAACTAGACTGTCAGCCTTGAATAATCAGAAGCTTCATTCTCAATCGCAAACAAATCTTTGATGAATATTCAAAACTATTACCAAGGAAAGCTTTCAAGGACTAGCTTATCCTCCAGGTACAAACCACGGTGAAGTGACAAGAAACCAATAACCATAGCATGACTTTTCCACATTTTTGTGTCACTAAGGCTTGTCCAATTAAAAAAAAGGTTGCATTTCTGTCAGCAGTCAGTTTTGAGTGGTCATGAGAAGACTTGTGTGGTGGATTCTATGTCTGGAGAGAGTTATGTTCTGGGAATATAATAGAACTCGAGTCTAGAGTTAGCATTCCTTCACTCAAAAGAAGATAAGAAAAAGTATGTATATATTAGAGAGAGTATTTTCTTTTATTTCTTTTAATCTAATTTATATAGCCACCCAGCTCCCAAGCAAGTGACTCTGAGCAGTACACAACATTTTTAATGGGACAAAATATAATTCTTTATTCGCCAAGTGTGACTGGACACAACAGGAATTTGTCTCCATTGCTTAAGACCTCAGTGAACCAACAGACAACAAGTGATAAGTCATAGATCATAAATCATAGTTACAATCATTAATCATAAGATACATTTTTTTGATTGGGCTATTTTTGTGCTATCATTCTGCCTGTAGGCAAATACTCTACTCTAAAATGAAGACTTTATCCTCACAACATTTAGATGAAGTAGGTTACGTGGGTAGACAGTGACTGGCTTGAAGTCCTTCAGTCATCCGTTTCTGCACCTGAATCTTCTTCCCAGCCCCCGTCCAGCAATCTAACGAATCTCTTTGCTATTTTGAGCCTCTTTTAAATGTAAATATCAGCACCATTCATAATGTTTAAGGGTTCAGGGTTTTCCCTTTACTATGGGAATATTGCAATGTTCATTTACTTCCACTTCTGCAAACATCAGTAACTCTTCCCATGGGCCAATTTCCTGCTAAATGTTTTTGGGAAGCTCTGCATTTCATAAAGCACTACCAAAATCAAACAAATAACAACAAATCCAACCAACCTCCCTCCCCCAAGGGTTAATTTTATGATTCCCCATTGTATGACCGTTTACCATTCTATACTCCACAGTGAAACTACCGTGTTTCCCTGAAAATAAGACCAGGTCTTATATTAATTTTTGCTCCAAAAGGCTTATTTTCTGGTTAGGTCTTATTTTGGGGGGAAATGTGGTATTAAATGGCTGACAATCTTAACTGGGGCTTATTTGGGGGTGGGGCTTATATTACGAGCATCCTGAAAAATCATGCTAGGATTTATTTTCCAGTTGGGTCTTATTATCCGGGAAACAGGGTAGGTTCTACAAGATACAGTAGAATAAACAGAGAATTCTGAGGCATCTCCTGAATCTAACCTGGATTGTCTTGGTAGTACAAAAGCTCAAGGGATTGTATCCAGGGGACTTACTTTCCTTTTCTTCCCACAGTAGCCACCCAGTGAAATAGATTAGGTTGAAAGACAGTGGCCCAATCTCACCCAAAGAGTTTCCAGAGCTCATGGTGACCTTACACTTTGTCCTATTCTAACAGTTAACCATTATGATGTAGTCCCAGAGATTTAAGTTGAAAAGCTTGCTGCACTTGTTTTGATGACTGTACTATGCTTTAATTATTATGGCCTTATTCTTTAATAGCTGCTTTGAATATTGGCTGGATAAAAAATAAACCACAAACATGCAATGTTCTAGTTTATAGATAAAGTTAAGTAAAAACATTTTACCTACCAGAGTACCGGCGTAAACAGGTTGGAAACTGTTGCTTATCAAACTAACTGGAGACCTGCTGCTAGATTCCACAGCGTTCATTCAGCAGTTCAATAGTTCCTGAAAAGAGAAGAAAATAACAGCTGAAGTAATTCTGTAACGTATCCATGTTATCTAATGTTTACTTAATGTGATACGGCACAAACTGGAGAGAAAATATCAGTGCTGCAGATCTACAAATATACAAAATGACCACGTGAGTCCAGCGAGTCAATCAAATAATTTGTAGGGCCTGAATTAATAATCCCTGCAATGCAGAGCAACTGAACGGTTACAGAGCTGCATTAGAATGTCCAGACAGACAGACAGACAAACAGACAATTCAGCTTTGTCCCTGCAAATTGAAAGCACCTCTCAGAATGGTGGTTCAGATTAAAACTGTTTCCTTTGATATCTTTCTGTGTTTTAGGGCCTTTGCTTGAAAATGTGTTTATCAGAGTTCAGTTAACTAAGCAACAAAGGGGATATACTATAGGGTATAAGCAGCTGCGTTGTGTGAGCTGCTGTTTATGTAATCACCTAATGAGTTTTGATTTCAACCAGGAACAATATCAGATTCATTTTTCTGGGTGGGCAGAATGGAACTTCTGGCTCCAGCATTTCAAGACAGCATTTCTGGAAGCTAATTCACTTAGAAAATTCCAGATTAGGGAAGGCATATTTTATATACTGTAGGTATGTTTCTTCAATAATATGCAAGGTATCTTACAAATAGTTTTCTTCAGATAATGTTTAGAGACTATCAAGGGTTGTTTAAAAGTTGGGGAAAGTATGTTTTGGGAAGTATGAGTCACTTCAAATAATTGTCAGATCATTCCTGTGAAAGGTGTTAAGATAAATTCAGGGTGTATGTTCTCAGCAAGTGTCTATTGCCTATACTGCAGCAGGTTTACGTAATTTTTTATTTGCATAGCTAGTTTTATATTTAATCTAATATGTCATTGCTTGGAAGTAAATCCTTCAATTCTCTTTGCTAAGAGCATGTTGTAAATGCTATTCTCCATTGCAAAATCTTTATAAAAGAAAAATGTGGGGTTCACATATAGCACTACAGCTAATGTAGTTTGTTTTTGGGTTTACACACTATTGCAGTGTGTAAAACTAGCTATTGTAGCTTGAAAGCTATAGTTTATTGTTTTATGTAATCAGGCCAGGATAGCTTCTTTAGCCAACAATAGTTTACTGCAATGTATGAATCCAGCCATTACAGAGCACATTTTCAACATTTCCATCTTGTTCCTTGGTCAGTCAGTAAGACAAGATCAAAACGTACCTCTTAAGGGTTATAAGTTGATTAGCGTCAGAACATGCAGTATGACATTCATTCTGACACGGCATCCAAATTTTACACATATCCTAAACAAGAAACAGCTCGAGAAAAGAACAGCTTCCGTTAGGGTGGTGTTTTTCAGACATGGCAACTTCAAGATGTTTGGACTTTAAGACATGTCCCTACATTTTAAAGTTAATTTGAAAAAAAATCTCTTTGGAGTTTGTATCTAGATGGAGAACATCCCAGGTCTATTGGGCTCCAGGTTCCCACAGTCTGTTCTGCACCATGTAGTAGCTTTAATCATGGTTCAGGGCAGTGGTGGGTTCCTGATCCCGTTGCAACTGGTACAGTGCAATGGGGGCCGGCGTCTCCCACATGCATGCGCGCAGCACACATGCGCCGGGTGTGCATGCGTCCTTACCTCCGTGATGCTCCAGCTGCTCGGTGGAGCATCTCGCAGGTGTCGTACGCTGTGTGCACATGCACGGAAGTGCTGAAGAGCTCAAATACACGTAAGGAGCTCTTCCTCTGGAGCACTGTACTGGAACGGTGCCTGGTGCTCCCGGCGGGCATCGGTATGCCCGTACCGGGGCGTACCATCTGCAACCCGCCACTGGTTCAGGGATAGCGGAGCTATTTTTTGCAAAAGTGAAGAAGAAAAGAATTTTCCTGCAGTAGTTTCCTGCAGTAGGCTCTTAGGATAAAAGGGACAAGATCTTTTAAACAAGGAAATATTTAGCTTCATGCTAGAATTGGAAGACAGTCTTCCAACAAATCTACTCTCAAATATGTCCTGAAGTGTAGGAAGTTACTGACAAAAGTAGCTGCAGTTTTCCATTTTCTGCTGGATTTTTTAAAAGCTATGCAGGAAATTCTGCAAGAGAATAGTATACCTCCCCTGGAAAGACTTATCCTCCCAAACCAAAAGAACATTTTTAAAAGCTTTATATAAAGGCGATCAGAATAAAGACATGCTTTCCATGATGTTACAGACCCTAGACTTGGATGGAGGCCTCACCAATTATACAGTTGGTGTAGCATTTGGGGACATAAAGTGGGAGGAGGAGTTGGCCTTCCCAGAAACTGACTTGGTCTAATTCATGTGAGAACCTCTGCGTGGGAATCACTTAAGCAAGTAGCCAACTTCCACCCTCGGCTGCTTGTCTGAGAGATGGCCGTGGCTTACCTGTGTCTCGGTGAGCAAACATTTATTGCATTCCTAAATGCTTGACTGGCACATTATGCAACTGAAAGAACAAGTCAAGAAGTTGACTTAGCTGCCTCTGGGCTGTAGTGACTCAACTCGATCAAAACTGGGTTACCTGCTGTGATGAGTTCACATCATCACAGCCGGCCTTTGTTGTGGGACAGTGCTGCAGCTGGGTTTGGTATGCTTCCTAGATCTGTCTTCTGACTTTTTTTATTTTTATTTTGGGCATAAATATTGATGTTTCTTCTTTACGTCTCAATATAATTTAACTGTCTCTTTTCTTGCTGATTCTTTTACTGTAGTGGACAAAATAAAAGCATTTTTTCCAGTTCAGATTCTTGATAAGTTTCAAATCTGTGCAGTTTTGCCAGTCTTTCCATTGGACTAATAAAAACAACTTAGATAAACATGGCGATCTTTTTCTTATTCCATTCCCAATGCTAAGCCTTAACCACAAACTTTTTCACTGGAAGAAAACGGCCTTTTCCACCCCCTACCCCCCCCCCCCCAAAATACATTTTAAAACTGTATGTGTGAATGGTGTAAGAAAACACACACAGCTGCAGAGGTTTTGATGGCATTCCTATAAGAGTAGAGGAAAATATTTGATCGAAAAGGTAAAATAATTGCAATTCCATTTTTCCATATTGCCCAGCAAATGTCAAGCATTCTCAATCACAAACAGAATTTGAGACTTTCTATAGTCCAGATGTGTTAGATATTAAACTTTGGTGACCAAATACTCTGCTGCTTGCATTGCTGAAAGCTGAAAGTTCCAAGTCTGAGGTTATATCAATTGTATTTTATTTATTAAATTTATTTGCTGCCTGTCTCATTTTGAAGTGACTCTGGGAAGCTTACAGCATGAAAAACACTAAAATCATAAAGAATTTCTAAAATAATAAAAATGGAAATTACAGTTTTGTATCTCACATCACAACAATAGAAATCTATGTTAATAGAATGGTGCATGCTCAGCATTGAGATAGAAATATCTACACAAACAAAACAAAACCAGAAAATATTCTTGGAGACATTGGCACAGCCACCACTCTGAAGCCATCGTAGCAAAGACACCAATATATCCTGTGGGCATAAAGACAGATGGTGAAACTGGTTGTCCCATTGCTATAGCTCAGGGGTTAGCAACCTGCAGCTCTGGAGCCACATATGGCTCTTTCATCCCTCTGCTGTGGCTCCCTGTTGCCAGTCGGTGCCACAGTTTTGAGAGGAGCTTCCAGTTAAGGGGGGGGGGAGCACAGCGCACCAGGATGAGACTCTATAGCAGGGGGTGGATTTGCCAGTTGACTCCACAATTGATAGGGCTTTCAGTTAGGACAGGTAGAGGAAAAAGGATGCTGCTCTAGGAAGAGACTCTTTGCGGGGGGGGGGGGGGAT
The DNA here is from genome assembly GCF_964273705.1 of Natrix helvetica. Classification (NCBI taxonomy): domain Eukaryota; kingdom Metazoa; phylum Chordata; class Lepidosauria; order Squamata; family Natricidae; genus Natrix; species Natrix helvetica. Next base: position 220,026,363 of record NC_138552.1, on the reverse strand, counting down.
GAACCGGATTTCCAGTCAGAATTGAATGGACGGCTTCAGGTTAGGACTTTTGTGGCTCCCAGTGTTTTCTTTTCTGCGGGAAACAGGTCCAAATGGCTCTTTGAGTGTTTAAGGTTGGCAACCCCTGCTATAGCTCAATCAGGTAAAGAATGCAGAAAGAGGCATGGAACAGAAATCTCCAAATAAACTAATATTAAACATTATTCAGAATAAGGTACTAAGTACATAAATGTTTCAAAGTAGTTTCATCTTTAGCAAAGCATTCTCATTTGCCTCCGGCCACCACCTAAAAGAAACATTGGGTCAGATGGTATCTACAAGCAATGCAGAAGCAAATGTCCTTGGATCTCAAGGTTCAAACTGACCTCCAGTGGGTTTTTTTCCTATTTCTTGGTGCCTATTATTAGTTGAAAAGAGGAATGAGGAAAACATGAAGATATACAAATGCACCTATGCTGTTATTGGAATTGTTTCATGTACTCCTAGGGGAAAACATGTTCACGATCCTAGAATAGAATAGAATAGAACAAGAGAATTGGAAGGGACCTTGGAGGTCTTCTAGTCCAACCCCTGCTTAGGCAGGAAATCTAGTTTGGTGGTGCTAAAATCTAACTGCCTACTGCAGAATTCTACAGCATCAATGATGTGCAGATAGTCCTTGACCTATGGCCATAATTGGAGCCAGAATTTCCATCTCTAAATGATGGAATCACTTAGTCCGATTTCACATATTTTTAAAGTTATAGTCGTTCAGTGAATCACGTGGTCATTAAGTGAATCCGGCTTCCACGTTATCATTGCTTTTTGGAAACTGCTTGGAAGGTCACAAATAGTGATTACATGACCCCTACAGGGATCAGGGGTGAAATTCAGCAGGTTCTAACAGGTTCTGGAGAACGGGTAGTGGAAATTTTGAGTAGTTCAGAGAATCAGCAAATACCACCTCTCGCTGGCCCAGAGTGGGGTGAGAATGGAGATTTTGCAATATCCTATCCCCAAGGGTGGGGAGGGAATGGGGATTTTGCAGTATCCTTCTCCTGGACTGAGGAGGGAATGGGGATTTTGCAGTATCATTCTCCTGGAGTGGGGAGGGAATGGGGATTTTGCAGTATCCTTCTCCTGGACTGAGGAGGGAATGGAGATTTTGCAGTATCCTTCTCCTGGAGTGAGAGGGGAATGGGGATTTTGTGGTATCCTTCTCCTGGAGTGGGGTGGAATGGAAATTTTGGGTAATGGGGATTTTGCGGTATCCTTCTCCTGTTGTGGGGTGAGAATGGAGATTTTGCAGTATCCTTCTCCTGGAGTGGGGTGGGAATGGGGATTTTGCAGTATCCCTCTCCTGGAGTGGGGGGATGGGGATTTTGCAGTATCCTCCTCCTGTTGTGGGGTGAGAATGGAGATTTTGCAGTATCCTTCTCCTGGAGTGGGGAGGGAATGGGGATTTTGCAGTATCCCTCTCCTGGAGTGTGGGGGGATGGGGATTTTGCAGTATCCCTCTCCTGGAGTGTGGGGGGATGGGGATTTTGCAGTATCCTTCTCCTGGACTGGGGAGGGAATGGAGATTTTGCAGTATCCTTCTCCTAGAGTGCAGTGGGAATGGGGATTTTGCAGTATCCTTCTCCTGGACTGGGGAGGGAATGGGGATTTTGCAGTATCCTTCTCCTGGACTGGGGAGGGAATGGGGATTTTGCAGTATCCTTCTCCTGGCATGGGGTGGGAATGGGGATTTTGCAGTATCTTTCTCCTGGCGTGGGGTGGGAATGGGGATTTTGCAGTATCTTTCTCCTGGAGATGGGAGGGAATAGAGATTTTGCAGTATCCTTTCCCTGCCACATCCACCAAGCCACATCCATAGAACTGGTACAAAATTTTCATGAATTTCACCACTGCCCAGGATTTTACAACCACTGTAAATACATGCCAGTTGCCAAGGGTCCAAATTTTGATCACGTGACTATAGGAACACTGCAATGGCTGCAAGTCGGAGGACCGGGCATAAGTCACTTTTTCATCACTGATGTAACTTTGAGTGGTCATAACAAATGGTTATAAGTTGAGGATTACCCAGGATATAAGATAACAGCATATGTTCTTGCCCATAACTCTGCTTGTCCTGGCCAACTTGCCAATGTTGGTTCTTCAAGCATCCAGTTCACTGACATGGTGGCCACCTACTGTAGTTAGTGTTCTGCCAGTGCAGTGAAACTTCACTTGACTCATAGAGTCCTTGCAAGATAGTCACTGGTAAAAATATTTCTAAAATTGAGATCAGCTGGAAAGGGGTACGTGTGCCACCCGGTGCATAAAATCCATGGAAGTGTGCACAAGCAGTGTCACACCCCAGCCTTTTAGCAAGCTGGGAGGATTAGATTACCATTAGACGAAGTCTGTTTGTGTAATCTTTTCACATAAGGGATCGCTGGCTGTCCAAGGGGGAGAGAATCAGAACAGCTCTGTTGTTTTCTTCCACTGCCCTCCATGGGGATAGAGAAACATGATCCCGGTTCTTTTTGCTTTGCTGTACTCCTTCCTGTGGCTTTTCCGCTGCCTTCCAGACTCTGTGCTGAGGGCAGAGGGAATCTGCTTAGCCTTTACTTTCTCACATGGTTCAGATGTGCAGGGGTGTGATTGTAAACAAAGTTGTCAAATGCTGCAGAACTGTCTACTCCTCCTATGTCTTGTTCCCATCATCCCAAGCTGGGGGTGGGGGTGGGGGCTTTCCAGCAAGAGGGCGTAAGCAAACAAAACAAAACAGTAATCTGGAGCTCTGACAGCATTTTAAAAAAAAACACAAAACGTTAATGATAGGTTATCTGACTACCCAAGGTTTGGATTCACTTACTCTTTCTTAAGCACATCTGGTATTTTGTAACAATTCAAGTAGCAGGAGACATAGCCAGTGTTGCCTTGCAGGATGGAAACTAATCAGGGAAGCCAGTGAACTGCACAGCTCCACAGCTTTTTTGTACTCTGGGCACCCAGCCAGTGTAGCTAAAATATGTGGATTGGCACTGAGTTCTTGCCACGCAAACACTTCTGGAAATTTCGGTGTTCAGGCCTGCCAAGTCCTTTATGCGTAACATGAGTTACTCTCTTCCTGAGCGGTTGTTTTTAAGCCTCTGCTTGTCTATACGGTTAAGAAGAAATACAATATCTTTGACTTAAATTTCCATTTCTCTGTTGCCAAGGTCACGGTTTCAGTGAATTAGTGGGAACTTCCCAAAGCATTTGTTTTAGTTACATGGAATAAAACTTGTGGAAGAGACCTCTTATTTCCTGGAAATTTCTTGAAAGGAAGGCTGTCTGATTAAATTGAGATTGGTTGGCATCTGAAAATGGCAGCTAACTGGAAGACAATTGTTTCATGCTTTAAAAAGGCATATAAAAGAACGTGATTTATCGTACATTAAAATACCTCTGCTTGTCAAGCCAATGTCTTTGCAGCCACAAATATGAAAGAAAGGTAATCATCTTGTCAACACAAAGGATAATTTGTTTCATCTGCCTGTTGTTAAAAAAAAAAAAGCCCTTCCCAAAAGCTGCTCCATATTTTTGAATATTGTTTGAATCATACAACTGCATACCTTTGTAGCATGGTGTTTAAGTGATTATACTGTAAAATCTGAAATCTGGCAGTCGATGTCCTTAGATTTGCAGCATACTGAATATATATATATATATATATATATATATATATATATATATATATATATATATATATATATATATATATATATATATATATATATATATATATATATATATATTAGAACTGAGCTGAAATCGTGTCAGTACTGGCATATAAATTAGTAATATAATAGTAAGAAAAGACATAAAACTTTATTTGAATTTGATTAACTTTTGTCTCAATAATTCACAGCAAACAGTTGTGCTTTAAAAAAACAACTGGCTTTGATCCACATTTATCTAAACTAAACATGCTTAAACTCTTCTGGAAGGGAGAAAATACACAGAAAAAGAGAGGATTGTTGGTAGCCAAGTATAAAAAAACATGATATCAAGTTACATGGATATCCCCTTTGTATATACGTATATATTTTAAACCAAAAATTAAAAAGGAGTGATATTTGTCCAGATTGAGGTTAGTTTAATACATTTCAGCACTTTGAACATTCACTGTTAGGATTATTTGCTTTGTGGACTTTTGTAGCAACAGTTGGATGGAAATGAAAGGGCTGGGTGGCTCCTTTTCTACTATGGGCCAGCCTTTTCCCTCTCTCTCATACATATTATATGATGTTTATGGCTGAACATGGTGAGTAAGCCACTCATAAAGGAGAAATAGGAAGGATCACAAAGGATTGCAAAAGGATTTAAAAGATGCATTTTTCTGTAAATGGCCTTGTGGACACTGCCCTTATCTGTGATGTTATCATATGGTCAATCCACAGAAAGCATTCACAGTAAGAATAATCACTTACTAAAGAAGGCAATTATTGTACTGAATACCCAGCAGTTCTCTCATGAGTAAGCCCTGTGCCTGCACCTTTCCTAGATAAACCAAAGCAAAACCATCAGCTCTTATTTACATTTGCATGGACAGCCAATGTGGTATAGGTTGTCCACCTTCAACTATGATAATTGTAATCCATCCTCAGCTATGGAAGCTCTATAGGTGACTTTGGATCTGTTCTTTTCACTCAGCCCACTCAACCTTATAGGGTGGTTATTATGGCAATAAATAGGTTCAGTGCTATACTTAAATATAAGCATATACTAAATAAAAACATTGCATGTGAGTTTGATTTATTGTTCGTCAGGGGTCCTTCATCAAAAAGATTGTCAAGAAGATGAGCTACAAAATACAATATAAAACAAAACAAAACCTTGAAACAGCTTCACAGTGGTTCAAATATGCTAGAGAAGGCTAACAATATATCTAGAAAAAACATTTTGATAGTACGCCAAAACAATTGTAAGATCAGCGTTGTTCTTCTACACAGAAAAAGATGTCATATTTTGGAGGCTATTTGGGGCTATTAGTACCACCTTGGAAGGCTGGAATTGTGTGGGGGGGGGGGGCACCAAGAAGGAGAATGCAAATTTAGAGCAATTTGTCGCTTCATATTATAAACCAACACAAAGTTTCATTGTTTGAAATTTCAGATATAAAGTGACATAAATAGACAACCCCTCCAGTGTCACTTTCCCTAACCTGTAGCTTTTGATCTGTATATTATATATATATCTACTTGTGCCCGCACATACTTATACTGCAATCGTTCCACCAATAATGCAATAACTTCTTTTCTTAAAAATAATTTTCAAGTTCTGTGTCCCCGTTCCAACTCCACTGCAGCTTGAATTCAATGGGCGTCCTGGAAATGATGCTTGTTGGATTCATATCAGAATCATCCCAGCACCACCTTTCTTCTATCTGTTGCTCATCATTCTTTTCAGTTGCCTAAAATTTCCCATCCAGTGATTATTTTGCTCATTTCTTTGTGTGTCAGACGTATAAAGAGGCGAGACTTATACTGGCTTAGACATAAGGAGGCATTTCCTTTTGCCTGCCAAGTTAGCAAAAATGTTCTCCATCCTAGCTACAGATTACAGACCCCCCTGTAGCATTTTTTCCTAACCTGTCATTGTTTAGATCTGCTTGGACTGCAATCCCTTAAATTCTCCAGGCAGCAGAATTGGAGGAGGGCTTCCCAAGCGCCATGTTGGGTATGCTAACCCAAACATATGTTTTATGAAACAGGAAGCCAGGGTCTCTTACTAACAAACATCCATCTTGCTCTAAAGGATAGAGTTTACAGGATGTGTTGTTAATATTCCAGTCCCAAATTATTTCTTGTCCTTAAATGGGATTGAGCAACTTAATTTTACATAATGGTCCCTGCCAAGTAAAAGGTACTTGCAAAATACTTGCAAATTATTTTTACGTGTAAATCTTTAACTTAACAATTCATTTGACTGTAGAATATGCGTCATGCCCTTTCAGGAAAAAATGTTCTCAAGAGCATGAATGGCATTAGGGGGTTAAGATGTCATATTTTGTTTCCTTCTGTACTCCTCCCCTTTTTAAAAACTCTCTTCCCATAACTCTTGGACAAAACACATAGTCCATCTGAGTTAAGCCAAGCCTTAAAGATCAGTCTGGGCCTTTAGAGTCAGGCATGGAGCTCTTTACACCGTGTGACAGAGAAGAGTCTGAAGAGGAGGAGGAAAAGGGTGAGGTTCTTGTTTAAGGCTTAAGTTTGTGGTTGATTCATAATTCTTTAGAGCAGGGGTCTCCAACCTTGGCAACTTTAAGCCTGGAGGACTTCAACTCCCAGAATTCTGGGAGTTGAAGTCCACCAGACTTAAAGATGCCAAAGTTGGCGATCCCTGCTTAGAGCATCCCCAAGCAGGTGAGCTTTTGAGGGACTTCTGTTTTTTCTCAGAAAGTCAGTTTGCTCTGTATCAGTCATGAATTGGGGATGATGGAGGTAACCAGAGGACTCCCATCAGGATCTCCCAGTTCAAGTCCTAATACCTTTCCCAAGACACAGCATTCTTTTCCTTTCCAATTTGTCTACCCTCTCGTATATATTGATTTACACTTTGCAGGAGTCATCACGGGAGGGTAGTGATGGAAATCAGGGATGTCTACAAGTGTCCTACTATATTCTTTCTCCATAGTATAATAGTGGCTTGCAGATGTTGCATTGCTATAGTTCCCAGATATGTAGAGGTTGTTTCTGGTCCTTCTGTAGTCCACTGTTTACGGTGAATAGAAGAGATGAGTCTATAAATAGTAGTGACACAGCAAATTAGTCCTACAAAGAAATTAACTTGGGAGTATGCAAAAGCACTTATGGAACAGATAACTTATATACTTTATTACTGATTTTCTGCATCACTAAAAATGAGATAAACTATCAGGTTTTAAATCTCTGCTTTTTAAAGCAGTGGAACTATCAGATGATGAAAAACCTCAAGGAATATTATACAAATGCAAATCTAGGCTAAAGCTGAGGCAGCTTTGTAGGTATATATTTTTGTATAATGAAGAGACAAATCAATGTTGCAGTTCTCAACAAGGAGGCACTGCATGTTTCAGCTTTAATGACTGGGAAGACTTGCTTTATCATGCATTTAAGATCCAATGACCAAACTATGGAAAGCAATTCAGAGAGTATCTTTGTTACTGTTCCCAACAATCAGCAATATGGAAATGCCGAGGAATTATTGTTATGTATTGCTATGTAATCTAAGATATAGGGATAGGAGTGAGAAACAACCATCTCCACCTTTCTTCTTTTGGTCTAGCACAAAAGGCAGCACCTCAAAGGAGCAGACAACTAATTCAGCAAACTGTGACTCAAGGTGTCTCCAGACAGAGGGGCTTTGTTATTGCATCATGTAGTAACCAGGTGTGCTGAATCAGCATCCCTGCCTGCTCACACCTGCAAGGATTGGTGAGGAGCTCTGTTCTGAAAAATCATAGCAAGTACAAGAGCTTCCATTGGGAGCTGGAAGATGCAAAGTGGAAAAGGAAGGTTGGCTCCTAACCAGAATTTATATTGGAATTGTTAGTATTTCTTCTGAAGGAGCTACAAGTTCTACACTAGTGTGCATTTCTTCTCCGTTTTTCATTTAATGCTTAGGGGTATAGAACAGCCTGCTGTACTTGTTTCTTGAACTATAAGACATATAGCCAGAGCTCCAGGGTCTGTGTGTCTTAACTACTGTAATAGTAATTACAGGACAGTGGTGGGATACAATTGGTATGCCCCGGTATGGGCATACCGGTGCCTGCTGGGAGCACCAGGTACCGTTCCAGTAGGGTGCTCTGGAGGGCCCACCCACCCGCCCGCTCTGAGCCGATCGGGGCTTTCGCACACGGAGCGTATGGGGCCTGTGCGATGCTCCGCTGTGCAGTTGGAGCATCACGGGCGGTAAGTACGCATGTGTGCGCTATGCACATGCTGCACACATTCAAATCATCAGTGCCGGGCCCTGTTGCAGCGTACCGGTTGCAATGGGATCCGGAACCCCCCACTGTTACAGGATTATGAAATCACCAAGTTGGGGGGCGGCTAGTATACATCATTAAACACCATTATTCTATGTCTTAATTTAAAGTTGTGTTATATTTCTTGCTGCTTGAAGAATTTCATGTGGCCTCTAACTCATTTGTTGTGCTACAGGGTTTTTCTGGATCCGTGTCATTAAATGTGATAGACATCTACTTTAGGATTAGAATATTTGAAGGAATGCCTTCTCCATATCCTTCTGCTGGCCTACCAAGGTCTTCTTCAGGCTGCTTTTTCTCTGGATATCCTTATGCTCAGCTTTCTAGCTGAGGCTAGGAAGACAGAATTTTTAAATTCCAGAAATTCTGTCTTCCACTTCTCTCTTCTCATTATCGTTTTGGAAATGAGTGAGAGCTTTACTTTTAGGATGGCCTGGAGTTGAATAATTTTCATGGGTCTCCTTTTTCTCTCAACATTTTAAATGGCCATTATGCTGATATTGTTTTTCTATTTGTTAGAAATTGGAAACATGTTTGCATTTGTTAAATTAGGTATTTCACTGTACATCACCTACAACAGAGCTAAGGTGCATTTTTAATAATCAAATTTATGGTTAAAATGTATTTTAAATAACCGAGGAAAGCAAGCATATGCTTATTTGTACACCAAGGAGAGGAAATATGATTCATTGTACATATTATTCCATTCAATAAACATTATAGTTCAGAAATATCTGGAAAGCTTACAAGTTCTCCACCTATTGACATGTAATTGGGTTCAGTTGAACTCAGTGAGACTTGTACATGTGTTGATTTGAATAAGGTTGTGGCGTGCTGGGGAGGTATTTAATTCTTTGTCTCACCTTGAAAATGACTAGCAAGTGCTGCAGTTAGCTCTTCAAGAGATGCTTTCATAGGCATAAGCTGTTTTGGAGGGTTAGGGGCATAACAATAGATTTATCTTAAGGACTATATTCATATACCAGGCATTGTGTGATGTATTTGATATTGATCTACTACAGTCTAAAAAACTTGCTCAATTTACAACCACAATTGAGCCCAACAGTTTTGTTGCTAAGTGAAACATTTGTTAAGTGAGCTTTGCCCCATTTTACGATCTTTCTTGCCACGGTTGTTAAGTGAATCAGTGGTTATTAAGCTAGTAACATGGTTGTTAAGTGAATCTGACTTTCCCATTGACTTCGCTTGTCAGAAAGTCACAAAAGGTGATCACATGACCCCCAGGACACTGTAACCGTCATAAGTATGAGTCAGTTGCCAAGCGTCTGAATTTTGATCACGTGCCTATGGAAATTCTGCAATGGTCCTAAGTGTGAAAAATGAACATAAGTCACTTTTTAAAGTGCTGTTTTAACTAAATGTTCACTAAATGAACTGTTGTAAGTCGAAGATAATAATAATAATAATAATAATAATAATAATAATAATAATAATAATAATAATAATAATAATAATAATTTATTTGTCAGTGCACAACATGTGTACAATGAGATTGGTTGACTACCTGTATTGTGCTTTATAAGGCTAATCGCTCAGTATCCCTCACAGTCTCTTCCATTTGGCTGGAGACTGTTTCAATATAATACTTCCTTAATTGTACTGGGCTAAGCTTCTGGTAAGCCAAGATGTTGTCACACAGATCAAAGTGCGAGAACTAACTTGTATTTAACAACTACTTCTTAGGTGAAATGTGTGGGTGTAAGAAGACATACCCTAAAGGGAGTGTCCATTTAATGTACTTAGTTGCCAGTGTTGACCTTTGTGTTAGCATTTATGTTTCTCATGTCCACCCAGATTCCCATTGAGTCAGCTTTTTGGTACACCGCGAGTTATTCAAATGTTGAAGATGGAACACCAGAAGGCTTTTTTATGTGGCATCATAGAGGTTTCTGGCATAGGATAGCAAGCTTTACCATGGCTTATTTGATGTCATTGAGAATATGCATCTTTTTTCTGCATTTTGGGGATTTAAAACATTTGTTCATTCTAGTTTATGCAATATACTTGGAAAGCACTTGGGGGGGGGAATGCAAACTATTGCCATTTCTTATTTTTTTCCTGTTAATGCTTCATTTCTGATTTTAACCTTTGTTAGAAATAAAATGCAAATTTGTATTCACATGATCATTTTAAATTCACTTCAGAATTATTGTCATTTTTATCTCTTATGTGCAGGTATCCGACAGGTGATACTTTCTTCCTGGCACTATCCATGCAGGATATGTTCTATTATTAAATGGATCCCTGCCAGGAGCTGTTAAAGATACTGGAGAAAAGGAACAGGAGTTTGAATATATAGTGTTACTATAAACCAACAGGGTGATAATCCAATCCACCTATTGCACACTTTAATTAGTCCGTTGCTTATATTACAGAGAATTGGAATAAACAACATAGGTTAATACAAAGAGTATCTGCGTGAAAAGGACTTGTTGATACATGGGACTTAGGTTGCTTGACTAAAATTACTTCTTGTTTTTAATTGACATCATCATCATCTTTTTCAAATAGTTTTGCTCTGAGGTATGCTGTAATATCAAAATGACACCAAACAAGGTGGAGGAGTTATGAGTAAGAAGCATTGCATGATCATATCTGAGTCATACTAACTGGATCATTTTGTATGTGTGAGAGAGAGACTTAGGCAATACACCCTGTAGGGCACTGACATGATATGTATTTTGTTTTCAATATTTTAATACACACCCCTACCTGGAGGCAACTATGTGCCTGCTTAGAAACCTAGGCAGACTTGTCCACAACCTTTCTGTTTTCTCTGCACGGCAATCTAACTATGTTGATTTGATTTTTACTTAAATTGTAGTTGCAAGCAGAACTGTCTGCTCCTGGTTATGATTTCTGTATTGGGAATAAATAGGAAGCCTTCCAATAGAACAATTCATGTAGCATTGAGCTGAGGACCACATACCTACAGCTGTCAAGTACAGAAATGAGGAATGTGGGAAGGATTATTTAGGTAACCTCTCAGACTGGTTAGCCATTTGGTGACTGGGTTAAACTAAACTACCCTGGAGCATGGACAATTTGCTCAGAAAGCAGTAAAAACGTGAATTCAAGGGCTTTAGAAGGCTTTAGAAGAGGCAACAAACAAACGGGATACCTGTACTACAAGGATATTTGATTGATTATATGCAAAATTGCAATGGAATATGCATTTAATATAGCTGAATTATTTCACTGATCTGAATCACATTAGTCTAGATCAGGGGTGGGGAATTCTGCTGGCTGGGGAATTCTGGGAGTTGAAGTCCACAAGTCTTAAAGTTGCCAAGTTTGGATACCCCTGGTCTAGATCTTTGTTATCTATCTTCTAAACAGAAGAGAACAGTGGACAAGAGAGTAGACACAAGTAACTGAAGCAGAATTTTTTTTAACTTATGGAATGGATAAATCTGTTTTGCATATTTATAATATATAGAGAACAGAGAAAATAGAAATTGGTATTTTGTATTCCAGTGAAAGAAACCAGGTCCACTTTAGAATGTAGTAAAGGACATAGTGAATGGGAGCGCTGCACAAGGACTATGTCCAGAGTTCAGCGTTTATTGGCCAGGAATTCTTAATAAATGTGTGCAGGAATAAGCATTCATTGGGTAACCTGGGCTGCTCAGCAGGTGGTTTGTGGTTACCTGTGTCATTTCTAATGGAATGTTAAACTTGCTTCCTAATTTGCTACCTGTCAAGACTTGGTTTAAGAAAACTGCTATGTAAGACATGCTGGTAACATGAAAATCAAGTACGTACTGGCAGTTTTTATACCCAGCTGTGAAAGAATCTGTGGAGGCTTGGCCTCTTTTTAAGGTTGCTTCTGTAATTTATAATTTGAATTAATATATGGGCATAAACATTGGTATTCCTGGGGCCTTTGCTCTCATTTAGTCTACAGATCTTGCTTAAGTGACTTGACACATGTTCAGTACAGTAGTCAAAGAGTTCAGCATTTTTCTGGGGTCTGATGCAACTGATTGGTAGAGACTTAATCTGACAAAATAAGCCATTTTCAAAATGCAAAAGAAAATCAAGACTAGAATAGCTTTCTTTCAATCTAACAACCTCCAGATGATTGAACTGTAATCTATTTAATGCCCAAAATCATGGCCAACGAGTTTGGGATAGCTGAACTATTGAATCATGCTGAATAATTATTTCCTTTTTTGTCTTAAGAATTCAAAGGCTTTAAAATATTAGATTATTTATTTTTAGTACACATGTGATTACCGGTAGTTTTCTGTGGGTTTTTTTTTTTTTTTTGTATCTAAAATGAACAGTTAATTTTTGATTCTGCCAAAAGTTTCCTACCCAAATGTTTAAATTGATATTATTTGGTGTGGGACAAATGATAACACTGGGCTATCTTTTTTCAGTATTACACTATTTCTGATGACTGCTAAAAAGGTCAAAATGTTTGGTAAACATCTGGTTGAAATTTAATAACAACTGCCTACTACTACTCTTGCTCTAAGATCCTTTAAGGCTGTAAAATTTCAACTTTCTGCTTTGTCTTCTTTTTCTTGCACACAAAACATAATGTAATTCAAACAAAAGGGAGATGCCAATGACTCCTTTATATAATTCCCAATAAGTCAATGATTGTCAACTGCTTTGAAGCTGTATCACATACAGGACATGGTCTGGTTGCTTAATTATTACAAATTATTATAAGTCAAAGCAACCAAGGGGGTAAATGTCAGCTATAGGAATTTGCAATTTAATGTAAACTAGTAATCAAGCAAGTTTGAACATTAACTATTCTGAGTTATGACACTACTAGATTTTTCTCCTTTAAAAAAATCCAGCTGAAGTATCAATCAACTGCATAGCCTACCACATTTTCTTTGGTATTTTGATACAGTTAGTCCTCACTTAGTAACTGGTCATAAATGTTTGAAGTTATGATGGCCATGGAATAGATGCTTATGGACTATAAAGTACCCCAATTGTTGTAAATGTCACATTGCCCCACAAAATCATATGTCCATGTTGTGTGGTAGAGCTTTATGATCTGTTATGGTGTTCTTCAGTTGCATGATTGCAATTCATGATATTTTTGCCCGTTTTGGGCATTTTTTGTAGGTTTCTGGCAAAAAGCTTCCCAAATGGCTGTGGTGTTTGCTTGTTGACTATGGCATTCACTTAATGATCATGGCATTTGCTTTATGAATGTGGCTTTTGCCATGTTTGTTTAACATCTGCTGTGAAAAAAGCCAGATTACTTCAGTCACATGGGTGCCTCAATTTATCACCATAACGACTTAAAATTGTAATTCCAGGCTCAATTACAGTCATAAGTTGAGGACTATCTGTACTGTTCCAAAAGGTTAATAAAGAACAGTTCCAGCACTGTCACTTAAAACATTCCCATTTATCCCCATGCTGCTTGGAAAAAATAAAGGATGGGGATGTGAGCTGTTAACAGAGCAAGCTTTCACTTATGTGTAACATAACTTCTTAAAGATAAACACTGAAGCAGCAGCAATTCAATCTTTCCTGATTAAAACCATATGTGGACAGTACTAAGGGGTTACCCCAATACCCCATGAAGTAATGGCCATGCACCATGGAGTGTTATAGTTCTCATGGCAGCTTTCTAGTCATTCTAATCAGTATTGGCTTGTACAAAGCTTGATGAATGGTGATTAATTTGAAGAATGATGTTAAAACAGTGCAAAAAAATACCTTATTAAAATATATTGTATTTTCCAGATTTGTGCTGTTTGCTTTCTGCTGTTTCTGTGCCATCCTACCCAAGCACTCTCTTATCCTTGACTGCAAAACCACAATATGACTTTCAGCTCTCCCGGGGACAAGGCTGTAAATGGAGCCTGGCATATTTTACTCCACATGTTTGTATTGCAGGAGTCCACATTCATCCATGCAAAAGCATTAGGCTAATTTTCTCCTGATGCATTTTACATGATCATGGATGTCTTTAGACCTGGCTGGTTTTCTCTCTCTCTCTTTTTGTCTTGTGAGAAAAAAACCCCCTCTCGCTTCAGAATATTGATTTCAGCAGAGTGAGTTGCTGTGGTTGATAGTTAGCACTAACCCAGATCGAGCTCAGCATTACATCAGACATCAGGCGAGAGAAATTGGCAGCAGGCCAGCCTGTAAAAATGGAATGTACTTGCGTCACTGTTCCCTTGGTAACGTCTCTTGGAGTCTTGTCAGCTGTCCCCTGAGGTTGTTTCCTTAATATGTCAACAGACATTCCTAAATCTTTAATGCTAATAACTCTCCCCCCCCCCCCCCGCTTCCCTTGGAACTCTTTGGCGACAGATTTTGCAGCATGTCCCATAGCCACAAGTCTAATTTAAAAGCGTATCAAGATTTAATGGCAGAGGCCTTGAAAATGTACATGTAAGCTAAAGGAAAGTGAATCATTGGCTTGAAGCGACAATGTCTTTGTAGAAAAGGTACCTCAGACAGTCTTTCAACATTGTAAGGTTAGAGAATAGGAATAATGGGTTTTATTTCTTTATCCTTTTCTTAAGATCTGTATGTTCTACTTCATGTCAAACATGCACATTAAACATAGTATCTTGAAAAATAGCACATCCGGTTTCTAAAATTGTGGTTACAGTGACCTCTAGCTTCCACAAAAGACTGAAATGTTGAAGGTAAGTTTCAAGAAGCTTTACTAAAATATATTTTGTATAGTATGATCTCTCGCTCCAATGCACACAAAATCAGAGCTGTATAGTTAGTGTTAGCCACGTGCAATATAATTGCCCTGGTGATTAAATGAACAAAGGCCCACCATCTCATCTTATCTTCAATAATAATCTGTACCTGCTCAAAGGACATTTCAATGACCTCTTTGATCCTGTCCATCCATTGTATCTACTGTTTTCCCTTTCTTCTTGTTTCCTGAACCTTGCCAATTACAATTGTTTTTTTTCTAGTCCATCATGAGCTTGCATCATACGTTGAAAGCATACAAGTTTTGGCTTGCTGGTCATTGCTTTGAGGGAGTAGCTAGCTCTTTATTTGACCTCCAAGGTGCCTGAGTGGTTCCTCTTGTATTTATATTTATTAGTTTGTCAAACACGTACAAGATAGCAGGTATAAACAGGGGTGGGTTCCAGCAGTCACTACTGCTGGTTTGCTCATGGCCGCGCCACGCATGCATGCACAGTGCAATAAAATTGTTCTGCGCATGCACAGAAGCAAAAAAGCAAGATGGCACCACTGTAGGCCAGTTCAGGGGCGTGGCAGGCCTGGGTCGCTGGAACTGGCAGCGACCCGTGCCACCAAACCACTACCGGTTCAGGTGAACCGGTAGGAACCCACCACTGGGTATAAATATAAACATGGATATAAACCGAAAGAAATGAATAGAAATAGATGGGAGAAGTAGGACAGGGATGTTAGGCATGCTGGTGCGCTTATGCACGCCTCCTATGATTTCAATGATTTATGAATCATGAAATACTATGATTTCATGGCATTCTTGCTAACCATTTCCAAATCCATTATTTGAAGCCCTATATCAACTTCCTTTTGCTTTCTCTCAGTGTATCGGTTTCACAGCTGCATATGTTACGGTAATACATAATTTCTTACAGAATGTACAAAATCTATTATTCCAGGAATTGGTTTATTTGTCCTCTGGGCTTCATCAATTCAACTATTCTAGGGATGGTTCCCTGGGAGTGAACCTGAAGAGTCGTTGGTATTCTAGACCCCGGGTTTTAGATAAAGCAGGCCTGCTAGATGTGGTTCTGACCTCCCTTCTTAATATGGGGAGCCAAGGCCCAGACTTGAGGAGTCAAAAAAGAATATCTACCTCCCTTTTCATCCAGATAATAGCTGACTGAATTCCTACAGAGATTTTGCTTGAACTGAAATCATAGATGGTTTGAGATTTAGGCTTATTTTATTGTTTCAGCTTCTATTCTTATTTTTTTGTTTCAGCTTCTGTGACTATCACTAAGTGTTGTATCTTATGATTCTTGATGAATGTATTTTTTTTTCTTTTATGTACATGGAGAGCATATGCACCAAAGACAAATTCCTTGTGTGCCCAATAACACTTGGCCAATAAAGAATTCTATAATCTATAATATTGTATATAATATTTGCATTTTTTTTCTCAGCCCTTGAATTGAGGCTGCTATGGGAATCATTTAATTAGACCCCCTTCCCAATGCACCCATATAATGGCAACAACATCTAGAACCAAGTAATCAATCAATTTAAAGAAAGAAAGAGGTATATCATTACACTATTCTTCCTATTCCTTTCTATATTTGTTCAGAATGCATGGCCTGCATTTGGAGGCAAAGGTTTATGATACTGAGAGTTGGTTTGCAGACTGTTTTCTTTTTGCACTAAATGCAGGGGTGAAATTCAGCAGGTTCTGACAGGTTCTGGAGAACAGGTAGCGGAAATTTTGAGTAGTTCAGAGAACCGACAAATACCACCTCTGGCTGGCCCCAGAGTGGGGTGGGAATTGAGATTTTGCAGTATCCTTCCCCTATCATGCCCACCAAGCCACAGAACCGGTAGTAAAAAAAAATGAATTTCACCACTAAATGTGTTCATAAAAAATTACAGGGCTTATGCATTATGCAGGTACCTTTGTCACACTGCTATACCCTTCTTCTAGCACTAATCTTGCAAGAAAAGCATCACTCATTTATACATTTAATTTTCTTTAATACATTCTTTTTTCTTTCTATAATTTTTTTTCTGTTTTGCTTTCTATTCTGTATCTTTCCTATTTTTTTTCTTTGCATATTTTACTCTATTTTTTAAAAAAACGTATTAGTTTTAACTACTGTAATTATGGGGGTGAGGGAAGGGTGTTTTGTGTTTGGTTACTTTGTCCTGAACCTCACAATTGACCATAATATGTTGATTATAAAGAATATGTTTAGATCCTAGAACAGAGTATTTGTAGGTAAAAGTTCTTGAAACTGCTATTTGATTTACTGTTTACTTTCAGAATTTGAAATTCTTAGAATAATTGGATGCTGGCTTTGTTGAGAAGGGAGAGGAAAGAAAATAACTTAGTTGTAATTTCTGCAAAGATTCCCTTGAGAAAAGTATTTTGTGCAGTGTGTGTTCCTGGGTTGGCATGAATACATTTCGGGGATATTTCAAGACAGCTAAGGAATTAGTGAGTAATAAAGAAATACTATATATTCTAGGCTATTTTGTTTTACAGGGCTTAGTGGATAAACTGGAATATCTCCTTTTGTCTTCTGATCTTTTTTTCCCCTGTGAAGTAATCACAAAGTAGGATTGGCATGAAACAATTACTGCCCTCTTTCACAGCAAAATAATTTGCAATGGAATCATAAGGCCTGCAGTAACTGATCTTTGCAGAATCAGCAGATATAAGTTTTCATGTTAGCCAAATGTGGGCAGTAGCACAGATGCTTCCAGTTTACATTCTATCCCTATTTCTAGCCAAACAATTATTGTCGAATTGTAAGTATACCACTATTTACAATGGACTTTACTGTAACCTCTCTATGACATTTAGAGCCAGAGTTCTCTACATTATTACTTGGGAATATGTCACGGAATACTCACCAAATTCAAGGCAATCTATCCTGTGTGAATTAATTTGTAAATGCTTTAGATTAGACTTTGGGACATGGCTTATTCTCTGTCTTTTATATGTCCTTTAGCAACTAACTGCAAAATTTAAGATTTTTTTCCCTTTTCCTAGCTGTTGTTAATTTTTTTTACCTCTGAGGTTTTATGATCTTGTTTTTGTAGACATTTTCCAGGAATAATATTTTTTCCCTACAAAAGTTTTCTATTTTTTTTTTTTTTGTAATTTTGACAAATTATACAGTAGCTTAACATGAATCCTCTCAATTAAGAGAAATGTTGGGCTAGTTTGCTATTTACCATTTTGTAATGATGCTTGATTTCCTGAATCATACCTTCTTTGAAATAAACATAGTGGTTTGGAATCTATCATTAACCCGTCTATGGGGTTAGATAGTTCATGCTTGTGACTACCATAATTGGGAATATACCCCTGAAAAAAAAACTTCTGCTTTTTATTCTGAGACGGACCTGCACTTGAAGTGAGACGCCACAAGCATCCTATCTTGGTTTCTTCAAGAACACTTATCAGTTGTAGGACTGGTGCAAGGCTAAGTTTGGGTAAAGCTTTTTGTAGTGTATGCTGTGGGATTGGATTAGAATGTGCTGAGTCAAGGCATCTGGTCTCCTATATTAAAACCATGCGGAAAGCCTTTTGTTCTTACCCCTTAGGCTTTAAAACCTGGCAATTAGTAGCTCTTGTTTCAACTTACTGACTAGTTGCAACCTGTTCTGGTATCAGGAATAGACTCGAGGACAACATACCAAACAGATCAAATGCTAGACTAAGAAACATGCATCTTCATTTGGATCCGTCTTCCTTGAAAGAATGTCAAAGTTCACTCCCTTCCTTTGGTCATCTTTGTACAGCTAAAATAGATTTAGCCCATATATTTTAAAAAACATCATGGAGATGGATATGATCATTTGAAAACATTACATTGCACATATTAGAGCATTTATTAGACCAACTCAATGTAAGTACAATATCTCTGTCTCTCTGTGTATATATTGTTGCAAGCTTTCAAGATCTCCAACTTTTTCTCCATCAGACAAAATAGTAAATAAGAAGTATGGTGGCACAACGGGAAGCCTTGGAATCTGCATTTTGCTGCAATCTTATTCTGGGTGGGGGTTACAGTAGACTTTAAATTCAGTTCTGCCTGGTGCTGGCTTCTGGTAGTCCTGCCTGGTGCTGGCTTCAGGTAGTCCTGCCTGGTGCTGGCTTCAGGTAGTTCTGCCTGGTGCTGGCTTCAGGTAGTTCTGCCTGGTGCTGGCTTCAGGTAGTTCTGCCTGGTGCTGGCTTCAGGTAGTTCTGCCTGGTGCTGGCTTCAGGTAGTTCTGCCTGGTGCTGGCTTCAGGTAGTTCTGCCTGGTGCTGGCTTCAGGTAGTTCTGCCTGGTGCTGGCTTCAGGTAGTTCTGCCTGGTGCTGGAAGGTCTGTTGGAGTGAGGAAACAAGCCACTTCATACAGGGGTGGGTTCCAGCTGCTGCTACTGCCGGTTCGCTCAGGGAGGCGCTGCGCACACTCTGCGTTCATACTTTATGCACACTATACTAAAACCAAAATGCTTCTGTGCATGTGCAGAAGCAAAAAACAAGATGGTGGCCCCTATAGTGCCACCAAGAAAACCGGTTTGGGGGCATGGCGGGCCAAGTTACTACCTACTCGGCCGAACCAGTAGGAACCCACCTCTGACTTCATATTTTCAGACTTGAGAGTGATTTCTATACAATCATAAGGGAAGTTCTCACACAAGCTACATCTTGAATGATTACGCAGTTATATTTTGAAGCAGTTGTTTAGTTCTCTTGATGGTTTGACATTTGGTCTCTGTACCCCTGACCCGACATTCCTTCTCATAGTGATTAATTCTGTTGTCTTTATATCCCAAGAGACAAGTCAAGGTGGACACCTTGTCTTAATCAGCTTCAGGGCCATGTGACTACACAGGCACAGCTATGGAGGGATTTTTTTGGTACCAAGCTTTACTACATTTTAATCCTTCTTTTATTTTTGGTCAGCTATAGGTGGCATACCTCCCTGATTTTGTCTCTTAATTTCCCCACAACAGCAGCACAATGAGATGGATTGGGCTGAGAGTGTGTGACTGGCTCAAAATCACCAAGCTGGGTTTCTTGCCTAAGGGAGGACTAGAACCCATAGGCTTTCAGTTTCTAGCACAGCACCAAACTGGTTTCTTTTTCTCTGGGGAAACTGGCTTGCCACTTCCAATATGCTTTTCAATTTCCCAGCCTCGCCTCCAGCCCAGGGATTCCCTGCTCATCCACCCATCCAAGTATTAACCAGGCCCAACCCTGCTTAGCTTCTGCGCCAAGATGGTGCCACCTGCTGAGGCAGCTCAGAGGCAGACTTTTGTAAAAACGCAAGAACTGCAATTTGAAAGAAATGAGTTGGCCTTCCCTCCCCCCTCCTCTTTAAGTAGGGGCAGCTAACTTTGGGAAACTTCCAGTTTGATATAAGAAAGCAGTTATATAAATGCTTTAAATAAATCAATAAATAAACCAGTTGCCTAGGAATATGAGGCTATAGTGAATGTTTCCCAAGCTCATTTTTGGATCGTCCCCATAGAAATGAAAATGAGTAAGGCTCTCATCATGCAGTTGTGGCCACCAGCTTGACTTTTTTGACACCCCCAGCAGATGCCCCTACCTGGTCTCACACTCATGAAAAGCCTTTAGCAGTGGTAGTCCTAAACTTATAAAGCAGTAAAAATATTCATTCTTTGGCAGCAGAACCAACACTAATTTTAGCATAAGATAAACAAGGTTTTAGCCTTGTTGACGATTTATTGCTCAGGAACTGTCTCAAGGAAGCACTTTAGATACATATCTTAAGTATTTTAAAATAATTCAGTTTATATCAGTAAACATAATTTCTTACTTTGAACATATTCTCATATTAGTGAATTTCAAATTATTTCTTGACCCACTTTTTTCCAAGGGGTCTCCAGTTGCAATTGGCTTTCAATATTGGAGTTGTAACCCAATAAGGAGACCAGGCCGGGCAAAGTGTTTTTGAAATTGTCCCATATGTCTTTTTTTACCTTAGTAGTTTAATATAATTCCCCAACGGATATGGAGGAATAAAGAGCAAAAAATAAGAATAAAGCAAATTTTCTAGGCTATGAATATTAGAAGTTAATTTTCCCTCTTTAAAATGTATTTTAAATATAATAGGACCACTTTTTATCTGCTGTGAACCAGCCTTGATGGTTTCCTTCTGCCACCTGCTGGGTATGAGCTATAATTTCAACCAAAATCTTAGTTGTATAAACTATATTTTTCCATCCTATTACAGTAATCGTTGGTGGGGAATGGAGCACTATGTCAAGTGTAAGAAGTAGAAAGCAAAAGAAATTAAAGACAGTAGGTAAAATAAAGCTAACTAAAATAACTTTACACTGACTAAAATAACTTTACACCAATACCTATTCATACTCCTATCCATATCTTTCTCCCCTTGCGAACCAGCTTTGCTATCACTATGTCTACCCTCTGGATTATAGATTTGCTCTTTCTTTCTTTAGAACTTCACACCTGTCTTGTTTTAGTATCTTATCAATTCCATCAATCTATGACTCTCCTTGTCTTCTTCTTCCTCTTGACTCATTCATTTTTTCCCTTGTAGTGAATATTTGTTTTATGATTTGTTCCTTATTCATTTTCTATATGATTAAACAACCTCAACATACCTTTCATATTGGTCATTCACTTTTATATTCAATCCATATTCATTCATCATCCACTCACTGTTTACTCCATCGCTTCTTGGTTTATCACTCACATTTCTCCAATAACCAATAATGAAATAACTAATTTCCTTGTATTTAAGTATAATGACAATAAAGATTATACTTAATAACCTCTTTCCAGTGCATTCCTCTTATTTTTCTGTTTCTACTGACATACCCAAAGTGGCCAGTCATTTTTTCTTTTTCAATGAACATTAGTTACTTGCAAGAGGCCACATATTACCCATTATCTGTCCATCAGCATTCATACCACTTAAAATCTCTCCATCCCTTATTTCCAGGATGGCGAACCTATGGCACACGTGCCACAGGTGACACGCGGAGCCATTTGTTAGGGCATGCAAGGCATTGCCCTGTCAGCTGGCCAGAGCGCATGCACAGACTTCAGTCTTTTTAAAAGCCATTTTTCGCCCTCCCCAGACTCCAGAGGCTTTATAGGAGCCTGGGGAGGGCGAAAAGAGCTGCCCCTGCCCACCTGGAGACCATCCAGAGACTTCAGGAGCTTCCCTGAAGCTTCTGGAGCGCAAAAAACCTGGTCCTATGGGCAAACTGGAAGTTCAGGAATGGACTTTCGGTTTGCTCAAAGGGTCGGTTTAAGCCCTCCAGAGGCTTCGGGGACCTTCAGGCTTCCCTGAAGCCTCCAGAGGGCCCCCCGGGGGGGAAGCTGTTTTCACCCTCCCCAGGCTCCTATAACGCTTCTGGAGCATGGAAGGGCGAAAAAAGCATGCAAAAATGGGGGGGAGCGCCTCTCATGCATGCATGTGCACTGGGAGAGTTGCGCGTTGCATTATGGGTGCGGCACACCCACGCACACACACCCTGCACTCCCCCTTTAAGGCACGTGAGCCAAAAAAGGTTCACCATCGCTGGATTATTCCATCTTTACTAAGTATTCTGCTAAGACATAAATCCATAAATTTGCTCTAATTTTTCACCATGAATGTATAATTTACAGTCATTCACTTCGTTTTCACTTTCACATACGTGCCCTAGACTTTGATGCATTAATTTTCAGAGCTGTACTTGTAATTACATATAAACTATCTAACATTAATTTTCTTCCTAGCAGCAATATAAAGTACAAAACTGCAAACAAGTTCTTTTCCTCGCTTGTCGCTTCAAGTGTTCTTTATGAAGTTTATCTCTGGCTGCGTATTATACGCAGAGGTATTCCGCTGGTTCTCTCCAGTGCGGGTAAACCGGCAGCGGCGGCTGCGGGAGGCTCCGCCCACCCACTCTAACATAATGCGCGAGCACTGCGCATGTGCAGAAGGCAGTGCGCATGCACAGATGAGGCATGTGCACATGCGCAGATGAGGCAATTGCACATGCGCAGACAAGGCGCTTGTGAGCGAAGCTCATATTTGCGAACTGGTAGGGAAGGTAAGTGAATCCACCTCTGATTGTACTCATGGATATCACACATCTTTGGCTTATTCCCTGCTCCTTGTGAACAATTTAAAATTCCATTTGTTCACATATATGCTTCACTCCCATGATAAAACCACTTAGTACATTTGACAGTCAACTTTGAACTTCCTATTCCAGCAAAACATTCCATAATTCAAGCCTGTTCATATTATCCAGCATTAATCATTGTTCATGGAGCACACAGAAACTCAATCCTGTTTTCTGGAAAACAAGAGTGTGATCTGACTACATGAAGGAATTGAAGGTAATCTACTCACTCAAATTATGCCTCATCTGTTCTGAGATGAAAACTAGACCTAGCATGTGGCTTCCCATGATCTGCAACAAGACCATGGTTGCCATGGTAACCATGAACTCACAAGCTGCCTCTGGATCTTTCCCCAAAGAAGACAAATTGTAGCTCCCAACACTGTAAGCGGGGTAGGGAGGGGCAGGGATGCAACTGTGCAGCTGGGCAGGATATTCTGTAACAGCAGCAGGCCCATCTTCTCCATAGCCAATCTCATGAACTTGCATTTGGTTATTTGCAGAAGAGGCCTCTGGCAGAAGCTACTGAGCATCAGCTACCATTTTCTTCCCTTGCCTTGGGAATGTGAGGAATGGCAGAACTGAAATCCGCATGGACACATTTCCAAGAGGGGAACTGTGACCTATTTTTATTTACCAACCTGATGAATTTTGAAGAAGACTTAAGCAGCATCAAAAACCATGGGCTTCTGGGAAAGATTATGAAAAGAATCATTGTTTTGAAGTTGAGAAGATTCAGAGTGAAGGAGTTTTCTCAGGGTTTCAGAGGGAGCGGTGACCCTTGTAAGGGTCACGTATTTTTGTCTACAGTTTTGCTTGCATAAACAGAGTAAACAGAATAAAAACATCATAAATATACAGTGCACTTTCATCCAAAGGAAGCCAATTTCATTTGGTGCTACTACTCCCTGAATTTCCTATTTGAGAAATGGTATGAGAAAAAAGCACTGTTTGAAAACCTATCTATAGAACAGGACAAATAGCTAAATGTTTTTCACCATTTATATATATCTACAGAGTGATGTAGATAATCTCTGAAACTCACATGAACATCAGCCATGGATAAGAGGAACTTACAACAGAATATAGCAGATGCTCTCTGTTTAGATGTATATGTATTGTATGTACCTGTCCTTACTCCTCAAGAGAGGCACCCTGTTCTCTAACTTTTGATAGTTATAGTACCGGTATCTTTAACTTTTAGAAGACCATGTCAACCAGCTACAAAACTAATAAACCAGTCTGTTTAGTAAAAGGAATAAATCAAGAATAACTATGTTAACATAAGAATCAAGGAGAGGCTTCAAAATTCCTATGGGATATTTTTTCCACTCAATAAACAAATATAATTGTATAATTTTACAGCTAGCAGTTATGTACAAAAGAATGCTGACTCCTATTTTAGATTCTAAGCAACTCCTGTGCACTGGGGAATAACGGTATAATTTGCTTTGGCAATATTATTAGAGATTCTGTCTACTTATCAGATCAATAGCTATTCATTCTAACATATGGCAGTCATACTATCTCCAATGGGTCAGCCAGAAGAAGACACTTCATTTCTTTTCAGAGAGATGGGGGAGACTATGTTGCTTTCTCTGTGTGTATGAGGTTATTGATAAATTTAGAACTGATCCGGAAGGAGTATGTTAAACCATTGTAACTGTCTTCATATTAGCAATGCATTTCGGAGTTGGAATATTTCACTTACAAGCTCCAGGCTTGTTCCACCCTGAGATGCAATCCAGAGGAATGTTAACGTAATAATTCATTCTGATTGTTGTATACTTAGAATATATGTGTTATTCCCAATATTCATTATTTATCGGTATCGAGAATTATGAATATTTTACAGAAAAAAACATAGAATTATAATAAATATAGGAAGGATAAATATACATTTAATTTGCAGCTATACATTGCTGATATGTGTTAGAAGGTTGCATAAAGAATTCTCAGGGGTGCCTTTTAAAATATTGATATGGATGAAGTGTCCTTTGAAGAATCAAGGCAATCATACCCTCTGGAGACCTCGGTAGATTAGTTCTGAAGTCTTTCCCTGATTGTCTGCGCATTATGCAAATTCAGAAATAAAACTTCAATGCTGAGCTTGACATTACAGGGGATTCAAAATGGTTGCCAAATTATTGCTGATAACCAATGGAAAAACAAGAATGACATATTTCCTTATCCTGTTCACGAATGAAAAATAGGGACATGAGCAATGTATGGCGATCATGTCATATTTCATTTCCCAGGTATTTCTGAGTGCAGTAGATACATTAGGAAGTTGGCTGGTATTAGCCATAGTCTGACATAATGTCTACTGCATCTTTCTTCCTTTTTTTTTTTTTTTGCTGACATTTCTTGTCTGAGGCAAGAAATGCAGTAATGCACCTGATAAAATATGCAATTTTTGAACATTTCCATTAATGGACTGGTAAGTGATACACATGTTTATAAAATGGACATAAGGGAATGATGAATGTGCTTTGATGGATATGTGCTCCGCATGAGTGAGCAACGTCCAGCAAAGACCATAATCAATTGGATACTACCAGATGGTTGGAGAAAAAGGGGATGGCCAAAGAAAACTAGGGACTAAGCATTTCAGGAAGACCGGAAAAGTATCAATTTTAAATGGAAGGACGTGAAGACTGTAGCTGTGGATTGAGAATTGTGGAGTATATTTGTAGTCCAATATGCTTAGCACAGGACAATAATAATAATTAAATGGACATACAAGAGCTACTTGGCAAGGTTTACCTAAAAGACATCACTCTAAAAAAGGCAAGGACTTTTATGACAAATACATAGTTATAACTCCTATCTCACATATACAGATTCTTCAAAGATAACAATATGAAGCTATCTTTGAAATTGTTATTTTAAAAGGCATTTCAAAGTCATAGTCCATATATTTAAAAATACACATTTAAATAGCCATAAATGCTTGAAAACCTCAGATTTACAAGTTATTGCTGTGCATCTAGCTAGCTAGCTAACACATACAAGATTGATCTGGCAGAAAATTATAACCAGCACCTTGGATTGCACCCAGAATCCTAACTGGCAGTTGGTGCAGCTCACAAAGCAATGGGGACATTATGGTATTGAGGTATGAGTAACTGTCTGAAGAGCTAGCTAGGTTGCTCATTTGCAGGCTGACATTCTCTCTCTGTTACCTATAAGACACACTTATTTTTCCATTTATTTTAAGGAACAAATTCTTTGTAAGGAAGATAGGAAAAAAGAGAAGTCTTGACAACAGCAACACCTACTGTTATAAGAATGATACAGCATTTTATGATTCTATTTTGTAACAAATACTAAAAAGCATTTCCCAAGCAATCCTATCCTGGGTTTCAGGATAGACTTGAAGTATGAAGATTGCAATAGTTGTAGTTGTCACTTACAGTTGTCAACTGTAATAGAGCCAGAATGAGGGTTGTGTATCCATTCTGATGCTCCTTGAACTCTCAGTGCCATCAGTCATGGCTGATCGGACCAGTTCAGGAATTGAATGGAAGACACTATGTTGCAATGGTTTTGCCATGTTTCAATCAGTGTTGAGAAAAGGCAAGAGGTTGTGCCTGCAGCCCTCACTCATCCCCTTTTGTTTAAAGTCTACATGAAACCACTGAACCTATCAAGTTTGGGCTAAGGTGTTATCAGTATGCCAATAATTATACATATTATACATTTATACATATTGGGATGGCCAAGTTCTGACCAAGAGTCCGGAGATTATGAGGACCTGAATGGGGAAGAATACATTTGGGCTCAGTCTTGACACATGAGTAACTTTGTGGGGCAAGCCTGAGGGAGAGAAGGGGCTATGGCAGGAGAGGCTTCTGTGGGGTAAGCCTGAGGGAGAGAAGGGGAGAGGCTTCTGTGGGACAAGCCTGAGAAGAGGAGAGGAGAGACCGATTGTAACTGCTCATTAATTTTCAAGCTGTGTCGATTTATCAAGCCCGATCACATAGTTTCATAGCGGAGGATAGATATTCAGCTAGTAGTGATTTGTACACATTTTTCTTGAAAAGAAAATCAAAACCTTACCGTTTAATGAAAAAAGATGAGCTTGCTTGCTTAATTCTCACTGCATCCAGTAGAAAAAATCTGTTCTTAGAGGCATATCTGCCATGTGAAAATGAGGATTCATCGACCCATTCTTTTTGTCTTTTTTATTACAATTTGAGGACAGGCCAGGTTGATTTTTGAACGAGATAGGGAAAATATGATATTGATATTGTTCCCCCCCTCCCAGTTTTTATCTCATGAAAGTCAAGAAAAATTAGAAAAGGATGTTTTTCTTGCTTGGACTGCTGTGGGCATGAGAGCACATATTATTCCTTGCCTTACATCAGGGTTCCCCAAAGTAGTTAATATCAACACTCAAGGGTCAATGGGATTACCCAAGGGGTAAATAAATGACTCGAGGTCAAAAGGTCAATAAATGTCTGGGACTCAACCGATGGTTGATAAATGATTGAAGATTATTTGGGCTTGATTAATCTTTCTGGGGCCTCCATAGAGTTCTTACACATGCTAGTCTTTAGTCCTGAAGGTGAGCAAGCCGGTGGCAAGATAGTTACCTAGGATTGGCTAGTAAGCCACAAGCAAAAGTGGCTTTGAGTTAATATTCATGGCACTATCAGTTAAAGTAGCATTTATTAAATTATTTTCATATAATAAATGTTTGTGGATTAATGAACAATCTGAAATTACCTGAAGAAGTTGAAGAGCTGAAGTGTTTGGAACCCCTGCCTTTTATTAACTTAGGCTGCAAAACGCTAGGCAGGCAATAAATTGCTTTTGAAGTTCTTCCATCAAAGCTGCACCATGATGTCTTTTCCAACCTGAAGCCTGTAAATTCCTCCCTGCGTTTGCCATTTCTTTCTGGCTGTAGCTTCACGGGTCCTACCCCTACTTCCCCCCTATATAGCAATTCCTTCTGCAGGGTGAAGATCAGGTCAAATGATCAGAGGTTTCTACAGGAAACTCATTCCCTTCCAGATATGATTACTCCTCCTTTGAAAAGCAAATACTACTACACAGAGAACAATCAGGCTTTACTGTATACAGCATTCAGCATACTTTAGCATCTCTCTGATAAACCTTGTTTCAAAGGATTTCCACACTACCCCCTTTCCACCACCTTGGGAAAGAGGGGGGGTCATAACCACTCTTTAAAAATGTTCACTTTCTACCTATTTGTATATTTTTGGGTGTCAGTCCAAGTTCAAAGATTACTGCAAAAGGAATAAAGGGGAAAATGAAGGAAGAGAGGCGTGTTAATTTACAATAGCAAAAAAATCAGAAGAGCCTGGTAGCCTCAATTAAAGTTATGAAGGGGGAAAAATGTAGAAAAAAGCTTGATTATGCAGACTGCATGTTAGATATATTGCAAATACTTATCAAAGCAATTGTAATAACAATTGTAATGTGTTAAAAACCCATTTTTTGTTGAGACTTTCTGAAATTGCCTAAAGCCTTTATGTGAGTTTCCTTCCCTGGCCTTTCATCAATTTAAATCCTATATCAGTCTTCTAACTGAGTGGCCCCCAACCTTTTGGGCACCAGGGACCTGTGGTTCTGTGGAGAGAGGTTTTTTTCCATGGACCGGAAGGGACGTAGTTTCGTATGCTGCCTACATCCCATGGATGGGGCTTCACTTGTTTGCGTAGCCTGGTTTCTGGCATGCCATGTGCCGGTCCATGAACCAGGTAGATGGGTGGGTGGGGGTTGGGGATCCCTGTTCTAGCCAGTCTATGCATCTGTTGCAATGATCTGCAGCTCATAAAAATGTATGCTTTTTAATAATAACGTTAGAAGATGTGCCACCAGACTCCTGATTATTCTATAAAGAGAATGCTTGAAGATAGATTCTAAAGACAATGTTCAGTTTGATTGTGGGCAGGTCTTCCGCAACTCTTTTTTCCTCTTTTTTTTCTGGATAGCCTCAGTTTTGCAGAGTATGAGGAGGAAAAGCCAGCATTTTGGGCTACAGCTTGACTATATTTTGTCCAATCAAGCAAAATGTCTACCTCTAATGTATTAGCCTACCTCTGTATGAGCCAACAAATTAGAAACTTATCTAATAGCTGAAGACATCCTCCTAAAACATTTTGCTTGCGTGATAAAAACGCAACTATTTTTTACCAATTATGCCATTACATAAAATGAAGCTAAAACCACATATGGATTTTGTCTATTTGATTTTCTTAGCAGGTCATTTTATATCAAAACATAGTTTTGCTATATCAAAAATAGAGTTTTGTCAAAATATCACAATATGGATAAATAGAAGAAATATATATATTTTATTTATCTAAAAAGATGTTAGAAATGCTTGAATGCTCACTTCATATCAAATAGATCAATTACAGAAGAAAAATAAAGTAACATGTATGTAGTTAAAAGCAACCTGGGTTCCCCAGAATACTGTAAAGAAATTAAGTCAATTCAACAATCTTTCTCTTAAATTGCAAATATAGCTATATATTTGTGTAAAAGCATGGTTTGAGTTCTTGAGCTGCATCTAAAGAACAGAAATAGCCGTTTTTATAGCAACCTATTCTTATATGAACCCACAAGATCTTAGTTTGCATACATTTTGCTTTTACCACAAGGTTGTACCATCTTCACAGCAAAGGCACACATAAGTTTAGTATCGCCAATGTATAAAACATTACCCTAATGTATGGGATATTCGGATTCGCCCAAGGACTACACAGGAATTAAGACAGGACCAAGGCAACTCCCACTGCAAGCAATCCTCACTATAAGGTATCATAAGCAGGCTGATAATATCAATCAAGAACTTCGCTTCTCATTATAATGCAATCGTAATCTTGGAATCTGTTTATCAGCATTTATAAACAATGCGCAACAAAGAGTGAACATTCGAATCTGGCAAGTTCTATGCAATTAATACTTTTTGCCGGCTAAATCCTTACCTTGCCTAAAGGGTTCCCTTTCCTCGGCTTAAGGTACCGGGCTTCACCTTCCCTAACCAAAATCCTTTACCTAGTCCTACTCTGCCTAAAAGTGGTAGACGTACCTCATGCATTAGATAAATTAGCGAGACTGTGTAATACAAGAAGGGGAATTGCTTCACCAGCTGAATTCCTGCCTCACAGCTGTCTAGTACAGCGAACTGCAAAAGCCTCGCCAAAACAAACCTAGCAAGCGCAGCTAGAGCTATCACCAGGCTAGTCCTTCTCTATAGCCACCTTCAGCGCAAAGGCTGCTGGGGAAAAGTACCGGGCAGAGCAGGCCGCGCGCTAATTGACTGCAAGGCCGCGTGGTTTCCCCTTTGCCATGGATGCCGTGCTGGCCGACGCGCTGCTCTCCCAGTGCCCCGACTGGGGTGCGTGGCTGCGGGCGGTCTGCGGCGAAACGGGTGCGCTCAACCTCGAGCGAGCGGAGGCGCTGCGTTTCCTTTTGGAACGGGCGACACGTGTTGGGCCGCGCAACCGGGGCGAAGAGGCGCAACGGGTGGCCCGGGAGCTGGCGCTGCACCGCTGCCTCCCGGCGCTTCTCAGCGGGAGCGGCGTGACGGCGGGTGAAAGCCCGGAGGGGCGGCGACGATTCGTGACAGCCACCGGCGGAGCGTTGCGCTCCTGCGTTTTGGTCTGCGGACCCCGCCTGGCTGAGCGGTTGGCCGGCGAAGTGCTGGAAACCTGCGCCGGGATTCAGGCTTCGCAAATGGAAGGCAGCGTCGAGGTCCTGTGCGCGGCGGCGCCTTGGCTGGAGGATCCCGCGCTGCTCAGACGAACCGTGGCGGCCGCCCTGAAGCTGCTGCGTGAGGAGGGAGAAGACGAGCGGGAGGAAGAGAAAGCGTTGCTGGTGGGCGGCAGGCTGTTGCCGGCGTTAGGAAGAAACGGCGCCGCCCTGAGTCTCATCTGGGAAGGCCTGGTGCTGTCGCCCCTCGCCGATGCCCCGCGGGTGAACCGGACTCTGCTCGTCCTGAGCGCCCTCTCCGACGTCCTGTTTCCCCAATTGGACGGTGTCACCGATGGCGAGGCAACTTCGCTGCTGGATGCGAGGCTTTCTTGCAACTTTTGGGAAGTGGTGCAAAAGGGACTGTCCGAGAGCGATGCTCTGTGCCGGAAAAGAGCCCGGTATTTGTTGAAGAAAGCCGTCGATGTATCTGATAAAATGGCCCTGGAATGCAGGTGTAGCCTGGACGATGACAATGGTATCTATCGGCTCTGATAGGCCTATACTAAACCCAAAGCCCTCTCTTGCAAGCATTTAATATGTGAAGTGATTGTGAGGAAAGGCATTCTTATTGCTGGCTTTCCAGCCCAAGGCCAGCTGGACAGCTTTTGGAATGGCATAGTAATTTTCTTTAAATCTGGAGTACCGTGGCATTTAAATCTTGCAGGTCAGAAGGTTCTTAACATTAGGTGACCATAAATGAGAAATAAATGATGATCATACCATTTCTCCACAGTCATTCTACTCTGTAATGAGTTCCATAAGCAGCTTGGTCAATTTTGCTAAATTTGGATAATATTACAAATTTAGCAAAATTTGCAAATACTATGGTCGGGATCATTAGGAAAGCAACTGAAAAGATTGTATGACCCAAAATTGTAATGGCCTCATACAGATCCTTGGCATATATGTATCTGGAACATATACAATTCTGTTCACATTTGGGGGGAAAAAGTATAATAATTCTGGAAACAATGCAGAAGATAGCAGTCAAAATGTCTTCCCTGTGTGAAAAGGATAGTATTTGAAACTCCTTACATAGTCTGGAAAAAAGTCTTTGGTGGGATATTAGTTGAGATCTGTAAAATCTTGGATAAGGAGATCTAAATTGCTGGAACTATTTTTAAATCAAATATTGCTTTGGATAATAAAATCAATAGCTGGTAAGTTAATATAATGGATTCAGTCAAAGATGGAGGATATAGGTAAATGTAATTGAAAAAACACTGGCAATATGCCTCTATGGATTTTCTAATTTTTCTCAGATAAGGGCAAAAAGTAGAACTAAGAATATATAATATAGATTTTTAAGAGAACAATTATTCTTTCCTGTCAGAGATCATGTCACAAGACAATGTGCAGAAATAGATTAATGGCTTTTTTAAAGGTTCCCATGACAAAAGAAGATGGATAGCTCTATAAGGAGAGTGAGGACTACAGTATTGGTTCATTGTTCATTCAATTGCTAGTGAAGTTAATACTTCATTAAGAACGAACTTAGGTTTGCATTAAAAACAATGAATGGAAATGCTGGCCTAAGCTTCAAATAGAATGAGGTAAGCCAAAAATTGGTTAAGAACAAAAGAAAATTATAGTAGGACATCTTTTCATTGTCACAGCTATTCCATGCCCTGTCAAACTTTAATACATTGATCTAGGAGAACCTGCTTCATACTTGTTCCTGTGGGATACAACCTAGTTGGGAAATATATAAGAGTAGTCTATGTGATGGATGCTGATAAAAAAGGAATAACAAATGAGGTGCAAGAAAGCCTCAAATTTACATAATGTGTAGCTATTTTACTGGATTGAGATAATAATAGTGCTTGAGAAGTCTATAATACTAGCAAAGGGGCGGGGGGGGGGGGAGGAGGAGGATGGACTCAATTGCAGTGGCAATGGGTATACCATTGGGAAACCTAAAGGGCCATGCTAGGAACAGATTGTCCTAGATAAAATCTGTTTGATTGTAAGAGTTGACAACAAATTGATGGCATATAATCAATGCAGTACAAGTATAGGGCTTGTTAGGAGAGGGAGAGAGAAATTGAATGGGGTTCTTTCCACATATATAATTCTTTATTGGCCAAGTGTGATTGGACACACAAGGAATTTGTCTTCAGTGCATAAGCTCTCAGTCTACATAAAAGCTATATGTACTTATAGCTTTTATGTACACTGAGAGCTTATGCAATATATATATATATAATATAATATAAAAAATATAAATCATTTAGAATTCCAAAGAGAAATAATTATGCTCTTACTGCATTATTTCTAGTTGCCCTCTTGGACAACTTGTATTGAGAGACGTTTTCTAGGATTTGAAGGGATCCGAGGTGCATTATTATTTTGTATTATTGATGTTAATTTAGGCATAAGATTATTTCTATACCTTTGCTTAAAAGACTAAAACATCTTATTTACTTATCTTATAGAATCTTATTTGTTTTGGTGGTGTGCTGAAAAAAAAGATCAATTTACTCAGTTTTGGGAAAATTATATTTTAATAATGGAGACTTTGGAAGGAAATCAGGTAAATATAGTTACTAAAAAGGATTGGTTTAGTTATAAACAAAATTTGTTTACAGTATTTACTAAATTTATACTAAATTATGTGAGGGTTTGATATAGTTGTAAGATATAAGAAGTAGATGAAGACAGGAATTGAGATGTCAGAACTATGTTATTGGTAAATGGATACATTAACATTTATAGAAGTTATTGCTTTAGCTTAAGAAAACGGATAGAATTTGAAAATAAAAGGAATGATTCAAACTTAGTAATTATATTTTTTCTTATAATTTGTTGAAAGGACTTAAAAGCAGAATGACTTAAAATGTAAAGTACATAAAGGAAATCCTATATGTAAATTACATAGAATATTTATGCTAAGATTTTCATTATCCCCATCACTTACTGTTATGTAGGTCTTAAAAGATTGATATCTAGCTTTTAACTATGATTATATTTTTTATTTATAAAGCATGTTAATATAGTAATTTCTGTTTTCCAATTTCAGATACATGTAATAAAGCCAGTTTTACCAAAGTTGAATAGCTTGTATGAACTTGCAATATCAGAAGAAAAAGGTAAGATTTTTTTTGGTAAGATAAGTCCTGTTAATGTTCAATATCAGCAAGTAAGTTTTTGAATTTATTTTCAGTTCTGCAAAATTTACTTGTGCTTGATTATTCAGGATCTTTAGAAATATTGTTAGCCTTTGTAGTTGGTAACAAACATATAAAAATGCAAGCCCTTATAAGAATTCATTCAGTCTTGACATTAGTCCATCTTGGTGTTCTCCTGTCGCAGATTACATTGTTGGTTGAAATATAAAATCATCATTTTAATTAATTTGATATATATCCCATCTTTCTATCCACAAGGCAATCGTTCTGTGTAATTATGGAATATACAAAACATTTGGTTCACAATTAAGGGATCTGGCTCTCAGAACCATGCTAAGTTTTGGGATGGAAAAAGAAGACCCATGCTTGTTTTTTCTTTTGCTTGTCCATTCTGCAAAATAGTTTTACTTCTCATGAGTACCTCCTTAAAGAAACTTAAGGATAGGATTTAGCATTGGTTTAAAACAAACCAGTGTGTTTAGACACATTAGAGTTTTGGGGCAGGAATAGTCTCAAGGGCTGCTCAGAGATTTGCTGTTTGGATGTTCTATTTCCTAACTTAGCATTTTTGCCAATTGATCTAGTCTGAACGCAAATAGATCTTGGACCATATCAGTACTTTCATCTTGTCCACTAACCCTAACCCAGGGGTGTCAAACTCAATTTCATTGAGGGCTGCATCAGGCTGGATCCAGCCCACAGGCATTGAGTTTGACACCCCTGCCCTAACCCATTCTCTCTTCTTATGTTGATATTGGAGGCCACTGTTTCACCATCATGGTACCAGCGGTACCCAAACAGAATATTAGTTTAAGAATGAGCCTTGCTGCACATCTGAAGCCAACTTTCAACTAAGCAATCTTTGACCATTTTGCAACTAACCATTGGATGCAACTTGTGATATCTGCCAATCATCACTGAGGTGAGATTGACAGACAGTCAGACAGTCCTCAGTACTCCTATACCGGTAGAGTAATGATTAGATGATCAGATGATGTTATAAGTCACTTTTGCTTCTTTAGTGAAATTCTGCAGAATAAAAATGTTTAGGTTGTCCAATGCCAGCCCCAAGATTTCCTCAGCTACCTTAGGAAAAGGACTGTTAGCTAGGGAAGTGGAGCTCTAACCTGTCTCCTCTGGTGTGACTTTTGAACTCTACATTCAATTATATTCCATCCAGAAGTTTTACTTAGTAATAACTGCTACATTACATTGATAGATATTAATATCTCCATTTGTTTCTAGACCCAGTTAAAGGCATTCATTTTTTATCTTTCAAGTTTTGAGTAGTTTAAGTTCTGACTATCTAAGTAACTGCTAGTCTTATGTAAACCACTACAGTATTAAAGATGAGAGAAGAGATTCTTTTCAAGCGATCCTCATTTTTAACAGTTTTTCTTTGTAGATTGTTTTCATTGTGATGTTTCTCATAATTTCCCAAAACTATATAAAATAATCAGCTCTTACAAATTAAATTATTTGTACGGACATGCAATCAAGTGAAATAGCTTATTCAAAGTGTACATATTTGTTTTTTAATAATAGGTTGTTGGATGTTCCATCCTTCATGGCATATGTGCATTTACAAAAGAATGTTTGAGAGTGAAAATAAAACACTGGCAAAGGAAAGTGTCATTCACTTTCTTGAAATCTGGCAAAGAAAACGTCTTCCCTCATCACAAGGATTTTCAGAGGTAAGGTTTACTGCCTATCCATATAAGATACTTCTTATTAATCCTCGCTAACCTCCGAGCTGCAGCCCAGTAGTGGGCCATAGATTGGTGAGCGACGGATGAGTGGCTGCATGCAGCTCTACTTCACGAGCAGTAGGCAGATATGTGTACGTGATGCTTCATTTGTGTGAGAAGGGTGTACCTGCGTGTCCACTGTTTGCACAAATGAAACTGCTCATTCTCACCTACGACTCATGCAGAACCTTCCCCTCTCTCCCCCTCCTCTGCCACCGCTACTGGTCCACACAGCCAGAAAGGTTGTGGACTACTGCTCTAAAGAAGACCTAGCTATCTGTTGCCACTATCTCCTTGGGCAAAACTTTTTAAGTCTTTTTATATAACTGCTTCATAATTCCTTTACTTATTTTTCAGAAGTTGAAGCTAGTGTTCTTGTATAAACGTACCTGAAGATTTTACCATATTTTTCACACTATAAGATGCACCCCCCCCCAAAGTGGGTGGAAATGTCTGTGCGTCTTATAGAGCAAATATTGCAGCGGGGGAGGAGGGGGGATTGGTGTCACCACTGCCGTCACCTGTCACTGCTGCTGCTGTTTTCCAGCCCCAGGGAATGTTGGAGCCTTTGCTGCTGAGCAGCTGATTGGTGGTTGGATTGGCTTCCCGGAATACCGCCGATCAGCTGTTCTGAACGGCGACGGCAGAAATCAGGGGGGTAAATGCCCAGTAGCAGTGGGTAATAGGCGGCAGCAACAATCCCCACTACCTAGAACAGCTGATCAGTTCGGCAGTGCAGTCTCCAACGTTCCCTGGCGGCAGCAGCAGCTCAGCTCAGTGGTAGGTGCAACGGAGCGGAGCCTTCACAAGCCACATGCTTGGGCTGTGATAACATGCTGAAGCTGACCAAGCTGTTTGCTGTTTGCTGCAAGGACACTAGCCAGATGAATACTGATGGATGCTAGGAAGCAGAGGCAGATTCCCCCCCCCCCTCTAAAGCTAATGTGTGTCTTATGGTCTGGTGTGTCTTATAATGTGAAAAATATGGTAATTGTTCCCTGATTAACTGTACTAACAAATAAACTGCAACTAATGTCTGTTTTATTTCTTTTAATGAAATTCTAATTTCTTTTGTTTAGTTCATTATTGGCCCTTTAATGGATGCTCTCTCAGAAAGTTCTCTTTATAGCAGGTAAATACATTGTTTAATGAAAAACACAGAAAGAGAATTTTTGTAGCTGTTAAAAGATAAGGTTTTTTTTGTTTCAGCCTTTATTGCACTTTGGGGAAGAACTGCATATTTGTATCTATCTTTAATAGCAGTTGAACTATAGTCAGAATAAGGAAGAATAGGGAGGAGAAAAAAATAAGACCCTTGTTAACATTTGATGCACCCACATTTAACACAGTGAGAAAAGAAGTAAGAGAAACTCCAGAAAATCGCTCTCTTGGATGCCACTATTGCTAGTGAATTCATTTTATAGTGCAGGAGTAGCCACATTTATCTTTTCTGAGAGGTCAAGGCCCATAGTGGATGCAATTGAAATGGTAAAATGGTTACACTTATATCATGCAGGTTGAAGGGGGCTGGATTTCTTCTCTCTCTCTCTCTCTCTCTCTCTCTCTCTCTCTCTCTCTCTCTCTCTCTCTCTCTCTCTCTCTCACACACACACACACACACACACACACACTCACTCACTCACTCACACACACACACTCAGTTTGAGGATCTTCTTTTTAAAACAATGCTATCCTCATTTTAAGACATAGGCTTCAGTTTTCATGTACTTTCCTTCTCAATGTATTTAATAATCGGGAAGGGTCCAAGGCTGTCAAACACAGGTGAATCAGGAAGTGAGTTTGTTTATTGAGAAAATGGTTGTCTGTTCTTTGAGGATAGCTTGCTTTTGGAATGTTAGCTGATTTCAATTGTTTTTTTTTCCAGTCAAAAGAGGTATCCAAGTATCATTGGGTACAAAGAGGTTGCGAAAACCGGTGTTATTGCCTGATCTTACCTCGATAGCCTCCTGTACATCCTCTCTTGGATGTGGGATCTTCCTGATTTAGTTAGATGTGATAGGAGACAAAGAAGAGGAACTCTTCCATAGGCAGTTTTAATGAATGGGAATTCTGCCCGGGCAAAATGTCTAAGAAACATTTGAGAAACTCTTGTCCTGCAGAACTCTCTGGACTACAGTTTGCTCCATTCTGGCAAGGGAGATGAGTCTCTTTTTTTAAGTTTGAGAATCTACTAGGGAAAGCAGGATGCACAGCAAGCAGCTTTATACTCTCTTATCTCACAATCAGACCAAATGAAAACTGTGGGAATTATTCTAATATTTTAGCTATTTATCAGCATGAAATGTATCTCTTTTTAAGGTTTTGATAATTGCAAATGTATTAGATAACCCAATAAAATGTTGTAATAAAATTAATTTGTAGCCTTGGCACTGAATTTTTTTCAATTATCTCTTTGCTTTAACTTAACAGGGTATCAGGTCAGATTATGGGCACTTGTCCACCTTTAGGAATAATTCTACAGAATTTCATGGCGATTTTCTTCACAAGCCTTCCAGAAAGTGAAAAAAGTATGTGTAGTTAATGGCATTATTTTGGAATAACATAAATGTCAGTTCTCTGCTTCAGGATCACTTTTACTAGCTGCTTTTATTTTTATTTTTGTTACAAAGGCAGATACGAATTTGATGATGACATGGGGAATGGTGTTTGCGCACAGTTTGTCTAGCGATATCACTAGATATCTGGGGCAGGCACAGACCCATAATGCAGAAGATTTTATTGGCATGTACCAAAAATGGCATTAGAGATGCATGACCTTTTGAAAGAGAAAAATTAACCCCAAATCACTTGCTGAATTTCACGAATGTGGTTACTGTGTTAAACTGTTTCTTCTTTCCATAGTAATGGGGCTCAGAATTTTGGAATGATAGTGAAAGTGCACAGGTGATATTAAACACTCATAGAATTGTAGCAAATAAAACAGCATAAAGTTGTCTAGCCTTATTTTGCCCTATCTTCCTTTACAACCGTCTCTTTCTCAGTTATCCTGTATATTTATAACCAAGGTCAAAAAGATCTGTCTCTTGGGTTAGGATTAGAAGAGATTCTATAGACCTGGGGGTTACAATCTAAAATGTGATTGAGAAAATATATTTATTCCTATTTACTATTGAAATTAGCTTTATTTTTATTATACTTCATTACATATGTAAGTTGGAGAGAAAAATGGGAAGGGACATATTGCAAAGGGTATAAAGGGAAAAAATAAAAAAATAGCTTTCTACTTTATTTAATACAGTTACAAATAAAAAGTACATTAACCTTTTGATCTGAAATTATTACATTGTACTTCTATAATCATAAACAATTATAATTGTCAAATACCAACATTAATGTAGCATTTCTTTTGATCTCAAGCAAAAAGTCCCTAAGTGGCTTCTTATGGAACCAAAACTAGACAACACTCTATTTTTAATAAGATAACAATACTATTTTCTTTCTCTTTAAAGGGAGCTTTTTGTTAAAATTCATTCAGAAGATGAGCAATAGGCACTGGTGCGCTATTCCTGTTTTGTTTCTCTCCATGGCATTGGCACATATACCACAGTGTAGAGCACTGGACAGCAAAGGGCTCCTTGCATTAAGGTGATGTTCTGAATTTTGTTTCTGTGAATTTTCTGTATCCTCAGTTCATTGTTTGACTTTTGAAAACATGTATTTGATCCATTTGCAGAAACGTTCTGCAGTGTAGTATGATCACACATCAGATTCTTCTACGAGGAGCTGCTCAGTGCTTTCTTCTTAAAGCAGCTATACACTCAATAGATACAGTAAGTATTATATTTTTAAACAAATGTTTGCTCTAATGTACTGGAGGAAAGAATAAAGCAAAAAGAGGCAAAAGCATGTCACATTGTAATATGCATAAGAATATGTTCTGACCCCCTCCCCCTCCACGCCTGTGAACAAGCCAAAACACAGGCTTGGCTGTTTGCCACTGTTTAATTGCAAGATAACAAACTGGCTGAAAGCCCAGATAATTCAAAATACAACAAAACAAACCAGATATTCAAACACGGCTCTAAGACATCGACTTTCTTCCCTGCTAATTTCGAACTGTTGTTTCCTGCAAATGTCCCTTCCCAACGCCTCACCTATAAGCTCTCTTGGGAGGGGCCAATCTACAACCACCTGAGCTAATTATCGTCTGTGAGCCTGCCTACGAAGCTGCTGCTTTCATTTCTCAGCCCTTCTCACTCTAGCATCAGGGACTGACTGCCTTTGATCCTCCCCACTGCTCCATGCCTCAGGCGCCTCCTAGTGGCCAACCAGCCCCTCTGGTCCCAGCTCTGAATCTGCAACTGCACAGGGTCTTCCACATCATGCAGGGCCGACTGAAATGATCCCTCGCTATCTGAGTCCATCAGCAGCTCAAACGGATCCTGCTGGGCCACAACAAGAATAGTTTTTAAACAGTATTAAATATTGGCTATATGGAATAACAATCATCATTTTTTGTAGTAAGTATTCCAATCCTGATAGGTTTTATTTTGGGCGGGGGGATATTATAAGAAAAGCAATTTGTCACATACACTTCATTGTTTTCTAGTGCTTTCATGGATAAAACTTTTCCTTTAAAAATGCAAGAATCCCAACTTGTTTGATTTCTTGTTGAAAATCCAAACTGAAATATTTCTCCTACTTAAATGATCTTCCCAGCCATCTTTTTTTTTTTTAGAAAACAGACAAGTCAGCTTTCATATGTGTATTTATCTTGCATTAAAATCCACAACTGCATGACTACATTATTATGTCTAAGGCAGGGGTCCCCAACCCCCGGGCTGTGGCCCAGTACCGAGTTGTAGCCTATTTGGAACTGGGCTGTGCGAGTAGTGGGCCAGTGCATACATGTGCGTACAGCTAAACGCACACAAGCAGTGGACCAGTGCATGTATACACATACTTGGAGTTCAATTCCTACAAGTTGAGTTGTGTGCATCCACATGCACACCGGCCTGCTGCTCACACAAGTTGAGCTGAGCACGCACATGCACCTGCTGCTCGCGTGTCTTAGTTCCCCCCTCCTCGTCCCCCCCAGCCAGGCCATCAAGCTGCAAAGGTTGGGGACTGCTGGTCTAAGGTATGGTACTGCAAGTTACCAAGAAACGGTATACTTCACCTTGTTCCTCCTGGTATAAAATATGTCATGAATTACGCTGGCCTTATTTTATTAAGCCAAATTTATATACACCATAAATGTATGAGGATTGTTGTAACCTGGGCTCAAGAAAGCTAATCTGATTGCTCTTTTATTCATATATATATATATTAATAATTGCAATTTGCTTTTCTATGTGACCATGCAATGAAGACTTGTGCTCCAAAATATTTTTAGCAGTTTCCATGTTGAAATTTAATGTTCATGATAGAAAATATGTTTTTGTGTATTTCCTCTTTGAAAGTGGTGGTGGTGATTAAGTGCATGCATCAAATATAGTTCTAATATTCTAATAACATTCTTTGGTTACACTTCATTTCATATAAATAAAAGAAATGGAAAATGGACAAGTGAAGCAAAACACTTTCTTCAGCAACAAAAGGACATAACTTTTTAAGAGCGACAAAATGTGTTCAAGTTGGTTTTTGTAACAGCAGGCACTTAATAAACATTTTTATTAATTTAAAAAGAATGATATGATATGATAATATGATAATTTTATATTGAGTTTTGGAGCAAAATGTTGTACTAAAATCTACAATCTCTTCTTTATAAGATGCCACAAAATTATTTATAAATTGTAAGTTGAATTGCCTTTAGAAAGATAAGATTAATTTAATTGATTACAAGCTTATTACTAAATAATGCTTTGGTAAAACATTGTGTTACCAAACATGGTTAGAATTAGTATTTCTTGAAGGAAAATATGGCAACCGCGAAAAATGAAAAAAAAAGCAATGCCACATAGTTAAAAGAAAGGAGATGCGCAATATGAAAATATTCTATCTGTTAAAGTAATATTTTATCCAATATTTACTTTCCAGTATTGTAATAAATTCTGATTACATTTCTTTAGGAAAAAGTATCACTCTCAGATATTTCAAACTTTATTACATATCTGAAACCAGAGGAGTCACTAGGAAGAAGA
The DNA here is from genome assembly GCF_964273705.1 of Natrix helvetica. NCBI lineage: Eukaryota > Metazoa > Chordata > Lepidosauria > Squamata > Natricidae > Natrix > Natrix helvetica. The sequence continues at coordinate 219,984,827 of NC_138552.1, read as the reverse complement.
ACTGCTTTGTGGAGAATGGTGAGAAAAATGAAATCAATTATGTAACTGAGCAATAATTATTTCATTTGTGGATTGCTAATCTAATGATGAAGGATTATATGATATCAGCACTCTGATCAGAAGCTCATATGCATAGCACATTTCCCCGTGTGTTCTTATGCCCATTTGTCTGGGAGATGTACCCATGATGCTAGGTTTATAATGTCAAATTTCAAACTTACAGTAGTTGAATTCAGGTTGAATTAGGATTCCTGCCTGTGCTGTTTTGTCTATGATTTAACATTATTCTACCCTTCCACTGAGGTTAACATACCGCGTTTCCCCGAAAATAAGACAGGGTCTTATTTTCTTTTGACCCCCGAAATAAGCACTTGGCCTTATTTTCGGGGAGGTCTTATCTTATTATTTTTGAGGTGCAGGAGGCAGCGAGCATGGTCACCTCATGGCTGCTGCTGTATTGCAATATTTTCAGGGAGGGCTTAGTTTTGGGGGAGGGCGCATTTTAGCGCATGCGCTCAAAAGCCCAATTGGGCTTATTATCCGGGGAGGTCTTATTTTCAGGAAAACAGGGTACTACTGTATAGTTGCATTTAGTGGTTTACAGAAAAATAATACAAGAAATAAAAATGGTGTTTTAATTTTTGCTTTGCTCAGCTTTGTGATTGGTTGCACGTAAATGACAAGTACTTTCAAAAGACTTTAAACTGCGAAGTCCCACAAGATAAAACAGCATTAAGTGTTTATGTGCAGCTTCTGGTGGAGGACTATCTTAAGACACCTCTTACCAATTGTAAGTATCGTGTAATAATAATGTTAAAGTAGGGGCAGCTTTATAAAATAGTTGATTCCTAATGTAGAACGCATTCAACATTGGGCTTATTACAAATTTTCAAGAAAGGTAATTTTTTATAAGAGGAAAAGAAATGTATATATTTACCACTACTTGCTTAATAAGTAATTTAGAGTAGTCAAAAGTGGAACTAATTTCTCATTGGGCAGCCGTGGTCAGTTGCTCATCTTGGGAAAAAAACATAAAATTTGAATCTTAAATTTTATGTTTGCGAAACCAAAATTAAAATTTCTTGTAGCTTCCCAATATCAATGTATGTAATTTTTTTAAAAAAGTATTTTAAGTTCTACATACAACAGCTTTTATTTTGAGCCAGACTGATAATTTTTGTTGTGAAATTGTAAACTTTAAAATATACTTGTACCTGCATGCCGGTCTGACTTTTCATATTCGAAAGTTTTTCCCCCCCCTAACAGCAGAAGATTGTCTTCCAGACTGGTTTGATGCTAAACGAGTGGCTACAATGATTCTTATAGCTGCAGATGTGGAAGACATAAGACACACACATAAGTAAGTATAATACTATTCCATTAGATGCAAAATAGGTTAACAAGGAGCAATCTCATCAGAACTCAGGGAGGCTTTCTAACTTATTAATATATTCGTTTTCTTTGGAAATGTCTAAGGATTTGTCCTCTCTTTCTGATAATTGACTGTAATGTTGGAAGAAATGTCCTTCTGGGTTCAGTTCCAAGTGGGGGAAAATACACTAGAAACAGGGAGGCTGCTTGGAAAGATGGTTTAATGGTGGACAGGACCACATGGTTTGAGGTCCTGGGGAAAAAGGTGATCACATGCTTCAAAATGTTGAGTGAAAAAGAAAAAAAAGGGATTGCTGAAAGTTCCTGGGTTTTTTATACTCTCTGTTTGGCCCCACCTCTCTGTTTCCTGTTCCTGTATAAGAAATGTATTCTGATTGGTTGTCTGACTCCCATGGGGCCATGCAGGGGCAACTCTCTAGGCTGCGTTTTGAATACAAGTTTGGTTGAGCATTGCTTTTTCTCAGATCCCCTGTGGTGAGATGGGTAAAGGGCTAATACTATCATGCCTTAATCCCATCACCCTGGAGGCGAGGGGGGGAGATCTTTGTCATGTAGAATATACTGGCTCAAGACTTTTTAATGGCCCATTGGCAAAGGTGGGGGCTATTAAGAGTGAGTCTGTTTCCTGCCTAAAAACATGTTTCTCCATTTCTTATCCAGTGAAATATAATATTCTGCCTTTTCAATATTTCCCAGGATATTTCATTTTTCTAGGAGAGGGTGGGTTTTTAATTTCCTACAGTAACATATTCTTAAAATAATAGTCTGATTTAAATATTCAGTCTGTCTCTTTTTTTCCATTCTCTTTCTACAAATGATTCCCCTGACTCAAAATCGAAACGTGCCAAAACTAGTGTCTTCTGGTGTTGACACCTCTCAAGATGATAAAATATAGGTTGCAGTGATTTTTTCCTACTTGTTGATGTTTGGAAGATGTAGGTGTGACTTCAGTACTATGAGACACCTTCTGTTTTAGAAAAAGATGTTTTACTTTCCAGAAGTCAGCATAAGACTGTGATTCCCTTTTTATTGTTTATTTTGTTTAGTGACAACACCGAACGGATTGGCCTGAAGGCTCTCTTAAATCCTCTCCTGGATGTGTTGCTGAAACTTGGCACTAATCCCTACATCTCATCACTGAAAATTGATAAAAGCCTACAACTGCTATTGAAGATAATGCAGACTTGTTCAATCAAAACGTCTAGACCAGAAGTTGGTTAGTGGTACCTTCAGTATGTTAACTTTATTATTCTTGATCCTCTAATCAGAATAACAACATAAAGTTTATGAAAATTACTTTACCCTATTAGAATAGTTAGGCACACTGAATATTTTGATCAAATAACTTGGATTCCATCATCAAATGTGTGTTGTTAGTAATAAGGATGAGATCATACAATCACTTTTGTAGTGTTTTGACCAGCCCATTTCAAAGACATTCCAGTACCATAAGGCATGAATTGGGGTCGGGGGCTTAACATACAAAACTTTTTGAATCTACAATTTTCTATTCCTCCAGAAAGGCAAATTGTTGATGCCCAAATTTATGGTATTCCAAAATACTAGATCAGTGGTCACCAACTGATGGTCCGTGGGAAAATTTGGGTGGTCCACGGAAAAAAATATTTGCATTTTTTATATTGCACTAAATCAGGGGTCCTCAAACTATGGTCCCTGGGCTTGATACATGCAATGAATATTTATATTGCTGCAGAGAGTCTCCACCTTTGGGATCTTTTTCTGTGGGTCGGAAGGGTGGAAGAAATTCCGACTTGGTGTCTGCTTCAGCCTCCTGGTGCGGGGTTTTAGGCGAAGGCTGGAGGGAAGTGCTGCTGGTGGCGAAGAGCCGGAGAGCCTTGTTCCAGTGGGACTGCATCATGGCCTGGAACTGGCTGACCATCTCAGCCTGCTGAGCCTCCAGGCGCTGGTACCTGGCACTCCCGCAGAGAGCATAGGCTTTCCTCTGCCTATGTTCATAGTCCTCAGCTTCTTCTCAATCAGATCTAATTTGAACTGATCCAGCTGTTTTGCCAACTCTTTCTCATGGTGGCTTCTTAGCTCCAACAACTGCTTCCTGTTGGGGCCCTAAGGAGCCCAGGCAGGGAGGCGAGGAGTGATTGGGAGGGGAGGGGCAAATAGAGGCTGGCGCGGTGCTTCTTGATGTGAGTGACATCGAGTTGGACCTGCCCATCCTCTCATATGACCACCTAGCTATGCCCACCCAGCGAGTCATTAGGCAGATCATATTAGTGGTCCGCGGAATTTAAAATTATGAATTTAGTGGTGCCTGAGGTCCGAAGGCTTGGTGACCCTTGTACTAGATCATTTATTGAACCTCATTTATTCATCTCTTTCAGGTTCAGCCTCTCTCATCTAAGTAACTCCTTATTCTCACCCATCAAGGCAGACCAATTTTCTCTTTACTTTCCCTCTTCTTTGCTGCTTTTTAAAAGACTCATTCATTCGTTCTTCGTACATCTCGCTCTTCTCATCCTTCTGGGGTTTTGCCATTACCATCCTATTCTATCTTGTCATGTCTGTGGAGATTCTCAGTCATCCAGGTCCCAAAGATGCTTTTTCAAAAGAAGGATGAGAGGGAAGAGTCTTAAGCCAGGGGTGTCCAAACTTGGCAACTTTAAGACTTGTGGACTTCAACTCCCAGAATTCCCCAGCCAGCTGGCTGGGGAATTCTGGGAGTTGAAGTCCACAAGTCTTAAAGTTGCCAAGTTTGGACACCCCTGGTCTAAGCACACTTCTCAGACAAGCAATCCATAAAACTGTTTTGGCCACTCTGAATTATCACAACTGTTGAAATAAATAAGAATAAAACGATGCTTTAGAGCAGGGGTGTCCAAACTTGGCAACTTTAAGACTTGTGGACTTCAACTCCCAGAATTCCCCAGCCAGCTGGCTGGGGAATTCTGGGAGTTGAAGTCCACAAGTCTTAAAGTTGCCAAGTTTGGACACCCCTGCTTTAGAGTATATTTTATTTAATAGTTTAAAAACATCTTGTTGCAGGTCTAAAGTTCTAGTACCAATTCTCTTCTGACGGGGAGAAGCATTATCCGTAGATATGTTCTTTGTAGAGGGAGGACAGGTTAGAAGGCTCAGAGGAGGGAAGTACAAAGGAATTCTACTTTCTAGTTTTTATTGATCATAAAAATGTCAGCAAAACGAAAAAAGAACTTTCATTTTAGTTTCTGCTTACCTAATTGTATGTTTTAGCTTTTTCAGTGGTAAAATGGTCTAAATCCAATTTGTATATAGGTTTAGAAGCAAAAATGTACTCTAAATGTTTTAATGTAATGATTCTTTATATAGATGAAATAATAGTATTTCTCCAGAAGTCAATTATGCTCGCCACTGAAAGTATTTTGGATTTTCTCCTCAGAAGACTTACTGCAAATGAACTAAATAATGTAAGTATTTAGTGTAGAAACCAGTCTGGCAAACACCTCTAGTAAGTTGTATACTGAAATGAACTTCTTTGGAATGTTTAAAAAGTCCCCAATCATTTAAAGCAGGTAGCAGTTTTAAAATCTTTCTAATCTGTAAAATAGTTATAAAAGTATTACATATCCAAATACAAAAATTAATGTATATTGATTTATGTAATTTTCCCTGGCTGATTAGCTATTGTGTGGAAATGTTATGTAATAATATGTCCAGATGTTAATATAAGGAAATTGTTGGTTATATACAGACTGCTCAAATATATTTCTTGCTTGCACATCTGTGCATATATGTTTGTGTCTCTTTGCAACAAAATACAGAGAGGCTTTTCTGTGCCAAAAAGTGCTAGTTGTTATACAAAGTGGCAAAGTGTTTTGGAAATGGAAAGGCATTACAATATTACAAGACTGAGCTGCCAATCTGTTAGGGAGCTTAAAGAAAAATCTTTCAGCATGCATAAATTACTTGTTTAGACAATTGTGTCAGTATATTGTGTCTTATAGTAATGTGCGGATTTTTGTATTTTTTTTGTTATTGCAAAGATAACTTAATTTTTTTTCATTTTAGATGTCACATCTGGAACACTGTAATTTATATCTGCAAGTGTTGTCAGAACTATTGAATTTCTATTCAGCCAGTGGATGGAGAAAAGGACCATTTCTCTGCACTTTTGTTTCATCTTTAATAAATACTTCTCTGTACAATCTGCAGGAGATACATGATAACGAGGTATTGTTGAGCTTACAATTGCCTGTAGTTAAGAATGAACCAAAGCTTGCATCTATTGGATTTTCTCTGTTGATGCTAGGGGAGATGCTACCACATCTGCATTATTTATTGGTTTAGTATCTGCCCCAATGTCAGATGTTGTTGTTAGTTGTGAAGTCGTGTCCAACCCATGGACAACATTCCTCCAGGCCTTTCTGTCCTCTACCATCCTCTGGAATCCATTTAAGCTCACGCCTACTGCTTCAGTGACTCCATCTAGCCACCTCATTCTCTGTCGTCCCTTTCTTCTTTTGCCCTCAATCGTTCCCAGCATTAGGCTCTTCTCCAGTGAGTCTTTCCTCCTCATTAGGTGGCTAAAGTATTTGAGTTTCATCTTCAGGATCTGGCCTTCTAAAGAGCAGTCAGGGTTGATTAGTTTGATCGCCTTAGAGTCCAAGGGACTCGCAGGAGTCTTCTCCAGCACCATAGTTCAAAGGCCTCAATTCTTTAGCACTCAGCCTTTCTTATGGTCCAACTTTCACAGCCATACATTGTAACTGGGAAAACCATAGCCTTGACTATTTGCACTTTTGTTGTCATGTCTCTGCTTTTTTATATGCTGTCTAGATTTGCCACAGGTTTCCTCCCCAGGAGCAAAGTCTTTTAATTTCTTGGCTGTAGTCCCCATCTGTGGTGATCTTGGAGCAGATCAGAGGTGGTATTCAGCAGATTCTGACCAGTTCTGGAAAACTAGTAGCAGAAATTTTGAGTAGTTTGGAGGGCCGATGAATAACATCTCTGACTGGCCCTTCCCCCATCTATTCTCTGCCTCCCGAGTCCCAGCTGATCTGGAGGAAATGGGGATTTTGCAGTAACCTTCCCCTGGAATAGGGAGGGAATGGAGATTTTACAATATCCTTCCCCTGCCACACCCACCAAGCCATGCCACACCAAGCCATGCCCACAGAACTGGTAGTAAAATTTTTTGAATCCCACATAAAAAGGGGATAGGGCTTCAATTTAATAGGCTCACCTCTCCCTCCCATGCCCCCCCCCCCCACAGACATTACTGGCGGAATCACACAGAGCCAGTATATTGACTCTTAGAAAACCCCAGCAACAGCTGTGCTTGAATAAAAGCATCAGTCAGAATCAGCTAGTTGCTGTACTTAGTATACTTGGTGAATATGTTGTCAAAATAAGCACAGGTATTTTCTCAGAATGAAGCTTTATAAAAATGTTAAACTAAATTAAATACTCTGTTAAACAATTGCAGATCAATAATGGGTCAGAAACATTAAAATAGTAAAAATAATACTGTACTATGAACTAAGCAATTGTCCTGTGTTTTCACTTACTGCATTGGAGATGCTTTTGAATTGGCAGAGGAATAAATAAAGTTTTAACACTGCAGTGTTGCGGTGATACAAAACATAGAAAACACGGTAATGTTATGAAATAAGGTAAGATGGTATTGGGATGCCTAATAAAGCTGGATGGTTATCATGATTTTCTGGTATTGAAACTGTGTACAATGACTCCAGACTTGCTTTTTCCCCCCTTGATTGTAGATAACTTGAATTGTTGGAAGAAATGGGATGGATCAGGAATTGTATTTAGAGTTCAAATCAGCATGAGTTAAATTAGTCATAATAATTGTTAAAACTATATGTTTGGGGAAGAAGGAAGCTTGATAAGGTTCTTACCTCTATCCTACTTGCCAGTTTTCTTAATCTTAAAGGATTAAAGAAAGGTAGGAGTTTAACTTTTTGTTTATCAGAGAAGGAAATGTTCCCCTTGTTCAAATTAGTACATTTGCTACTATGTTCAAATTAGGACATATTTTTACAACACAACGAAACCATTGTATTTACACCTTCTAGGACATAAAACTTGAAAAACAGATTCAGAAGGTAGTAAGTTTGGCAGCATTAAGGGTTGTTTGTGAAATTATGGATCAGAAGCCAGACTTTCAACTTCAGTTTCTACCAGCTCTGGACTCCCTTAAAACGGCTATTTTCAGCACCCAACTTAACCATGTATTAAAGAAGCCTAACAACATGGAACAAAATAGGTAACATATATTGCTCAACATTTTTTTTCTACTAAAATATTTTACTATTACAGTCTTATCTTTTAATGTCTACCTTAAAAATCAAAATATTTTATAAATGTTATTACGATTTTCTAATTATTGGTGTCTAGCTATTATTCCTTTTAGGGCTTAATTAAAACCTGAGAAAACGTATGTTCTTCTAAATATATGTTTAGCAGGTTGCGCTAATACAGAAATAGCCATTTCTGTTACTTTTACTTTTAATATTTCTTATTATTATATATAATAATATATATATTACTAAAATTTACTCAACATTGTAATCTGATTTTTTTTTACAGTTCAGTTGAAGAAGCAGCATCCCATGAAGGATGGGGGAAAATTGTAGCACGTTACATACATGATCAGTGGGTTTGTCTTCATTTTGTTCTTAACAATTATCAAAATCTTTCCAAGGGCAAACATTTAGAGCAACATTTTTACGATGTTCAGGACTATAAAAGAATGTTACAGTCTGCACTAGAAGCAATAATGATTCTTCCTTCTGACCATGTTTTACCAGTTTTTCACTGCATGAAAATATTTGTTTCTAAGGTAATTATTACAAAACAATGCATGGTTTTATTATGTATTTTAAATTTGGCCTTGTCTTGAACTAAATGTGATTTCTGCTTGCCTTTAGCTTATGGAATCTTCTGAATCTCTATGCATAGAAGCTTTTGAAATGTCATGGAAAATAATATTTTCTCTTAGCAACACACAACTGATATTTTGGCCTAATTTAAAAGCTTTTATTCAACTTGTGTTTGATCCTGAGATTCTTGTTACTGCAGCCAAGTTCAAGAGAGAAGGATACCTAAAGATAAAAGAGGTGAAATATTTAAAACTGCTGTTGAGTCTTGTATATTTTTAATTACTGAATTCAAATGAGACTAAAACTGAAACATGCAAGCATCTTTTTGCTTCTTTCTCCCTGGGCTTTAACTCAGGAAGCCTCTGATTCACCAGGAAATGATAGGTACTACTTTCATATCAAGCCAAGATACTGAACAACAGATGTTCAGTATCTTATCCCTTCATTCCACAGGCATTGAATGTAACAATATAATTTATTTAATCATACCGTAATTTTAAACAAGGCATTTTTAATGCAAGTAAGCACTGAAACAAAACTAAAATCCAAACTAAAAATATCCAAATATTCCAACGGTAGAAAACAGTTAATGGTTAATTCCAAACTGCAAGAATTTATAGAGAACTCACCTTCATTTGGAATATATAAAGTGTCTATGAATTGATTATTTATTAATTTTTTATGCTGCACATAAAAAGGTGAAAACTGACTTTGGGCAGATGAATCAAGCTTCTTGATTAAAAATTAGTTCTGCAGTGAGGCTACAATTACAGAATAGTTATGAATTTATTCCAGTATTGTTGTCTAGATACAGGTAGTCCTTAACTTATAGCCACAATTGAGACTGGAATCTTGGTTTCTGGTTGTTAAATGAGATGCCCGTATGACTGCTTCACTCAATGACTGCAATCACAGCATTCCTGGTTGCAGTCAATAAGCAATCTCCTGGGTTATTAAATAGAGCCAAAAGGCTGCCTGCTTAAGATTTCAGCTCTACGGAAGATGCTGCAAGAACAGAGCTGAAATCTTTAAATGAAAATCTTCCCCTTCCCACCATCCTTCTCTGCTTGCAACCTTCCTTACTGGCTTCTCAATTGATTTACTGGGGAATCCAACAGAGAAGATTGCAGACTGTATCACCTGATTGTGGGGGGCTTGGTAACCAGTTGTAAATGAAAGTCAGTGACCAAGCACCCAAAATGCACCGAAGGAGGGGTGGGGGAGGCAGCTTGATGTTTTATGGTGTCTGGAAGAGCTTTATGGGATGTCTGAGGCCATTGTAACTTTGAACTGTCATTAAACAATCAGTTGTAAGGTGAGGACTAACTATATCCTACTTCAACCAGTCAGGTGGGTTGTTCCCGGTTCGGCCTGGATTGGGTGAACCGGTAGTAGTGGCGGCGGGAGGCTCCCCCCACCCGCCTCAACACTTCTGCGCATGCACCCCGAACCAGTTGTAAAAAAATTGGCAACCCACCACTGCAACCAGTATAATACTTTCCTGAAATCTCCATTTAAAGTTGCATCAGGTTTATATTAAAGATATATGCCTGGGATGAATTGATCTTAGGAAACATTTTAAAATGTTGAAAACACTTGTACATATACAATTCTTTACTTTGAAATAACTTCTAAGTGTATTGCTGCTTTAGTTTTTGTTTTATATTCTTTAGTGAAAAAGTACTAATCCAAGTTTGACTGAAGTTTAGAGTTAATGATTTATGCTGAGAATATTTATATTTCCTCTTTTGAAAGAGAGAATTTGTCCGTGATAGCTAGAGATGTTACTTATTGAAATTGTCAAAAAATTAAGAATGTAGGAAGAAAATATAACTCAAATGGTATCAAGTAAAATTTATTTCTTAAATTAATCTGCTGTAACAGAACTCAGTTATTATATAACCATGAAAAGAAGACTTACTTATTTTAACAAGGTCCTAAAATAATGCTTTTTTGGAAATCATTCAATGTCAGCCAAGCACATTTCCATTTAAATAATTGGACTTCTCTTCCATATTTTAATTCAGCTTTTACAGATGTGCATTAGAGCAGAGGTCCCTAACCTCCAGGCCGCGGCCCACTACCGGGCCATGGCACATTCGCAACCAGGCTGCGCGCATGGCGGGCCGGCTCACATGCATGCCTTCACAGCTCAATTTGTGCGAGAAGAGAGCTGGCGCATGTGCACACCCATGCAACTCAACTTGCACAAGTTGAGTTGTACACAGGCACATATGCTCTGCCTGCTGCTCATGCAGCCCTATTTCCCTACCCCCTGCTGGGCCACCTAGACACAAAGGTTGGGAACTGCTGCACTAGAGGTTACCCAACACCAGGGAACTAGTTTAGAGGAGGTCTGGATAACTACAAGAGGGAAGGGGAATCCTTCTGTTTGATTATTTCATATCTACATGAAATGCAATGTATGTGTTTTGTTTTGCTTTACATTCAATTACGTTTTCCTCCCTTCTCTCAGATTATATTTCAAATGATTGAACTTTCATCTACAAAGACTGGAATCTTTAATGTTCTACTAACCCATTGCTGTCAATCTTGGCTGTTTCCTCCTGGTGAAATCACTACTGTGGAAAATGCCTTTTCAAATGCTGGCAACTACATTGAACTCCTTATTGAGGCTTGTTTGTTTGGAACTATTTTCAGGCGTGATCAAAGGTAAAAACCAGAGCAAAATAAAAACCAGACTATGCATGCTTGTTTCTCACTGTCTTTATATTTATTCTGTCACACACTCAGCAGACTCCTGCCATTCTCGGGAATAAAATATCCTAACATGTTGCATTTGTTTTGCTGTGAACCTATGGTGATTGATAGCATAATCAATAATAAATTACTAAATTAACAATATTTTATTTTCCTTTTCTGTGTTCATTTTAAAACGTAAATTAATTTCAAGACTTGTTCAGGAGGTATACGCTTTTGTTGAAAACCTTGGAGATCAATGTGCAGCAAATGTTGTTACAGAAAGGTCAGTATCAACTTCTTTTATAATAGTTTATATTAATTATATATATAGTATTTTCATAGAGTATAATTTGATATCACCTCTTTCCCAATATTCCTTTGCTCACTTTTAATTTTAATATGGGGTTCTAATTGATTAAATTTAAGCCTAATATTTTATTCATTTGTGAAAACTGATGTAGCACATTCTGTTACTAAGTCCATTTACAGAAAATTCTAAATTCAACTATGGTATGAAAGTTAAATATGTTTAATTCTAGACTGCTAAGAGCTCACTATGAAAAAGTGTGAGGCAGTTATAATTGCTCTCTAGCTTTTTGAACTCTAACTTCAGTATCAAAAAAGTTGCTCGGGGATTTCCATGAATTCAAAGGACTCCTTATAGAACTAAAGAGACTTCACAGAGAAAAAGTAGTCAAAATCAAAACAGATAACTGTATTTTTCAGAGTATAAGATGCACCTTTTTCCCTCAAAAAAGAGGGTGAAAATCTGTGTGCGTCTTATACACTGAATACAGCATTTTTTTGCCTCCTGAAACCCCTACCCCTTCACCAAAATGGCCGTGCATAGCCTTTAGGAGGCTTTCAGAGTGCTCCTGGGGGCTGGGGAGGGTAGAAATGAGTGGAAAACGGGCAAAGTTTGCTCTATTTTGCCCTCCGCAGCTCCCAGGAGCACTGTATAAGCCTCCTAAAGGCTATGCATGCCCTCTTTTTGACAATGGGCCAGTTTTTGCAAAAAATGGGCTGTTTTTTGCTCGTTTTTGCTGCCAGCCCCACCTCCCAGGAACACTCTACAAGCCTCCTAATGACTATTTGTGCCCCCTTTTTTTAAAAAAAAATGGGCCCATTTTTGCGAAAAACTGGAGTTCTGCAGATTGAAAAAACATGTTTTTTTAAAAAAAATTGCCTCTTCAAAATCTTGGTGTGTCTTATACTCCGAAAAATACAGTATGCTGGATTCCTTTGAATTTAGCTAAGATAAATTTGATAGGATGAATATTTTAAATCTTGACTTTATGACTTGGTTAATCAAGGATGGAATGCTAAACTAAGCCGATTTTTTTAGTTTTGTCTTACTTAAAAAGGGTATTGAAGTTTATTGATCGGCATCTTTTGTTTCAATTTTAGAATGAAAACACACTGTCTTTTTTGTTTTCATAAAGAAAACATAATTAACTGGTATTAAAGTAGCAAATGTTTTAAAGAATACCAGTCATTAATAGAAAATGCTGCAAACTTTTGTTTGTAGTACTATGAGTATTATATCCTATTTTCTCCACAACAACCTTTTGAGGTGGGATGGGTTAGGGTTAAAAAGAGAGAGAAGGGAGGGGAGGGAGGGAGGGAAAGAGAGAGAGAGGGAGAGAGAGAGAGAGAGAGAGAGAGAGAGAGAGAGAGAATAGGTGGGAATGAAGGGAATGTGTTTTCATGATAATTTAGTAAACCATATGTAAGTGTGTCTGTGGTTGCTGAACAAATTTAAATGTATAAGACTATTTCAGAAAGCATAAAAGTTAATTCTGATTTATAATTATCATAATATATTACAGTAAGAACAGAGATGACCATTATGTACGAGTTTGTGCTATCAAATTTATCTGCTTGCTGGATGAATCAAACAAGCAGCACAAGAAATTTATAGGAGATTTTGTCATGAAACTACTTGATAAAGTAAGAATATGTTTATAGTGCTCTCTCTATAAAAACAGTCATGTGAACAGGAATGTTATTGAATTGCCAATTTCCCTAAGCATCACCCTTCCTTCTGCTTCTTAAAATAGGGGTGAAGGGGTGAAGAGTGGGCTTTAGGTGGACTGGGGCAGATCTCACCTTTGGGAGATCTTTCATTGATTCCCAGCCATTTTGCATAGTTCCTCGTCTTCAGAAAGAAGAATTTGGTCCTGCCTAACTGCAGAATCGGGAAGAAGGTAGAACCTCTGTAAGATGAGTAGCATCTTGGTTTGGCAGAGAGACAATAAGGAAAGGCTGCTTGATGGGGGAGTTGTTTCTCAGATACTACTAGGAGAGGGTCTTCTCACGAAACATAGCTATGGAAACTAGTACCAGAAAGTCTCCCTGTGATTTTTAGCAGAAGAGGAAATTCAGTCCCAGTCTACAGTCTTCTGTGTTCTCCTACTGCTTCCCTAGCCACCACTTAGTTCATCATCATGCCCTACCAGTGGGCCTCATCCTTTGACTCCAAGCTGACAGCCTCAGCTTGTCTTTATTCCATATTTGGCCAATTATGCCCCTTCGCTGCCTTTGGTTTTCTGGTATTTAGAGAAGGTACTCACTGATTTCCCCCAAGGTCTGCTGGGTTGCCTCATCCCAGTGTTCCTGGGAGAAATAAGCAAGAGTATATATTCTTTGACAAAGTGACAAAATTAGTGGACCAGAGGAATGCCGTTGATATAGTTTACTTGGACTTCAGTAAGGCATTTGATAAGGTAGACCATAACCTACTACTAGATAAAGTAGAAGAATGTGGGTTGGACAGCATCACCACCAGATGGATTCGTAACTGGCTGACCAACTGCACTCAACGTGTAGTCCTCAGTGGAACTGCATCTACATGGAGGGAAGTATGGAGTGGAGTACCCCAAGGCTCTGTTTTAGGCCCAGTACTCTTCAACATCTTCATCAATGATTTGGATGAGGGAATAAATGGGGAACTCATCAAATTTGCAGATGACACCAAGCTGGCAGGAATAGCCAACACTCCAGAAGATAGGCTTAAGATACAGAAGGATCTTGACAAACTTGAACATTGGGCACTATCTAATAAAATGGAATTCAATGGTGAAAAGAGTAAGGTTCTACATTTAGGCAAGAAAAACGAAATGCACAGGTACAGTATAGGTGGTACCTTGCTCAACAGTAGTAACCGTGAAAGGGATCTTGGAGTCCTAGTGGACAACCATTTAAATATGAGTCAGCAGTGTGCAGCAGCTGCCAAAAAAGCCAACACAGTTCTAGGCTACATAAACAGAGGGATAGAATCAAGATCGCGTGAAGTGTTAATACCACTTTATAATGCCTTGGTAAGGCCACACTTGGCATATTGCATTCAGTTTTGGTCGCCACGATGTAGAAAAGATGTGGAGACTCTAGAAAGGAGTGCAGAGAGGAGCAACAAAGATGATTAGGGGACTGGAGACTAAAACATATGAAGAATGGTATGTCTAGATTAATGAAAAGAAGGACTAGGGGAGACATGATAGCAGGGTTCCAATATCTCAGGGGTTGCCACAAAGAAGAGGGAGTCAAACTATTCTCCAAGGCACCTGAGGGCAGAACAAGAAGCAATGGGTGGAAACTAATCAAGGAGAGAAGCAACTTAGAACTGAGGAGAAATTTCCTGACAGTTAGAACAATTAACCAGTGGAACAGCTTGCCTCCAGAAGTTGTGAATGCCCCAACACTGGAAGTCTTTAAGAAGATGTTGGATAGCCATTTGTCTGGAACAATGTAGGGTTTCCTGCCTAGGCAGGGGGTTGGACTAGAAGACCTCCAAGGTACCTTCCAACTCTGCTATTGTATTATTGTATTGTATTGTATATATTACCAGCAAGAGCACTCAATGCGTGAAGGTCATCCCAATCACCTAGTTAAAGCAAGCAGGCACCTTTATTGGACAGCAGTGATATAGGAAGAGGCCTGACGCAGATAATCACTTTAGCAAAGTTATCATATTGGATGGGAGAAGGCAACAATAAACCATTCCCTGTTTTTTGTTTTGTTTTTTTACCAAGAAAACCATATGGCTAGAAAATATAAAATGATTGACAATATAATGCTGGATGTTAAGTCCTCAGGTTGGGTGGCATTGTAGTCCATAAATCAAGTTGGGGAAACCCTGATCTAGAGAGCTGCTAAAGCAGTAAGTTATGTTTAGTTTTGCCAGGAAAATAGGTGAGCCAACCTAAAAAAAGGGTGAAAATAGGAAGCAAGGTAGTGGATCATCTGCTGTGTCTAAAGCCTGCTATTGGCCACAATGGGAATCTTCTTCTTTTCCTTTATTCCCCCTCCTTGATCTCATTGGAAAAGAGAATGGGAGCATGAGCTCTTAATCTTGCCTTGCTCTGCCTTTAGAGCACTTCATATTGGCTCTTATGAAGATGGCAAGAACAACAACACTAGGGCATCTCTGTGTTTGCGTGCGTATACTTACATGCGCTCTTGCACACACAGCCAGTTTGGGGGTTATTGAATGGACTACTACTGCCTAGTAGTCTTATCTGATGTGGGTTTTTCTCCAAAATAACTTTCGTTAAAGCAAAGCTTCAGAAAAAGAAGTCGCCTCCCATTCCATTCCATAGCGCGTTTTATAGTTTGCATGCTGTTTTAGTAGCATCATAAAATAAAGGACAATTTTAACTTTTGTTATTAACCACTTCAGTCAATTCTTTTCATACAAGCGTACGCGAGATGTTTCATAGCATTGTTTGACTCAAATCAGAAATATTCATATTTATATTCTTTGCAGGGTGAATTAATGTCCAAATCAAAAGTTCGCTATTATGTGAACTCCTTACAACATAGGATTGAAAACCGCCTGTGGCAGACATTGCTAGTTTTGTTTCCAAAACTTGATGAGGTATGGCTCACTTTGAACTGGTGGTTATTAAAATAGTGTTACCATTTGTATGTAGTACTATAAGTATCTAAGACTATTCTGTCTTAGATTTCTTCTGAGGATAAAAGCATGTCATGTCTATTGTTTCATAAATAGTTACGTTGCCATCTGAAATTGTGGTCATGGGAGCTTCTTCCAATCAACCGTCTAATCCTACTTGTAGAACTCTTCCCTTCCTCATATTGTACACTGAGGGTGATCATAACCTTCAGCTGTTTTATTGATTTTCATTAGTTTGTTAGACTTATGTCCCACCTTTCATCCTGGATCTCAAAGTAGCATACATAGAATTCCCTCATTCAATTTTTCTCTGCAACAATCCTGCAGGGTAAATTGGAATTGGAATGAGAGAATGACTAGCACAAAATCACCCAGTGAGTTTCCATGGTTGAGGGTAGATTTGAATCAGGGTTTCCTTGGCCCTAATCCAACAATATAACCACCCCAGAGTGAGTACATTTTGTTTTATTTTTTGTATTAGGCCTTTCTATATTTCATTGTGATTTGTCTACTGATTATTCGATGGTTTATAATGTACAATAATGACCCACCTGTTCTATTCAATTCGAAGTTGCGTTCTCATATGTAACAATTTTGCTTTAATGGAGGGAAGGCCAAACTTCAAGCCTCTGCAAAAATGGCTGCTGGTTTGTAATTTTTGGTAAGGTAGAATTAAAATAATTAAAGGCATGAGAAATAATTATGACAATTTCACTCAGTTGAATTTACTTTTTGACTTAGCAGTTTGGAATACTGTTTTGCTCAATAGAAACAACAAAAAATGTCTTATCCGCTGCTTAAAATGACAGTGATCTTCTGTGGAGAAGAATCTTACATTTAGATTGTATAATTATAGTGCAAGGTACTGCTAGAAAAATGTCACTTTTAAAATATGTGTGTCATCTAGAGAGAGGAAACAGAATAACAAGAGTTGGAAGGGACCTTGGAAGTTTTCTAGTCCAACCCCCTGCTTAGGCAGGAAACCCTACACCACTTCAGAAGAAATATCGAGAAAAGCAGTTGTACATGGGGAAACCGGTACAATGTGTTTGTTAAGATATTGACTAGTGATATGGAGATCTTGCTTCTAGATGAACCAACATAGTTCAACAGACTTCACATGGTGGTGATTATCGGAAAATTAGTAGAAGGCAATGCTTGGGACATAATTTTATCTATTTATTTATTTGTCACATTTACACATCTACCCATCTCACATAGCGACTTTAATCTTAAACTCCTGAAAGAAAAGTAGGATATCAATTTAATAAATAAAATATGATGAAGAGGTCATCTGTAAATTAAAACTGATTTGGTTCCTGATATTTTATTTAGGATCTTTTATCAAGAATCATTGACAGGATTCTTCAAGCTGGACATAATAATAATCAAGCATCAGTAAAGTATTTAATAGAGTGGAATATCATTCTGATTTTACACAAGTTTCCTCATTATCTTCAAAAATTCTGGAATTGCTTTAATTATGTGAGTAACTATGTATCAAGGTATGAGTGAAGTACAAATAAAGAAGGGATTATTTTTATAAAACTTGCATTCAAGATTGTTAGAAAATACACTCTATTGAGTTATTATTATTGAAAATATATGTTGCATCAGAATAACAGTAGTTAGGATTCATTATTAGGTAGACAAGAATGATTCTTATAAGGCTCAATATATTTTTACAAATTGAGAAATAATAGAGATTAATACAGGACTTATTTTTCAGGATGAAGATCAATTTAAAACTAGCATTTGCACATTTTTAGCAGTCCTGTCACATTTTGACATAATTCTCCAGAACACATCTGAAAAAGTAAGTGCTTTTGTTTGAAACTAAAAAAGTTGGTTATAGAAAATAAATCCTGTTATCTGCTCTTGGTATCAGATGAGGCTATTATTGTACGTTTATATGAAGATTTCCTTGAACATCTTTAAACCCATTAAAGATCTGTTTGGCTTCAATATCTAATCTTCAGTTTAGTTTCCTTCAGGGACCAAATAACATAGGAAATCTCCCTGTGTCAGTCAATAAGTTTGATAAACAACTGGTATAGAGACAGCATAGCGCCATCATAAATGGCCTTAGGATTTTTAGGATGCTAAGTATTTAGGATTTTTAAGGAGAATATTGATGTATTCAATTTTTACAGGGCCAGTTCATCTAGGTTCATGGCAGTTTATATGAATTTTATTTTTTGTATCTTCCTACTTTGTTGAGTAGAGTCAAATATTCAAGTATGCTTCTCTCTCTTTCTAGGTATCAGCCTTGAAGAAAGCGCTAATTGTTGTCCTACAGTGGTGCTTCCATCACAATTTCAGTATTCGGCTTTATGCTTTGATTGCACTTAAAAAAATTTGGGGAATGTGCAAAGCATCACATGTGAACGATTTTGATACTTTAACTTCAGTTATTGAATGTAGTCTAAATCAAGTGGAGCTCATGCATGGCACAGGGTTAGTAGTGCATGTTTTAATTTAAAGTATGGTTCTTTTTTTCATGAAATGGTAAAAATACTTTTTAGTTGATTCCTAGATAGGTTTGAGGAGCAATCTGGTATTATTTTAATGATGACCTCTTGTATCAAACACATCCAAAGAAATTACAGTGCAATCAGAGGGCACTGTATCTCAACTCTGAGGAATTATATTTACCTTATATTTATGTGTGTGTGTGTGTGTGTATATATATATGTATATATATATATGTATGTATGCATGCATGCATGTATGTATGTATTTATTTATATTGGATTTTGAATCCCTAAGGATGCCCGCAGCCCTTAAATATGTTATGTATCATCTTTTGTGACCTTCTGACAAGCAGAGTCAATGGGGAAGCCAGATCACTTAACAATCATGTTATTAACTTAATAACTGCAGTGATTCATTTAACGACTATGGCAAAATTAACTTAACACCTGTCTTGCTTATCAATGAAAATGTGGCACTCAATCGTGATCATACGTATACCTGTACCCATTATGGAATTGTTATCAATACAGAAAATTAAGCCACAGTGACCCCAATATAATGATTAATCCTCGTGCATTTGTATCAAAAATATTTTTTACAGACCTATTCTTTATTGTACCAGCGATAACAACCTACCTGCTGTTTTCTAAACTTTTAAATAATATAAACCTTTACATACTGTCAATTTCATTTTATATCATTGTGGGACTGTGATTAACAATCAAAAGTTATTCCACATAATTGATACCATAAGAAACTAAGCTGCAACCCAACAGCCACATCTTGGAATAAGTTCATTGAATTCAGTTGTCAGTGACTTGATGGCATGTAATCAGTCTATCAATCTAGGACTAGATTTTTAAACAGGAATGGTCTATACCAGGGGTGTCCAAACTTGGGAACTTTAAGACTTGTGGACTTCAAATTCCAGAATTCCCCAACCAGCCATGCTCGCTGGGGAATTCTGAGAGTTAAAGTCCACAAGTCTTAAAGTTCCCAAGTTTGGACACCCCTGGTCTATACAGAATGTTTCCTATTACATCACATTTTAATGCTTTTTTATTTTTAATCATCTGCAGGAATGCTAAGAAGAATTGGCAGCGCATCCAGAAACATTTTTTCTTTGAATATTTTCATCCACTTAAGGATTACTGTCTTGAAGTAAGGACAGAATTGAGCATTTTGAAATATTTTTTTCTGCCTATCTTTGTATCTGCGTTACCAAGAAATGGTGTTGTACGAGTTTTCAATATATTTCAGGCAGACACAGCTTTAAATAATCCCATAATGTCATAAAGCACAGCAGATTTGGTAGGATTCTTTGCTGCCTTAATCCATTATTTATTCAGTAATCATATTAAATAAATACTCAAATTAGATGAAACATTTTAATCTAATTCACACAAATCATATTTTAAATTAACTCACATTTTTCAAATTTGGCAACTTTAAAGATGTATGAATTTCAAATCCCCATCATATTCATATCTTGAAGTCCGCACGTTAAACTTGCCAAGTTTGAAAAACACTAAATTGATCTCACAGTGTTGGTATGGGCAAAAAATGGGAATAATTATGTTTAAGCCTCTGTAAACTATTTAGGAGAAACAATAGGACACAGGATTTTAAAAAAAATCTAAAAGTAAACAAGCACCATATTGGTTGGCTTTTGCTGAAAATATGTTACATTGAAGTGGAAGTTGATACTTCAAAATATTATTTTTCAGACAATATTTTATACGCTGCCACGCCTTTCAGAAACTCCTGAAGAGGAATGGATCTCTCTCTCTAAATTTACCGCATTCAGAGATATTCCATTGAGTTCAACATTTCCATCCTGCCATTCTCAAACTATACTTCTTGACCTTAAGCCAAATGACTGGACTCAACAAGATATCGGTAATGATAATAGTGATCATCAGAAGCTAAACAGCATTAGGAAATAATTTGTGCTGGTCGAATAGTTATACATATTTTATAAAGACTCTAAAAATATATTTATGATATTTAAGAGCGTAATTACTGAGCACACAGACTCTATTTGTCCTAAGTACTTAAGTCCTAGAATGCTGAGATTCTTAAAGAGATTATTTCATTTAGCTAATTACGTAATTTCTCTTAGGACCAAATTTAGCTGAGCCCAATAATGAAAGGCAGTGGATGAATGTTCAGAAAAAAATTATCCCTTACAAAGCCAGTGCTCCTGATTTGGATCTGGAGCTTATATTTCAAGATCGGGCCACTAAACTTGGAAAATCAAACAAGAAATTGATTGTAGTTGCTTCACTCATTGATAAACCCACCAATTTAGGAGGTAAGCACTTACTCATTTTAAACTACTTACAGGTTTTATTTTTGTTTTACATTGTATGCCTTATATTTACAAAGTAACAAACCTAGTTTAGCCTAGAAAACAATTTGAGGATTTAAAAAGAGGAAATAGATTCTTAGAGTTTAATTCTCAAACTGTTTACACAAAAGAGAAATGTCTTTTGTTTTCTTAATTGTGTTAATACCTATGTTAGGCTATTTTAAGGAATAGTTGTCCTATGCAACGTGAATCTTTGATTTTAAAGGTTAGGTTTAAAGGTTATTATCTTTATTTTGATTGATTGATTGTGCCTCCAAGTCAGTTGATTCCTGTCAACTGCCTGGACAAACCTTGTAGGTCTTTTGGCAAGATTTGCCATTGTTGCCCTCTTTGTAGGGCTGAGAGAGAATGACTGGCCCATGGTCACCCAGACTAAGCAGGACTAGAACTCATGGCCTGGCCTCCCTGTTTCTAGGATGTCTAGGATAATGTCTTAAGCACCACACTACATTGACTCTCTTGCATGTTTGTAGCCTCAGTTTGAATTTCCTTCCCTGGTATTTATGTGCACCATTCAGTTTAGGAAATCAGTTTCCTGCTTTATTTGTAGGCTTGTGTCGAACATGTGAAATCTTCGGTGTTTCTGCTTTAACGGTTAGCAACCTTCATTATATAAATGACAAACAATTCCAGCATCTCAGTGTGTCTGCTGAACAATGGCTTTCTGTTATTGAAGTGAGTAAAATAAACCTTCCCTGTTCTGTCACAGACAGAAAACCTCTTCCTGGTTTTCATATAGTTGCATCAAGTTGGACGCTATAAATTGATCTGTATTAATTTTAGGGCATTATATATTAGCTGCAAAATTTAAAGGGACGGTCCAACTTCAGCATTATTAGCTCTTTGATTTCAGTAGGAGAATTATAATTGTGGGTTTTTCATATATAGTCAATTCTAGCAGACAAGGGGAGGAAAGAGCGAGCCTCGGTTTGGGGCTTTGTGTAGGTAGCTCTTCTGAATCAGACACCAAATTAACTGACGTAGTTACTGGTGAAATGATATGAATGGCACCAAGCTGAGGACTTGTTTACCATTCTTGAACTAGGCAGCATTTTGATCCATCCAATCAAAAGGTTTCCGTCTACATAGTATTGGACAGAATATATCTATTCAGTCAGAACATGCTATATCTTGCTTATTGTGCTAATGAATGTACACACTTCCAAACCCTAATACTAATCTCATTTTTCAAAAATTTACAGGTAAGGCCATTTCAGCTTATTGAATATTTGGAACAGAAGAAAACTGAAGGCTATACTATAATAGGGGTGGAGCAAACAGCCAAAAGTTGCAATTTAATGGAATATTGCTTTCCAGAGAAATCCCTGTTGTTATTGGGGTAACAAAAAATCTAATTCTAATACATTTTTCAAATGTATTTTGAGTAGTGAATACTGAGAACCATTCAGAAAATTAAGACATTTTTTCCTATACACTACGGAACCTTCCCTTAGAAAGCTACTTTCCCTAGAGATTTATCTGTTGGGCAGTCACATACTGATAGTAGATCGGTTGAAAATTGCATTAACTCTGCAGTACAAATAAAATGCAGGCGAATAAAATTGGGCCACTTATATTTGGTGGATACTTGATTGTACCTAGCACACATTCTTAAAAAAAAAGTTTTGAATCCAAATCACATTATTCTCAATGATAGTTTACAAATTGCTCAAGTAATTGCTATCCATACTAAAGTACATAAGACTGCCTGTTTTATTGTTAGTATTTATTGATTTTTGTCCATGGCCCAGATCTCCCTTAAAAAAAGTGCAATAGTATTTTGGAGTAAGAGGGTGGAAATGCAAATTACAAATCTGGTTATTGATCTTTCTAGCTCAATATTATCAGCAATCTTCCATTTCTGCTAATGTAATGCATTTTTTGTTTCTTTTTTTAAATCAGAAATGAACATGAGGGAATCCCAGCAAATGTAATTCAGCACCTGGACACTTGTGTAGAAATTCCTCAGCAAGGAGTTATCCGTTCACTTAATGTCCATGTAAGTGGTGCTCTGCTCATTTGGGAATATACAAGGCAGCAGATGGCCAAAGAAAAAGAACAAAGACAACATGTTTAATTTTTCTGATAAATTGAAGCTGATAATTGGATGGTGCTATAAATTCCCTGAAATGACTATAGCTATTTAATTATGTTTTAATTTTGTATATCTTCATTTTAAACAAAAAATGTTATTTTTTAAAAACCATGACAGTATTAAAATTGTTTTTAATGCGGTTTTTGGTGTTAGTGAATTCTGATTATATTGCTGTAAACACTACATTTTGATAGTTCTGAAAGTGGTGGTAAATAATTACTCATTTGCAGCACAATTGGGTGCAGTGTAATTTCTGCAACTCCGCAGAGCTGTCAAAAAATTAATAACGCAATCTCTATGCTGTTGCTGCAGTATAAATTATAAATTTATTACATTAACTTTTTTCATTGTGGAGAAAATCTGTGTGGTCACTAAGGAATCAAAAATGGGCATTATCAAGATGCTGCACACAGCAATATAGCAACTCACCATTTGACAATTCTAGTGTTTCTCATTGCACTTGGTCATGATAAATTAAATTTTCTGGCACTGCTTTTTAGGATATTTTTTTAAACATATACTCAAGGTTTTTTTTTCCAAAGCCAGCATTAACAGTTTCTAAAAACTGCATATGTCTACAAATTTTAATTCAGCATATTAAAGTGATCTCCATACATCTGAATCAACCAGAATGAAATATTTAAGGGTTTTACTGTTGATAATTATAAAGATTCTTCTTCAAGATGTAATTTATACAAAGGACTACTAGACATTACTTTACCGGTACATTGGGGGAAACGTTTGGAAGAGAGTATTTGCAGTGAAAACATGATACAAGTATTTGAATTTATATAGTTCATTTATTTTGATTTTATTGATGGTGTAGTCTTTTAGTGGTGAAAGGTAAGCATATTTTCCTAAGTGCCTCTTCTTTCCAATAAGCATTTCAAATAACGGAAGCTGTAGCTTTCAGACCAGTATGCGATTTATAAACAAGAACAGGTCTTAAAATTTATAGGACATTGTTGGTGCCAACATTTATGTTCTTCAATTATGTTGTTTTTCTGCAACTTCCTTTGTGTACAGTATTGTAAAAGTTCTCTAGTTGCTATGACTTCTCTGTTTTCTCTGAAGGCAGAAATTGTCCTGATTCCATTTGTGCCTTATATTGTAAATAATCTCTTCTTTTGTTAAAGTATTTAACCTGTTTTGAATAAAATCACTTGGTTAGCAAGTCAACCAGCTCAGTAAAAATCTAAAGTAATAAAAGTACAAAAAATATTACACCCATCATGAAATTTTAGATTTAATGCCACTATTATTGATTGATCTACAAAAACTAATGTTCAATAAATTTTATCCACATCAGATTTTAAAAATAATAATAATATGGAACTACATACCGTATTTTTCGGAGTATAAGGCACACCTATTTTCCTCAAAAAAGAGGCTGAAAATCTGGGTGCGCCTTATACATCGAATACAGCATTTTTTGCCTCCCAAAGCCCCACCCCCTTCACCAATATGGCCGTGCATACCTTATGGAGGCTTTCAGAGAATTCCTGGGGGCTGGGGAGGGCAGAAATGAGAAAAAAAATTGGCTGCCCCCCCCCCCCGCCGAGCAGCACTCTATAAGCCTCCATAAGGCTATGCATGCAATTTTTTTGACAAAAAACGGGCCCGTTTTCGCAAAAAAAAACAGGCTATTTTTTGCTTGTTTTTGCCTCCCCAGCCCCTGGGAGCACTCTGCAAGCCCCCCCCCAAGGATTTTCATGCCTTTAAAAAAAAACGGGCCTGTTTTCGTGAAAAACAGGCCGTTTTGTGGAGGTTTGCAGAGTGTAAAAGCTCTTTGATTGATGAGAATTACATTAATCAAGTGCTATGCCAGCAGAAACAAAGTCTTAGGTGCTGCAGATTGTCAGTTATTTCCTTCTTCAGCACGTGGATAAATACACCTGGAAACATCTACCTACCTACCTTCTCTCTCTCTCTCTCTCTCTCCCTACCTACTGTATTTCTCTCTCTCTCTCCCCTCTACCTACCTACCTACCTACCTACCAGTGGTGGGTTTCAAAATTTTTTAGAACCTATTCTGTGGGTGTGGCCTATTTTGTGGGCATGGCTTGGCAGTCATATGACCGGGCAGGTATGACCAACTTGACATCACTCATGCACACTCAGTCACATGACCACCCCCTCCCAAGCCATGTGGCAAACATTTTTGGGACTCCTATGAAGGGGGGGAGGAAGAGAGGGGAAAACCTCCCCAAAATAGACAACTGGAGGATTAAGGGCCGAAATTAGGGAGATCGGAGAAGGCAGGACAGAAAGGAATCCAGTAGAAAGCTATCACGCTGGGGAAAGAACCTTGGGAGATTGGAGGAGGCAAGACAGAGGGGAATCCAGTAGAAAGCTATCGCATGCTGGGGAAAGAACCTTGGGAGATTGGAGGAGGTAAGACAGGGGAATCCAGTAGAAAGCTATCGCATGCTGGGGAAAGAAACTTGGGAGATTGGAGGAGGCAAGACAGGGAATCCAGTAGAAAGCTATCGCATGCTGAGGAAAGAACCTTGGGAGATTGGAGGAGGCAAGACAGGGGAATCCAGTAGAAAGCTATCACGCTGGGGAAAGAACCCTGGGAGATCGGATGAGGCAGCACAGAGGGGAATCCAGTAGAAAGCTATCGCACGCTGGGGAAAGTACTTTGGGAGATCGGAGGACAGAGGGGAATCCAGGAGAAAACTCCTGAGCTTACTGCTGCTGTCTGGTGGATTGTGCCGCTGGACTCTCCATGCTTCTCAGTTCACCACCTCCACTCTCAGGTATTGGACTAGACACCGAATTGGGCTAGGATAGTGCGGACGGGAGGGGGGGCTGAGCGAGCGAGTGACAGGGCCGGGGCAGGCGTTCCAGAAATTATTTCTGGGTCCACTGGTCAAACCTCCTCTCACCGGATCGGTAACTTTCACCATCTGGTTCTCCCAAGCCGGTGCGAACCAGCAGAAACCCACCACTGCTACCTACTCTATTTCTCTCTCTCCCGCTAGCTACCTATGTATCTACCTACTCTCTCCCCCCCTACCTATCTACTGCATTTCTGTGTCTATTTCTCTCTCTCTATTCCTCTACCTACCTACCTACCCTTTCCCTCTCTCCCTACTTACCTACTGTATTTCTGTATTTCTTTCTCTCCCCCTTTATCTACCTACCTAACTACTCCCTCTCCCTCTCCCTACCTACTGTATTTCTCTCTCTCCCTCTATCTACCTACCTACTTTTTAAAAAATTTGCCTCTTCAAAATCTTGGTGTGTCTTATACTCCGGTGCGTCTTATACTCTGAAAAATACGGTACTTCTTTCCCTTGTCACATATAACGGACTGGGAAATAAAGCCATATCACTGTGCATGTACATAAAAACTGAAGTAGCTAGAAGAAATTTATGGAGTGAACAGCTCTGCAATCTAGGAAAATACATTGTTGCTTTAATGTTTTAAAGAAAAGTATTTCCTACATGCTCCTAGGCGTTACAGAGCAAGGTTTGCATAATTCTTGTAACTGTAGAACCTAGTTAGCTTAGTAATGATTTATGCATTCGCTACAAATTACAAGTGGTTTCTCTATTCCAAATTGCAGGCAGATGGTTTTGAAATAAGATTTTGTATTAATTATAAGAAGCTTTCCCATGGGGAAAATGCTTTTAATTCTTAAAAAAACCCATGATACGATGGGAAATTGAAGGCTGGACATTAGGTGAAACTAGAAGGAACTAAAATTATACTTAAATGAGAAGAACACTTAAATTCAATTTACAAATGCAGACTGAAGCAAAGTATTTTAATATTGGCCACATTGAAGAACATTTTTGAATAATGGACACTTTCTTTTGTTCCCTATTTCTTTCTTTCTTGCCCTTTTGCATATCCCAAAAAGAAATATGTTGTGTATGTGTGTATAAAAATGAATAAAAATAGTTACTTACCCACTGCTGTGGGCATAAATTTTCAAAAGAGCACCTCAAATTGTCACATTTTGATGTATCTTTCATATTTTCATCTAAGCATTTCCAATAAAAATCTCGGGCATCCCAGCAGGCTTTCCTTTCTTTCATAGATGGTGCTGACATTTCTGAAACACCTAAAAAAAGAATCAAAGATGATGTTTTTCCTTTTTTTTTTTTTTTTTTGCAATTCTCTAAATCACAACCCACAAAAACCTTGGAAGCTAGTCTTCAATTCTAAGCGCTTATTTCAAATATGTACCTGAATGTTGTAAAAGTCTTCCGCAAGTCAGGTGTTCTTGTAGTTTACTTACCTCTGAAGAGGCAAAGATTTTCAGCCAAAGATGGAAACAAGATTATTATAAAGCTAACCTAGTATTAATCACATTTCTATCCCATCTTTTCTTCAAGGAGCAAAAGAGGTAACCCTGGCCCATTTTATTTTCTTAACAACTGTCAAGCCCCAGGGGTATCGGGAGATCCAGGCAGTTCAAATGGATATTAAAATTTATTGCACGTACAAGAATCTAAACTACTAACGGTCAAAGTAACTTGGCGGTAGATAAAGGAATTCAAGATGGGCTAGCCTTAGATCTCTTGTGGACACGAAGGGGCTGATGACTTGTTTGACTCCTCCCTCTGTCTCAGCCTGGTCATCTACAATACTATAGTAGTAATTTGCCAAACAGATTCAAACCTGAGTCTACAGAGTTTTAATCCAAAAATTCTAACCATCATACCACTGGTTCTGATTGTTTAATTACTAAACATCAAAATCTATAGGTTAGCACAAGGCTAAATAACAGTGAACATAAAGAAATGATGGATGAATAAGCATATGACATTAGGTGGTCGTTTCATGCAGGGGGGCAGGAGAATACGGTAAACGCACATTTTTCTTCAGGTGAGAGTTTTGTATTTACCACAGAGGTTGAATTTGAGTCTCAAGCTATTCCACTGCCATGTATGGTTTGTGTTAGATCATTACTACTGATTCAAAACACTATTTGGTTATTAATCCCGGGGCCACACTTGCGGGCAGTGGTTCAACGAACTGAAAATAACAGCAGTACAGGTAGCCCTCAACTTAACAGTTCATTTAGTGACCGTTCAAAGTTACAACGGCACTGAAAAAAGTGACATGACTGTTCTTCACATTACAACGTTTGCAGCATCTCCATGATCATGTGATCAAAGTTCAGATGCTTTGCAGCTGGCTCATACTTATAACTTATATGTTGCGGTGTCTATTGGGTTGCTAATTTATCAACTGCATTGATTTGCTTCACAACTGTGGCAAAAAAAGATCGTAAAATGGGTCAAAACTCATTTAACAAATGTCTCACTTAACAACAGAAATGTTGGGCTCTATTGTGGTTGTAAATTGAAGACTATCTAATCACACACACAAAAATACCCCTTCGATTCTCCTCTTCTGTACTCGAGGAGCTGCTTTCCCTCGCTCTCTGCTCCCTGGAAATGCGACCTACCTACAGAGGAAGAGAAGGAAGGGGGACCGTCCAGTGAAAGGTCTGAAAGCGCCGGCTACTACTGCGGCTGCACCGGGAGGTGACGCCGGTTACGAACAACTCCTTCGCCACTATCAGAAAGAGCAGCCAAGTAACGGCAATACGCTTTTCCCCAACCCCCCTTCTCCGCCACAAAGCCAAAAGCTGGCGGTGGGAAATAAGGTGCACGTCCCCTGCACGGGGCTCAAGGGGGAAGGGGGTACGGGGTCTGAATAATAAGTAAAATCTCCTCCATGTCTTCTCGACTTTGCACACGACAAAGAACGAGCGCACATACAACAGGTGCCTTTCGAAGGTGGGGGGGAGCAGCTTTGAGGCGGCCGCCAATGCAATCACGTTCACGTAGAAAAGGGGGCTGCGGCCCGCGCGCCCTTTAGACGCTCTCCTTCGCCGGTCCTGTTGATACTTACCTGGAGCACTTCCGGAACAGCTACTTCCCCGGATGTTCGTCTCTGACAGCCACACCGGAAGTGGATATGCTACTCGTTCAACCGGCAGCCTGGGGTGGGGTGGGGTGGGAGGAAGAGGAAGGAACGTGAGCGGGTTACCTCGTACGCATGCGCACTTGGCCCGAAATTGCCAGTCCCCCGTTCTCTTTTGTATAAATGGGAAGGCAGAAAGTTTCCGTTGGGAAGTCTATAAAGATTCTCAGTCATCCAGGTCATGGTTGTCCCAAAGATGCTTTCTCAGGAGGCAACTGGGTTTTCTTAAAAGTTTTTTTTCCTTTCGAATACGTTTTAATTCTCATCCAAGAAGCTTTTTCAGCTGTGACAGGACACTGGGGAATGGAGGGGTATCTGCCATTCGTTGCAGCTGTCTGCCAAGAATACAAATCCTTCTATTCTTGTCAGAGCTGAAGAAGCTTCTTGGATGAGAAACGAAACGTCTTCAAAGGAAAATCCAGTTGTCTCCTGAAAAAGCACCTTGGGGTTTCGTTGGGAAGGGAGTTGCTAGCAATTGGGAAGTTAGAAATTTTATTTGCTTTGCCAAGAGCATTGGAAAACCCAAGAGTGCTTTTTAAATTTAGCTTTTTAAAATTTAAAATAAGCCTTTTTTTTACAAGCTTATTAAGATTTATATTGTCACTCAACTTGACTTTGGGCAAGTTATTATAAACCAAAGAACAAAAATACCAAAGCGAAATAATACCAGCTAAAGATATAAACAAGAAAAATGTACCTCGGTTGAGATTAATCTGTCTGCTTGATGACATTACTACTTTCATTCTGTGTTGATGGTATTATTATGATCTACATAATCATTTTGATAAATTCTCCTTTATTGTATGATACATATAGTCATACTGCAAACTGCTTATTCTTCAAAATTCTGATTATTGTGCTGAGTTATATGGATTAGGATGAGGCATCATGTGTTGAGCTAAAAGATTGAGAACATTTTTCATTCAGCTGAAAATAGAGATGAAATAGTTTATTATTTCATCTATACCTTCCCTCTGAGCCTTTAGAATCCAGGGTTCAACATAACACAAATAAGATTCCCCCTCATTTTATCTTCATTTAGAACCCAGACGTATCTCTGGGAATAAACTGGATGAAAACAGTAGCATTGGTCCCAAGTCATGCAGTAAGCCTCATTGGTAAGTGAGAATTCGAACTTCAGATTCCTTGCTTCGGCTCTTAGCATTTTGTTTTTTTAAATACTTCATCTCCCCAGCTTCTAAATCACCTAGACTGAAAAAATAATAATTACTGGGTGAAGTGTGAGAAGAAATTCTCCTCTTTCTTTATGGTTGTTGTTTTTGTTGTTGTTGTTAAATATTGTTGAATATTTCTGATGACGTGGCTCATTTGTGTGCATAATAATAATCCAAAAGCATTAGTGAATTTTATAGTTCTTCAGCACCATGGAAACTATTGCAAGTTTCAGCTTTTGTGATTTCAAAGATACTTAGTACTGTGTTTTCTCTTTTTGAAAATTGATTGTAGCTAAACAGTGGGGTGCAAGTTTTGCATTCAAAGGGCCTATCTTCAGTCTGGCATTGTCAGCTAAAAGGATTGTGTAGTGGATGATGGGAAAAATTTGTTTTGTTTGAGACCATGTATTTGGAAAGGAGAGAGATCTGAGGAACATCTGCTCCAGTAATGTAGCGACTAGCCGTTTTTTATTCAAAGTAAAGAAGGTTGGCTAATCCACAAACTCTGAGTAAAAATTAGGACTAATATATTAAAATTAGAACTAATATATAAAAATTATAAAAACTTATTCTGGCTAAAACAGGAGAAATGACTTTACAAAGAGATCTGTTCTATTGGAAGGAACTGCCTTGGACAAGAGATCGATGTAGATTTTGTTTTACTGGAAATATTTAAGATATGACCTTTTCTTAAGCACACTATTTGGACTCTGCATTGAGAATCCTGTAATAACAATGGCTTGGAGTTGATGACCAAAGAAATCCCTCAGAATACTATTATTTGCTGTCATCCTGCCATAGATGAAAGATCTATAGATAGATTAATAAATATGATCTCATATCTTTAATCATTCTTGTTTCTGAAATATTTGGTTATAGATAACCTTTTAACAATATTACACCATTCTGTTCTATTACAATGAGGAAAACTTTCTAAAATATTTATATATGTAATAAATAGATAAATGTCTAATTTTCTTCCAATATAATCAATGGGATGTTAAATGGTTAATTTTGGCTCAGTTGTGCTCAGCATATAAAATCCTTAATTAATCCCTGCCCTAAAATCAATGACTAAAAATGAAAGAAAGTATGCAGTGATTTATGTTATTGTATAAACTATTTGTGTGAAAATGAATTTCTTCAATTGCCCAGATCGGCTCTAAAGGTCTGTACTTGAATTATCCAAATTATATTCTTCTAAAAATTTATGTTTTAAATAGTGATTAATGACTTCCATATATAATAATATTTTACTTTAAATCATGTATCACCTTATTTTTAATATAATCATGAAACCTGAATCAAATATACTCTATAATTTTTCTCCTTACAAAATCTGATGCTATTCAAGATTTAATATGTAAATTGATACATATTGTATATAGCTACATTCTTCAGGATTTTTCATCTAAAGGAAAAAAATTAATTCTCAATAGCATTTATTTATTGTCCTCACATGTGCTGATAAAGGAAACAAATTTCAAGTGTAGAGGAATAATAAAGAATTTGATATTTTTTAATGGGAAAGAAACCATAAAAAATTCTAAGCACAAGAACATTTGAGGTAGATGTCACTAAGCTGTAATAGCATCAAATTTCTTTGAGATTTTTGTCAAAAACACTACACAAATATGTGCTAATCTCCAGGTCTAACATAACTTGTTTAAAAATCCCAAAACACTACTTAAAACATTGCTTTATGCAGGATGAGAAAATTACTATAACCCAGAGAAAACCTTTGACAGTCTTAGTACTTGTTTTTCCACTTTTTATTACACATCTTTATGCAGGTGTTTTTTTTAGTAAAACTAATGTAACTCACTATAAAACAGAAATGCAAGCAAAAGCCATTGATTTGATATGAAGTTGCAGTAGTTTTTATTCGTTTTGTCAAGCAGATAATTGAATCTGAAATTGATTCAGTAAAAAGTTTAGAAGTGAGAGCCACCTCTATCTGACTCAAAAATGCCAAGGAGGCAGCATACACTATTGGGTTATGGCAACATTTAAAAATAATGTTTTCCATTTTGAATGCAGCAATGTAAACTTCAAAAAGAGTAAACTGTCACCATCGCCTATTCCTTTGCACATACCACATCATCTATCACAGATAGAAATCCAATGGCAAACCAAATTGTACAAGTAAACAGCATGGTGCTTACAAGTTTTCTAAAAAGTTTTACGTTTGATGTAAGTATCTTGATGTCCTTAAAAAAATAGCAATGAATAAAAGCAAATGCAATTCACTTATATTTTCAATATTGTACACATTTTTTTCCAAACAGCTGCAAGCTTTGTTGCTAGTTTTTAAGCATGGTTCTTGGATGTACGGCTTGATTCTCCCCTCACAGAGATGCAGGTCAGGAGCGTCTCCAGATCTGTGCAAATGGGAAATAAATCTGGCCGCAACAGAAGACATAGTAGTCCACAAATAGTCTGCACTCCCAGTAATCAGCAGCTTGAAGTAGGCACTCCTTGATTTCTTTGTGAATTTCAAAAGCACTGTGTCTATGGAACACATTCTTCATGTTGAAAAATCAATACAAGCAACTTGCAAGGTTTCCTATTTCTATACAGACAATGGACTAAAATTCTTTAGAAGGCACTGTATTTTCCTTTGCATGATATTAAGCGCAGACTGCAATCATGCACACTTAAATTTGTTCCCCCTGAGAACTTCCTTTGCACAACCTCCACTGAGGCAGACAGTGTATGTGTGCAAAAATAACACACTGTACAAAGTATCATGTACTCTTGCACTGTTCCCATTCATGTTAGTGGGGTTTTCAAGAGTAATGCCTTTGTGATGGCGCTTTGATACTCTTGATAGTTAATCCCATATGCTTCAGTGCAAACCTAACATTTTTACTTTCTTTTAATCTGGCACCAAGTGCACTTATCTTCACAAAACACTCTCCCACCCTCCCACCCCTTCGTCCCCAAAAATAGTTTTTTTTTTGGTTCATTTGCAAATGTTTCATGTACAGCTCTCATAAAAAATAAGCTTATGACATAAGCATAATATTTGTTTCTCATACATGTGTTTGTATTTATATTTATATATATGTTTGTGTGTGTGCATGCACACACACATAAATCAGTGTGCAATGTATTATTCAGTACATAATGTTCAAAATGTATGCCCTCCATCTCATGATTTATCAATAAAATCATATATGCAAAGATCATTACTTTATACATTACATTCATTTAAAAAGAGTTTCATGTTTTAGAGAGTTCCTCCCAAGTGAAAGGTTGAATGTGAAACAGTGCAAGCAATGCAGTGATGCTGAAACTTGATGCCTTGGACTCTATTATTATCAAAACTGTACATCTGTATATATTTACTGTATTGAACATATGTGCTTTGCAAGAAAAAAGCTATGATTCAAAGTATACAATATTAAGGAATGTTCATAAAATAATATTAATGTGTGAAAGATGACATGGAGGGGCGTGTTCTTCTACTTTTATTTTGCAATCCTGAAACAATGTCTCCATTTCCCTCTGGAATTTCTTCCTTCTTTCGTACTTTGAGGCGGGTAAGGAGTTTTATTAACCACTCATCCCACTCCTCTGGTAGAAGCAGCAGGAGGAAGCCCAGGCCAATTATGACAATGGCAATTACACGGACACTGTTGAAGACAATATCACTCGAGTAGTGATCAACAACTGCATAAAATATTGAACAGATAACATTATAGATGGAATAAAACATATCTAAGTAGTACATATGCAATAGCAAAAGCTTTGGATTTCATTCTCACAAACCAAGAGCCCATAAATGCAGCCAAGTCATATCAAACTGAACATTCTTAGTGGAATCAGGCATTTATCAACTGAGTGAGGTGTTTGATTTCTCTTCTTTGAATGGTGAAGGCTACCCGGTGAAGGCTATCAGACTGCCGATGCTCTACATTCCACTTGAGTTAGTTCTGAGCTAGCTTCACTCTGCATCAAAGCATCCTTATTTTGCAGATAATGGCAAATAATGCTTTAAAGATTGTCAAAGAATTGTTTTTTATTTCTTACATTTTTATGCCGCCCATTTCCCCTGTAAAGTGGATTTGGGAAGTTTACAGATAAGATTTATTATTGCTATAAGATCGTTGTCAACCAACACTCCTATATGAAAGAGGGACACTGGTGTGAACTGATTTTTGTTGTGATCTTGCTCTTCATAATCAAGTAGGATCTCTGAGTAGGAACTGTATACTTGCCAAAACTCCCAGTCTAATTCCTTATCTGGCAGCTTCTGGAAATTGCTGGTGGATGTGACTGGTAATCATCACACCACTTGCCATTATGACAACTATTATCAACAAAGTTTAAGATGTGAAATTGAGCAATCAAGTCTATAGACTGAGCAAATTTAAAAAAAAACTTAATAAGTATGCCTCCTCCTTTGTAGTAGCAGCAGGAACTCTATACTTTATAGAAACACTACCTTTCCAAACAAATTGACTTTCTATGCAGAGCGCTAATCTTATTTTTAGAGAGTAATGTTCTAAAGTTCTTTAAAGTGCTTTTAAGATTATCAAACACACATTTTGAATGAGATCAAACACTACTTCGCCAGAGCACAGAAAAATATATGGACCTCTAATTTGTGCTTCCAAAAATGCCATAATGGAGGTGGTTGTCGTGATGTAGGCAGCTTCCTAAGATTCTAGATGACACAACCATCCAGCAGCACACCTAGATGTCACCAAGGAAGGAATTTTGTAACCAGAAGCAGCCAATAGGAATTGGCCAGATACACCAAAGGAAAAGAAGGTACATTATTTTATTAAACATTTGATTCATAAACAAAATATAAATATTTTGACATTATGAAGCAGGAAATTACTACTACAAATCATCACATACATCCCTGCGGCCAATACGCTCACACAGGGAGGGACTTCTCCTGGTGCCATCCGCTGGACAATGCCGGCGGGCGACACCGAGGAGTAGGGCCTTCTCTGTGATGGGCCCAACCCTCTGGAATGACCTCCCCCCCGACATTAGAACCACTTCTGACCTCCGCTCCTTCCGGCAAAAACTGAAGACTCACCTGTTCCGATTAGCAGGCCTGCATTAATTCAACTGTCCCTCCTGGCAAACGTACTATATCTGGTTATTTTAGGGGTTTTTTAATTTACTGTATTTGTTTTTAGGGGTTTGAATTTATTTTATATCTGCTTTGTACAGTTCTTTTAACGGCATTTTAACCTCCTCCATGTCAACTGTCAACTGTACATATTTAATTTTATTGTATCTTGTTATATTTTGTATGAACTGTACACCGCCCCGAGTCCCTTTCGGGAGAGGGGGCGGTCTAGAAGCATTAAATTAAAAATCACATTCCAAACTCCACAGGAGAACAATCCACTAAGGGATTTTCCTGTTGTTTGTCTTCTGAAACAAATGGGTGATGCTCTAAGGTTCAATACTGTATCAAGAGAATAACTGCAAATAATATTGAAATCAATATTTTCCACAAATTAACCTTTACTGTAAAGGTTAATGCTATAAAAGGCTAATGTTATGAAATTGAAAGCAGTGAGCATTTGCTATAATAAAGCTCTGGTTATTTAAATACAATGTATTCTACTTTACATATAAAACATGTACATTCTGTTTCATATATCATTTGTTAATCAGCCTGTACTGTATGTCTATATGATTTAATGAAGAAGTATACTTACTAGCATTTACAGGTACGCTTAGTACAATCCCGAGAGATATCAAGGTAGGATATGTAATAGCAATCCCAAAATTTAATATAATATTGAATGCTGAAAGAAAAAATAACATTTTCCATTTTAAAATTACTTTTATTTTGGTACTAAATCTGCTTTTTACAGATTTAACCAGTTATTTTAAGCAGCCACATTTAGATTGATATAAACCTTTGCACATAAAGATCAAAATACAGTAGTTCTAAAACTACTGTGTATCACATGCCAAGGAACACACCTGGATCCAGTACCAGATACTGTATGCACTGCAGGACTGCTCTTACTTATTTTATTCAAACCTGTACATTCTGTCTTCCCAAATTAAATTTACTTCAGAAAGCATTTAAACGGCATGCATTTATGGTGAAAATAGTTTTTAGTTGACTAATTTGTATATTTTATGATGTATCCATAATGTATACCTACCTTGTTTTCTGCACTTAATCCTT
Source organism: Natrix helvetica (assembly GCF_964273705.1). Taxonomy (NCBI): domain Eukaryota; kingdom Metazoa; phylum Chordata; class Lepidosauria; order Squamata; family Natricidae; genus Natrix; species Natrix helvetica. The sequence continues at coordinate 219,948,725 of NC_138552.1, read as the reverse complement.
TTATATGCATAGAAGAATATCAAGGAATTACACGATAGTTTTACATAAGCAGTATTCATAAAGATTAAATAATGGGAGTTTCATTTCAATCGAAAGGGAACACTCTACACAGCACTTGCTTACATTTTAAAGGCCACTAACATAGATAATTTTAGAAGAGAACTACTTTCATCTTGCTTACTAATACATTATGAGAACCATTATGTTGTCATTGAAAGTTTTTGTGTAAGTTATTGAACCCGAGCACATGGCTGATGGGAATCTAATAAGTGATGTTAGAATTAAATATTCCTAGAGTTGAAAGAGGTTTCCTTGATAATACTAACTCTAGCCCCCTGCTCAATGTAAGAATTCAAATAAAAAATTCTGACAAATGTCCGTTTCAGCCTGCCCAGTGGAGAGTAGCCAAGGAGGTGTTGTGATTATTTTTTCCACTTTCAAAACATTAGTTACTATTAGGAACTTTTTTCTAGCATTCCGTGAGAATCTTCTTTCTTGCAACTTGTCCATTTCATGTTCTACTAGTGAACTTGTGTCCAAAGCACATATCAACATGCTTCTGGGTTGAAAGGATTAGCTGGTGACAAAATCATTGCCCAGGGGAAGCCAAAGGGGGCTCCTTTCATGTCTAAGGTATTTGCCCACCAAAGTGGTACCGGTTTATTTACTTGCATTCACATTCTTTCAAACTACTAGGCAGGCAGGAGCTAGGGCAAATTGATGGGAGCTCATTCTATCACATGGCTCATCCTTGGGTTTCAAACTGCTGAACTGTCAAATCTCTTAATGGTCTTTTGACTCAACATCCTAACAATATTAGCCACTATGGCCCTGTCCTACATTTTGGGAACAAATGAAAAGAGGCCACAAGTTTCTTCTATGTGATAACCTGTCAGGTGCCTGAAGAATGCTAGTATATTTTCCTTCAAATTTATTTTCTCAAGGCTAAGCTCTAATTCTATCTAATAATATATTAAATGTCAAATCTGTTAAATGCAAATTGAAAAGCACATCATAGTTATCAATACAACATATTGTGCTCATTATTATATATTTTACTCACCAAATTCCTATCAGTGTGACAGGTTAACCTGTTTCTTTTCTTTTAGATAAAACAGTTGCAGTAGTCTTTTAAATGTCAGGTTTAGAGCAACCATATTATGGAGGATAAAATTGCAATGATTGTTAGATATGATCAGAGATGGTATTCAGCAGGTTCTGACCAGTTCTGGAGAACCCGAAGCGGAAAATTGAGTAGTTCGGAGAACCGGTAAATGCCACCTCTGACTGGCCCCGCCCCCATTTATTCTCTGCCTCCCAAGTCCCAGCGGAACTCTCATCAGGAGGAAATGGGGATTTTGCAGTAACCTTCCCCTGGAGTGGGGAAGGAATGGAGATTTTACAGTATCCTTCCCCCTGCCTTGCTCACCAAGCCATGCCCACAGAACCAGTAGTAATTTTTTTTGAATCCCACCACTGGATATGATGGCTATATACTACACTTAGTTTTGAAAGCAATGTACTTCTCAATAGCTGCTAGGCAACATGAGAAACCATTGTTAATATCTTAGGAGTAGTGGCATCATTTTAAACAAAAAAAAACCCTCAGATTGCATAGAATTAGATTAAATTAGATTTGATTAAGTAGGTTTTAAGCATGATCTGCAGTCTCTTTTTCTTAAGATTATTTAACATAATTGTTTATAAGGATGCCGTCATCATAATTAAGCAACATTTACTTACTCAATAATAGGACTGAAAATCCACAAATGCTTCCCCAAGGAATGGCATCAAAAGAACTCCAGTATTCAACTTTGGTAAAGTAAAGAATGACAGGAATACAGGTAACAAAAAGGATATTGAAAGCAGCTAACACTGACAAAAATAAGGCAGCTTCTCCATATTTAGCACTACCCAGGAGAAGCTTAAATAAAACCTGTAACAGAAAGAGAAAAACAATTTGAAGAACAAAAACTATTGTTCATACATGGTAAGAAATTCTTTAAATGCTTATCACAAAGTGTATTTCTAATTTAAAACATGCTTACATAATGTAGATTACATGAGAGGGAGAAATAATTTTATTTACACTATTATTCAGAAATAGCTAGAGGTTTTCAGGTAAACAACTTCTATTACGATCCATTCTTGATCTATTCTGTCATTTCCAATGAAGATGGAAGGAAACTCAAGAAAGGCTATACAGTACATTAAATGTAATGTCTCCAGGATATCCTGCAGACTTCTGTAAATTTGGCAATGCAATTTCACGTTAAACTGTTGGAAAGCATTGGACTTGAAGATTGGCTAGAAATGTTCCTAAGGAAAACAACAACTGCCTTTTAAATTTTAATTTCATAGTAATAGACATAAAAGAGGGCTAAGATTGTTATGTAAATTCCTATAACTGAGTGCAATATTGTACAGAAGTGTCTTTCAGCATTGTAAATTTGATTTTTCTGCAGTTTCTTATCAGTAGTCAATAAAGGTCACTTATTCTAACCATCAGAAACTAACAGCCATTTCATAGCCTTTTTTATAATACTGTACAGCATTTTTAAATAACGTGAACTGACAAACAAGTTAATTTTAGTTTTGTTCTCAAGCTTTGCCATTTGATACAAGCAATAAAACTACAACTTCTTCAACAAATTTTGTGGTAAACATGGGACACATCTAGATGTATATATCTTCTGCAAATTACTATTTTGTTTTAATTGTATGTAAAACATTAAGGTTGCAAATTTAATAATGTTTTAATGAAGAAATTTCTATATCAGCAAGATTCTCCTGAGCTAATGAATTAGTGGCAAATGTACCCATAATGATCACTGCTTTCATTGAGAAGAATAGATGTATTTCTTCACTTTGATTTCCATATAACCTCAATGATATAATTTGAATCCTATTCATGTTTAATAATGAATGCTAATAGTGTATTTACTTTTAAAGTACATGTTTTCTGTGTAGCTTTGTAATGATGTCTAAAATCACCTTTTAGATTTATGGAATCACAAACTGCCTTTCGGATAGAAGGTGAATTCCATTTCACATCCAATGCAGCTCATTTCACTGAAATAAATCCCAACTCACCTTTAGAAAGAAATTGAGCAGATTACTTAATGAACTTCATTGAACAACCTTTGCCAATAACTACCTGTACACCCCATTGCTAGTGATAGGTCCTGTTGGCAAATACCAATTGTTGCAGTTACATATTTTTTTCCACAAAATAGGTATATATTGTGGATCACTATGTAAGAGTGGAGCCTAAATGCTTGTGTGAGCTAATGACAAAGAAAAGTAGTTGTTGGCACTGGCATTTGTAGTTTGCTGTGTTACACATATAGCACAGGACCAAACTCTTGGCTTCTTGGTGTTTGCTGAGCTTGATTTTTCTATTGCAGATGATGGTGATTATAAAGATGATGTTACTTGGCCTGGTAATGAAATATCTGCAAGAAAACAACCAAGCTCAACAAATACCAAGAACTACACAGACACACATACGGATGCAATGTAACACAGAGAAAGTAAAGTATTATGGACTCTGCAGCAATGTCAGCGCTATAACTTCTTGCTTCTTTATATAGAACTTCAAACAGAAATTGTCAAAGTGGCTTTGACTAACTGCAGGTGGAAGATCCTGCTTTGAACAGCTTCCAGGTCATTAATGTCAGTCAGTGACTGGCATCTGAAGGCTTTTGATGTGTCCAATGATGAAAGCAGTACTGTACTGCAGTGTATGTGTATGTATTTGTTCAGATATACATACATAGGTAACATTGTGATGAAAACAGGACTTATACCCTGATTTTTGCCTTGTTGCTTGTGCCACTCTGCCTTTTGTTCCCCTGCCTTCCCCACTGACAACACAGTCATTAGTGTAATTCCTTTGGCAATGAAATATATGCTGAATACAAAATCAGTGCAATGTTCTTCTAGCAGTACCTAAACTTTTACTGTATGTCTTTTTCTATTAATTAGATATGTCATTGCTATTTATTGGTCTGTTTATTTATTTGGACTTTTATGCTACTTCATTCATACTCCTGTTCATACATACGCATAAAATACAAAACTAAATTATCAATGCTTGGACAATTCTTGCTGAAATGATTCTTATCCTAATAACATCCTTTGGTCACTCCCTGTAATTTCTGTTTTCTTTCCAGCTCTTTACTACAGAATGACTGCAAATTGTTACAAGATGAACAATAGAGATTCATGGGTTTTTTTTAAATTTTGGGTTGGATCGATGTGCTAACAAAATGCCATTGCATATATCGGGTTGCTGCTCCTGTGTACTTCTCAGATAATGCATTTCAAAATATATATTTAAAAAGCTATAACAAGTTTCATTTTTAGAATATTAATGTAAAACCTGACTTCTAGTTTTACATACACTCACATATAAGAACCAGTTTTGTATGGCCAGTTAATATGGACTTTTGTATTTGCATTTTGTTTCCTTTTAAAAAGAGGTTAAGATTTCAGCCTTTAAACCTTACTTTTTAAATCTTTGCTTTATTTTGGTTATCTTGCCAGTATTATGATTTATCACAAGCACATGTCATAGAACAACTCTTATTAAATAGTCCTTGGCACATAGAAAAAAAACCTATATTAGTGCTGAAATCAGCTTACTGGGCTTTGGGTACCTGATAATGATCACTGACTTCTCAGGAAAGAATGTTATATTATCTAAACCATACATTACTAGATTCCAAATATTTATTATCTCCTCAACTTTTACATTTTTTATATTTTTGGAATCTCTTATTCTTAATAAATAGAGTTGCTTTTTGGGTTATAAACAAATATGCCCTAGGTGATCAGTGCATATTATATATTAATATAATGTGTAACAGGTGGTATTCAGCCGGTTTGGACTGGTTTGGGCAAAACGGTAATGGAAATTTTGAGTAGTTCGGAGAACTAGCAAATACCATTTCTGGTTGGCCCTGTCCTCCCACCCCAATTGTTTCATGTCCTATATTCACTTTTTTTTAGCTCAGCTGATTCGCATGCAGAGCGGATTGCCATGCCTCAGCTGAGCTAAAAAAACAGCTCAGTTCACCAGCACTGACACCAAGGACTGTCTTTGAGTGCTGAGCACACCTGCAAAGTGCGCTTGTATAGAACCGGTAAGAAAACATTTGGAATCCCACCACTGATGTGTAATCCACCCATTCCTGTAGCACAAGGCCAGTAGAATGACTTTCCTTCTAAATTTTTGCTTTAATTTTTTAAAACAATAAATTTTATTCCTTATGCTAAGAAATTCATGACAGCATGATTGCAAAATGTGTACAAATGATATACACTATAATCTCCAAATTTTCCAACTAAACATTTCTTATGAACATCAATGTCCATTAGTTAATGGTAGAGTCATTATATACCCAGACTGAAGACTAAGAAGATATGCTGGAATACTCCTTTGGTAGAAGACAATGGTGTTCTCTCTTCCTTCCCCTATTCAATTTTTTTTCCAATCTAACTTTCTTCTTGTGCAAGTCACACATGCTTTTCAAATAATACCAACATTGCATAATTTTTGGATTAATTTTGATTTTTTTGTCAGAGTAGATGAATAGGGAACATAAATTAAAAGCCTTTTCCTTATCCATCCCTTATGACCTATTGTACTTTTCCTGCTCCCAAAGTGAAAACATTTCCATTTTGATGTAAAAAATCTCCACTAATCAGTAGATAAGATAATCTCCTTCTTTCATGCACTCACTTTCCTTCTCCATGCCAGCAACAGAAGTGGATTTATCTAATCCTATTATTATGTATTGTGTTATAAACCAGAAGCTTGTAAGCAGATTTCACTAACCAATTTCTAAGCTCTTTTCTGAGTTGTAGAAGTGGAAGTGATGCAGAATCTGGTCCATCAGCAGCTCCAGGAACTCTTCCTTTACACAGTTTTTTTTAACATACAGTGTGAACAATTTTTCTTTAAATAGTTCCCATAGATTGGGTAGTGTTGAGCCTCAGGGTTTAGTGACTATGTATAGATAACAGATTTCCTGAAGTTTTGCCAACAACTATGGCTGGCATTTTCAGAGGCAAGCTAGTCTACAAAGTTAGCCAGTCTACATTGCTGGCAAAAAATATATCAAGAAATCTGTTGTTTAGGAACAACTAGTACACCCTGGAGCCCAACACCGTCCAACAGAAAGTAGCTGTGAAAGCCTACACTAATTCCCATAGGGATAACAACCTGATTCAACTACCTCTAGTCTATGTGAAATTTTAGTTCTGTAGAAGCTCTGTGACTCTTTAGAGGATGAACTGAACTGAAAACAGAACTTGGACACATTTGGTCATGCAATGTTTCGCTGTATACCCAAAATTAAAATCCGTAGATTAATGAATTTAAGACTACTACTATACTTACCTTGTAAAGAGCTGACGTTGACGCAGATCCCACAACAAGTGCTATTCCAATAACTGAATGACTGTGGAATCCATCTGCGTAAGTCATCATAACTATCCCTGCAATAGCAAGTATAGCAGCGACAATCTGTTTTGGATACACAGAAGAGAAATGTTAATGGGTTCTAGCCCCTGGTAACACAGACAACACCTTTAAACTGTGTTTTTTCCTAAGACTAGGCAGCATTAAGAAATCTTTCATAAGCCTAACTAAAATGAGTACATTTCAGATACATTTTACATTCTTTGGAGAGATTAAACCAAAGGCTACTAAAGACAAAAAGCAAAATTAGCAGGAGTTCCATTTTATAGTTATATATCAACATGCCATTACTGAGATATTGATTTGTGAACAGTTGTGTATATTATCAGATCTATATGTCTGAAGCACTGAACGCTCAGAAAGGGTACCTGGAGTAGGAGTGTAGAAAAAGTAATACAAAACAATACATTAAATATGCTGATTTCACTAAAATGTAGTGATTCTTCATTTTTTCTAAGGTTATAAACATTTATCTCTTCATGTCATATCTCATCCCTTATCTATAGACAAATTGATAAAGCATCATCTTTTAAGAAAGTTCATAAAGAATTGCCAGAACTAACAACATATCTTGTTTTAATCTTGATCAAATAATCCAACTTTATATTCCTTCTTTTTACTTCTAATAGATATACTGTAGTCTACAGTTCATTCAAGTAGTATTATAGGATTTGATTTCTCATCATTTCTTCTTTGTTAATTGTAGAGTTCTTCAAGGGCTTAACAAGATGCTTTTGTAAATCCAATAGGAAAATATCCAGATAAATCTCTTGGTTTGTCATTTGTTTTAAATTTTAAAAAGTCAGCTAGTTTCTTTTTAGATTGAGCAAAACATAATCTCTCTTAGCCTGACATTGGTAAATCCAATACTATCTTTATCTTGTCAGATAAAATTTGTTCTACACTTGTCATTTTGTCTATAACAGGTTCTAGATATCTATAGAAGCACACATTACAAATATTGTTGCTAATTTCTGACTACATTTTTCAAAGGTCTCCTTCAGTGTTTTCATTGTTATAATGTTTTGCAACATTTTACAATTTTGAAAGTTTTCCTCTGCCTAAAACATTAGTCTCCACTAGTGCTCCGTTTTTAAAATCATGAAATTGCTAACAATTGCTTTGCTGTTTCTTTTAAAAATGAAAACAGAATCTATTTCCCATGAGAAATTATTTGTTCTTTATAATTAATTCCAAACTCTTACTGTAAAAATTTAAATATTCCAATTTTTGTCCATTAATAGTTTTCTAGGGTCAAATTCTTATTTAACTTTTTGCTATTTATTTCAGAGTCTTTAAATTCTTTAATTTATGATTAAAATTTATTTTATTCAGGATTAAAGGCAGATTCACTCAGCATTTTCAAACTTGTAATTCTGAAGGCGTTTAATAGCTTAGAATTAGCTAATGAGTAATTTTTAAAAGCCATTAGAAAGTGAGGCTTTGTTAACTTGTGTCCTTGAAACTTCTTTGCTGCGTTTGCAAGCAAATTGGCTAATCCCACTGTCTCTCAGCTCCCAAACCCGTGGAAAAACCTCGATCTTGCAGTCTCTTTGTGCGGTATCAATCACAGTAGTACCACAAAAAGCTGCAACATTTGTAACTATTTGACTTTGAACCCCCTAATGTGAGTAGTACCTGACAAGGAAAATCCTTATATTTCCTGAGATTACAAATTAAGTAAGTAACATTACTTTTTAAAAAGGCAAATAGTTTTTCCTTTTGGCCTTCTAAGTCAAACAGATGAAAGTAAATGTGAACTCACTTTATTCTTTATTACAAAAATATTTGTACAAATGTTGATAAATATTTAAATAGTGAGACTTTAAGATCTGAATGGTCTCCTTATTGCTTTGTTTGCCTTATTGAAGCAGCTTCTTCTTACTATTGCTGTAACTTGGCAGATAAAAGAATTATAGCTTTCAGAACAGCAATGTGCTGCAAGAAATATTTACATTCATACACCCTAAAGTCTGTGAGAGGACAAGTGAGGCAAATGTCAAAATGTGCAATGCATTACTGTGATGTGACTCTGCTGTTATGTACTTGCATGCAACATAGCAAGACAAATATAAAAGGACATAGCTTAAGTTGTGATGTCACAATGCTTGTTCTGTAATTTTGACATCATCATAATTAAGAATGAACGTCAATCCACTGAAGCAGCACCCAGATTTTTTTTTAAATGGAGTAACAATTGGAAACCAATCATGAAAATGCATAAAATGTAAAGGAAAGGACAGTTCATGACATTTCGTTAATTAGCCAGAGGCCTCATGCTCAAAAAAAATGATATTTAAAATAATATATTATTTTATTATTTTCAACACTGATAGGCTTTTTAATAATAGTTAAGTTCTTAGGCTGACTCACAATATAAGCTCAAAAAAGGGTGTAGCAAATTACTTGAAAATAAAACTAAGATACAGTCAAACCGATTTAACAGGCTAATTGAAAAGACATGATAAAAATTAGACAGAGTAGAGGGCTAAAAAAATGCCTCTTGCGGGAGACACTCTGATTAGGATCTTGAGGTTAGATATTTCTACTTATAAAGAGAGATGGTCTTTTTGTTATTGTTATTTAAAACTCTGAAGAGCTTTAAAGTTTAAAACCTGTTTGCATTCATCCAGAAGAAGCCAGCGGAGTCAAGGGAACAATAATATCTCATATTTATATTATTCAGTTCAGGGGTGGGTTGCTGCTGGCATTACTGCCAGTTCAGGATGCGCAAAATTTTTGCACTTGCTCGCTTGGGTTGCTCACACACACACCAGACACTTTCTCTACATGTGCGTGCATTTGCAAATAAAGAGGTCTGCGCATGTGCAAAACCTTAAAAATTGAAAAAAAAATTGCAATGAAAACCTTTTTTTTTCATTTTTTAATGAATAAAACAAGATGGCGCCGCCATAGGAGAACCAGTTTGGGGGCACGGCAAACCTGGGTCGCTACCGGTTACAGTGACCCAGGCTGCCAAATTACTACCTATTCGGCCGAGCAGGTCTGAAACGGTAGGAACCCAACTCTGATTCATTTTCATTGAACTATTTCAAAGCTACGGATTCAACATGTTCTCTGAATGTGCAATTAATATTCCTCAAGTATTGCACTTAGCCTTCTGTAGATAAACTCTTTTAATATGTCAGATCGTTATCAGGACTGAAATTCATAAGATCTCTAACCTGATCTTATTTGTTTATTTAAACTAGCTCTTAAAACATGGCTCTTCCTCCAGATCTTGGGATAGAGTGGGGATGATGGATTTGTTACAATTTATGTTATTTTTCCAGATGCCTATTGTCTATATTGTATTATTTGTATACTGCCCACAGTTGTGATACATCCAATTTTCTCTATCTCTATTCGTTTCCATGTGCATGTGTCTCATATGTATGTATGTATGTATGTATGTATGTATGTATGTATGTATGTATGTATGTATGTATGTATGTTGCATTTTATTGATAAAGAAATAAATGAAGACTAGTATAGATCTATTTCAAGCTATTTCGCTCTCATCAGCTAGCCATACCCTTCTGGGATTTGAACCTGGGCTGCTTGCATATTAGGCAGTTGTATTAACCTCTAAGCCACAAGAAAAAAAGATAGTTGATTAACCACTTACCCTCACTCCCATGAATCTGTCCCTGAGAACAATCCACGAAAGCAAGAACACAAAAGCTTTGTTGCAGCAGAACAATACGGAAACATCCGTAGTGTTTATTTTTTTTATTGCATGTAAGTACAGGTAGTTCGTGAGTGTCCAAAGAACACCAAAAGGTGCTGCCTTGGTAAAAAATGCCTTCAGTGTCAAGCCGTTGTCTCCAAAAAACCGACAACATTCCCTAAAAGAAGAAAAGAACAATAGATCCTTAGGAAGTACATCAAGTAGCATTTTAAGATTGACCTATTCTGTATCAGCTACATTGTTAACTAGCAATGGTTCAGGTCAAAGACTGAGTGAAAAACCTCTAGCACACCCTCAGTTATGGAAAGTTTTCTGAATGTTTTTACTATTTTAATTGTTTTATAATTTTAAAATTGTAAACCATCCAGAGTCACTTGGTTGAGTGAGACAGCCATAGAAATTGAATGAATTAATAATAAATAAAAAGTGACTGGCTAACTTTCGAACAATTACTCTGTCTCAGACCAATCTATTAAATAGGGTATCTTTACAGAGTAAAATAGGAGGAGAGAACTTGAGCCCCTGAATCAGATTATAAATCTAATCTTAATGCACCTTTATAACTAAAATCTAAGGCCTAAATCAAAGCCTAAAAGCTAGTTATAAATCTAACAAATCAGACAATTTTTAAAGAGGCTTGTATTTTTAACTATAAGCATTTTTGGTACCAGAACAGATTTTAATAATTAAATTTCTGATTCAAAGAAAAGGGAAATCAGATGACAATGTCCTTCAAAATCACCACCCTTTCACACATGTGCACACATACACATGTGTGTGCATAAACAGAACACACACACCACTCTTTCTTCACTTGCCGGTACCAACAAAATGTTCAGAGTCCAAAGAAACATAATCACTATGAGCAACGCCATGCATTTCAAATCTTATTGGTTTTATCCAGCCTATACATGGCATGTATTAACTCAAAAGAAAAGGCCAACATGTCTGGGCCTAGACAAGATTTAAGAAGATAATGAAATTGTCTTATTTTTTTTTTAAAAAAATCTACAAATATAATTTAAGCATTCATCTTGAGTGCTTCACCATTTTTTTAGGTAAATATACCAAAAGCAATTCAGAAGACTCTAGGGAAGATCATCTTATCCTATTCGATAATGAATATATTCCCACAGAGCCAATTTCATTAAGAAATAATTGGAATGAGATACAATCATATAATAGTTTGTGGCAATAAACAATCCTTATATTGTCTGATACAAAGTTAATTCTTAAGTTTTTAAATTTTTTCTATTAAAGGGGGGGGGGAACCATTGACGTATCCTAAAGTAGAAAAGAGAGAGACAAGGCAAGTCTATGAACACAAAGCATGTTTGTATCTGCCCATTTTGAAATCGAGATCAAATCAATCAGCCCAAGCCGGTTCAATTTTGTTTTTGTAGTAATCAAGAGTTTGTACTAAGGAAGACAGGGAAGGGAAGAAACGGGTCCCAGTTGTAAAGGGATGCATGTGGATGGATACACAAGATTTGGTGGCATGGGCTCTGATTGATTCTAGTGACCAGGAATGCCCTCTATCCACAACCCTTTCCACCCTCTTTGCAACTTCTAGGAAGAGCCCTTATGCCTGTAGAACTCGCCCATTTTACTTCAGAGAATTTCTCTCTTCACTGTCCCTTGTCAGGAAGGTGTGAGGGAAGTCCTGTTTCCTGCAGTTGCCAGGCCTGCTGGGCAACTCAAGTGCTAAGTGGCACAGTGGTTAGAGTGCAGTACTGCAGGCTACTTCTGCTGATTGCTGGCTGATGCAATTTGGCAGTTCAAATCTCACCAGGCTCAAGGTTGGATCATCCTTCCATCCTTCTGAGGTGGGTAAAATGAGGACCCAAAGTGTTGGGACCCAAATATGCCGACTCTGGAAACCACTTAGAGAGGGCTGTAAAGCACTATGAAGCAGTATATAAGTCTAAGTGCTATTGCTATTGCTATTGCTAAAGTATAGGTCACTTTTCCAGAATGACTAAGAATCCTATGGAGATTCTCAGGCATCCAGGTCATGGTTGTCCCAAAGGTGCCCCAAAACACCTTTGAGACAATTGCATTTCAGTTATATACAAGTAATGCTCATGTAGAGACTGCCCTTGTTTAGTGATTGTTCAGTTACAACGGTAATGAAAAAGAAACTTTACAACCAGTCCTCAAATTTATGACCTTCGCAGCTCTATAAAGCAAAGGAAATCTGAGTTTCACTTAATGACCACTTCACTTAATGTCCAAGTTGTTGATCTGAATTGTGATCTCCTAAATGAGGACTACCTGTATAACAAAACCAGACTCCTACAGAAAAAAATGAAGAGAAGAAAATAAAAAGGAGAAATAATGAGCAATTGCTTTCTGAGAAATTATTTCAGTGCGGATCTCACTGAATCTCTGGATCTCACAGGATCTCACACTAGCATACATCTAAGCCTTTAAGATAATGGAGTAACAAAATCTGTACTGCAGGTACCTTCACTGATCCCAGCTTGCTATCCAGATTCACTAGATACAGGCTGGCCTTCAACAGTCTAACCTTTGTTATGGCTTGATTTGCAGCCAGCTTCCTAAACTAAAGCCCAAAAGATATAGGCAGAGTGCAAAAAAAAACTATCTACTCTTGTAAAGGCCCACCTCTCCTGCTTCATTTTTTGACATTTCTCTGCCCATTACTGGGATGGCCAGCACCTTCTCTGTAAATCAGCTACTTCTTTATAAATATTTCAGTGTGTAAATCTTTTGAAAGGGAACTTCACCACATTCATTTACAGCAGTATGTTTTCCTTACAGAAGGTGATAATGCAATTTACAACATGAATACCTTCAAATAAAAAGGCAGTTGCCTGATATTTGTTGCTCTCTTTTTCCACTTTATGATATTAATTATTGAATCAGTCTGTGAAAAACAGAACCACAAATCCCATCTTAAAACACATCAGCAGCATAAAACCCCTCAAAATTAACTAAACATCCAATTAGTTTAACTGCACATTATGCTGCCTTTTTAAAAATACCATCTTAAGTGAATGCAAATGAATAATACAAATGTTAAGGGCTTCCCAGATGACCATGCTTACAAATGAGAAATATATCTTAATATACTACTGAAATGGAGGCATTATTTTAATCAATAAATATACTCATTCAGCATTTCTTTATCCTATCTGTTTTTAAAGCTATCTAAACAGCAAACCGTAGAATATATTTGTAATATAGATGGACAAATTCCTCCTCAGGGGATCATGATACTGACAGCTAACAAACATATCTAATATTCTTTTCTCCTCCTAGTGTCTCCACAACAACCCTGTGAGGTGAATTGGGCTGAAAGAGACTGACCCAAGGTCACCCCAGCTGGCTTTTACGGATAAGACTAGAATTCATGGTCTCTCTCTTTTAATCACTATCCACCAAACTGACTCTCTTATCATTCCCATTAACAAGGCCATTCATCAATGGTGATATAGATGTTTGCCTATTGCAGTTGCAAAATAAATACTAAATGGCAGTAGTAAATTTTCCCAAAATATTTAAGGGTATACCAAAGCAGATAAAATATTAAAAGCTTGCTGTATTCTGGAGAACCTAGGATTTGCAAGCAAGGAAATGCCTTTCCAGATGTTGACAAAATATGCTAACATTTTTAATCATTGCTCATGTTGGATAAGGTAGCTGGAAGCTGAAGATCAATAAAGTTGAAAGGACATAAATTGCTTGGTGCTGTATGTTCAAGCAAAAGTTGAGTTGTATTATATGTACATTTTTGGATTTGAATGCTGCAAGGTATTTTTCCTTGGAGCCATGCAAAAACCCATCTTTTCAGACACATTAATTCAAATTCACATTTCTTTTTAACATTTTACTTCCTTTCCTTCGGGGCTGTCTCTTCTGTAGTGGCTTGAATCATTAGACAAAAAAGCAATTGAATAAGCACAAAAACAGAAATTATGGTTTCAAAACCTTCAAAATGTCGATATTTTGAGAGCACTCCTTACTTTCCCTGCATAAGCCTGATTATGTTTTGAAGAATCCTTTGACATCCATCCAAGTTGTTTATGACTTCTGGTTACTTTAATTTACTTTACTTTTATTTAATTTATAAACCGCACCCTCTCCCCGAAGGGACTCGGGGCGGTGTACAGTCATATTAAAACACAATATAAATACATATAGATATAGATGGAGGAGGCAACATACAAACTGTACAATAATAATTAAAATTAAAAATTAGAAATACATTAAAATCTACCCCTAAAAAACTACCCCAGAATAAAATAATTGCCAGGAGGATAAAGATGGGACTATAAATGGGCTAGGCCAGCTAATTGGAACAGGTGGGTCTTGAGTTTCGTACGGAAGGAGCGGAGGTCAGTAGTGGTTCTGATATCGGGGGGGGGGGGGAGGTCATTCCATGGTTAGCCATGAACCAGTTTGAAAACTCCTGCATTAACCCCTAAAACTAAAAAGCTTGGAATGAACCAAGAAAACATACAACAGAGCCACTGGTTTTAACGCCAATCTTCTGTTTTCCAAAATTTATCTATCTTAATAGGACTCCAAAACAAATCCTACGTCTAAGTTGTGTGTGTGTGTGTGTATTTTACATGTTTGTTAATAAAATTGAAAAATTGGGGGAAAAAAACCAAATCCTATAAGAATCAGTTCCACAAGTCTTCCAGTGAAATGTTGTTGTCCAAAGCAATATTTCTCAATGCATGTGATGAGAATAAAATATATCAGCATGCTCCTGAATACAAATGTTCAATGTTTAGATAGAGCCCAGAAACAAACTACTCATCTACTGCGTCTTTCTGATCAACCCAAGATGCTATGAACTCTTTACTGTGGTCGTGTTTCGCATTTCCATATGATAAGCCTTACCATAAAGCGTTTGTATTAAGTTGAAAATTGAATCTTGTCATATTGTGGAAGGGATATTTTTCCATTGTTATATGCTTATTGTATACCATATAATGAATAATTCCACCACCATTGCTTTTCTCTTCAAGTTCTGCATTTAATCTTTCTCACTTTAATTCAGTATAAAACATCTGCCAATGGAATGTGAACAGCCTTCCAAGCACCTTTTAAATTATCAAGACAAGTCCCCCATTTATAGATGGAAACTTACAGCAGCACCAATAAAACATATTCTTGTTGCCACATTTTCATTTTATAACTATATCAACTCTATAGATGTACTATAAAGAGTATATCATCTATCTAAACTGCATCTAATCCATGTCTAACTTAAACACAAAGGTTAAAAAATCAAAACAGGTCTTCAAGAGTAAAATTATAAAGGGCACCCATCATTGTGAATTGCCATAAATAACGTATTTCTACTAAAATTAAATGACTATCTTTAAATGGACATTAGGTAAAATAAATTCATGTGACTCTTCTGTCTATGAATATTAGAGGGAAGATATTTTATCTTATAGCTTTTATCTTATAACTTATCATTTGCCATAAAGAAAAAGACAGTTAAATTATGTATTACTATTTTAATTATCTCAATTATAAATGAACAACAGCAACAAAAAGCATAAGAGAGGGTGTAGATATTCACATAGAGATATTTCAATTATTTTTTTAATAAAAATGTGTAATATAAATTCTGCCTTCCTCTACAATGTCCTTATCTTCCTTCTATTCCCTTCCAATATTTGGGCCAATAACTTAATGAAACGTCTAAGAAGGGAATAAATGACAATACAGCAAATTATGACAACTCCCTCTTACCCGTATCTTTGTTGGGGAGATTGTTTTTCAGCTGACTTACAAACATGTCCAATGTAATACAAAGGAAAGAATAAAAAATTCCAGTTTGTTGCAAACCATGTCAAAGTGAAGGGTGCATCAAATTTCTTAAAGGTCAGTTTTGCTAGCTGGGTTGAACCTGACCAGGAGGAGCAGACGCCAAGAACCACCACTACTCCCCAGAAGATTTTCTTAAGATGGACCATGGAGCATGTTTGGCAACATGGGCTCCCTCTTGCACCAGCTTCCATCCCAGCTTGTGTCTGAGCTTCTGCTGGTGTTGTGCAATCGTGGGAGCGCTCATCCCCTGAGAAAAAGCAAAGGAAAGAGGGGGAATGTTAGACTCAGTGATGTGTATTCTGCACTCTTTTATTTTCAAAGCAGCAAGCCTGAAATGGCACCATATGTGGATCTCAGCTTTGAATTCACAATTAAAGGAGAATAATTTAGAATCCTTATGTAATAGAATAATACCAAGGGACTTTACTGAACTTTATTAACTCAGGTTTTGTTTCCATACGTACAACTAAGTATTTACGGGCTCAAGCCCAATACCATGCTTCTTAAAAATCTATTATATTCCTAGTCACAAAAATGGTCAAGTTGCATACATATGTTTTAAAAATATTTTATTCTGTGTCTACCTTTATGCCAAGTGTTAAATCAAGCAATAAAAGTGTTTACAGTGCAGAAGTCATATGACACACAATACCAGATGTGTCACTTTACTATGAAAATGATCTTGAGCATAAGGTGTTGTATGTTTTTCTGCTCTCGCATTAGAAGGAAAAATGGACAATGGCAGCAAAAGCACACTACGCCACTTGGGGAAGCAATAGATGACTTCAGAATGTGCCTTTTCATTTGCACCTAATTATGCGCTACAGAACATAGCATAAACATACACTCATGTTACAATTATGGTATGGTATTTGCATTCTTTTACAGGGTGTCAAATTCATGTCATCACAGCATCGTCATATGACATAGCGTGACTTTTTTCCCTTCACTAAACCGCATGGCCACCGCATGACGCATCCTGTCCACAGGCTGCAAGTTTGCCACCCCTATTTTAAGAGTTGTTGAGGCCACTTGGAGGTTTATCTGTGTCCTCAGGGTCACCTCTCTGTATCCCTCTCTGTTGAGAGAGGGTTGTTCAATTGTGACAAATAACCATTTCATAAAGATGAGCAATTGATTCAGAATTTTGTGTTCAGTATCTATTGGGCAGTGTATGGCCTAAGTAACAGATTTCATGATATTTTACCAGCAACTATGAACCTTGGTTGCCTCTCTGTCATTGTCTTACACCATTTCCTTGAACCTGTGCTATTCTGATTCTGGACTGAACATTGTAGCTTCTGTTCTGTGCCTGCCCATCCTGTTCTCCATCTTTCCCAAAACGGGTGTACATCTGCATTGCTGGCTCTTTGCCTACTTATTTAATTGGCCGAAATACTCCTCCTCAGTTAACAGTTTATGATGTGTTTGTTCAACCCTGAAAAGGACATTTTTAATATTAGGTAGTCAAGTGCTCCAAACAATTAAAAACAGATACAATATGACATGTAGTACTGATAATATAACAAACAGTGGCTTAAATATCCCCAATAAAGTGCTGTGGGGGAGAGTAATCTATAATGAACAGATTTATGGCTCAAAGAGACTAAGATTGAACACAATTACAAAAACGGAGTTTGCATAAAATGCATTAGACATCATAAACAAAAGTTATTACATACAATTGCTAGAAATAAGCAGGTACAGCCCAAGAAAATAAAGCACAAACTCCAGACAGTGCATCCTAATTTATTAATCCATCTTACTCTTGGTTTCAGTGTTTATTGACTACTTCTCACTGATTTCCAATTTTTAATCAGAAGCTTACTAGCAATTCATCCTAATTCCTTAATCTACATCAATAGTACTGGCACTTAGACTTACATATCGCCCCATAGTGCTTTACAGCACTTTCGGTGTGTGTGTGTGTGTGTGTGTGTGTGTGAGACAATGTTTTGTATATTACCCCTAATCTGGGTCCTCATTTTAATGACCTCGGAGGGATGGAAGGCTGAATCAGCCTTGAGCTGGTCAGGATCGAACTCCAGACTACGGGCAGACTTTGCCTACAGGACTGCATTCCAACCACTGCATCACCAGGGCTTCTTGGTCTTACTTCTGAGCTCCCTCTGTCAGTTTTATTCTTTAGACCAGTGTTTCTCAAACTTGGCGACTTTAAGTCCTGTGGACTTCAACTCCCAGAATTCCCCAGCCAGCTATGCTGGCTGGGGGATTCTGGGAGTTGAAGTCCACAGGACTTAAAGTCGCCAAGTTTGAGAAACACTGCTTTAGACAAACAAACTTAGTTCTATTTATCATGAATCAAGACAGACCTGGAGAATCGCCTACATTCCTAATTTTAAATCCTGTGGACCACTAATACAATTTTTAAAAAAGATAAATAGTATTGAGTGCAATATAAAAAATGCGAATAATTTTTCTATGGACCACCAAAATTTTCTCATGGATGACCTGAGGTCCACGACCATTGGTTGGTGACTGCTGTTCTATTCCAACACCCCCTGCCCCTTTGCAAGCAGGAAACCATTCAGACAAATGGTTGTCCAATCTGCTTTTAAAAACCTGCAGTGTTGGAGCACCCACAACTTCTGGAGGCAAGTAGTTCCACTGATTAATTGCTCTGTCAGGCTGCTTCCCCTTAATTCCAAATTGCTTCTCTCTTTGATTAGTTTCCATCTATTGCTTCTTGTCTTGTTTGCAGGTGTTTTGGAGAATAGCTTGACTGCCTCTTCTTTGTGGCAATGCCTGAGATATTGGAACACTGCTATCATGTCTCCCCTAGTCCTTCTTTTCATTAAACTAGACACACCTGATTCCTGCAACACTTCATATGTTTTAGCTTCGGTGCCTAATCACATTTGTTGCTCTTCTCTGAACTCTTTCTAGAGTGAATGGACCAGGATCACCCAGCTGGCTTTGTGCCTAACGCAGGACTAGAACTAAGTCACAGTTTTCTAACCTGATGCCTTAACCACAACACCAAATTGGCTCTCCGCAAAGTATATATCTCAACAAAAATATCCCAAAAAAGATCTTGCCCTATTATAAATCACTTTTCTGTGGGAAAACTCACTAGCATTTTATATGCAAGCCAGATGAAAACTTCAGAGAAACACATTTTGTTGTTAAGTGGATAATAAAGCTACTTATTCAAATTACCCATTAATTTACAAGTGAAAAATGCTTTTCAAACTCCCTAAAGAATAAATAGCCCAAAGAAGAAGTTTGGTAATCAGCAGAATCTACTTCCTTAAAAGAAACCAGATTAAAAGAAATTATACTTGACACTGACAATATTTACTTTCTACCACACATTAATTCTTTGTATACTAAAATATAAGTCATTTTCATTTTACTATCATTATAGCAAACAATTACGAATACAAGAACAAAGTATTAAATCACACACCTAAAAATGTTCATTTTCATTTTTATTAAAAAAAAAACTTTGGAGTTCTGTGTCTTAAAGTAGGGATATAAATGTATCTGAAATTAAATTGCAGCCCTTTCTGTAGAGGGAGGTTACAGTGTCCATCATTCATGCCATTTCTACTTTGAGGATGAGTTACTGCAATATGTTACAGCTGTCTTTGATGTCTATCTGGAAACTTCAGATAGTGCAGAATATGATAGCCTGCATACTGACAAGTAAGGGCTGTTTCAGCAGCTTTGCTCCTGTGCATTGTTGGCACTGGACAAGATGCCCCATGAACTCAATCAAAGGGTTGACTTCTAAAGCCCTACATGGCTTGCATCCATGTTTCCTATGGGCCATATTCTCCAAATCCCATTAGCACATCCTGTGAGATTAACATGGAAATGATATTTTGGGATCCCTCTATTCAGGAATTTAGAGAGATAAGGTTGGAAGGCCCATCACCCCTATGATATATTCTACGTGAGGTCCAGGGGTCCCTCATACTTCTGGAGATTAAAATACTGAACACTGTTATTTTATTCTGCCTGAATGGCTTGACTTGCTTTTTTCCTGTTAAATTTTAACATTTTAAATGTTTTAATAATTAATACCTTTTATGTTTTAGGGTGGTTATCATTTTTAGGTGAGCTAAAATGAGCTGGAGTCTAAAGAGTCAAGTGCAATTCCAGAGTTGTCACAGTTGGCCAACTTAAAAATTTGAAACATAAATATAAATGTATAAATATTATATGTAAAATAAATACATTACAATGTTAAAAATGTAATACAAATCCTATTAGAAGATAATTGCCAAAATAGAAGATGGATTCATTTTTAATGGTCAAGGGATCTGGCAATGGATGTTAAAAACAAGGCAGAAAAGAATTAAAACAGGGATAGAGAATGTTTTGCTTTCCAGATGTTGTTGCATTTGAAATCTGTGCATGTCTTATGAATTATAGTCCAATTTGGGGTTGGGGGATGCATACCTGATCTACATTTTAGAGAATTATGTTACACGTCTTTAGTCAGAATTTCTTTATAGCTTCATTCCTAACTACACATTTTTAATTTGAAGTAAAGTTAAATTTAATTTAATTTAATAGAAAGGCTTATTTCATAGCCCTTTTTCAGATGGGGATCCTTAGGAATGCCACATATTTCCTGAAGACGTCTATCAATGCTATTACTTTTGTTTTATTCTATAACATACAGTCATCTTTAAGTGAGATGAATGGCGTAATATAGTTTTTATAAAAACAAAACACAGAGAAAATACTGAGAAAAACAGCTATGCATTTTCTTGAACATATTCACATATGCAGTGCAGCAGCATCCTATGTAACTGTATTATAGACTAGTCATGCCTAGATGTTCCATTACAGACAAAAGAATTTTAAAAGAGTTTCCAAAAGATAGTGCAAAATGTGTTTTGAAGTATCCACGGCAGAATAGATTGGAAACATTATTTATCCTGCATCTGGAGTGAACATTTCATCCTTAACTAGTTTCAATCTGGCAACAAACAAACAGGACAAAAGAAAAAGAGTATATGCCCATTCTAAAAAGTTATACTTTGTGGGCCTAACTTTTGCAGGAACCACAAAAACCATATCACATGTAAAATGTAGAATCCTTTGTATCTAGTGACTGCAGACACATCATTTTCCCAGCAATAATAGGTAAGAGTCTTGCCAGTCTTCGGGAATGTTAACCTTTCCCAATCTAAGCTATAGACCTGAGATTTCCTGTGATCTTCCATCCAAATATTAACAAAGTCTGACCTTGCCAGGTTTTCCCCAAAAATTCAGATTATCTACTGGAGATAGAAATTAGATTTGTAGACTAATGTTTATATACCTGAGATGATGTTATACATTCTAACCTCACAATGACTATGGAAAATCCCATCTCTAAAAGCAGCAGTTGTATACCAGAATGCAGGAAATTCTTATCTTTTATGAACAAGATTAAAAAATAAGAAAGGATGTCTTAAGGCTGGGATGCATAATACAAATCAATGGAAAACATTTTAACTGTCCCCATGTATCTAGTCCAAATAAAAATGACTTCATGAAAACAAAGGAAAGAGCAACCAGTTGAAGTTGTTAAGTTTTTGTCACATCTTCGTGCAAAACCTATTCCACAATTTATGTCTGGCCTGGTCCAACTAATAAATAAGAAAGCAAGTAACAAAAATGCCTCCATACATATTAAAATGTGACTTCTCATGTGTGGTTCTTCTGTATTCCCACCCAACAATAAAACACATATATGATCTGAAATATTCGACTAACACAATACATGGATGATGAAGTGATAGCTATGATATATTTGATATTATATATTTGCTTGATGAACCTAAATGATTACCCCCTCCTCTGAAAACAAGTGGAATCCTTCCAGAATAGCGTAATTCTGTATAGTTCCATGTAGTAACAGTGATGGTTCAGAGCAATGGATTCCTTCCCCAACCTAGTACCCTCCAAATTACTCATGTTAGCTGACATTTGAGAGTTGTACTGTAAATCTAGAAGGCTGCAGCACAACATATCTCTTAGTAAATCAGCCCAGAGTAGAGCATCACTTTTCTTCTTTTAATTCAAAGTCTCTCATCTTCTTAGAACAATTAATCAGAGGAACAACTTGCCTCCAGAAGTTTTGAATGCTCCAACACTGGACGTTTTCAAGAAGAGACTGAACAACCATTTGTCTGAAGTGGTGTAGGGTTTCCTGCTTGAGCAGGGGGTTGGACTAGAAGACCTCTAAGGTCCCTTTCAACTCTGTTATTCTATTCTAATCTGTTTTTCTCATTTCTAGATGTCCAG
This sequence comes from Natrix helvetica, assembly GCF_964273705.1. NCBI lineage: Eukaryota > Metazoa > Chordata > Lepidosauria > Squamata > Natricidae > Natrix > Natrix helvetica. Next base: position 219,926,463 of record NC_138552.1, on the reverse strand, counting down.
CAAACACCACTATTATTAAATCCCAAACACATTTATTTTCCCTCCCATCATGTCTTCTCTGTTCAACGATTAGCTTTTAATCCCTTTGCCTCTTTCATAGTCATCCTATCCCCCGGGCAAGTTGTTTCTACCAACCAGCGAAACCAACCCACAACTTGCAAACTACTTATTCTTTGGAATCCAACACCACAACGCCACAAGCCCTCTCCTCACCCCATCCAACTCTTTCTTCCTCTCTCTACGGCCTTTTCCTACCGGCTCCTCTTTCTAAGCTCCCCATGCTCGCACGGCCGCTCCCCGGGCTGCCGGCTGCCTTTTCAATTCAGTTGTTTCTCAGGTCCCGAAAGTATATCTCAACGACTTCTGCAGCCCAGCTTGATTTACGGCGGACGTTCCTCTCGGGCAACGGCGGCGGCTCCCGCTCTGAAGCGCGGCGAGTCTGAGCTGCCAATGGGGACGGCGTGCCTCGGGTCCCGTCAACCGGACAACGACCTTAGCGATCTTCTCAGAGCACGTCGGTCCACATCCCTCCTTTAAAACGGCAGCGAGAGTTGGCGGGCCCTAAAGGATTTTCAGAAGTCTCCCTTCCCTCCTGAGAGCGGGTGCACCGGGGCTTTTGATGGCGGGGGGGGGGGGAGAGAGAAAAGAAGGGGCATCTCCCTGAGGAGGAATGCGGAGTTCTTCCCCGAGAGGCGCTTCTATGTGGATACCCGCCAAATTACCTCATCCAGCTACCCCCACAGCCTAATGCGCAGCCTTTACCCATCTTCCAACCAACTGCTGCCCTCCTCCTCCTCCTCCTCCTCCTCCAATGCGCCAGGTTCGCGCCACCCTCTCCGGCTTGTTTATACCAGGGAAGCCCCTGCGCTTGAAGAGAGAACTTACGGCGGTCCGGACAACCCCCCGTTGGCCGGCTCGACTCCCTCGAGGAGGGCGAGTCAGACGACCCCCGAAAAGGTGACTTTCACCTCCTCGGGACAGCGGAGCCGCATTGGCGAAAGCTTCCCTTAAAGGGAACCAAGTCATGCATGCCAAGTAATTGCTTCCCCCTCCAACTCCTCCTTAGCAAGAGGAGAAGGGGAGGGACGGGGGGGGGGACTGCAGCAGGCAACCCAGAAGCCCATCCGTCTTCTCCGACTTCCCCGGAGCAGCCTCTCTCTCTTATACCGCGTCCGTCCCGGAGAACCAAGGCAGGTGCAGCCGGGTCTCCCCATCCTCAAAGCCCTCCGAGCTTCCTTTCGTCCCCGCAGCGGGCCGATCCCTCGCGGCAGAGGCTTTGCCGCCCTCCCCAGATGCAAAGGCAGCTTTTTCTGTCCCGGGGAAAAACAACAACAACAACAACCCTGCCCGGAATCCTGGCTGGCTGGGCGCGTTTACCTTCCACTTTGGTGAGAGTAAGGACCGGGCTGTTGCAGGCGCTAAGAGGGGCTACTCTGGCCGAGTGTTTCTTCATGATGAGCCCTTCTGCCAGTAAGAGCCCTTCCGTCGATCGCCTACATCCTGAAGCCGGTGGCGGCTGAGCGCTGGGCTCCCCTTTCCCGTTAAGAGACACCAGCCCGCCTTGGCGGCTGCCAGCCTGCCTGCCTGCCTCTCTCGCGCGCCTTCCGTTGCCCCTGCAGCTCTTCGCCGCCTCCTAGCTCGCACGCTCTCTCTCCCTCTGCTGCAAACAAAACGTCACGGAGCCAATCCACGCCCCTTCGCCGGCTGCTGGCATCCTGGGGTATTCCGTGGAAGTGAAGGAAGCCCTTAAAAAAAAAACACTTCAGATGGAGATGTCCCGCGAGGGCTTGGAACCCACTTCCCCGCCGGGCCAGAAAGAGAAGGACGAGCTTCTCAAAAGCCATGGGGAGGGGGGGGCGTCCCTCCCCCCACCGCGAAGCAGAGATTTCGCCTCATCCGTCAACTCATGGAGCTTTACGTTTCACGGAGCTCTGCAGTATATGAGTCATATTCGCTAAAGGTTATCCCGAAGGCACAAAACTGTACCGTTGCCATTTGGCAAACTGCATTTTGAGGCAATTTCATTAAAATAAATAAATACATTAAAAAACAGCTACACCTTTTGGTGTTTGGTCTCTCTGTGTTTTGTTCTACTTCGGAAAATCCTACAGCCACAGTCCTGGAAAGAGCCAAGTGCTGACTCATACTCAATTCATAATCCACTCTTGTTCCGAGACTTTTTGTTTTTCTTTGCAGTATCGTTATCAAGGCAGGTATCTCCCCGTTTTTGTGGCTCTGGTTCATTTCTCAAATGAAGAACTTTTGCATTTGTCCCTCTTAAATTTAAGTGTGGTGTTTTCAAACCACGTGTCTATTGTTAGGGAGATGTTTCTGGATTTCACAGCTGCCTTCCCAGGATATTTGCTCTCTCACTTGATTTTGTATCTGCTGAAATGCCTGTCCCAAATTCTGTTGAATACTCAAATCATTAATAAAATGCTGATGCATGGAAGACCCAGGATTTGACCACCCAGAACTCACAGAATTCCTTCCTCCCAATCTCACGATGAATCATAGATATTCACTTGTATTTTTTTTAAAAATTACCTGTGATTCTACTTAGGTTTCAGCCAACCCAACTCATATTTAACTACTGGCTAATAAGAAAGTCATGGGGGATTGTCAAATGCTTTGTTGAAATTAAAACATATTAGATACAAAAATGAGACACATTTGGCAATCAAGAGGCACTCTGGTGAGAGGAAAGACCAACCATGGAGTCCTCTTTATATCCCCCTGCCTTAGGCATGAACATGTCCTGGTAACTGTTTTGTGTGACGTGACCTCATAAAGTTTCATTCACCCTAAGCCCACAAACAAAGTAGCTTAAAGTCATCCAAGCTGTTCCAAGGTTAAAGCAAGGATTTTGCCCTCTTCCCAACATAGCTGTTGCCTCTACGCAATCTGAGATGCTTCACTGACAATATGGTTAATGATGCAATCAGGAGCTTGGATCTGCTTGGCTCCAATGGGCCACTTGAGGCTGCTGTAAGGTTGCTTCCCAGTCATTCAATCATTGTGTATACCTCCCATATTTTGCTTTGGGGTGCAGGAGGAACTGTGCTTCTGCAGGGGTGGCAGTACTCCCTTGAGGTAGCCTTGAGAAAGTGTTGAGAGAGCTGTTAAAATCAGGAAAAAGAGATGGATTCTACTAGCTACGTCTTGCTGGTTCTCTACTAGCAAGCGTATTACAGATTTTCCATTGGTTGCCAACAAAGCATTTTGGATTGCTTACTTTTTATTATGATGGGAGAGGGCACCCTTTTGCCTATTCTTAGACAACTTTAGTTGCTGATGATCATAGCCACTTGCTGCCAACATTGCCAATCCTTAGTTTAGCATGAAACTCATTATCAGTCACTCCCTCTTACTTCCCCCTAACGTGAAGTGTTAATACCACTTTATAATGCCTTGGTAAGGCCACACTTGAAATACGGCATCCAATTTTGATCACCATGATGTAAAAAAGATGTTGAGACTCAGAAAGAGTGGGGGGAAGAGCAACAAAGATGATTAGGGGGCTGGAGACTAAAACATAAAGAACGATTGCAGGAACTGGGTATGTCTGGTTTAATGAAAAGAAGGACTAGGGGAGACATGATAGCAGTGTTCCAATATCTCAGGGGCTGCCACAAAGAAGGGGGACTCAAGCTATTCTCCAAAGCACTTGACGGTAGGACAAGAAGCAATGGAAGGAAACCAATAAAGGAGAGATGCAACCAAGAACTAAGAATAAATTTCTTGACAGGACAATTAATCAATGGAAGGACTTGTCTCCAGAAGTTGTGAATGCTCCTACACTGGAAGTTTTAAAGAAGAGATTGGATAACCATTTGTTTGAAGTGGTGTAGGGTTTCCTGCCTAAGCAAGTTATTGGACTATAAGACCTCCAAGGTCCCTTCCAACTCTGTTATTCTCTATCATTCTGTACTCTATGCTCTTCTTTCATGCTTATAAACCAACAGGTAGGGATATAAAGAATAGAACATATCCGGTGTCCCCAGAATCCATGCTATAATCTATTAGCTAGTTGGGCTATTTATAAACACCAAACTAGTTCTTTTTTGAAAGGACATTCCATGTAATAAAAAAGGTCTAGCTGACAGGGTGATGTCTATTACAGGGAGAAGTATGAGGGAGTTTTACGGATGCACTGAAAGAGCACTATATGGCTTCTCTCCACGTTTGCTGCCTCCTCTGGGCTATTTCTGAATATGGGAACACTGAACCAGTTCTCAGAATTAGCCCTCCACAGGCATGGGTGCACCTCTGCACCTGCAACTTGCTATTTAGACCATGTGACAAGTGGCCAAACCCATCATTTAAAATATCATCTATGTTTTTCAAACTGTCCCACTACACCTTAAAGAGAGCAATTGGTGATGGGCTTTCCTGGCAGCAGGCAGGACCAAAAATGAAGCCACCAGTAGGAGAATGCACTCTCCTTGCCTTGCATTAAAACTGAATACTCAATTATGGATGCAGAATAGGCACTGGCAATTGGAGCAGCAAATTTGGCATGCTTTTTTATGGCTGCAGAACTAGTGGGCTGCACATTTATGCTGCTTACTGGCTATGCTCTGTGAATTTTTGCTTCTTATTCTGAAGTTATCAGGAAAAAATAGCTTTTTGCTGTTCTTGGAATTCTTTTTACCAATTTTTAGAATTCTCTTTACCAATCTTAGCTCATTCTGAACTTTATCTTTCCTAAAACCAACCCTGCAGATCCATGCTATCTGAAAATTCTCTTCTTCAACCTGTTCCTCTTCTCACCTCCTATATACAGCTTCTTTTGCTTCTCAAGCTGTCATGTTGGCTTCTGCTACAAGCTACATTCCAGCAGTGTGGAATATCTTATACATCTCTTGCTTCTGATCATCATTCTTATTCAAAGGGGTTCTCATTTGTTGGAATGTCATCCTTATGAAAGTTTGTTTTCTTTCTTTCTTCTTCTGCCAGATCCTATTGTGGCACCTCTTTTATTGCATTTGATAAATCTTCATCTACTCTCCATACTCTTCCTGCACCCTTTGATTCCCCCCCCCCCAAGTTTCATTATAAACTGTATTTGCTGAAACTATATACTCTATTCTGGGCTATTTTTCAAGCACAAATACTAATACACCACACACACACCAAGGGTCGCAAGTGAAGAATCCCACCCAGGGGGACTCAGTTCTGTTTCTTAAGACACTATTAATACTACAAAAAGTTACCTGTAAACAAGCCCTTAAAATCTGGCTACTCCCCAAACCTTGGCTAGAGTTGGGGAGGGGGAGGGGAGCAGACCACTTATGGGATGATTAGCCTGTTAGAGTTTGTGTTATTTTTACAAACATTTTTGTGTGTTGCTTAATATTACTTTGTTTTAAATTGTTTTGCATTCAGAGTTGTGATAGAATTGGGTAACCCAAGATCAATCAATCAACTAATCAATCAAAGTTTCTTGTTTCTCTACAGGAGGGCTGTCAAACTCCTGGCCCACGGGCCAGATGTGTCACATGCTGCCCACGCCCACACCTGGTTTAGCAAAGGGGAAAAAAGTCCCGATATGTCACATGATGCCGCCGCAACAACGTGAGTTAGATGCCCCTGCTCTACAGAATATCAAATTAGCTACAGTAAGGAAATATTTTCTTAGCAGCCAATGCTCTTATTCAGTTAGGACTCCTTCACACAGCCTGTTTATCCCAGTGTGAAGGCACCTAGTATCCCAGGCTGAGGATATGAATGCCCAGTGTTATCTTCAATCTACCCCCAGCCCACTGTGAAGGCAGGTTCTGCCTAGCTTTCCATGCTACACTTCAAAATGCTCCTCCATTCCTGTTGGCATAAGCCTTTCTGAGCCATTCGTCATCTTTCCCATTTCTCTTGATATGGGCACAGGAGAAACAGAGAGAGAAGGGGAAGTTGATAATTTGCATTGCAAATCTCCATAAAACAAGAAACCGATAATAGAAGATCTGCAGGTGTTTTTCTGACATTAATTTGTCCCAAGAGGAATTCCCCATCTTTCTTCCCATTGGCTCTTTGTGTGGAGAAAACTCCATCTTAATTTATCCTCAGGGGAAAATAGGGGTCTGCATTATGCCTAGCACTTCTTTAAGCTAGCATGCTTTTTATGTTAACAGCACTTTGGTGTTAAAGTATGGAAGAGCCCTTAGAAGAAAAAATGGTCAGAGACAATCTCTCTTTTCTCCACAGGCAAACTCTCATCACTCCCCCTTTTTCTTCAGTCTTGATCATATCCACTTCTCTACCTCTTTAGCATTCGAACTGCAAGAATGAGAAATATTTTTGCCGTGCAAATTCATGGATTTTCATTAAAAAAAATCTTAGAAAAATGCATCATTTTTCCTCCCCAGTACAAGATCTTGACTAATCTCCAGCAGCATGGGTCTCCCCCCTGAATTTACATTTTTTCCCTGGGCAGTCCTAGGGGAATTGGCAAAGTTTGAAGGCCTTTAATTCTCCCCAATATTCCAGGAAACAAATAAACAATAAGGAAACTCTGACTCTTATTCACTAAACAGTAAAAGGCTGTCACAGTGATTACTGGAAGGAAGTTAATGAAAAATAATAATTAGGGAAGTTAGATTTACAGTTAGATTTAGAGATACTTCAGCTGTGTGCCTAAACTTTCACAACCTGAGGCTCCACAGTTCATCCGTACATTTAAAAAATATGAATTAACTAACTCTAATGTATAATAAAGACAATCAGCCAAAAGCTCACCACAGGCCATAGTGCTATTGAAATCAAACAGACAGCAGGACTTTCCTAAATGTTATGAGAATTGGGCCAACTGTACTTTTGGGGCATTATGTTTCAATGTATTTGGAATAGCTTTGAATAGCTTTGTGCTATTCCCAAAAATGACTGTTCTCAACCAAACCTCTTGGACCTCAAGTGGGGGAGGGCTTCTCAATAGGTCTCCTTTCTGTGACTGATCCTTACTTGACAAGATGGTCCATGATATATCCCAGTGCTTTATATGTATTAACAAGCACTTTTATATATCAGCTTCATTTCAAAATTATTGTGTTTTTCAATTTTATTAACATCAGGTTTTGAACAGTGAATTTCATAATGTAGACCATAGGGGATTCTATTGACTTGCCTCTCCGTCAACATGAAACCAGCTCAATGGCTGAGGGTTGACAAATGTCACTAAAACTACCTTTGGAATCTGGCATATAACCATTCTTCCCATAAATGTGCAACTCTAACCTTATTGGCAGTCAATGTAGCAACTGGCCTAGAAGGCTTGGAGGTTGGACTAGAAGACATCCAATGTCTCTTCCAACCCTATTATTCTACGTCCTTCTGTGTCTTCAAGCAGGTGATGCAGTAGACCAGCCATTTGATAATCATGACATGAGTTACTTTTCCAGAAGCCTACTGGTGATGGTTTTCAGAATGCCTACTCAGTATGTCAAGATGACACCAGCTTGGGGAAGGCTGACTTAATGTATATCTCCACATGTAGTATAGTTTTTAATCTTTGTTAATTGTTTTAGAAAAAATATTACTTTTATCATAACTAATTGTGATTTTCTTGTTTTATTTGCTGGTATCTGATTAAGTAAAATTATTTGATTGACGTATACCTCTTCACAAGAGACTTCAAATTAGTATTTTCATTTTTAGGAGGTAACACATTGTATAAAAAATGTCTACCACTATAGCTATGTCAGGTTTCCCCGCCCCCCAAAAACACAAAGTTTTTCATTTGCAGGTATGAAGTTTAATAGAAAGCTGAACTGCCTCATTATCACACTCTTAGAGTAGGCTAATTTTAGTGCTATCAAAGTGAAAATGAGCTATTCAGAGTCTGATGATTTCCATTCTCCAGGAATGTTAAGGGGATAAATATATTTCTCCCCAAAATTCTTCTATTATTTATTATCATCAGGTTTTCGTAATCTTTTTTTCCCTTGGAAACCATTTTATTGTTGCACTAATCCCAAGATTCATCTGTCTTGAGAATGAACTGTTTCCTAAATATTTTATTTTCATTATCCCAAAGGACATATCAATATTGTCATTCATTTTGTTCTATTTCATTTCTGCTTATGGTGTCCATTTCCCCCTTGTATTCTCTATTTTACCAATCTTCTCCCAACCAACTTGTTGGCCAACCTAAATGTTTTCTTAGCTCCACCTTTCATGTTCATAATATTTGGAAAAAATAGAGTAAGGTATGCTTTTCTTTGATAACTTTTGCAAGTTATCCTTTAGCAATGGCATTAGTCGGCAAAATCTCATTTTCAAATGTACTATTCCTGACTATCTCTGACCAATAGGTTGTTCTCAGAGCTGGATAATAAAGGAAGATTTCTTTTATATTCTTCCATATAAATATACCTTAATGCAGTGATGTGCGGTCAGTGGAGGCAAGGGAGGCGGAGCCTCACCTCTCTTCATGAAATAATAGTATATAATATTATATACTATAATATTATAATATTATACATCCGTCTGGACGCGCCCGGGAGCTGCGGAGGGCGGAGGCAGAAATGTTGTCAGCACTCCCAGATGACGAAGGCACGAAAGTGACAGTCGACAGTTGCTTTTGTGCCTTCGTCATCCGGAAACGCCGACATTCTGCCGGGCGCGCATGGATGGAGGTAGGCAGAATGGCGCTGATCCAATCCGGCGGGCGAGCGACCAAGGATCGGGCTGCCTCGCACGCTCTTTCGTCCGCCCGGATCGCCTCGGTGTCGCTGTGGCTACCTCCATCCGGGAGCTGCGTAGGGCGGAGGCAGAAATGTCGGTGTTTCCGGATGACGTCAGCCGGGAGCGCCGACAACATCAGCACAGACGGAGGTAGCCATAGCGACACCGAGGCGATCCGGGCAGACGAAAGAGCGAGCGAGGCAGCCCGATCCTCAGTCGCTCGCCCGCCGGATCGCCTTGGTGCCATTCTGCCTACCTCTGTCCATGCGCGCCCGGCAGAATGTCGGCGTTTCCGGATGACGTCATCTGGGAGCGCCGACAACAGCACAGACGGAGGTAGCCACAGCGACACCGAGGCGATCCGGGCGGACGAAAGAGCGAGCGAGGCAGCCCGATCCTCGGTCGCTCACCCGCCGGATCGCCTCGGCGCCATTCTGCCTATCTCCATCCGTGCGCGCCCGGGAGCTGCGGAGGGCGGAGGCAGAAATGTGTGCCTCCAGCACACGTGGTCCCATTCCCCGCCTTCCTGATGACGTCACCAGCCTCACCAGCCATTAACATCACAGCACGTCACTGCCTTAATGTACACATTTTATAAGATCTCTGCTGTTTAAATAAATTTAGGTATGGGCTATTATGGAACAGTTATACTTTATAGAATATATTTTGTAGTTATATTTTATATAAATTGATTTGATGAAATAGTGTGTGTATATATATATATATATACTGTGTGTAATAGTGTGTGTATATATATATAGTAGTGAGGAAGCTCACTACTCCCTCTTTCAAATCCCAGTAAGGGTATGGCTAGCTGATGAGAGCTAAATAGCTTGAAATGGATCTATACTAGTCTCCCTTTATTTATTTATCAGCACAAATACAACACAAATATAAAAAGGCAACATTAAAAATAAAAATATGGTTTTCTGCCTGGATGGTTTTCTGTAATGAGCCGAAGGACAGAAAGAGTAGTGAGCTTCCTCCCATATTTGGGCATACCAGGGGTTGTAACACAAATACATACCTATTTCCCTGGCTCAGCTGATAAAGGAGGAGAGCCTGTGGCTTAGTGGCTAAGACTCCTGCCTAATATGTAATACAGCCCAGGTTCGAATCCCAGTAAGGGTATGGCTAGCTGATGAGAGCTAAATAGCTTGAAATGGATCTATACTAGTCTCCCTTTATTTATTTATCAGCACAAATACAACACACACACACACACACACACACACACACACACAGATAGATAGACAGACAGACAGACAGACGGACAGACAGACAGACAGACAGATAGATAGGCAGATGTCCTAATATGTAATACAGCCCAGGTTCGAATCCCAGTAAGGGTATGGCTAGTTGATGAGAACTAAATAGCTTGAAATAGATCTATACTAGTCTCCCTTTATTTATTTATCAGCACAAATACAACACAAACATAAAAAGGCAACATTAAAAATATGGTTTTCTGCCTGGATGGTTTCCTGCAGTGAGCCGATAAACAGAAAGGGGAAGTAGTGAGTTCCCTCCCATATTTGGGCATACCAGGGGTTGTAACACAAATACATACCTATTTCCCTGGCTCAGCTGATAAGGAGAGCCTGTGGCTTAGTGGCTAATACATCTGCCTAATATGTAATACAGTCCAGGTTTGAATCCAATTCAAGCAGCAAATGTTCTGAAGATCTCTAATGTACATTTTTGCATGCAAAAGGGCACTGCTGAACTCCTTTTTTGATATTTTACTTCCAAGTGGTGGTTAAAGGTTCAAGAACTAATTATTTAGGTCTAGAACAGTGGTTCTCAACCTTCCCAATGCCATGACCCTTTAATACAGTTCCTCATGTTGTGGTGACCCCCAACCATAAAATTGGTGTCTCAGTTCCTAAAACCATTGAAAATATGTTTTCTGATGGTCTTAGGCAACCCCTGTGAAAGGGTCGTTCGATCCCCAAAGGGGTCCTGACCCACAGGTTGAGAACCACTGGTCTAGAACAAGGACCAAAAAGAATGATCAGGACATAATCTTTGGTCCTTGTAAGAAACATGCTGATACTTTCTAGAACTTAGATGAAGCAACAAAATATTTTTATATTTTCCTTTAAAACATTTCTTAAGCTTATAAAAACAGTACCTCAGTGTGGCTTACAGTATAAGCGAACAGCCAAAGTTATTGAAGATGAAGGAGATTCCAAAGTGTGTATAGAGCCCATCTTTGCTTAAACAATCATAGCAGAGAGATACAGATGTTATATTGTGTTATTCCCCTACATCAGGGGTGAAATTCAGCAGGTTCTGGAGAACTGGTAGTGTAAATGTTGAGTAGTTCGGAGAACTGGCAAATACCACCTCTGGCTGGCCCCAGAATGAGGTGGGAATGGAGATTTTGCAATATCCTTCCTCCAGGAATGGGGAGGGAATGGAGATTTTTCAGTATCCTTCCCTGCCACACCCACCAAGCCAAGCCCACAGAACAGGTAGTTAAAAAAAATTGAATTTCACCACTGACCTATATATGGCTTTTATGTTGCTTCTACCACTAGAAGCAATCCTGCAGGGTAGAAACATTTCCATATTTTTATGGAATATGGAATCTCATGCATATCTACCCCTATCTTAATTTATCCCAAATAAGAGACAGTTATATATCTGTGTTCACAAAGTACACATTGAAACATGAAAGTCTACTCAACTAAAGGAGAAAATTCACTACATATAAATATATTACAAAAAGGACACTCACTCTTCAAAAAAAAAAGTTCACTACCTTGGAGCTATTTTGATGTTTAACGTCTTCCCAAAGTTTACAAATAGTCCTTGACTTACAACTACAATGGGACCCAAGATTTCTGTTGCTAAGCAAGACAATTGTGAGTTTTGCACTATTTTATGACCTTTCTTGCCACAGTTGTTAAGTGAATCACTGCAGATGTTAAATGAATTGGGCTTTCTTATTGACTTTGCTTGTCAGAAGGTCACAAAAGGTGATCCCATGACCCAGGGACACTGCAACCATCATAAATACATTTCTGTGGCCAAGTCTCTGAATTTTAACCATTGGGTATGCCCCAATGCTTGTAAGTGTGAAAAATGGTTATGTCACTTTTTTTCAATGCTGCTGTATTTAATGGCTCACTAAATAAATGGTTGTAAGTCGAGGACAACCTGTATTTGTTTATTGGGTTCCAGATATTTTTATTCCAATTTTAACTGGTATTCTATAGAGCTGGGATCCTCAAACGTTTTAAACAGGAGCTCAATTCACGGTCCGTCAGACTGTTGGCGGGGGGGGGGGCAGACCGGCGTGTCTAAGTGGTCATGAGACTGGGTGGGCGTGTCTAGGTGGTCATATGACTGGGTGGGCATTGCTAGGTGGACATGTGACTGGGTGGGCATGGCTGGGTCATGTGACTAGGTGGGTGTGGCCAATTTAACAGTCCATTGAACAATGCACACAAATTAAACTTTAATTTGTTTTGCTCCTGGAGGTGTTTTATTTGCTTTTGTTTGCATGTTGCTCTTTTGGTTGCCTTTTCTTTTTACTAGATAGTTTTTTCAGTTGTTTAGGAGTCTAGTGGTCCACTTCAGGAAACTCAGTTTTGCAGCAATTCTTCTCAGCCCCAAGGAGCTTGAGAAATCTCTCTCTTTCTTCCTGTCTCTGTCTCTCTCTCTCTCCATCCTGCTCTCTGTCTCACTCTTTCTCTTCCCCCCCCCTCTTTCTATCTCTCTCTGTCTCTGTCTCTCTCTCTCTTTCTCTCTCTCTCTCTGTCTATCTATTTCTCTTTATCCATCTTCTGGAAAAAATGGGCCATTTTTGCCTGTTTCTTTGCCTCCTGGGGTGTCTGTGCTCCCCATTTTTCACCCCTCCTCCAGAATCATTCTGCAGGCCAAAACCAGGCAAAAATGGGCCATTTTTGGCCGTTTTTCGGGCCTCCTGGGGTGACTATGTGCCCTGTTTTTCACTTCTCCCACCTCCAGAACGTCTTTGCAGGCCAAAATTGTTGGCCTTACCTTTCAGTTCCAGCCTGAGGGGCTCTCAAAGATAAGTCCTACACTCAGACAAAGGGTGGGCAAGGCGATGTAGGGGGAGCAGCATCATGGTCCTGCGCGGGCTGGATTAATACCTTAAGAGAAACAAAGAGCAGATCTGGGGGGACATGGACCTGGTCTACAGACTCAATTCAGCATATGCCAGAATTCATAATGTTCCAAGAGAGGTACAGGTTAAATTTCTCAGGCAGGCCACGAGAGATGAGGTACTAGGGGCCCAAAGGGAGGGACCTTTAAAATACCAAGACAAAAAAATTACCATTCTAAAGCAAATTCCAAAAAAGATCAGAGAAAAAAGGAGGAAGTACGCTTCCTTATCAAAGAAACTATATAATAGAGGAATTTGGTTCAGATGGTTATCGCCAGAAGGAATGTTGATTTTCTGGGAGGGAAGCAGAGTTAGAATTAAGACAGTGGACGAGGCAGATGCCTTTATTAAAAAACATTTTTCCCTCCCAGAGGATGAAGATAGCAGAGGTGGGGAAAAAAGCAGCAATGTACAAGATATGGAGAGGGGGGGGGGGGAGCAGGGCTCCGCCCGGGAGCAGAGAGGAAGAAGCAATATCGAAAAGGCTCAGGTCACAAAAATAAAAACATCTGAAATATTGCAATTGTTGATATACTAGAAAGTGATAAAGAAAGAGATGATTGAACATGTTGTTGACATAAAGTAAGAATTCTGTTTATGCTATCCTTTACATGTTATTTTTAAAATTGTAAAAGTGTGAGATTGGGGGGGATTTCTACTGCCAACATGGAAGCTACTAAAATTTTCTATGTATCCTATTACCTTTTCCCCAGAAATGTTTTTTTTTAATTGAAAAAGTTTTATACAGACAGATTTTCCCCCTTTTTACCCCCCCCCGACATATAATGTAGATCACATACAAATACTGTACCCCCTCCCCTTCCCCCGTCTTAGGATAGATTTCTCATTCAAATACTATACCCCCTCACCTCCCAACAATCATAATATAAGTTTCTCTTAAACTAACAATAGCCCATTAACCCCATCTTCTAAATTGATTAAGCATATATAAATCATAATATAGGTTTCACTTAAAGTAGCAATATCTCATTAATCCCATCTTCTAGGTTAATTATACATATATATTTCCCACCCTCCACCCTAACCCTCCCCCACCTCCCAAAATGTTTTTAAAACCAATAAAACTTTTTACACAAAAAAAATGGCTTCAGTGGGCCGCATGCAGCCCACGGGCCGTATTTTGATGACCCATGCTATAGAGGAAAAAACCAACTGAGGGCAGAACAATTCTGAGCCCACATAACTTGGATTGACTACACTGTCTCTCTGATGTTTCTTTACTCATTAATCCAGCCTTTCAAAGCATTTTTTTCACATAATACACATAAATTCTATGTAGCTCGTTGCCAAAAAAAATGGTTCTTATAGCCAGAGCACCCCATTGAATCTGCCAGAACAGAGATAAAGTATATAGTTGGCAGTCTTCCAGTTTAGATATAGTCATATTTTAGCAGATATAATTGCTGAGATAATTGTGATTCCATTAAGTGTTCGACTTTTCTCTGAGGAAAAAGGGTTTATTATATTTGAACAACAAAATAGGAAAGTAGTGAGCTACTGTTTCCTCTGCGTAAGTAAATGAAATCCAGAGACAGTTTTGCATTAAACAAGCTTAATGGCTTCATTCCACTGGCTCTCTCCTTCTTCCCCTGATAGCTAGAGGTTGTTTAACAACAGCTAAAAAAAAGTTTTAAAAAAGCAAAAGAATGAAGTGGAGCTGTAGTCAACACATTAGAGAAGTTGGAGTTGGTCAGAAAATGAATTTCCAGGATTCTCATGCATGCAGTAGCTGAATTTGTTGCCATTATCGGATCAGTATACGTTCACAATGATGGAAGAAAAACATCATCAAGAACATGTACCGAACATCCCAAAGATGTAGATGAAACAGGCAAATGTCTGGAGGAGGGGACTTCAGCTTCCCTTTCCATAAACCCTTCAGGAGAACCTCTCAAGAAATTGCAGAGAAATGATCTGCCTTGACATGATCTGGGGCGACTGCTGGTTTTCCCTCTGTGGTATGGAGGCAATAGCAACAAAATAAATGCTTGTGAGAAGGAAGAGCTTTCCAATAGTCCCCAATTTACATCAGCTGTTGGGACCAGAATTTCTGTCACTAAGTAATGCAGTCATAAAGCATAACTGCCTTGCTAAGAGACACAAATCCCCACAGTCCTAGTGGCTACAAAACTCTGAGGACTGTTCATAATAATCATTGATTCATTGCCTTTGAATGACTTTGAATGATTGCTGAACTAATGGTGTTAAGTTGAGGACTACCCGAACATTGTTCCTATAGAGCAGGGGTGGCGAACACGCGGCTCGCGAGCCGCATGCGGCTCGCGGCCAAAATAAATGAGGCTCTTTGCCTCTTACCATTATTTAGTATACTGTGGCTCGGATCGCGCGCTAAACCCGGAAGTACGGTCAACGCGACGACGCTTGCCTGCGCTCCACCAGCTCAGCTTCCGTTCCCAGCCGAGCTGGTGGAGCGCAGGCAAGCGTCGTCGCGTCGACCGTACTTCCGGGTTTATCTCAACAGTTGAGATAACTAAATGTGGCATGAACTTTCTGGTTCTCAAGAAATGATCATTATTTCCCCCCCCCTGTCTTTGCAGATGGCACCCTCTGCTGCGCCCAAAAAAATAATGCTTCAAAGTCTAGCACAGTTGCTGCAGGATTCCGGTGAGGTTCTAATGATGTGGAGAACTTTTCTTTGAGATATTTGGAAAGTGGACTTAAGCTCTACTCTGGAATGGAAATAAATATGGCTATCCTTGGGTCTATGCAATGATTGCTCAAATTAATAATAATGGTTGCATATTGAAGCTCTGGGTTCAGGAGCAGCAGAGTTTTAAATAGGAGAAAACATTTAATTGAATTTCCATGGTTAGTATATTTCCCAAAATTCTACGAGTGTTTTTCTCACAGCCTGTAATTGTAATAGATATCAAAGATAATCCAAACTCATATATATATTATAATACATATATTAGGTTAAAGGAAGATAATATTAGGACCAGGCTTTACCCATCTATAGGTTGTACTCGATTTACAATCACAATCTCGTCACTGAGCAAAGAAGTCATTAAGCGAGATATGTGACTGCTTTGTTTAATGACTGCAAGTGTGGCATTCCTGGTTGTGGTCATCAAGTAATCTTGTAGGTTGTTAGGTGGACAGAGATCCACATAAGGAAAGTAGGGTGTCTTCTGGGTGGTGGGAGTGATCTGGAAGGATCTGCTCAGGACTTGAAAATTCTGTCTGATGAAATCCAAGCAGGATTTTCAGTCCCTGAACGGAGAGACACTTGTGGGCAGCCTGTCCCATCCTGCTGAAACATTCTGTACTACTTTCTTTACTGTACTGCCTCTTTGGATTTATAAAAATTTATAACAAAAAACACCTGACTGACCATGTTATATTATGTGTTTAATATATTATTGTTAAAATTATATGCTTTTGTGTGAGTGTTTGTCTGTTTTGGCAGGTCACTGCGTGGTGTGGCTCTCTGACTCT
The DNA here is from genome assembly GCF_964273705.1 of Natrix helvetica. NCBI lineage: Eukaryota > Metazoa > Chordata > Lepidosauria > Squamata > Natricidae > Natrix > Natrix helvetica. The sequence continues at coordinate 219,910,166 of NC_138552.1, read as the reverse complement.
CACAGTTTAAAATTTTGGCTCTTTTTGTCGAACTTGTTCGCCACCCCTGCTATAGAGATTGCTTAGAGCAGGGCTGTCAAACTTGCCCCCCCCCCGTGGGCCATGCCTACGCCTGATTTAGCGAAGAGGGGGAAAAGTCCCGGTATATCACGTGACGCCACCATGACAACTCGGATTTGACACCCCTGGCTTCTGAAGTTCTGCTTCTTACTATCTTCCACAAGCAATGTAGCCATTCTTCTGGGTATCCACATATACAATGTAGATTTTGTCACCACAGCAGTGACTCTTAGAATTCTAGTTTACAGTCTCATCTTTGAAGAGCAAACTTAATTTATATAAACTGGAATAATTCATGAACCATTGAAAGTATCCCTACTTCAGACTATTAATCAATATGGACATACTTCATCACTTGGATATAAAGGACTTGCAAAAACAAAATATTATTCATTTTATGCTAATTAAGACAATGCAACTCAGTATTCTAGGAAGCATTTGCCATGTGCTTAGTTAGGTTAATACCTTTACTAATGATAACCTTTCTTTCTGAAAATAAGTATATGTTTTATTCCCACTTTTTTGAATATAAAGAGAGAAATTTTATGCCTTCAAATGATATTCCTTTAAGTCAACTTAAGCTGTTTCTCAGTACAAAGTATTAATTTAGAGAAGAAGGCTCAGCAATAAGCCACATATTTTATCTGAAGATGATGCTCTGGCCGAAGGCAGCCAGTGATATTTTTTGATAATTCACACTGAATGAACTATTATTTAATAAATGCTACCCTATAAATATTTTTCTGTTTAGTCATATGTTTATTATGCATGCATCATACATACATACATACATACATACATACATACATACATACATACATACATATATAGCAAATTTGCACTGAAAAATCTATGTCACAGAATGTAGATGTAAACATATATGTTCAGAAGCAAAATATTCTGCTTCTTGAGTCAGGTAATACTGGCCAGGTGTCCTTTTGAGTTTAGCTTAATCAAATCAAATGGTACAATTTGATGTAAATTCCTCATATTTTAAGGAAATATGGTATTGAAACTTGAAGTTGCCAGCGGGAAGCTTTCGACTGGAATCTGCCTTCCTGTCATATAAATCCATTGCTTTGTGCCCTGCAGACTTGAACAACAGACAACTCTTGCCATTCTTTTATGTGACATCTTTTCAGGTACTTGACAAGATCATTCCTACTCTCATTCTTCTTTCTTCAAGCCTAAACATCCCCACATCGTTCAGTCCTGCTTCATAAGATTTAAGGATTACTTTATGACACGAAGAGTTATAAAATGTAATTTTATAAATTTTGTTTTGTTCTTATTGCATATGCAAATAGCTGACCATTGGCCCTTTTTAAAGAGACCCATTCTCTCTTGGAGTTGGAAGGGTTGCTTCTGAGTAGTCGTCTAGGCATTGCTGATGGATAAAACTGCTGAGATTTTCTCTGAGTTGGACTCTGATTGAGCAGATTTGGTTGATTTGCCTAAGATAACAGTCAGTTATATGTGAAAAGTGGGATTGCATACTTCTCAAGGAAGTGAACAAGATTTTTGAGACCGTTAGCCTGCCCACCACATCCTTCCTGATTGGTGAAGGTCTCTTGAGATGTGTCTACTTGGACATAATTGAACAATAAGATTTTGAAAATAAAATACTGTTTTGGATATGTAAGGCTGAGCACTTAACCATGTTTTTAAATGAAAATACTACTTTGGAAAAGCAGAGACTTGAACACTGATATATGTTGATTGTTGAGCCTTTCACTTTCCTTCCTCCAATATGTCTATGGAGGTTCTGAGTCATCCAGGTCACAGTTGTCCTAAGTGTGCTTTTTTCAAGAGGCAACAGGGCTTTCTGGTTTTTGTTTGAAGATGTTTTGCTTCTCATCCAAGAAGGTTCTTCAGCTCTGACTCCATTCCCCACCATCCAGTCAGAGCTGAAGAAGCTTCTTGGATGAGAAGCAAAATGTCTTCAAACAAAAACCAGAAAGCCCAGTTGCCTCTTGAAAAAAGCACCTTTGGAACTTCCTCCAATATGTTATTCAAATAAAAATATTTTTAAATTTGAAAATAAAATCTCCTTTATACAGGATCAAAATGAAAGCATGCTAAGCAAGCAATCCCACTGCCACCAGAAATGATCAAGACCTCCCTTAGGCTTTGCTCAAGAACCACAAAATGTGAGATTGCGCAATATCTTCTGATGCCTAATGGCTTACAATTCTTATGATGTATTCTGGTCATTTACAGTTATTCTACCTATGATTATTTCATCTGTAGAGTCACCTGATGGACATCTACTGGAGATGTCATGTGTTGATGGACAGCAGAGTGTGATCAGAATCATTTCTTGGACATTCCAGATGCTGGAGGGCATATGCCAAGTCTGGGCACCAGCTTCATCTATGCTACTCAGGTAAAAATTATATGGTCTTCTGAAGACATTCTCTCCACTTGTTCAAGTCACGCTTTTTCAGTCGGTTGACCGCCCCATGACCCCCTTGAAAGTGGTAGGTTTGGTCCAACAGGCACCTGCTGGGAAGGGTTCTTCTGTTTTTATTCTATTGTTTTAATTGGCTGCTATGAGCCACCTAGCAACACTATGCGAGATAGCAGCCATATACATTCTTCAAATAAGCAAAGCACAAGTCCCCTGCCCAAGATAAATAGATTGGAAAGCATTGAAATAATGTAAGAAAAGCAACAATTGACTGTTTTGATTATGATTATCAGTGCAAAAATGAGGTCAATATCTCTGTCAGTTTACACTATTTACCTTGAAAAATTGAAGACCTTCAGAGTAGTTCATTAGCAGTATATCATCAATCTTTTTAATTTAATCATTGTGTAATTAATGAGTCCAATATTTACCTAACAATCGAAGTTAAAAATCTTATTAACTAAAACCACAGTACACATTTATAAAAGTCAGTATTTAGCAAAAAAACACACAGCCCAAAACCACCCTGCTTAGTGACATTTGCAAATCATGAGTAATTTTGTAATTGCAATTCTATTAATCAATGGAAGGTTCTCTGGATGCAAATTAGATATTAGCTGCTGCCTTTCAAGAAGAACACAAAGCACAATCTTGTTTATTTCTAGAAGAAAATAATGTGACCTGATTACAATATAGTTAGTAGAATCGATAGCATTATTTTTAGAGTTGTTCATTTCAGGTTTACAAGTTAAATTAGAAAAATCTAGTGTAATCCACAACCTAGCCTGCTCTTCTTTGTTTATGCAGAATCTGTACACTCTTAGCATAATATATCATTTGGTCTAGTACATGCATGACTCACCTGAATACTAAATAATTTACAGTGGATTTTTATCATAATATTATTTTGCTGCTCTATATAAGGGAAGAGAACATCACAGATTTTTCAGGCTAATTGGATTTGCCTAAAACTCGACAAAGATATAAAAGTGACTTATTGGGAGTTTAGAAACTAAAACTCAGGCTTAATAAATGTCATTAATTATCTGGATCAGTCTTAAATGCAAACTTTCTCATGATAAAGATAGACATCAGCCTTGAGCTGTCTATTTTTCTAGGACTTTGCTTCATAATTCTTTTTTTATGTTGCAATACACTTATGAATCAGCTATCACACAGGTGAGGGGGTCTCTGAACTCTTCAGCTCATTGACCTATTCATGAAATTTTAGATTGTTTATTGACCCACCAAACATTTATTATATGAAAATAATTTAATAAATAATACTTTAATAGTATTATGCTTCTTCTTCTTCTTCTTCTTCTTCTTCTTCTTCTTCTTCTTCTTCTTCTTCTTCTTCTTCTTCTTCTTCTTCTTCTTCTCCTCCTCCTCCTCCTCCTCCTCCTCCTCCTCCTCCTCCTCCTCCTCCTCCTCCCAGGTACTTGGGAAGGACTCAATAGGTGGATAAAAAGACCAAGTTCAGTCTAAATATATGGCTTACTGTGCAACAAACCTTAATAATATTCCCCTTTAGAAGTCCCATCAACTCCTAAGAATCAATGTTGACCACTTTAGACAACCCTGATACAGGTAGTAAATTTTTATGGTTTCTTTAAAGAGATTAAACTAGGAATGTTACCGACTCTTCACAAATAACCCTCTCTCACCCACCATATTAGGACAAATGAGGAAATGAAACATCTGTGAATGGGAAATAAAAATGCAAAATAATTAATTATGATTTCACAAACCTAAAGAATGAACAGTATTCCAAGGGTTATCACTTGAATGACATATTGCAGCTATTTTATTTTTATATCTGTATTAGACGTTTAAAGCACAGAGTCCAGGCAAAAATCCAGGGCTCTGAAAAATCTTGGTATAACTATAAGAGGGAGATCATGAAGCACCTATTTCCTAATTCTTTCTTAGGGAATCAACCTGAATCTTCATGAAAATTAAATGAAGATAATGCACCTGAGGAAACATAGTTGTAGTCTGTAAACTAAGCTAACCAAGGTTCTGAGCCCAGAAACAGGTTCCAAATTAAGAACAAAGGAAACCAAGCTATCTAGTTGAAAGAAAAAAACCCACAGCTCAACTAATTAATCAAACTGGTAGTCAGGACTATATAAAAGAAACAACAGCTCTGTGGCAAACTAAATTCTGATTCCGTATCTTCGCCTGTATGTAGGCTGTTATGGAATTACCTGAAACCTGACTATTCTTGAATCTTCATATTCTCTGGACTTTTTTTTGCAAAAAGAACATCTTATTCTTGTTCACTTTGCAGAAAGCTCTGAGTTTTCAGTGTGTTTTGTTTTATTTCAGTGATGGATTTACAATTGCAACAATTACCTTGAGTTTCTATTAAAAGCTGGCTCTGCGAACATCCTTAAAGATGTGTTTCCTCCCATAACTGCACAGATATCCTCTGCAAAGTTAGTGGGGTTCCAGGAAAATAAAATTTTATTTTAAAAAATTTGCAGACAGGGACTTCATGTATTCCTCCCTCCCCATGCCCCAGATTTTGTCTTCAGATTGATGCACTACAAAGCCTTAATGATTTTCCTACTAAAATACAGTATACACTAAATATTGGTACCAGAGATTTGATGTATAAATATCACCACTTTACATAGCTTTGAAAAGATTTGGAAAAGATATTAAAACAAAACAAAATACTATGCCTACAGAAAGTACATATAACTGGGAGAAAGTGTTTAGAAATAATGTTCTTGTGGTGCCATCTTGTGTTCAAAACAGAATAGCAACATTACCCAACTTTTCAAACGAAGAGACATAGATACACACCATATTAATGATAATGTACATCATCATACCTCTTGGTAATGAATTGTTTAGACATCATTACCATCATTATTTACTATAAGTGCAAGAAATTAGAATTAGATACGTTGACAAAGCTTCTGCTGCTATTTCTTTATATCTACCAGCACTGAAAGAAACCTAGGTACAGAAAGCATGATCTTATGCATACATTAAATGATAAAAATTCATTTAAAAGTTTTTTTCTTGGCTGATGTTTTTTCTTTTTGTCAGAATCCAGAGATTGACCATTTAAATACATTTTACAAAATACTAAGTATATAATTGAAGTTAATTTGAAACGTTTACGTTTTAAATACATTAACTGATGTTCAGTGTCAGCACTGCTCCAAATCTGTCCTGGGCCCTGAAACTACACAGGATCAAGTTGAAGATCAACCATCTCCATCTTGGGTACTATGGAATTCAATCTCTAGAATTCTCATTAATGGCAATGAGAGTAGGGAAACCTGACAATTAACAATCTACATGTCTGGAGAGCAACCCAGGCTGACATCCAGCTCTTACTAAATTACACTGTAGGCTTTGTTGCCTTTCATCATTTCTCTACATTTTACATGAACTGAAAGGAACATGATTGCTTTAAAAATAGTGTCTTTCTATATGTGAAGATCTTGGCGTTCTGCTAACTGCAGCAGAAACATATTTAATCCACTCTTTTTAAAGAACTATCCTGATGATGTCACCATCACATCTCCAGCCCACTGCAGATCCAGTACATATTTGCATTCAAGTCTTCCTGTTTTTGATGTAGCACCTTCCTTTCTCTCCTGACAAGGTCTTCTTGCCACATGAATGATCTATGACACTTCAATATTGGTGATGTCCAGCTCCTGTTAGACAAATTCAGGCTACTCTGAGCTTTCTCCAGCTGCTGGGAACCTCTCTCCATGGCCATTCCTCCTTGAAATGGATATCCATGTTTATAGTCTGCTTATATAATATCTGACTGGTGTTTCCTATTACAAGAAGCAGCATATACTGGTGTTTAAACATCAATACTCAAAATTTCTTGATAGAATTCTAGTCCCTGAATGTTTGTATATATGCTCATGCTTGGGTGCCTTTGGTACACATATACATTGAGTAGAAACACAGGTAGGAATAAATGAGGAACTACAAGCTGGGATTTTGTTTCTTTTTCTCCCCAAATTTAGATGAGCTACGAATAGGAGAAGTATTTCCAAAAGTTGCATCTATGCTTGCTTGTTCAGAATCAAGGAAACAGGGGCAGACTTACTGTATTTTTCGAAGTATAAGACGCACTGCCCCCCCCAAAGTGGGTGGAAATGTCTGTGCATCTTATACAGCGAATATTGTAGTGGAGGGAGGGGCATTGGTGCTGCACTGATCAGCTGTTCTAGAACGAGCTGCAGTGAATGGGCCAGATGAATACCGGATGGATGCTGGGAGGCAGAAGCAGATTTTTTTTCTTGTTTTCTTCCCCAAAAGCTAGGGGCGTCTTATAGTCTGGAGAGTCTTATAGTCCGAAAAATACAGTATTTCCACAAAAGTGCACTTCGTTTTCTGGAAATTCACATCCATGCCCGAATCACTGCATCATTTGGCTGCTGTGGTAACTCCCAGTCTGTTCGCCCCACTGCTTTGCACTTTCGGAGCTGCAGATGGGAAAGGTATGAGAGGAATTCATTTCAGCTGACACGTCCTTGAATCATTCATATAAAAGGAAGCCTCTGTAACAACACATTTTCTGTGTACTTCGCACTGAGCTTCCCATCTACCTCTTTTCCATTTTTGTATGTTTAATTTACGATTTTACTTATTCAAATGAAAATGGAGGGAAAAAAGATATTGCTAGTTACAGGAGAAAAAAATGGACATAAAATAGATCTCATTCAAGAAACTGATTACTCCAGAGGCTTCTTATGCAATATAAAGTGTCAGCATAAATTAAAAAAAGAGCAGGCCCTTTAAAATACGGAGAACTTTCTTGAGAGTAAAACTCTCAGTGCAGCAATATCACAAATTCAGGAGACTTGTAAAAAAAACCCCTCCAGGGCTAGCTCGCTAAGGTTAAGGCAGTTACTGAAGAAACCATAGATGTGACCTCATTTCATTTCTAAAATATAGCGAATTATCTTTCACACTCTTTGTTGTTACTGTTGCGCAAAATGTGGAATACATTTTCAGGAAAACTGAAAGTTCTTATTATTCTTTCCAATAGAACACTGGACTGAAACTGGGTAGAGAGCATGGGACTTTGTCTATCAGCAAAACCTGCCCAAAGACGCATCGCAGTGGGACATAATTTGGTGGGAGAGGAGAGGATGCTTAAAGGAAGGTTCTAGTTGAATATAATCAGATCCAGCTTGGATCTATGGAGAGAAACATTCCAAAAAATGTTTATCTCAGAGATGTACCTTTGAGAAATGGAGCTGTGCAATGTCTCAAAATGCTGTGTACTCTTCATTCTAAGCATTTATTCATTCATTTATTCATTCATTCATTCCAAGTACTCTTCTTTCTCCTTTCCACTCACATCACCTGTGTCACACACCATATACACATGCATGGATATGCACCCATGCACAGCGGTGCCACATATTATTTTTTTATAAAGGGAAAAAAAATATGGATGCCTTGTTCTATATGCTTTCCCTACCTTGTTAATAATATTAATCCCCCTCACCTCCAGGTTCTGAAACTACCTTTATTAGCTGTTTGAAATAAGGTGAAAAGAATTGATAGATCAATCGGTCATAAAAATTACAAGCAGATTCAGAGACAGAAAAAAAAAAAACCTGGCAGGCATGATTTAGATTCCTTGTTTCAACATGTTTCATTATGCAATCTTGCTTTCACTTCAAGTCCCATTTTTACAGTAATTGGAATGCCTTCTGGTTATGGCAGCTGAGAACTAAGATTTCCTGCCAATTTGAAGTAGAAAACATGGGCAAACTGTAGTGTAAGCCCTTAAAATACTGTCAGTACCTCGTAGTAAAAACAAATCCCTCCAAATCTTCACTCCCCCACCTCCAAGCTCTTTTGATTGATTTACCCATTGTGTGGAGCTCAATTCTCCTAGAAACATCAGTTTGGATGACCTAATGATTATCCACTGCTGTAATAAGGTAAATGCTATTTCGATAGTTAAGAAGAAAAATATTTAAAAAGTGACGTAGGATATGGAGAGGTTAAGCTTAAGTCAAATGCCATGTATTTACTGTTAAAGCAATCTGGCGAAGTTGGGATGCATGAAATCTCTGTCTGGGACTTTATAAAGCTTCTGCCAGCCAGAATAGACACTGTAAGCCAGTGCCAGGAGACAGTTTAATGAACTACTACTCTGCTTTATACTAATGAACACATTAGACAGAATTTAATATCTCACAATTCAGTAATTGTAAACTGTTTCCTCTGAACTCCAGTGAATGAAGATAGTAATAATTCTTGACACATCAAAAGCTTTTACCAATTCTGTTGACAGAATGACAACAGAATTGTCATGACAGAAACATGTCCAGCAACAGGTGTGCATCTATCATGTAGATGTACATATTAGAGAGAGCACATTAGAGAGAGAGCCATATTGGCCTCATGGTAAAGGCACCAGGTTAGAAACAGGGAGACCATGACTTCTATTTCTGCCTTAGGCACAAAGCCAGCTGAATAATCTTGGGCCAGTCACTCAATCTCAGCCCTAAGAAGCAGGCAATGGCAAGCCACTTCTGACATCTTTTTCCAGAAAAATTGTCAGGATTCAACAATGACCTGAAGGCACACAGAAGGAAGGAAGGAAGGAAGGAAGGAAGGAAGGAAGGAAGGAAGGAAGGAAGGAAGGAAGGAAGGAAGGAAATAAATTAAATTTCAAGTTTGAGTCTCATTTTATAAATTAGGTCTCTATACTGTTTCAAATTAGTGAAAACTTAATCAGGCAGAAATTTTGGAAAGGTATTCAACAATTTTGTAATCATTTCATAAACCTGATGAATAGGAAAGTTAATCAGTTGGATATAATGTGAATAGAAAGAAACAATGCTCCTGTCTCGTAGTGTTACAGTTCAAGTTCTTTCATTTAAACTAAATGCAGGGAGATTCGGGATCAAAGAATGAACTATTTTTTCTCACAGATCTTACTGTAGGTAGATTGTACATAACAGAGTTGGGCCAGTACTAGAGTTTGGGTGGATTTTAAAAGTGGCTAAATTGGTTCATTGAGGAGCAGATTCTTAATGAGTACTAATATCAAAGATACTTTACTACCTTTTGAATTAAGGCAGAATGTCATAAATGCTAGTCACTTTAAGCATCAATAAAAAAAACTTATTGCCCTTCTCTCCAGACTCATAGGCTTCTCCAATTCATCTGATTGCCAATATGGAACACAAAATGCTGAATTAGATGGGTCTAGTAGAAATAATTGAAAAGCAGCCTTTTGTTGCTATGGCCTCGGTATCTTCTGTCTCCTGGATATGATGAATTCTATTCAAATTAAATATGCCTAATTTGAGGATTTGGAAGAGGCGAATCAAGATTTCTGAAATCTGGGTTACTTTCCATGTTGTGGACTCAAATTTGATAGAAATAAATACTAATTTATTATTTTATATAATGGCATAAAATAAACTGTGATGCCTGTGAAAGCAATTGAATTCAAGCAATTCCCTGCTATATTTTCCTATCATTTTAGTTACTTTGACTATCCAGATATATTTTTGTAAGGAAGATGTTACACAGGAAAAAAAACATGATTGTGTCAGAAATTCTTCTATATAGGTCTATTGAAATAATGAATGAATGCTACAGAAATATTCTTCTCACTATTTGGGGGAGGGGAGGGAATGAAAGTATGCCCTGAGGAGACCTATCTGCTTAATTGTATTCAAGTTGTTGAGAATTTGAATTGTGGATAATGAGCTTTTCTTTGGGGATGATTTAGTTAATCAATTAGTAATCATCTCCTGTTAACTCTGAGAGAATAATGGATGATCAGCAGTTTTTACTTCATAGAGCTACATGGTGTGATTTGGCTTTTTGTAGCTTGAATGACTGTTCACACGCTGTTGTGATTTTTTTCATTGTATTGACAGTTAGCACCGATACATTCAAAAATAAAAAATTGCATTGTGTGTTTTTTTTCAATATGTGTACAAATATCATATGCTAATATTTACAATTTATACTGTATTGATTTTGTGCCAAGTTACTGTGACCACATAGATCATATTCTCCTGCATAATTTATCCCTAATCTGCCTCTTTAGATCTTCCAACAGGCTATCTGTCACTAGTATAATCAACTTCATCCACCTTAACATTGGTTCTCTTTATTCCACTTTCACAACATTGCAGGCTTCTCAAAACAGCTAGGTAGGTCTTCACGTAATGAGTCCAAAATATGGTCATTTGATTTCAGTCATTTGTGCCTAAGTTGATTTGTTCTACACTACACAGTTTTTGCTTCATTGGCTATCCATAGCGTTCTCAGAAGTCTTCTCCAAGACCCAAGTTCAAAAAAATGTTAATATTCTTTCTATCCTCTTTCTTCAAAATCCAACTTCTGCTTCCATAGAGTATCACAGATAAAGCTTAGCAGTGGAGGGATTTACTTAGGTTTCCATTGGTTCACAACTGTGGGTGCACATGTGTGCATGCTCACATCGCGCTCACATGCATTTTCCACGTATGTGTGTGGCTTTTCATGCATGTGCTTTGCTTGTGAGTGGCATCGAAAATGAGGCTACCTAGGGGATGACTTCCGGTCCCCGAAGGCGACGGACCTGTGCGTCCACCGCTCATCTCTTCGGTGGGCTCCTTTTAGGAGCACAGGGGGCCTTGGAGGGGCTCCCTGCTGTAGGGCAGCTCGTTGGGACCCCCTGGATTGGCGGTAGCCACAGGGGGGTCTCCAACCTTGCCCCAGGAGCCGGGGAGTGTGTGGGGTGCATGGCGGCGTTTCCTGTCGCTGTGCACCTTCGCCGAACGGAGCCTGGAAGGAAACAATTAATCAGATGCTACAGCTGAAGTGTGGTGAGGTGGGAAGTTTCCCTCAATCTCTTTTAAATCTATCTAATTGATGAGCAGCAGCCTTTCTAAATTGTGGATTCAATCCTTTGAAGTGTTAAGATTGGAGGGGGGGATTTTCCACCCCTCCTTGGAAAAGCGGCACTCGGAATATCTCTCTCTCTCGGAGGAGAGAGAGAGAGTTAAAAGTTAACTTTCACTTCCACTAAGCAATGGGAGAATGACTTTTGCAACAATTGCAAGAGATGACTGCTGAGTTGATTCTTTTAAACTACTTTTTGGAAACTTTGGATATGTTGCATTCTGATCCCCTGTGAAGGCGGAGCCAAGATGGCCAACTTCCTCCTTCTTCTTTGCTTTTACGAATGAAGTTTCCCCTTTGAAAGGATTTCTAGCTTTATATTACCCTATGCTCCAGAGATCTCCTGGAGCCTCTCTTCTTATGTGGTCCCCTTGGATTTGGAATATTTGATTCTTATTTTTTGGCTTGGAGCTGTATAGGGTGACTAACTTTCACTTCTGGGCTTGTTTGCCTCACGATCTCTCCCAGCTGCGCATTCCACAGATGCCATTTCTTCTGTATAAGACTTACAGCTATCTCTGAACTTAACATGGGTCCTAAAAAGCCACTGCCTGGTAAGGCATCGACATCCTCTACGTCTAGCCCGATTACTCAACAGACACTAATGGCCTCATTTCTACAACCTAAAACAACTGAAGAGAGTTCAAAGGACTTATCTGTTGCCCAAATGTTTCAAACTATTATGAAGGGACAAGACGAACTGAAAAAACAACTGGCAGACTTAAATGATCAGCTCAGAGAAACAAGCAACACAAAATAAACAGAGAATAGGTGTACTGGAGGAAGACACGACTGGGCTGAGGGAGGAGGTTAAGATTGTCCAGAAGGGGAATAGAGAATTTGAAAATCATATGATAAAAATGGAATTTGAAAGAATGTCTTTTTTTCTTAGATTTCAAAACCTACCAGAGACAGAAAATGAAGACCTTAAGGAGATCGTGAACACAATTTTAGCAGAATATATTAAAAGAGATAAACAACAGCTATGGTGGGATATTGATTTGATTTATAGGATCAACTCAGCATACGCTAGAACAGGGGTGGCGAACAAGTTCGACAAAAAGAGCCAAAATTTTAAACTGTGAGAGTCAGAGAGCCACACCACGCAGTGACCTGCCAAAACAGACAAACACTCACACAAAAGCATATAATTTTAACAATAATATATTAAACACATAATATAACATGCTCAGACAGGTGTTTTTTGTTATAAATTTTTATAAACCCATTAGAGCTGCAACGGAAGGCAACGGAAATATTTTTAGACACAAAGCTTTTGACAAGTTAAAATTCACAGTAAATGGAATAATCTCTACAATCTTTTAATATGGAAAGTCAAAGGCAAGGATGGGCATTTTCTCTTTTATTATTTATAATTGGTTAGGACAGGGATGTCCAAACTTGGCTGGGGAATTCTGGGAGTTGAAGTCCACAAGTCTTAAAGTTCCCAAGTTTGGACACCCCTGGGTTAGGAGGTCCTGGCGGGCCAGAACTGAAAAGCTAAACAAATATTTCAGCTAAAGATTCAGGTAGAAAGAGATACAAGATGAAATGCTATGCAAATGATATAGTAGTAACGATTATGCAAACACAAAGCTCCATAAGATACTAATGGCAGAATCCAAAGATTTTTGGCTACCTTTTAGAGATAAAAAATTAAATGAAAAGTAAGATAATAAGGCATTCAATTTCCAATGAAAAAAAAAACATGAAAAGGGGGATTGGGATATGAGAAAAATATAGTGAAATATCTAGAACTCTTATTTAATAGGATATAATAATAATACATTTGAAAACAATTATAACAAATTATTGAATGAAATGAACAATTCCTTGAAACTTAGATATTATCTAAGATAAATGTTTTATTCCAAATGGCACCAACTGGAAGCTGGGTGGTGGGGTGGGGGAGCAAGATTCAAAATCATACAAGACTCAAAAGAAAGATATAGAGGAGCAGCATTTCTTAATCTTAGACTGGATTACAAAGCAAATTGTCTTAATCTTATTTAAAGATAAAATTGAACAATCACCTCTGTGGTCCCTTCCAACCCTGTGATTCTATGGGTTTGGTATATCTACAAATGATTGGCAGATCACCAATCTTTTCCAACTTCCAGTATTTTAAGTTAAATGAAATGTTAAAAATTTAGAAAGATCTCTGCCATAGCCACCATTCTGATAATTGCTTGTCTTTTAACTTCAGTATAATGATTAATTCATTGCATTTGAATTAATCTATTTCCTTGGACACTTTGATCTCTAGTAACTAAGATATAAGTTTGTATTTTTTAAAATATAGAATACTTGATTCATGATGAGGTGCAATAGGTGACTGACAGTACTGCTACAACCTTCCTCTGACTACTTAGTCTTAGCATTTTATTCTGATTAGCAAAGTTCAAGTTCTAAGGGCTGGTTTTTTTGTATTTTTTTTAAAAAGTGGACTCCACAACCCAAAGTCTCCATTCCCCTAATTATTACCCATCTTCCACTTCATCTTAACTTAAGACTTCATCTTAACTTAACACGCAGCTCGCGGCCAAAATAAATGAGGCTCTTTGCCTCTTACCATTATTTAGTATGCTGTGGCTCAGATCGCGCGCTAAACCCGGAAGTACGGTCGACGCGACGACGCTCCAGCAGGCCGCGTGTTCGCCACCCCTGCGCTAGAACACACAATGTTCCAATGGAAATACATGTTAAATTTCTTAGAAAGACTACAAGAGATGAGGTCTTAGGAACTCAAAGGGCAGGACCACTAAAATATAAAGACAAAGAAATAACCATCCTTAAACAAATTCTGAAGAAAGTAAGAGATAAGAGGAAGAAATATTCCTCTTTATCAAAGAAATTATATAATAAAGGAGTTTGGTTCAGAAGGAATGGTGATTTTCTGGGAGGGCACTAGAATTAGAATTAATACAGTTGTGGAGGCAGAGGCTTTCATTGAAAAATACAGTGCCTTTCTAGATGGAACAGGGGACAGTACACAAGATATGGGGGGGGGGCATGGCTCTGCCAGAAGACAGGGGGGAGGAAGCAATAGTGAAAAGACTCAGGTCACAAAAATGAGTTTGAAACATTATTGCAATTGTTGTTATAATGTAATTGCTGGAAGTGACATAAAAGATGATTGAACATATTGTTGATATAATGCAAAACAAAAAGCTGCCAATGTTTATTTCTTAATTTTTGATTCCTTTTTTTCTGTAAAAGTTGTGAGATCCGGGGGGATTTCTACCTTTCGCACGATGTAGCTGTCAAAATTTTCTTGTACCTATTTACCCTTTCCTACAAATATTTGTAAAAACCAATACAATTCTTTTAAAAAAAAAGAAAATGAGGCTACCTAGGATGTTTTGGAGCCACGGTGGGGGGGCAGGGGTGGGGGGGGCACCCACAGTTCGCCGCTACCGGTTTAGATGAACTGGTCCGAACCGGCTGAATACCACCTCTGAAGCTTAGCCTTTATATTTCTGATTTTTGTAGGGATAAACATACCACAGCATCTGATTATTCTTTCTAAGACCTTCATTGCTATCCTACCCAGTTCTAGTCTGTGGCATGTTAGTTAGTTAGTTACTTTGTTTGTTTTTACTGATAGATCCTTTATTGTTAATAGTCATATTTAAGAAGCAAACACTACCCACCACTTAATATCTTTATTGTCAAAATAGATGGAAAGGTAGATGCTATTTGTATAAAATTTTGGAACACCCTTTTTTTCCCTTAAAGAAACCAAAAATGGGGACAACAAGAAAGGGGGACTTTTTAGAATACAAATACTATTAATATTTAGAATGTGAATATTACTAATAAAAAGACTTCTCTGAACAATTTCATTTTTTTTGAAGAATGTAAAATGTCCAAAAACATAAACAAATAAATAAACAAACCTGTTCCTTTTATTGATACAAAGGAAAGTTTGTTTTTTCTCGTACACAGAGTGACTATATTATGCCATAAATAGCTACATATTTTGTTCATAATAAATTATTGAAATATTTGTAGCTCAGGGTTTAAATGAGGGCTCCTTGATGCTCTCTGAGTTTGGTTGTTCTCTTGCAGATGTTTCATTGCCCAAACTAGGTAACATCATTTGTGTACTAATAGCATCACGTAGTTTGGTTAATGAAACTTCTGGAAGAAAACAACCAAGTTCAGAGAGCATCAAGGAGCCCTCAATTAAACCTGAGCAGTCAATGATATGACCAGGTTCTATTAAGCAAAGTGATATAGAAAAATGATTAATTTATGCTATAATGTTTTTCATAATAGTGCCAAGCCTGGAGCTAGTGAGGGAGTTTGCTGGTGAAAAAAGCTGGAGATTATGCATGTATATTATGAAGACTTGAGAAGGGTCTGTAGGGTCTTCATCTATCCTCTGAACTATAAGCTAGTACTATGAAGATTCACAATGACTGTAGAAGATAGCTCCAGGGTGACCTCCAGATGATTTGGAAGCCTGCAACAGATTGAGAACTGGACAGGACTATGCAGTTGAAGGGTTCATTTGGAGAGCTAGTGGCAGGGCAAAGCCAGTGCTGCCAATCAGTTTGATGTTGGGTTAGAGGCACAGACAATCAGCTGTTGAAGATCAATCAGTGAGCGGTGACAACAGAGTAGCAATGATTCCCAATTGAGTGTCTTGGCAGTGAGACTAGTGGAGACTGAGCTCCCTACTGAGAGGTTATGATGGCAATCTAGGGATGTTTGACCTCAGTGTTCTGGAGGGTGCAGGCACCTGGATGACAGTGAGGAATAGTTGTTGGAGCAGGCTGAAGCCAGTCAGTACATAGGCGGAAAGATTAATTTGAGTCCTGCGGCTGATGCAAGGCTTGTTAAGCCACCTTGTCTTTTGCATATGGTGGCTGGACTCAGAGAGAAAACAGAGCATGCCATGTGGTCTATATCTAATGCAAGTATGTCTCTGTGCTTTTTCCATTTATAATAGTCCAAGATCTGGATGTGAAAAGGAACAGACTTTTTAGCAGCAGAGTAGATGTCAGTGGATAGTGTGAGGGACTGGGTCCTGCTCTCCCTTCAGATGAGGAGAGGAAGGAAGGGCAGTGATAGTCTTTGGTTTGCTTCAGTTTTGGAGCGGTTTGAGAGTGTCCTTTATCCCTCTGGCTGCACAATAACAGCGAGTGTGAACCTGGGAAGTGGTGTGATATGGTATATGCATGGATAGGTTGAAGGATGTTAATAGTGGGGGGGGGGACTAAGGGATTGGTGAGTCCCAAGCAGAAGTAAATCAAATTAGCTAGCTATTTTTTTTAATTGTTGTATGAGATCAGGGGTGTTTAAGCTTTTGTGTGTGTAGAACTTGCTCATTTAGAAATTTAATCCTGGAACCCTTATTCGAGGGCGGTGGTGGTGGTAGGGCCCTTTTCATTAACATAGTGATTAGGTGGGGGAGCTTCTTCTCAAGCCCATCTCCTGTTAGTTGGATTCTCTGATCTCAGGACAGAACAAGGCCTGGGAAAGTTAGTTTACCTGGGGCAAGGTGAAGGTAGTAACATCATTGTAGTGATGGGCAGAGGTAGATATGATGGGAGGGAGGGGAAAAGCTGTTCTTGGGAAATGTGCCCTTTGTGTTTCACACCAGTTCTGCATTCTGCTCCTAAGCTGTGCTTGAATGCCTGTTCATTGTACCTTCAATGGTTGATTGCCAGGTGGGCCAATAATAAGGCCCTTCTCACCCAGAACCTAATAATAGAGAAAGAGAGACTTGGGCTGACTCCTCTCTGACTTAGGCTGGATAGAAGAGGGAGACAGGAGAAAAAAAAGTGATCAAACTTTCAAGATTCTGTTATTCTTATCTGCCCTCCAACACTGATAAGGATATGAGAACCCAAAAGAGTCAATATCATTCCTTTGCACAGATGTTAACCATACAAATGGCTTTGGAAGATATTTTATGGATACTAAGACCTAAACATGGATAATCAATACTGTACTTCCAAATATATTTTTTTAATGTAGCAGGATCATGGCTTCAAAATCTAAGGGACTAGTTTGGACAAAACTCAACAGCACTTTTTCGTGTGCTGTTGATAAAAATAGGATCACCAACATGATCGCCAACATCCGATGACGGATATGGCACAAGAAGAAGAAGAAGAAGCACCATCTAACTGCAAAATAGAAATTATATATGACCCGCTGCCCTCTCAGATCAATCTGAGGTTCATATCTGTGAACGACATTGGTTCCTCTGCTCCTCTCATGAGAACTGAAATCAATGGGAATGGAAAGGGGATACTGTATAAACCAATCTTCCCTGAGAGATCAGATCAGCAGATCTCTTGGCCCTAATTCAATAGTCAAGATAGACTTATTCCAGCTGAGGTTATACTATATTGATTGGCAATGTCTGATGATTGTAATAATGTAGATATTGTTTTGATTTTTCATATGTATTCATTCAGTGGGGAATTTTTTTTTTTTTTACTACCAGTTCTGTGCTTGGTGGGCATGGCAGGGGAAGGATACTGCAAAATCTCCAGTCCTACCCCACTCTGGGGCCATCCAGAGGTGGCATTTGCCAGTTCTCTGAACTACTCAAAATTTCCGCTACCGGTTCTCCAGAACCTATCAGAACCTGCTGGATTTCACCCCTGTATTCATTCCATGTGTACTATTTTATGCTTTTATTACTGCAAACTCTCAGGAGTCTTTAGAACTTCAAAGTACATAAAAACAAATGCATAAGAAAGATGAAATAATAATTTCTGCCTCACTGGATCCAGCCAGCATTTCTCGATATTCAATCCAGTTTTTCATAATCACTTATAATGTATACATTGGGTGCAAAGGCTCTAAGAAAATACCCTGTAAAATCTCTCAACCGCTCAAGGAATATAATGCAAAGCACTAGTTAAAGCTTCAATAAATTTTTGATAAGGAATAAGAATGACAAATACCTCTTAAAATGCTTTCAGATTTATAAATCATTGACTTGCCATAGCCTGTTGAAAAGAGCATTCAATTTTGGCATACTTACAATATGTCTCATAAAGCAGCCTGCTATATGCAACACTCTTTTCATAGCCTACTGCGATATTCATATTCAATGCAGATAATCACCGATTAAACAGATTAAAAAAAGACAGAGAATTCATTCAAAAAGGCAGACCTGTAATTTTCTGTTAACCTCTAACAATGAAATAGTATTCTTTAGTCAACTTTTTTTGTAATTATTGCTTTCCAGCCTAATAGCCTTTTTCTGCTAGCTGTTACTTGCTCTGTGTAAAACACTTCAGCAGGTGGCAGCATCAAACTGACTTTGGCTTTTCACAGAAGCTAAAGAAGGTTGACTGTTTCCATTCCATATCCAGGCCTGAATTTAGATTGGCAAGCAATATAAATAATCCACACCCTCTAGAATCCTCTGCATTTCATTTTTCATTCTCTTCTTAGTAAAGTTGCTCAGAATGGAAAGATTGAGAATTGGACAGATTGTCTTATCAGGATTTTGAAATGGCCTCTTCAAGAGAGAACTCACTACCACAGGGGTGTCCAAACTTGGGAACTTTAAGACTTGTGGACTTCAACTCCCAGAATTCCCCAGCCAGCCATGCTGGCTGGGGAATTCTGGGAGTTGAAGTCCACAAGTCTTAAAGTTCCCAAGTTTGGATACCCCTGCACTACCACCTCTTTCCAAGCAGGGAAAATTCATCAGAAAGGCACTGGCACATGACACATTTGTACAAACAGTTGTACCTCCCTCTCCCCACCCAAAAAACCCACCCAAAATCCTTGTGAAGCAGATATCTGAAGGAATGATCCAAGACTCTTTGTTGAAGCTCATATTACAGAGTTGCCTTAAAGCTTCCCCATACAAAAATCCTCCAGCAACTTACCCAGAGCTCCCAAAGGCTCCCTATGCACCTAAACAGATCAGAAACTTTCCCTCTCTGTTTTCTCTCACTATGTGGAGCTCCTTTCCTGCCTCTAACCAAGGGAGCATGATCTCAAAGTCCATGTCTCAATCCAAATCTAGCCTTTGAAATGAATTCCCAGGGTTGCCAGTACAATCTTCCACTGATGGTCTTCATGTACGACTACCAATTTGTTGGCATCTCACTTCTCATGCTGCCCACATCACTCACTCTTTAATCTTTTCCCTGGTTTTCATCTCTCTCCCCAGACCTCTTCCAGCAGGTCACTGTCCACAACATGGACCCAACTTTCCTACATAGGTCACCAGGGGTGGGATTCTACCAGTTTAACAACTGGTTTGCTGAGCACGTGCTTTGCACGCATGCACAGCTTTGAGAAAACTTACCTTCCGCATTACTGCTGCTGTGGAAAACAGCTGAGGTGTGGCAATCCACTCTGCCGCACGACTCAGCCGAGAAGATAAAGGTCAGTAAAATGCAGGGGCAGGTGGGCCCACCTGATCATTGGAGTGAACCAGTTCGCTTCCAGCTGATCTTCGGAGCTACCGGTTCGCCTGAACCGGTCCAAACCGGTAGAATCCCACCCCTGTGGGTCACCCCTGCTGTCTTTCTCATAGTGATCTAATTCACAATAGATGCCTCAGGCTAACAGCAACCACCCAAGAGGGAAGCTCTGTTTCTGCCTCTATTCACTCCTTGTTGCCTCTATTGATGTCCAAGGATGAACTGGCACCATGTCACATTCCAGTCCTAGTCTAATCAATTATATCTTCCTCTTTCCTCCTGTCCACTCCAATCTCCCATTGCCTATCAGACAATCTTTTTCCTTTTAATAACTTCCAAGTCTCCCTTAATCTTCCTTTCTTATAAAACACATTCCACTCAATTCCCATTGCCCAGACTCCCAACCTATCCTGAAGAGTCTAACCTGCATCATTGTTAACAAAAGATATTTTCCCCCATGGTAAAACCAAGGAAACATAACCTTGCCTTCTTCCATTATCAAATGCATTCACGTCAAATCTAATTAAAAATAAAATCAAAGTCTAATAATTGCAACTGAAATAATAAATTAAGATATTTTAGAATAGGTTATATAATTAAAACTCATGGTAGACATTGTTAGACATTGTTTATTTGTCTGTTTAGGAATAAATGTACCATGATTTTACCTGTTAGATGTTAGTGGCAGAGCACACGTTTTTATGCAGAAGCTTATACAATGAATGGAAAAGAAAAAGAGAGGAAAAAAACCAGAAAGTATAATCCAGAGAATTAATCACTGGAATAACTAATATTGTTTTGGACCAAAAAGTAGTCTAACTCTCTAAAGTATTCAAAATGTATCTAGAATAAAGTACACAGAGAATGCAGAATTATTCATGAATTATTTCTGGTCATCTTAAAACCCAATGTTGTACCTAAGGGGATCTTAACATTTCAGCCACTAGAGAAAACTGACATTAGCTTGAATAAATTTACATCAGGTATTTTGTTTTCCAGCAGAAAGTTGACTAGCTGATTTAAGGTCAGATAATAATAACATATAAAATGAGATATATATATTTTGAAATTGAAGTGTAGAAAGTTCCTTTTCAGAATGTATCATAAATGTACTAACAACCATACACACATTAACTAACATGATCAACAGTCTTATCATCTTCCATTTAGTCTTTTGTAACATAAAATGAATATTTAATAACCCATTTACATGAATAGATTTATATATTGTAAAATGTTACTTGTACTTTTATAATTCATCAACACACTATCCCCAGTGACAGCTCTGCACACAATCTGTACCTGAGAGTTTCAAAGAATTGTTTACAATCATGTTAAATTAATCTGGGATCTGAACAAATGAAGTTATAAAGCCTGTCATTCCAACTCTCTAACTTTCAAACAGAAAGTTATTCTGTCTACTACTTATTGGGTAGCAGATAGTTTTGCTATCTGCAAACTAGAAGCTATATATAAGGAATCATACTTTAAAATTAGTAATATATTATGTTTGAAGCTACCACTTTTGTCCTAGCCTACCCAGCCACGCCCACCTGGCCGTAGGTTGACCACATTTTGGCACTAGGTAGTTACCTTGAAGTTGTTGTTGATCAGCAAGTAATAGAGCTCCAGTGCCTCCGCTACTTGCTCGCCGGCTGCTCTCACCCACTGGCCCCATAGCCCACAAGTGCTTCCTTTTTACCAGGAATGCCAGCCCCTGTGGACTCATCACCTCCTGTGCGCATGACCAGGGGGAGCGCCCGGCCAGTCTGTGGTGGGCCAATGCCGAGGCGGTAGGGACCGGCCCCTTGCTGTCTCCAGGGTAGCCCCAAAGGCCAGATCTAACCACATCATGGGCCAGATTTAACATGCGGGCCTTGAGTTTGACATGTCTGTACTAGGGATATGTAGCACAAACTCCTCTACTATGAAGAGTAAGCAAATCCGATGTATGTAGGTAGTACACAGTTAAATTTCACCACTAGTTTTCATTGATTTCACATGTGAAAAGCGTTTTGAATTATCTTATGCAACAGTTCCATTTACTCTCTGCTAATGCCCTAAACTTCTCTATCTTATTAAAACTAACCAAATATATTTTATCAGTCTTTTTTTTTGATAATACGGGTGGTATTTTAAATATATTCATAATGTGTGACATACAACTCAAACCACTTTGAGGTAGTGTAGAGGTAGAATCCCTCTGAGGAAGATGGGTGGCTTAGAAATATGAAATATAAATAAATAAATCTCTTCCTGTTTTAAATAGTTAGCAATAAGATAGTATTCCCCTTCTCCTCCAAGTCCAGCCATGATGCCTTTTCGTGGTGCTGGAAGTGTTGGGAGGATACGCCAAGAGATATACTCTCACTAAGGTCACCCAAAGTATGAAGGTCATCCTAGCTGCCCAGCTAAAAAAAGTGGGTATTTGCAACAAGCAGCAAAGATATAACAAGATGCCAGAGGCAGATAATTGCTTCAGTGATAATGGCAAAGACATCTATTCATACTGCATGAAAGAAGATAATGGCAAAACCACTCATGTATTTTTACCAAACACACACACACACACACACACACACACACACACACACACACACACACACGGATAACTAAGAGGGAAAAAAATGACTTGATGGAATGTAATCAATCCATCAATCAATCCATAACATTGATATATTTCAAATTTTCTGTTGATAATTGTCTCCTTGCCCATCTGCAGAGATTCTGTTGTTTGTTGTTTTTCTTAATTACTTCCCTAAAATCCTCCATTCTGTCCAGAAGGATTCCCAAGGCAAAATCATTACGCAGTTAAGCCATCTGTTTCCACTGCCACTTTCATATTAGATAAATGCCATGTGTTGCTGAATGAAGTGAGAGTGCTCACCTCTGTTCTCCTTAGTAAGAAATTATTAAATAAAATCTGCAATATTTTTGATGATACACCTCAGCTTATGCATGATGAAAAAGGCCTACAGTTATATCCCTGCAAATGAAACCTGCAGCAACATTTTGTGCTGAATTCCATCCTCTTCAAAGTACAGTCAGCCAATCACTCTATTTCACCATTTTAAACTCCAAATGTTTACTCCATTATTTTGACTTGAAATGCTCCTTGGCATTGCATTCCCACTGAACATGCTGTGCCCCAATAGGATTGTGAAGTATTTTAGGATTTTTCCTCTAAAGATGTATTTTAGTACTCCTGTAAATTCTCTTTTCCTAAACCTATACTTCTCTCTTGTGCATTGATGGGGCCATTTTAGCTGCAGAGAAAAGCAGCTTTTTAATTAATACAGATCATTCTACAACAGTTCATTTAGTGAGAATTCAAAGTTACAATACCACTTATGACTATTTTTCACACTTACGACCATTGCGGCATTCCCCATGATCATGTGCTCAAAATTTGAATGCTGGGCAACTGGTTCATATTTATGACGGTTGCAGTGTCCCAGGGTCATGTGATCACCTTTGTAGGATCTTCTGACAAGCAAAGTCAATGGGGAAGCCAGATTCATTTAACATCCCTGTTACTAACCAAACAACTGCAGTGATTCATTTAACAACTGTGACAGGAGAGGTCGTAAAATGGGGCAAAATTCACCTAACAGATCTCTCACTTAACAACAGAAATTTTGGGCTCAATTAATAATAATAATAATTTATTAAATTTCTAGACCGCCCCCTCTCCCTGGAGGGACTCGGGGCGGTGTACAGGAATAAATTTAAAACATACAAACAATCATACACATAGGTAAAAATCAAATTAAACAACCCCTGTACAATTTATAAAATTAAAAAACAGACCTTAAAACCAATCTTAAAAATTTAGAAATAGAACTGAGGTGGGATAGGTGGAATTAGGCCAAGCCGGCTAGCTGGAATAGGTGGGTTTTAAGTTTCTGACAGAAGGAGCGAATTGCGGTCATAAGTCGAGGACTACTTGTACATATAATTTATACATGTCCATTTCGCTATATAAAATATTTCAGCTGCTTTAAAATATTTAGACTCCTCTGTGTATTGTTCAATGAATATATATATGCCAGAGGGCTGGTTTGAAGATGTATTGGATAAAGGTGACCTAGGAGAAAATTAGCATTCCATAAAATGTATGCATCATGCATTGAAGGCTGTTTGTTTGGGTGAAGTATACACCACATTGTTTGACATTTCTGCCCTTTAAAGATGGCCAGTGGACAGTTGTTTCTACTTTTGCTAAAGTAAATTATGCCAATCTATTTTGTATAGCACCATAATCATCACAATTTCTCAGTGGTTACCATGAATGGAATATAGTCTAGAAATATATCGAAGTATTTAAGGCAATCTCTTGGGTGAATTTTAGAGCCGTGATTATGGACCTTTTCCTCCAGAGTAATAGAGGAAAAAGATACAGATTTTGACATAAGTGCCAGACCTCAAAATTAGCTACTCACTAATTTTGATTTAAGGTAATTTCTAGATCTTCTCTATACTCAGACCCAGGAAAAGCTTCCTTTTTTTTAGAATTGCTTTAATGTTCTTTTAAAATTAGATATGAAATTTGGGACCACCTAAAAGAAGAATCATATACTGAAGTTGGTAGAGGTAATGACAAGAAAGAATTACAATAACAATATCAATTTTAATCAAGTAATGAATACACAGAGAGACAAACACCCACACAATACCTTACCTGCTTGCTCTGATAGAAATCTAGAATCATTTGTTGAGATTTATGAGTAACCAGTTCTTCAAATCAAAAAGTGTTTCCTCTATCATAATATCATATAGCCTTGCTATTTTTGCCTTTGAGCAAGCATCCGGAAATGGATTAATAATATTTAGGAGGCAAATCTCACTTTCGGGCCTTCAGTTGATATTTTCTAAATTAGGATACTAGTTTCATCATAAGAGAGGAAGTTGGATAGATATGTAAACTACCGGTATTTTGGCACTGTTATCTTATTTTGAGATGGATCCATATTCTTATATGTTATCCTCTATCAGCTATATCAAAATAGTTTGGTAAGTAACTCATTGAATTGTTTCTTTCCCAGCTTGCTTACAAACCAATACAAACGTAAATTACTTTTTAGACTGGAAAGAGAAAAGAGTTTAATAGAGATGCTTTGTCAAATATATATTGGCTGAAGTGTATGCTAATTCCTTTTTTCCTTCATTGTCATGTTTGGTTAGACAATCCTTTCAAGTACAACAAAACTCTGCTAATCTGTTCACTAGAGAATAAGGCAGAGAACAACAATACAAATTCCATACCTTTATATTGAAAAAAAAATAGCTTGCATTCAGCCTCTATCCTATACTGCCACATTGCCATCCCAAAACTCCAATAATTCTGGTCTCCAAAACCTTCTCTCTCAACCCACACATGGTAATTTCTAAGGGGAAAACAAATCATCCTGAGAGATATGATTATATATATTTTCAATAGTGCTTACTCTCATACAGTGAGGCAAAAAAGTATTTAGTCAGCCACCAATTGTGCAAGTTATCCCACTTAAAAAGATGAGAGAGGCCTGTAATTGGCATCATAGGTAGACCTCAACTATGAGAGACAAAATGTAAAAAAACAACAACCAAACAATCACATTGGCTGATTTGGAAATAATTTATTTGCAAATTATGGTGGAAAATAAGTATTTGGTCAATATCAAAAGTTCATCTCAATACTTCGTTATATATCCTTTGTTGGCAATGACAGAGGTCAAACATTTCCTGTAAGTCTTCACAAGGTTGGCACACACTGTTGCTGATATGTTGGCCCATTCCTCCATGTAGATCTCCTCTAGAGCAGGGATGTTTTGGAGCTGTCGCTGGGCAACACGGACTTTCAACTCCCTCCAAAGGTTTTCTATGGGGTTGAGATCTGGAGACTGGCTAGGCCACTCCAGGACCTTGAAATGCTTCTTACGAAACCACTCCTTCGTTGCCCGGGTGGTATTTTTGGGATCATTATCATGTTGACAGACCCAGCCACTTTTCATCTTCAATGCCCTTGCTGATGGAAGGAGGTTTGCACTCAAAATCTCACGATACATGGCCCCATTCATTCTGTCTTGTACATGGATCAGTCGTCCTGGTCCCTTTGCAGAGAAACAGCCCCAAAGAATGATGTTGCCACCCCCATGCTTCACAGTAGGTATGGTGTTCTTTGGATGCAACTCAGCATTCTCTCTCCTCCAAACACAACAAGTTGTATTTCTACCAAACGGTTCAATTTTGGTTTCATCTGACCATATGACATTCTCCCAATCCTCTTCTGGATCATCCAAATGCTCTCTAGCAAACTTCAGATGGGCCTGGATATGTACTGGCTTAAGCAGGGGGACACGTCTGGCACTGCAGGATCTGAGTCCCTGGCGACATAGTGTGTTACTGATGGTAGCCTTTGTTACGTTGGTCCCAGCTCTCTGCAGGTCATTCACTAGGTCCCCCCATGTGGTCCTGGGATTTTTGCTCACCGTTCTTGTGATCATTTTGACCCCATGGGGTGAGAGCCCCAGATCAAGGGAGATTATCAGTGGTCTTGTATGTCTTCCATTTTCTAATTATTGCTCCCACAGTTGATTTATTCACACCAAGCTGCTTGCCTATTGCAGATTCAGTCTTCCCAGCCTGGTGCAGGTCTACAATTTTGTTTCTGGTGTCCTTTGACAGCTCTTTGGTCTTCACCATAGTGCAGTTTGGAGTGTGCCTGTTTGAGGTTGTGGACAGGTGTCTTTTATACTGATAACAAATTCAAATAGGTGCCATTGATACAGGTAATGAGTGCAGGACAGAGGAGCCTGAAGAAATTCAAGAGACCCTCCAAAAAAGAAGTAGTATTATGGTGGTGAGTGATTCTTTGTTAAAGAGAACTGAGGAATCTCTAGACAGACATGGTACAATGTTAATCATGAGGACAGTTCCATGATAAAAAGTGGAGACCAGTACCTGTTCTGAAGTGGATGAGGTCATCAATAACAGCATTATTGATATAACACTGGGGAACATTATTTAAAGCAGGCTGCAGTTTTCAGTCATCAATGGGAAAGCATGCTTTTCACCAAACATGCTGTGACTAGCAGCTTGTTGTGAGTTGTTAACAATGAAATTTAAGATACAATTTTTCAGTCAATGAGGAAGGGAGTAAATGGATATAACATGTTGATAAAATGATTAATTGCACTTTTAAATTATTCTGAGATAATCACAGACTGAGTTATGCTGCCTAATCAGGAATACTAACTTTGTGATATATAAAATTAAACCATTATTATGGAATTTAAATATTTTAATATATGAACAAAAATAATGTTGGAAATATTAATTATAATTAAACTGATAGGTTGGACCTCAAATTAGTAAAGAATTTGTTACTACCCTGATCTCCCCGGATAATAAGCCCAATCGGGCTTTTGAGCACCTGCACTCAAATAAGCCCTCCTCCAAAAATAACCCCTTCCTCCAAATAGCAGCAGCCATGATGTGACCATGCTCGCCGCCTCCTGCACCTCAAAAATAATAAGACCTCCCCGAAAATAAGGCCAAGTGCTTTCAGGAGTCAAAAGAGGAAACACAGTAAGTGAGATTTAAGAGATTAAGTGGAAGTGCTTTCATTTCTTTTAAAAGCAAGGATATATTTCATGGTGGACAGTGTGGTAAAACATCATTTTTGTTCTCTCTGTCTCTCTCTTTTCTAGTAAGGTAAGTAAAGCAAGCCAAATAGTATTTCATGAGTTTGTTCATTGTTAAAGGGTGCTTTACATGCCTTCAGATGCTAGCACAATCAGATGTGTACCAAAGACATTTTGCCACTTTGGCATTCCCTATTACATGTACAGAAACCAAACAGATGGGAAATTATATCATATTTCAACACTGGTGATTGGGACAGCCTCCTCCAGCCCATTTGGGAGCAGTTAGCTAACTTCGGGGATGCAGCACAGATTGTCTACATGACTAAGTTCTGTCCTTTAATGGAAAGGACCAATTAGGGGCTGCTGGTATTTTCTTCACAGTACCCAACATCTGTCATTTGAAGTGACAATTTACCTCTGCCTAAAGTAGGGCTGAAATTAGAACCAAATATCATTAAGATGGCAATTATATTTTAAAAGTGCCTTTAAAGTATTTCCATGCATTCATACATATGTACACTATATATTTACCCATTTGGCCTTTCAGGGCAAACAATGTTATACAAAGTGTTGAAAAAAGACTATGATACAATAAGCAAAGGAACCTAGTGACAAAAGGATAAAGGAAGTGTGAATCTATTTTAGAATATTATTCACTATAACTTCTCATACTTACTACTGTAAATTGTAAATCATTTCTATTTAAGATTCCACGCTGTCCATACTGATTAACATAATGCATTTTGTTCTTTATACTTTTTATTAGTCTTCTTTTATAATCAACTCTATCAGGTCCACAACTATTTTCCTCCCTCCCTCCCTCCCTCCCTCCCTCCCTCCCTCTGCTTTGTAGTTCAAACTTAATCCATTCTCTCTGCAAGACCAAACATGTCACTTCCATTTTGGTATGTTGTCCATATTCATCCAGTAGCCATTCCTTCTTGAGTCTGCATCTTCTTGTTTTAACATCGATACCTCTTTACCCCATTCTTTCTGCATTCAACTTCCATGTTTTTCTGACATATCCAATTCTCACCTTTGTGAGATAAAATAGAGCATGCTGTTAGATTTAAACATTTTAAATGCTTTGGGGAAATATTTACTTCTTGAAATAACCCATAAACTACTCATTACCTTTCCACTCACATCTGTACCTATTGGAACTTTTCTGTCCACTAACTCATTTTCACTTTCATTTTTCTGCCAATTACATACAACTTGCAATCTTTCACTCCATTTCCCCTGTCAGACATAGTTACCATGATATTCAATAAATTGAACTGCGTATTCCTCATTGCATCATACAATCTAAGATCCACTACAAATCATTCTGGTTCTCAGCCAAAAAACAGAGCAAACAGAAATACCTTCTGCTTATAAATATACATTCATATTCATATTTTTAGATCAACAAGCCTCTAACACCACCAGATATAAAACATATATGTTTATCCTTAAATATATTAAAACACATAGTGCATTTTTAACTTCTGTTCAATGAAGGATTTCATTTATTCAGTCATGTTTTACTTCACTCATATACCACTCAACATAAGTTTACCACTTTCGATATATTTATGCAAAATTTCCATAATTTATCTCTATTCACTTAATTATATACTGTACCTGGGCTAAATCAGCATATGTACAATGCACTTTTTCACATTCACATTTTTAATTGCTTGATTTAGAGAAAAAAATTGACTGGCACACCCCCTGCCCATTCTAGAATTACACTGCCCTTTCCAAACTTCAATAGTTGTCATCGTCATATTATGTTTTGTCAAAAGGAAAAAAACTACTCCAGTAAAACATTACAAGAAACGGAATAATAGAGATACGAGTTTGATTTTTTATCTATGCCAGTGGCTCCCAACCTTTTTTGGCCATGCCCCACCTAAGCATCTCTAAAATCCTAATGCCCCCACTGTAACATATAATTCTTACTTTACTCAAAAAGTGAACTCTACTCACATGGAGGAAGCCTAAAAGGTCATTAACTTGGTTTAAACAAGGTTCAATTTGCCCCCATTAAAAATCAAATTGCCCCCCTGTGGCTCCTGGGCCCCACGTTGGGAACCACTGATCTATGCAGTAATCACTGAGCCTCAGACGAAGTGAACTGAGAGCTTCAAGGTCAGTGAAGGTTATATAGAAACAGAAAAAAATACTAATCCGTGTTGTGTAATGAATTACATAATATTTCCTCCAATATTACTTCACTAAATGAGACATATGCACTGGTTCTTGAGGCTGACCCTTAGCTTTGTGTTTCCTTGTTCCACCCACGTAGAAGGGAAGCTGGGCATTCTGTTTCTACCTGACTGATTACTTCATTTATTGTGATAAGATGGCCCTGCTTCACTTTTCCCCTTGCTTGGCAGATTTAGTCTCCCATTTTACATTCGTTACTTGCCTCAGGGTCAACTGTGGTTAGATGCAGCTTCAAAAAGCATACTGTATCAATATTAAAACAGAAAGGATCAATTTGCTTTTTGGGCTGTGGTAGTTGAGAATAAAATTCAAACATCTAAATCCCACACTTTAAATCAGATTCCTGTCAAACGCCTTCTGGACAAAGTTTGTATTTTTCAGAGTATAAGACGCACCCCCCCACACAAAGACCGTGGAAATGTTGGTGCATCTTATATACCGAATACAGCCATTTTTGGCCTCACAAAGCCTCGCCTCTGCATCCCATTTTCACTAAAAATGGTCTGTTTTTCACAAAAACGGAGGCATTTTTGCCTTCCCCCAGCCCTTCTGAAGCCTGCAGAGTGCTCCTGGGGGCCAGGGAGGACAAATTTTTTTTTCTTACTTACGTCTTCGAAATCTTGATGCGTCTTATACACCGGTGCATCTTATAGTCTGAAAAATATGGTAATTTCTCAGACATAAATTGTAGTGGCCAAGGGGATGGACTTGAGAGACTGAAGGAAGAATCTTTATCAAGACAATGGTCAGATAAAAGAGACTTCAGCTGGGGCAAAACTATAATCTGAGAAACACAGATGGTCTTCAATTTACAATCACAGTTGAACCCAACATTTATGTTGCTAAGTGAAACATTTATTAAGTGAGTTTTGCTCCACTTTACAACCTTTCTTGCCACAGTTATAAAGTGAATAAGTGTGATTGTTAAGATAGTAAAAACAATTGTTAAGTGAATTTGGCTTCCCCATTGACTTTCCTTTTCAGAAGGTCACAAAAGGTGATCACATGACCCCAGAACACTGCAAATGTCATAAATATGAATCAGTTGCCAAGCTTCTGAATTTTGATCCTGTGACCAATGGTTGTAAGGGTGAAAAATAGTCTGCAATGGTTCTAAGGGTGAAAAATGGTCATGTCACTTTTTTTCAGTACCATTGTAACTGTGAACAGTCACTAACCAAACTGTTGTAAGTCAAGGAGTAGCTGCATTTTAGACAAGACCTTCCCTAATTCTCATGAAGGCAAAGGGGGGGGGGGAAGAGGGGAATCACATTCAGACTTGCAGGATTCTGTTACTATATTTGTATAATAAAAGTAATATTGGCCTGCATGATTCTGGTTTCCTAGTCTTATCTATCTTGAAGAATCAACATTAATTTTCATTTACTTTTGTGACCTTCTTGATACAATCTTTACAGCAAACTTAAACAAACCGCCTTACATATATACCACATCTATATTTTAATATTAAAATCACACTCATTTTCTCTGCCTCTTTTAATTTTCATTGCACCATATTCATACTCTTTGCAATTACCTAGTTCTTTCTATACACATTATTGTAGAGAGTAAGGAAGACAAACTTGACAGAAATATGCAAGATTCGTTACCGAGACAAAAGGGGAATGAAATATATATATATATTTAATCCTGAGAAAGAAAGTAACATTTGGAAGCAGTTCAGGAAGATGCCTCCCTGATTTACTGGACTATAAGAAGAAGGAGGAATTATAGCACAATCTGATTTGCAAGATTCTGTTATGGCAGCCTATCTCAATAAAAGTAGTTTTTGCCTTCTTCTAGAATTGATTCCCTGATCTGCTCTATTCAAATGGGGCTGACAATTATGCAATGTCCATCTCTTGTCCTTCTTATTGCAGTAATTACTTTTTCACTTTCACAGCTTGATCATTTGACCATGCATCTTCCCATTAGGATAGTCCACAAATTTCTGTGACCTTAACATCATTCTTTTCACTTTGTTTCAAGTGTCTTTTCCACATTCTCTTTCCCAAGATCCATTTCACGAATGTTCTTAAATCCATCACATACAATAAGATAATTCATGTTTTTAGATTATTTTCTTTGTTGAATCTGGACCTGAATTGATTTATACTTAAAATATATATTTGAAATACAGATTTTCAAAAGCAATCATTGATACTATTTTTTAAATCTCTAAATGGCTCAATAGTTTTTTCTAAAGCTCCCCTATTTTAGTCTATCCTGTTATTTAATACAAAGGTAGGGGACAATAACTCCTTTATGACCTGTGGACTTCAACTCCCAGAATTCCTCAGCCAGCATGGCTAGCTCAGGAATTCTGAGAATTGAAGTCCACAAGTCATAAAAGGGCCATCGTTCCCCACCTCTAATCTAACAGAATAACTTTTTTCTCTGATTACAGTCATCAAGGTATCTAATTTTTTTCACAACTTATCCCCGCTTCTTTCATTATTTTTCAGTGGAGCCTATAAATATCTACTTTTATACATTTTCACAAAAACATGATGACATCAATGAATCTTTTCTGGCATACAGTTTAATCCTTTCATATGTAGTGCTATCCTGAAAGAATCGCTAGAGTCTGGATCCTTTGTCCCTTTCTCCAGGCAATTAGGTTCTTCCTTGCTCCCACCTGGCATCTCAATATCCCTCGCTCTGTCCTTCACTCTGGCCATCAGCCTGCTCTTGTCTCTCACATGTGCATCTCCGCTTGCCTCTGACATGTCCTCTGATGCGTCTGGTGCCCCCTCTGGTCGTTGGCTCATTCACTTCCCTGGATTAGCTCTCCTCTGCTGTCTAAGGCTAGTTGTACCCCAAGCATATTCACATTACTGTCCAAAGCCAAGATAATCTAAAGATTATCTTGCATGTCACTGCCTGTATCTCAACAACAAAGAGGTACAGGCAATGTACAGAGAGATACTTAGAAGAAATGTGGAGGAGAATGTTTATTTCATTTTTTACATTTTTAAAAAAAAATGTGACAAAAGGATTATGTATTCTTCCAATTAGGTTCACTAAGGTACAAAGGAGAAGAATGTTTTCAGTGAAGGCATTCATCTTAAAGTCAGATTCTGTAAGCTAAAGTAGCAAAGCAAGATGGCAAATAAAGAAAATGCTATCTATTCACAAAGTTAAAGCTGTATTTGAAAAAAGTAAAAATGGAAACAGCCACCAGCAAACAGACCTTCAACTGAGAGGAGATGCCCATTATTTAAAGCAAAGATGGGGAATTATGGCGCTTTTATGACTTGTGGATTTCAATTCCCAGAATTTCTGAGCCAGGCATTGTTCCTGCCTCTGATTTAAAGAATTAAGGATGTTCTGGAACAAATCGAGAATACCACGGAATCCAAAAGATAGAAAAGATTCACAGGCAGCAGCTTGTAAGCAATGTAATTCATTGAACTATAGAAAGAAAATAAAAGGAAAAAGAAAAGCTTAAGTAACATGGCGCTGTTAGGTTTGTATTAACTTTAAACTGCCTATTTCCTTACTTCAAAAGAAGGCAAGTCCCATTTATGGCTCATTAAAAGACACGGTAGTCAATAAGTAGATTGATTTTTTTCACTCTAATTTTCTGCTGGAATAATTTCGACACTTTTCTTCACAGGGGGAAATTACACTGACAAACTGGCAAATTTGAAACAACATCTAGTAACCAAAGAGATTGTATAGATTTATTTTACAGGTGTTTCATTCTTTTGTTGTAATGATGGTAGTAAAAGCTAATCCAT
Organism: Natrix helvetica; assembly: GCF_964273705.1. Classification (NCBI taxonomy): domain Eukaryota; kingdom Metazoa; phylum Chordata; class Lepidosauria; order Squamata; family Natricidae; genus Natrix; species Natrix helvetica. The sequence goes on along the minus strand of NC_138552.1, from coordinate 219,876,787 downwards.
CAACAAGAGACAAATAATAAAAATAACAAATAAAAATATACAAGTCAAGGTTTAATTAAAACCCAAATAAAAAATGTCTTTACTGAGCAGCAGAAAGAGAAAAGGTGTTGTGGAGGACGTGGGGAACTCTATGATTTAGGCATGGAAATAAAGCTTTCTTCCAAAGCTTTTTCAGTCAGCCATCTTTTTACCCCAGTTTGAACATATTGCAACTATTTTGCAATGGAGTTTGATTCCTATTTGAGATTAGATCCTTTGATACCGCCAGCTCAAGTGATTTAGGAATCTAAAAGGCAGCAACCAGCTTTTTAAACTGCAAGCAGATATTGGAAGGAAGAGATCAAAGAAGAATAAGTCTAAGTAGAAGTTCTCAAAAGCTGCTAAGAAAAATTACAATGCTTGTCAGTTGCAACTGCTGCCATTAATTGGATTTATATCCTGCCTTTGCCAATGAAAAATGAAACTAGAATTAGTTAATAATAAAGAGAGAATACATAATGTATCTCTAAAATACTTATGTGTTCATTTATTCATCCATTTTAGTTGTTGAATAACTGACTTTCATTTATACATTAGCTATAGCTTTTAATTGTAAAAGATGAAATTGCCTTCGTTCCTTCTTCTACTACAAATGTTACAAGGTAGCATTGAAATATTTTCCATTAAAAATGTTTTGAAAATACAATTTTGAGATACAGAATGAGAGAGGGGGGGGGGAGGAGAGGGAGAGAGGGAAAGAGAGGGAACAGAACAGACACAGAGTGTGCAAATAGTGTATTTTATCCCCCCCAAAATCTTCAGAAAATATACTATCTACTCTAGACATACTGAACTGTTCCTGGATCCATAAGTATTCAGCATTTCTGTGATCATAATATAAGTATCCTCTAAAATAAAAAAGAAGAAGAAGTGAACTCTCCTTAATATTTAGCTCAGCTCCTGGTGACCTGATGGATATTATCCTGTACTTGATAAAAGTAACAGCAAAGAAGTGGGTTACTCCTGCTGCTTTCCAAGATTTATTTTCATTTCCTGACTAGTCCCCTGCTTTGATATTTCCTAGAAGTCTCCTAGCTGAGTAATAATTAAGACTGACCTGCTTAGCTTCTGCCAAGATGCTGGCCCTGTAAGCTCCCTGTGTAGAAAGCTCAAACTTGAGTTTGTCGGGAGAGTTCAACTGAAGAGAGGGGGGGAAAGCAGAAGATTGAGGAAGAAGATGAGAAAGGAAGAACCAAGGAAAGGGAAAGATTGCCGATTAGAGTGCTGCTGGTTGCCTATGGGGTGATTGGAATACTGCTGCTTGCTGGCCTAGCTGAGGCAGTTTTGGGAAACATACAGCAGCATGAAATTAGCGCCCCAGAGTCTCAGCTCACCTAACTAGCAAACTTGAAGAGTAAAAAAGAAATTGTAGGTAGGTAGGTAGGTAGGTAGATAGATAGATAGATAGATAGAGCAAGCAAGCAAGCAAGCAAGAAGCAAGCAAGCAAGCAAGCAAGCAAGCAAGCAAGCAAGCAAGCCAGTTTCTTGTCTGTAGAAATCACCTCTCTTGGTGTAGGAATATTAAGACCACTTCACGGGTTCAGCAGGGAGGCCACAATTAACCACACACCTAGGATAAAAGATTTAGGAATTGGAGCATTTATATTCCAACAACTCTCTGCCCATTCACTAATGAGCCAATCCAGGTTAGGTGAGAAATGAAATGTCTTTGTAGAAGATATGTAAGAGTTACCTTATAGGGGAGATGGGCAGCATCAAAAATAAATGGATGGATAGATAAATAGACAGACAGACAGGTAGCTCCATTAACTAACTTGCTCAGCCTGAGAAAGCTTCATGGATAAGCAGCAAAATATTTTGAACCAACAAGAAAAGAAATCCAGGTGCCATGATGCAATATACTGTATGTTGTATATGAACTGTGGTGAGCAGCTTCTAATACAACAATAACCTAGAAATGTTTTAAATAAATGCTGATAAATCCTCAAGGGCCTTCAGAAGCTCAGGGATTAGATTTACATTGCTGTTAAAATTCAGAGATTACAAATACCATTTTGTAAAGGAATTGGGAGGTACAAGCGGTTGCTGTATGCTACTTTGACGTGTTCATTCCTAAAAGCATATTGCAAAGCCTAAATCCCTCCTATAAACCTATGCCTTTTTAACCTAAAATCCCTGAAAGCAGTGTGCTGCATTTTCTGCCAATTGTTAAGTCTGATTTAATTCCTTCGCTTTTTGTAATATTGTCATTTTAGGAGCAATATTTTTGCTTTTGAGCAAAACATTGCTCAAAGTTTTCATCCTACCGCTCTGTTAAAAGAAAAAGGCAAAGAAGACTAATACAAATATTGATAATTCACAATTTTTGATATTTTCATGATTCTGAAAGCTGGTGATATAGCCAGATGAATATGTACTCCTTTAATGTACAACAATTGATCCAGAGTTCTATTAGATCTAAATAAAATGTAAGATGGTAATCTGTAATATGGTTTAATATCCCAACTCTTGCGTTAGTTCTCCAACAACAGTGTGATTATAATAAACCTCTACTGAATATTCCAGGAGGTATCCAATATATATAAATGAATTGTTTTTGTTGTATTAACATTATGACAATAGAAAATCAATTTTACAGTGTTTAAAATCACCTTCTATTTGTTTACCAAGTGTATAACATTCAACCCCATTATTCCATGAGTCACCAATTTGAATTTCCTCAAATTCCTTCAACTTTTTATGGAGAATAGTTACTGGCCATAAATAATTCCTCAGAAACCTCTAAATGCTGTGGTTCAAATCAACTAAAGAAAAATGCTTAAATTGAAAATACTGCCAAAAAGTAAATCAAATTCATAGCAAACAAATTCTGCTGTTGTTTTAAAAATATATTCCTCTGAAACTGAATTGATTCAAATAAATAATATTGCAAGGAATCCGGTTATGAGAAGAAAAACAAAATAGTTCCAAATTGGTGATTGTGCCATAGGTTTTTATGGGTAAATGACTTCCAAATTACATCTGCAACTCAATATTTTCCATAGTTCTTGTAGCACTAAATGCATTGAAACCACACAAACAGTTTTGCAATACATGCTAGGATTCCAATGGAGTCAGATCATAATGGGGTCAGTGGTTATAAAGAACACAAATTCCAGGCTGGGGGCCATTAGAAATGAGATACACAACAAACGGGATGCTGTAATTGCCCTATACAAATTTATGATGTGGCCTCATCTAGAATACTGTGCGCAGCTCTGTTTGTCATTTTTCAAGATAGTCATTGTGGAGCTGGAGTGATAGGAATAAAAAGAAGGAGGCAACAAAGCAACCTTATTTTCAATTTGGGGAAACGTTGCAACAGTGAAGCTGCTTACGTTAGAGAGCAATGCATACAGGGAGATATATATAGCTCGAAATGGATCTATACTAGTCTCCCTTTATTTTATCAGCACAAATACAACACACACACACACACACACACACACACACACATATATATATATATATATATATATATACATACAGGAAGGATAATGTTTATAATGAAAGGCTGATGGTTCAAATTTTATGACTTGATTGCACCAGCCTAATGTTGTAAAATGTAACAAATAAATAATATAAAAATACATTGCATAGCATTGGGATGGTATGATGGAATCATATAATGGCTATGTCAAGTAAGAAGTAACACATTTGGGAATATGTTGCATTGCTTGAGACTCTTCCAAGAACTGAGAGACCAAGTGATATGAAAGAAGAATGGGAGCATGACAGACCATATATGGGATGTCCTAAATATATCTGGACCTCTATAGTGGCACAAGTCTCAGTAGATAGCAGCCTCTAATTGATCTTGTCTGGACTTGCAAGTTAAGTTAAGTCAAAAGCTGTAAACTGGAATGGAAAATTAGGGGAAAAAACATCCTGGAAGAATGCCAAACTTCTTCTATATTGTTTCCAAGAAAATGCATGAATATGTCCAGGAAGCCAGCACAAGTCAAGCTTCACCTGAGATTTGTTTGTGATAAAAAGCTATGTATGTTAGTGATTTTATATAAAAGTTGTGGGGAATGAGAGATTTGATACAATAATAACTTATCAAAACAAAGGGGAATCATCTGCTAGACTTAGACATCATTACACCAGTAAAATCCATTTTTTGATATCTCTGCTAAAGGTACTTGGGGAAATAAGAATTTATCATCCTTACCTCTGGATTTGGGGAGTTGTCTGTGAATAAATGTGTGCATCTAGGGATTGTAAGGGAAATAAATTTGGATGAAAGAGCATTTGAAAGACAACTCACACAATGGAACAATCATTTTGTACTTTAGATAAAAAGCAGAATGAAGTTTGTATTTTCTGCTGTAGTTGCCAAGCAACTATAGGACTTGGAGATGTACAAAATCATTTAGTTGGAATCATTCCAATTTTCAACATGTTGAAGGTGTATATACATGAATGTTTTTTTTCCCTTGAAATAGGAATAATTAAATATTAAGTTATTTGAATACAATTACTGAATTGTTGAAATGTGAGTTGGACTGAAAACATCACTGATGACATTACAGCTAAAGTGGCTTTGTTTAGTTCAGGGGTGTCCAAACTTGGGAACTTTAAGACTCGTGGACTTCAACTCCCAGAATTCCCCAGCCAGCCATGCTGGCTGGGAAATTCTGGGAGTTGAAGTCCACGAGTCTTAAAGTTCCCAAGTTTGGACACCCCTGGTTTAGTTAATCAAATTTTGGCTTCATATGCTGACATGTGAATGAACTTTATGCTCATGCATACAGTTATTCTCTTTTTATAAGCTGCAATAATAATTCCATAAGTGCTTGATGGCAGCATACTAAAAAGCAGAGATATCAGCCTGCCAACAAAAGTGTGTATAGTCAAGGCGATGGTTTTCCCAGTTGCAATGTATGGCTGTGAAAGCTGGACTATAAGGAAGGCTGAGCGCCAAAGAATTGAGGCCTTTAAACTAAGGTGCTGGAGAAGACTCCTGCGAGACCCTTGTACTGCAAAGTGATCAAACCGGCCAGTCCTAAAGGAGATCAACCCTGAATGCTCTGTAGAAGGCCAGATCCTGAAGATGAAACTCAAATAATTTGGCCACCTCATTGGAGAAGAGCCTAATTCTGGGAAAGATTGAGGGCAAAAGAAGAAGGGGACGACAGAGAATGAGGTGGCTGGGTGGAGTCACTGAAGCAGTAGGTGTGAGCTTAAATGGACTTCAGAGGATGGCAGAGGACAGAAGGCTTGGAGGAATGTTGTCCATGGGGTCGTGAGGGGTTGGACATGACTTTGCAACTAACAACAACAAAGTGCTTAATTAATCATAGTTTCTTGTCAACTCTGAATTGGGTAACACGGTATGCTGTACTAGAATGTAAAACAGCCAAGATCTTAAATAAACTTTAAAGTGTGCCTTAATCCCTCCTCCGAATATAAGCCCATCCTGAAAATATTGCAAGACAGCAGCAACCATGAGGTGACCATGTTGCAGCCTCCTGCACCTCAAAAATCATAAGACCTCCCCAAAAATAAGGCCAAGCGCTTATTTTGGGGGTCAAAAAAATAAGACCGTGTCTTATTTTCGGGAAAACATGGTAGAAACCTCATCCAGATAAATTTAATTCATCCTCCCAAATTCCTTAAGGAAAGATAGAATACCACGCTCCAGTAAAAGATTATCAATGGTATCTACTTCTTACAGATGAAATCAAGTTTACAAATTGAGGAAAAATATGAAGTTCTTGCTCAGATATATAGAAAGAGATACGATAATAGGGAGGATTTTCAGGAGTAATTTTCACAGACATTTAAACCAAAAGTAACTATCTAGATTTAAAGACAAGTTCTTGTAAAACCTGTACATAAGTAGAATACCAGTGAAGATGATGGGTTCTTTGTTTCTGGAAGTTTTTAAGAAAAGTCTGGATAGCCAAACTGTTGTAAGTGGTTTCCCTGCACAGTGGAAAGAATTAGATAAAATCATCCCAACGCTACCTTCCAATTCTACAGTTCGACGATTCTATTATTTGCTTTTCCTCTGTAAAAGAGACATAATTTATTTTATCCTGTATCTATACTTTCTTATTTCAGTGAAATAAGAAGGCGAGGGTATCAACACATCTTTTCAGTGGCAACAGCCATCACTTTCCTTTACAGCAATGCAAAGGAGAGAGAGGAAAAATATAGCAAAAAGCTTCCATCAGTGGAAGATTGAACAGGCAGCATATAAGAGAAATCAGTAAAAGAACGCAATATATATAATCTTATTTCAAAGGTAAAGTGTAGTCTAACTCTTGGTGATTTCATGGGTGCTTTCATGAAGTTTCCTTGGTAACAATAAGGAATAATTAGCCATTGTCACCACTGCCACCCTATCCTTTCCTGTTTTATTGTTATTAGGTGAGTGTAGCAGTTCCTGATGGACTAATAGTCTTTGTATCACACAGAGCTGATAAAGACTGTTCATCAGGAACTGTTGTCAACGTACGTCCTAGCTTTCCACATATTAGCACACACGTTGAGATTTTAATTCCATTCAGCCTTTGTAAGGTTGCCATGTTTTCCAAAGAGATGGGCAGTGAAGACAGGGGTCAAAGGGTTCAAAATATACTCCAAGGCAAAGTTTGATTTTGATTAAATATTATAGCCTGCTCTGGCAAGACAAACATACAATAATCTGTTCTGAATAATCATAAATATAAACTGAGAAGCAATATCCTAATAATTTCTTTCTAAAATAGATTTCACCCAGGATTATGGAGTTCCAAAAAGAAGAGGTTTTTTCCCAATTGAAGGATACACAGTTTCCTTCTGGAGAAAATGCCACACATTGTTTTCTACAGCAAATATTACTTCTAGCAGTCAAATTCATAAATACATTTAAAAATATTTTTTCTTCCCAATAAATATTTTTATGCACAGAACTGAATTTTCAAATATGACTAAAAGTGCATGAAACCAACACCAGAAATTAAATATATAATATTATCAGCAGAAAACACCCAACAAAAATAATGATGTGATCCATGAAAGAGAAATATCCAAGACCTATTGGATGAAAAAAAAAAAAAAAACAGAACTGGATCATTGATTTGGACAGAATCTATGCAAATGATTTTGGAATTTAACAGCAGTGTTTGTGGCATCAGTCTGAATTCATAAAATTAGTGTGTAAAAAATGAGGGGATTGGGAGAAGCTTTGAAGGAAGTACTTTTACTTTTAAATACTTTTAAAATGGAAGAAAAAAGGTTATATAGGGTACCATATACTGTACAGTATATTTGCATATAAAAGGATTGTTGTGGTTATAAACGTACCTGTTAATAAATGGAAAGCAAATCCAAAGATGAGCAATTAAAAGTAACACTATATACCTTAGAAATAAGAAGTTGCATTGCAGTATCGAACTGGAATATTTGTTTAGCCGAAGTCTAAATTGTTGCAATCTTAAAGCTTGTAATTAAATTAAAACATATTTGAAGATACAAGATTACCAGCAACAAAGCAATCTGTCAAATAAACATTAGTTAAAGAATAAATAGTACATTATTTTCTTTGCCAAAAGTTTAACTCTTTAAATGTTTTGTTCCTTCAGTTGAAGCTGCAGTCAATGAATGCACAGTACAGTAAATGGTTTCGAAATTCCTGAATTTGTAATAATTTGTATGTAACTGAATTATTTCTTCTCATTTTCATCATTTAAAAACATACTGTTTTTTGTTATGCTTTATTGGTAGCAAGAGGTTTTTAAATACTATTTTCTAGTTTTAGTTTCAGACTTCTTTGTCCCTCTGATAAACCTTTGCTAAATATTTCAGGTGTAGCACTATAAGTGAGAGACAAATAAATGAGTACATAAACAAACAAGTAAGTAATTAGATATGAGAAATAAGGGAAAATGATGGTTACCTATATCCATCCATTTCCTGATGTCTTTAAAATAATATTTCTTCTCATTGCATTTAACAGTTGGGAGGAGAAGAGAAGATAAAGGATCGGAGAGTTTAATAAGCATCAAAGAATTTGTCAAAGGTATTTCCTCCTTATTAGGTGTCATGTTTGGGATCCATGATCTCCAAGCAATAAAATACTTATTTGCATTTTAGAATTAAATACTAAAGTTGCAGTTGGAGTGTGTGCTTTGAAAACAAAACAAACCTAAGAGTATATTTCCAATAGCAAATCCAGCTTTGCAGTAAAAGAAAGTGAACCAGCAATGTTGCTTAGCCAAACATGGGTTTATTTGAATACCTCTTACAAGATCCTTAAATTTTTATTATCCTGACCTACAAGACACGGATGCAAATAATTCTTAATAAACCTACAGTGAGTTTAATTATAGTAAACAAGGCTAAGAAAAGAATACACAAAGGACTGATTGATTATGTGCCATCAAGTATCACCACTCTCCATGGAAGTCTCATGCCTTTTCTAACATCATCATTCAAAAGCATTAATAGCACTTAGACTTATATACCACTTCACAACACTTTACAGCACTCTCTAAGTGGTTTTACAGTCAGCATATTGCCCCCAACAATCTGGGTCGTCCTTTTACTGACTTCGGAAAGATAGAGGGCTGAGTCAGCCTTGAGCAGGTCAGAATTAATACTCTTTCTATCTTTCTTCTTCAAAATCTAACTTACACTTACATAGAATTTGTGTCTCCACAATTCTGATCTTTGTATAGACACATCATGGTATCTGAATATCTTTTCCAAGGTTTTTATTGCAACTGTACCAAGTTCTAGTCTATGATGTAGTTCTTTATGATAGTCAATCTAAAAACTAGAAGTTATCCACCATTTCAATATCTCCTTGTCAGTTTGGTGGGAAATTGCTGCACCTGTTGTCAACTCTTTCATTGTGTTCCTTCGCTTTCATTATGAAAGCTTGTATATCATTGCATCTTAGCTATCAGAATAGTATTAGAAGCATGTTACTTTCTCCAATTTTAAAACCACACTTATTTTCTCCCAAGTAAACCCAGCTTCTTCAAAACCTTATACTAAAGAACTATTGTGATGGTATGACTATCGTTGCACTGACAGTCCACATTGCTACAGAAAAATATAAAAAATTAAGATTCTACCTATAAGCATTAGTTGTTACTATATTTTTGTAGTACAGTTCACACTCCAGGCCCTTGTACAAATGTATTACAAAGCATGTTTACCTTCAAAATATCATTAAATCTTTCCATCTTTGAATATTACTCATTCTACCTATGCTATTCAAGCTTTCTCTTTTATTTATCCCTTCTTGCTCAAGAACTGCAGTTGATTTAATACTTCTGCATTGTTGTTGTTGATGTTGTTAGTTGTGAAGTCATGTCCGACCCATCACGATCCCGTGGACATCATTTCTCCAGGCCTTCCTGTCCTCTACCATCCCCTGTAGTTCATTTAAGCTCACATCAACTGCTTCATTGACTCCATCCAGCCACCTCATTCTCTGTTGTTCCCTTCTAGTTTTGTCCTCAATCGTTCCCAGCATTAGGCTCTTCTCCAGTGAGTCCTTCCTTCTCATTAGGTGGCCAAAGTATTGAGTTTCAACTTCAGGATATGACCTTCTAAAGAGCAGTCAGGGTTGATCTTCTTTAGGACTGGCTGGTTTGATCAATTTGCAGTCCAAGGGTCTCACAGGAGTCTTCTCCAGCACCATGGTTCAAAGAACTCAATTCTTTGGTGCTGAGTCTTTCTTATGGCCCAATTTTTACAGCCATACATTGCAATTGGGAAAACATGACTATACATACTTTTGTGGCAGGGTGATGTGTCTGTTTTTTAGTTTGCTGCCTAGATTTGCCATAGCTTTCCACCCCAGGAGCAAGCATCTTTTAATTTCCTGGCTGTAGTCCACGCCTGCGGTGATCTTGGACTCCAGGAAAATAAAATCTGTCACTACCTCCATTTCTTCCTCATCCATTTGCCAGGAATTGAGAAGGCTGGATGCCATGATCTTAGTTTTCTTAATGTTGAGTTTCAAGCCAACTTTTGCACTCTCCTCCTTTAGCCACATCAAAAGGCTCTTTAGTTCCTCTTCATTTTTTGCCATTAGGGTGGTATCATCTGCATAGCTGAGGTTGTTGATATTTCTCCCGGCAATCTTAATTCTAATTTGTGATTCATCTAGACCTGCCTTTCTCATGATGTGCTCTGCACATGTTAAATAAGCAGGGCAATAATATACAGACTTGCCAAACTCCTTTCTTAATTTTGAACCGTTCAGTGGTTCCATGTCCAGTTTTCACTGTTGCTTCTTGATGTAGGTTTCTCAAGAGACAAATAAGATGGTCTGGTACTCCCATCTCTTTAAGAACTTGCCACAATTTATTGTGATCCACACAATCTTCTGCATTAGGAGGGTATATTAGGACAATAAAATCAGTTCCTAGTTTATTATACTGTAGTTTACTATTCCAAATCCTTATGCAGTATCAGTAATTTATGAAACATCTCCCTTAACATTTTTCATGTTCTTCTTATTAGTTGTTTATAGTAGTCACATTTGATATACTTAAACACACTTTTTCCCAATATAAGTCAAGCAAATAAAGAAGAAAGTCAGCAATGTCAGATGTTATATCTTTCATTATATCTGTGTTATAATTAGCTTTGTACAAGGTGACAACAATTCAACTTGAAAAGCTTCACAAAGCAGAATCAATGTGATTTTCTTTATTGAGGCAAGGTGATTTGCTTCAATGAAGCCCTGGGCATGACCTCAGTCTCCTGTCCCTCAGTTTCTGCATGTTTTATTTTTGATGAATATTGCTGGAGAATCTGTAGAAAAGAGTGGCATCATAAGCAGAGCATATCCAGGCAACAGAATTGCTTCTGTTCACTCTTAAATAAGCAGCCTTGAAAATGCTGTACAGGGTCACTTATCCTGGACTCTCTATATGTGCACTTAGATTCACCATGCAAGAAAGATTGCTTTACTCCACTCTTTTTTCTATACAGATATCAGCCTGCATTTTAAGCAAGGTGGCATATTGTGAAGGAGAGAGTGATTGCTAAAGAAAGCAAATGTATATGCTAATAGGTTTGGTCTTTGGATCAAGGTATTAATCAGTGATGTAGTTTAAGTAAGTGTTTCTTTATGTTTGGAAAATTCAAGGCACTTAGAACATTTACACTGGGTGCATTTCTGTTAATCCTTTTGAGTCAGTGTTGACATGGCGATTTCCTGGACTAGTCCCTGTAATTTTCTTCGCGATAGTTTTTGGAAGTCATTGCCTTTTTTCAAGGAATGGGGGAAAATAACTGGTCTACAGTTATTCAGCTTGGTTTACATGTAAAGCCAGAATAGAACTCATATTTTCCGCGACTGGAGGGGGTGTGGTTTCACATGCATCTCGTGGGTGGGACTTCATTTCTTTGCATGGCCCAGTTGCTGGTATGTTGGTCCAGGAACCAGGGGTTGGAGACCCCTGCTATAAAGAATGACACAGGGATGACCATAGCGGTTCTGAAGGACGTGGTTCAAGACAGAATGGCATGAAGAACGCAGCTCCATAGAGTGGCCCAGGGTTGGCTGATGACTTTAGCCTCTACACCAGATTAGTTCTTGTATAAATACTAGCACAAATCTTCAGGAGTAATTAATTCCTCAACACTGCTTCATGAAGCAACATGCTGTCTCAATGAAAAGCAGCAGCCATACGCTATAACCTCCTCTGGCACTTACAAAAACAAGTTTTGTGTTATATTTGTATTATGTCAGTAGCTCATCAATCAGCCTGACTACACAGAAAGCTTTCATTATAGAAACCTGAGGATAATTTAAATAGCAAAGGATTACTTTTTCTCTGTTACCAGTGGTCAGATTTGAACTTACCCTGTCACAAGGGCTTTGTGACAACAGTACTTGTTTTAGTACTTGTTTTAGTGGCAAAATTAGATGCTACTGATTTCTTTTTCAAGCATACAAAACAATCAAACAGTATTTTATTAGTAGCTATCTAACAGCTAAGATAGAGAAGGTAACAGTGTTCCATGCGTCTTTGGCGTTTAATCATGCCGGCCACATGACCACAGAGACGTCTTCGGATAGCACTGGATTTTCGGCTTTGAAACGCAGATGAGCAGGGGCCCCTAGAGTTGGGAACAACTAGCACATATGTGCAAGGGGAACCTTTAACATCTAAGCAAGTCAGATTCTTTTCATCTACTCTCTCTCCCTTTTCCCCTCCCTCCCTCCCTTCCTCCCTCCCTATCTCTTTATTGAATATGAATGCCACCTATAATGTTGACTAAATTTATGCTTTGCTTTTTTTAGATTCCTTTCCTGCTTAGAATTAAGTAAGGGGGTAACTGTGCTGCTGTTCTCTTTAATCTCGTATTTCAAATTCTTACCATTGGAAAGGGGAAAATTTTTATCTTTTGCCTTGGGATCCTCATGGGTTCAAAAAGAACATTGAAAGATTGGAGCAAGTCCAGAGAAGATAGTGAAAGGATTAGAAATCAAGTCCTATGAGAAAAGCTTAAAAGCCTAAGCATATTTAACTTGAAAGCTGCAGCCTGTGAGAAAATGGATTATCTCTACTTCTTCCAGATGTTGCTATGAACCCCAAAGACCAGCATGTACATTTTAGTAAGGTGACCAGACGTCCCACTTTTGGCGGGACAGTCCCGATTTTTAACAATTTGTCCCGCGTCCCACGGCGTTTTTAAAAAGTCCTGATTTTTGGTAACGTGCGCGGCCGTGCACTTGGCAAGAAAACACCGCGCAGCAGTTTGCAACTGCTGCACAGTGATTTCTACTGTCACAGGCTCCAGAAGCAGGGGTGGTCCTTTGCAGACGGCTAGAAATGGCTGCCCTCAAAGGACCTCCCCGGACTTGTTTTGATGAGCGCAAGACGACTGACAGTAGTTTGCGGCAGCCGCACCTGCTCAAACTATTGTCAGTCGGCCCATGTTCAGCAAAGCAAGCCTGGGGAGGTCCTTTGTGGGCAGCCAGTCCTAGCCGCTTGCGCCTGGCGCTGCGGCTGGAGTGAACCCCCAAAGCCCCTGCCGCCACTAGAATAACTGCCGCCTCCTCCTCCTCCTCCAACAGCACCACCACATTTGCTGCCCGACGTTGCAGCTGAGGTGAAGCCACCAAAGCTCCTGCTGGTGCCCATGCCCGTGGCAGCGGCGCCTCCCCCTCTGCTCGGAGCACCTGAGCTGGGCCCCGCATTACCCCTGCCCCCTCCTCCTCCGCCATGCTTTTGAGGAACCATGAGATTGCGGGAGCCAGTAGGAAGACGGCAGAGGGGGCGGGAGCAGGAAAAAAACACCTCATGGCTTCTCAAAAGCACGGCAGAGGAGGAGGAGGCGGCAGGGGTAACGCGGGGCCCAGCTCAGGTGCTCCAAGTGGAGGGGATGGTGCCGCCGCCGCTGCCATGGGCCGAGGCGCCAGCGGGAGCTTTGGCAGCTTCACCTCAGCCACAGCGCCGGGCAGCAAATGTGGTGGTGCTGTTGGAGAAGGAGGAGGAGGCGGCAGCATTTATTCTGGTGGCGGCGGGGGCTCGTCGGCATCTTCAGCGGCAGCCCTGCCCTGGTGAAAAAAACCGAAGATGGAGCAGATCCACACAGATGATGTCGTCGCAACATGACTGGAGGAGGAATTCTGGGAGTTGAAGTCCACAAGTCTTAAAGCTGTCAGGTTTGAAAACCCTTGGGGTTTTTTCCCCTAAAGAGTTAGGGGTGCAAGGATATAGACCAAATTTTTAATCAAGACCCCCCCCCCCCCGGTCAATGGTGTCCTGCTTTACCAATGTTAAAATCTGGTCACCTTAATTTTAGTGAACACATGACAGGAGAACAGAGAGTTCTGGGCTATGACATGCTGTCACATCTCCCTCCAACTATTGATATTATAATGTTCAATTGACTGAGATTTTAAAAATTAGAAGAAAATTATGGTGGGAGAAAAACCATTTCGCTATTGTATTTTAAAGGAGCCGGATATGTACTATTTTCTGCTTTCTTATCATTAAACATTGCAGGGAGTCTTCTTTATGAACTTATTATAAAGATTATGCATTGAGTAAATAACATGCACTCTGCATTAAACAGTACCAAGACACTAACGTATTTGAATGTAACTTGATTGCATCCATATATATTGGTTTTTGTTTTGTTTTACTATTCTCTTTTCCTTCAGTGTTTGTGGTTTTTAAAATGAGGATTTGATTAGAAAGCTTTTGGCATTATTAACAATTGCACTGAGAAGTCTGAAAAGCCTTCTTCTCTCTATGGTGCCAGATCAGCATTGCAGGGAGGAAATCCCCCCCCCAATTATTCATAGCAATAAATCTAGTCAGAGGTTCATGCTGGCAGAGATACATTCCATGACCTTTTTTCCAGTTAAGTCATTTGAAAGCTGAGAGACAAGGAGGCATGGCAGGTAGTACCTCTACTGGGAGAAACATATATATATTAGTTTCTTTTCCAGAAAAAACAATAAAACATTTTGACAACTAAAATAAATGAGATGCATAGAATACAGTTTAAGAAGGGTCTAAATGGGGGGAAATGATTTTGCCGATGATATGCATTTCTGAGTCTCCCCCCCCCCAAAAAAAGAGGAAGAATTTGGCTAGAATTTAAACCATGGTTTGCCTAACTAAACACAGCATACTGAGTTCATACAATGTGCAAAGTCATTCCCCATGTTGGCAAAGCACAATAGTTGGGTTTACATAGCAAATGAAGCCAAAACTAAATAAACCATGTTACAACTTATTATAGTAGATGAGTACTTTATGTGTGAGAATCTATACTAGTTATATCTAAACTGCCTCACTTCCCATCCATGTCTGACTACATGTGCTCAATCTGTTGATTTTAAAAAGATTTAAACACGTCAAATGTTTATTGAGAATTCAAGGACGACCAACAACAAATATAATCTTATAGAATATTTTTCCCAAACCTTGAGAAAGATTGGTTTTTGCTTTAAATATATGAACACCTTCAATGACAGCTGCATGCACGGTATAAATTACTTTTATAATAGTGGCTTATACAATGGTACTATATTTAAAATATCTACTAGATACCATTAAGATGAATGAAACTATATTAATTTTGCATTAAAGGTATGGACAAGTACTTCTTAATTACTTAAAAGCTTTCTCAATTGTTCCACAATAGGCAATATGAACATCCATTTTAGAATATATTATTTTTAAAAATTATTCAGTAGATTCTGGGACATGTTGCACCAAGCATTAGGACTAGCATAGACATGAATGCATTCATGTATCATGTCATGATCCTAAGACTCTACAATCCGGAAAGAAAAAGTCAAGATGGCTCTCATTAGTTAATTTTATTGTTAAGAAGGAAAGAGATTAGTATACAGAAATTGGAATAAGACCACTCCTTTGAAACAATTTCTCCATAGCTGCACCGTCCTATAGAACAGCCTGTTCCATGAGGTTTGTATGGCTAAATTCTATTAGGCATCAGAAAGCTTATATAAACCTAATTCTTTTCTCAGGCCCTGGAGTCGGATGGAGAGACCTGCTCCTTGATAGTAGTGAAAAATATTTTTGCATTGTTTTTATCCACAATGTAGAACATGTGCTTCTTTTGGTTTTGGTATTGCTTGACATTAACAGTTATTTACTGTTTTCAACCCTAAGGTGTAAGCCATCTGAGTCATGGTGTGATTGAGGTGACATACAAGTTGACAAAAAGAATCCCATGTTGGAAACTGGGTAAGCCCAAATTTTATCACTCATTTAGATAATGAATTCATCAATATGGGGACTCTGAAAGCCATTTGAATCTCTTTCCCCCCAAAATGCAAGGTCAAAGGGCTAAACTACCCTTTTTCATGATAGGACTGGCCCTGTAATAGCCATTTTCTCATTATTAATTGTATTTTGAGACACTCCATTTCTTTCCCAAATCCAGATTCAGCCCTGAGATCTCTTAAAATCCATAAAGTCTGCTTGGAAATGGGTGTAGTTAGTAATCCATTTATAGCTTGGCAAACTAAATTGTGCAGATTGTGCAAACATGGGAGTCTGAATTATCTCCCTTAATTAAACTAATGAACAAAGACTCTAACAAATTAAAAGCAAACTACAGCTCTCTTTTCTTTTCTTTTCTTTTCTTTTCTTTTACTGGACAGTCAGAGCCCTGCACTTGTATGTCATATTACACTTGGCTGTGATACAGATGACTCATTAGCGGCATTTATAAATGGAAGAACTAGCAGGTGAGTATAAGAGCATTCACTGCTAAGTATGTCTTGTGGAAGGATCCAGGAGATGAGTACGAGGAAGCTTATTCTTAGCAATATATGATAGATAAACGATCCTGCAGCATGGTAATTGTTACAGGTAGAAATGGTCATATATTAAAAATGGTAACCATCTAAAAGTACCAAAGAAATATCCACCAAGCACTGTTCACCAGATGTGCTGGACTGTTGTATACAAACACAGCCTTCTCCAAAACAGGTACCCTAAAACCTCAAAATCCAGAATATCATTTTGTCTTTCAGTCTGAAATGTGATTTTCCTACAAATTATTAAATTTTGAATTCAACAAATTTAACACCATTCATTCTAAGTTATTCCTTTAAGTTTGTTTTTTTTGTTGCAGATTCTTTCAAAGTTCCAGAGAATCCTCCTGAACAGCATGGTTGTATCATGGAAGATAAAGACTGCGGAAGGCACCTCGTACAAATAGTATCATGAAGTGAGATATAGACATTTATCCTTATATATCCATAATATTAAAAACATAAATGAACAATAACATATTCTCAGAATTCCAAATTTTTCCATTAGGCCCAAAGGACTTAGTAATCTATTTATTCATGTTATGTATAAATATGCATGCACACATTCCCCTTATTTACATAAAAAGCTAAGTGCAGAGATGTTTATTTTAAAAAATCATTTCTGCAAACACAATAAAATTTTATTAAAATACTTTTAAGACAGCAAATACAAAATCTGTTAAAATACATAATCAACACCTCAGATTAGAAATATTAAATTTAAAATTTGAGAAAATTGAAGGGAAAGCAAAAAGAACAAGCTGTTCCCCACATTTCTTGTTACATAAACTGTAATTAAGAGGATTATATCTCCATTATCTGCCACAAATGCTGAGAAACCACTTTGACCTGCAGAATTTACGGGAGGAAAAAAATTATGCATGCTGCTTTCTTTCATACAGACGATCAAGAAGATCTATGATGGAAAACAAAATCACTTGGTGAACTAAGCATCTGTCCTGGGCCTTCGATGATTAATAAGGGAAAAGTCTTATCAATATTTTTCAGCATGCTAGCTAAATGGAACTTTGTCAACAGTCAATACCACTATTGCTTGTTTCCCAAGACTATTAGAATACTATCCCTGGAGAACAAGCGATCAAGGACGTTTATTGCTACTGTACCCTGAATGTATATTTTCCAGAATGATCCCAATGCACAAAAATATTTCTCCAAGTATTGTTAGAGTCAAATTTCATCAACAGTTTTGGATAACTTCCATTCTGATAGACAGTCATGTAAGTTCTGTAGATAAATTCCAACCAAATGATCTCTATATTTTCTAAGACAAGCCATCAGAGACAATTAATTTAGGTGAAGTAAATGGCAGGTCCAATTCCCCTCCCCCCCACACCAGTTAAGGATCATAGTAGGAAGCTGGGAGGTCTTTGAATTTATTAAATTGCTTGCCCAATTTCTGATGCTAGAAAAATTATCTTCAGAAGTTGAAGAAGGTACAAGCAAAAGAGATTTGCGACACTTAGTTTGGAGCTTTTCTATGTCATCCTTGGAATCCCTAAAGTGGATCATATGCAATTTTAATGCAACTAGTAATATATCATTGGATATTATTTTATTTATTCTATGCATTTTTGAAATAATTTATGTACATAGAGACAATGAAAAATCAAGAAAAAATATTTCTTGCATATTACATACCTTCAGTAAGCTGTTACATTACATATTACTATACTGTTTCTTATTCTATTAGAATATAAATTTGTGATTAAACATTTGGTTAAATGGCTGATGCTAGAGATGTAACATCCCTCTGCACCAATAAAAACCTACATTTTTATTAGGTTATTTCTTGAATTTTACTTAGGTTAAAGAGAAAAAAGTCCCTATCACTGTCAACTAAACTAAGGTCCTTGCAATTTTATACAGGACCTGTGATTTAAAATAGTTTTTCCAATTAAGTTTTTCTTACACAAACTGGACATGGTACATTAAGTTTTGTTTCTTTATTTAGTTGCTTTAAGTTAGCCTTTATATATGGCAGAAGTGAAGAATTACATTTAATGCAGATGTTGTGAAATATAATGAAAAAGCCTATTCACATATATATATATGCTCATCCTTCCCTGACTACTTTTTCTTTAATCCTGAGAAGAAGACTCAGTTTTGTGACCCATATTCTGCATTAAATATGTCCAGGTCCAATCCCTGGAATATTCTACTGCAGGGGTGTCAAACTCAATCCTGTCATGATTTTGTTTGACCTGGGGGGGTTGTGGGGGGCATGGCCTGGTCATCACAGCTGAGTGGGCATGGCTAGGCCCAGAGTGGTAGGGGCCAGTCCCTCACCATCTCCGGGATGGCCCTCAGGCCAACTCTGCAACCTATCACGGGCCAGATCCAGCCAAAAGGCCGCGTTTGACACCCTTGTTCTACTGGATCAACCAACAAATGATGACAGTGATTTCTGCCTAAATCTGCCTAAATTTTGAACAACTGATAAAAATCAGAATAAGTACCATTGATCCAAAGGAACAGAGGAAACCTCCCAATCTGTGCCTCCAAAATATCTTCTACTTACAACTTATAAAAGTCCAAAATCTTGATGCCTGAAAATTAAACAAGTTATAAACCATGTAGTACAAGAACATAGCAGCAAGTTGGAGAAGTCCAATCTAAGATACCATGGAAGATATAAGGTACCCTCCTATAATTCCTGTGTTCATCAGTTCCACAATATGGATACAATTTTTTTTATCATGCAGTCTCTTGGCAATCTGGACAAGGGCTGAAAGGGACAGGGGCTAGATGGACAATGTGGGTCTATCCAGATTGCAGAGCAGAAAGATAACATATTGGATTGGTGTCAATGACCCACTGAACCTAAGTGTACAACTTGTCAAAAACAGAATTACCAAATGTATATTTCAGCCAAATATTAATAAAAATCCATTGTTTGCCCAATAACAAGAGCTGAAAGATGTTATGAAAGAGATAACAAGCTCCTCTCTATGCTTCAGCAAGAGGCTGTGGCCTGAACAAGAGGCCATGGTCTCAATCCTGGATTTAAGGACTGAGTTATTTCATGTGGGAGAAAGTGGTACAGTATTGGTTTTTTGGAACCTGTCCATTGTACTGAAAAATCTGTCCCTTATTACTCCTAATAGTTTCTAAGTCTCAAGTCAGCAGCGCATCATGTTTTATGGTAGAAAAATGGATTTCATGTTTGCTTAATACCTGTTAATCCAGAGAAAGAATGAAATATACCTGGATCTGTACATAAGCGTCACTGAAAACATACTACAACAAAGATTAATCATTCATTTTTACCTGGTATTTTTTATGAGGCACAATTCCTTCTACTTCCACTTTAGTTTAGCTCAGAAGTATCAAACTCAAGACCAGGGGCCAGATCTCGCCAATGGGATGCTTAGATACAGCCCATGGGGCCACCCTGGAAAGAGCGAAGGATCGACCCATGTTGCCTCTGCTCCGTTTTCATTGGCAGAGGGTTGCAGGAGGCCGTCCCAGTCAAAAATGGAGCTTGGGAGCCCATTTTTGCTAGCAGAACACTCGGGCCACCACAGGCGCCCCTGACATGAGTGACATCGTGCTGGCCACACCCACCCCTGCCCCCTATGATTAAACACAACCCTGATGCGAACCTCAATGAAATCAAGTTTGACACCCCTGGTCTAGCTGCATTAAAATGACCCAGTGATAATACAACATAGAAATAGTATTTAGCTTGAGGGGACATAAAGAAGACCACTAGCACTAGTATGGTCTAAGATCTCAGGTAAACGAATCCACAGAACAATGAAAACAGACTAAAGCTTTCACATTTCTTTTTCACATAGCTTTTAAAAGGTTTAAGTTAAGTTTTGCTAAATGAAATTTCTCATTTTTCACTCTCATTTCCTTTGGAGAATTGAGATATGGGAAATCTAATGGAATGAGAGGATATTGTCTTTATTATTGTTGCTATTACTGCTTTGGCTCTATTAATACTTACATTCAAAGTTCTACAGATATAGCTTTCTGTACAAAGCTTTAATACTGTACAGTGGAAATTCTAAAAGAATTTTTATATGGTAATATAAAACCTTTCACTAGTTTTTTAAAATCAGACTGTGGCTAACTACCAATGATTTTTATCAAGAAAAATGCAAGTATATCTGTTTGTAATTTGATCCTCATATTATGAGCCAGGAAACAAGAACTGTCTTAGCACTGAATAAGAACAGGTAATGTTA
Source organism: Natrix helvetica (assembly GCF_964273705.1). Classification (NCBI taxonomy): domain Eukaryota; kingdom Metazoa; phylum Chordata; class Lepidosauria; order Squamata; family Natricidae; genus Natrix; species Natrix helvetica. The sequence goes on along the minus strand of NC_138552.1, from coordinate 219,856,267 downwards.
CCCATCTTGTATAAGAAAACCATGTAGAAATTGAATGAAGTGCCCAATTGCTGGATTTTTTTTTTCACCTTGGAAAAATAGATGCAATTACTTTGGAACAAGAAATCGGTCAATCCTTTAATATTGGGCACAATTTTCTCTGAGAAAAGGAAAAAAATTGCTCTATCAGAATGGGACCACACCACAAGTAATGTGAATAATCCATGACTTGGCTATCAACAATTTTATTTTTTTTCTCCTATTAACCATATATTAATGTATTCTTGACTGTATTAATATATTAACATAATTCTTCAATTGCTGCCTTGAATATATTAAGTTCCAGTGGAGCAAATTACATCTTACATTTCAAAAGGTGAACTCAAGAGTGTCATACCTAATACTTCAGCTATAATTTTAACCCTCTCCTTCCCTGTCCCCCACCCCCCAGCATGGTGGGTTGGGCTAAAATTGATAAACAGGCTCACTATCACTCACTTCCAGTGATATTCAGAGGATAGAATTCACCTTAACTTGTATTGGCTTTGCAATCTGGATCAGGTAGTAAGTAATGGTAGAAATCATGCGAAATGCAAAATTACCATAATATATCGCATCCCGTATTTCTTTGATTTTTCTAAAATGAATTCAAATCTAAATTTCAGAGATTAAAACATTACAGATAGTCCTTGACTTACAACAATTCATTTAGTGACCATTCAAAGTTACAACAGCACTGAAAAAAAGTGACTTAGAACCGTTTTTCACAGTTACGACCTTTGCAGCTTCCCCATGATCGTGTGATCCAAGTTCAGATGTTTGGCAACTGATTCATATTTATGACTGATGCTGTGTCTCAAGGTCAGGTGACCACCTTTTCGACCTTCCGACAAGCAAAGACAATGGGGAAGCCAGATTCACTTAACAACCGAGTGATTAACTTATCAACTGCAGTGATTCACTTAACAATTGAGGCAAGAAAAGGCCATAAAATGGGGCAAATATCTCACTTTACAACAGAAATCTTGGGCTCCATTGTGGTAAATAAATCAAGAACTAATGTACCTGTATTTATTTGAATGCATTTTTAGAATTATATCCCCGTTTTCTTAAAGAAAATCCAAGGTAACGTATATAATGCTATATGGCTTCTTCTACAGTAGTTTTTCCCCCACAATAATCCTGTGATGTAAGTTAAAGAATACTGACTGGTCCGAAACTGCCTACATCCGTGATGGTGAACCTATGTGGCAAGCGGAGCCATTCTCTGTGGGCACATGAGCCATCACCCGGGTCAGCTCCACTGCACATGAATGTGCGCCTCTCACCAGCCAGCTGATTTTGGGGCCTCTGCTGGGAGATGAGTGCTCATGCATGGAAGGTCCCATGCACATGCGTGGAGTGCGGGGTCTGCGGGGGGCATTGCATTATGGGAATTGGCACACACACACGTGCTATCACGTGTGTGTGTGCACTTTGGGCACCCAAGGAAAAAAAGGTTCGCCATCACTGGCCTAGATGTCAACCACACATTGGAAGTGCAAAAAGACTTAGAAAAAGGAATTCAGCGCAGAACATTTGCAATCAGACAGAAAGATAGGAAATTTATTTCCACCTGTCATGTTTAAGTAGAATATTTGGTTCATACTGAAGGTTAAATCAGAAATCACATTTTAAAAATCGTGGCTGATGTTGTATGGTAAATGGATGACCACTGCTTGCACACAATCCCAGATTATATAAATCTGCCTGACTATTATGTGTAAATTTAGCCTTTGTCTGTGCTGTAAGTGTTTTCCCAGGGGGGGCTGATTTGAATTTTTCTCTTTACTCCAATTGTTCTTTGGCTGATAAAAATTATAAAATGAACTGCACTGAGGTCCTTAATTTGCAATGTCTTAACAAATGTGTACGAGGAAGAAAACAAAAAGATGGTATCATATCAATATAAATGTCCTATATATCAACCCTAATACTATTTTCTTTAACCAAAGGAAGATGAGGCTTTCCCCATAAATAATTATCTTTGAAGTGAACTGTATTTCCTGAATAGTATCTCTCTGAGATGGAAGACATAATAAAAACAGGGGATATCCATGGAAATAGAGCCTCTTTTATCAGGGGCTTCATGTGCCATTCTTGAGCTCCACATCCAACAAGGCAGACCTGGAAACAACTGCTGCTATTTCTTCTCTCCTTTCTCATTGCAAGTCTTGCTGCTTCATTCCACTCTCTGCACATGGAAGTCTCTGGGGAAAATATACCAAATGTTTACCCCATATACTCTGTTTCCCTGAAAATAAGACCTCCTCGGATAATCAGCCCAATCGGAATTTTGAGTGCATGCGCTAAAATAAGCCCTCCCCTGAAAATAAGCCCTCCCTGAAAATATTTAAAGGCGCGTGCAGCCGGTCCCTGCCATTTCCTCTGGTTATTTGCTGCACAAACAACATGAGGTGAGGCCGGAGGGGGGAAAGGAAGGGGGAACATGCCCTATGCACTCCACACGCCCTTACCTAATGACCGCTCCTGCAACCCTAGCCACTGAGCCCCTTCTGTCACACTAATGGCCGCAGCAAAAAGAGCTGCAGGGTCAGGGACGTGCCTCATGCCCCACTCCTTACCTACCACCGTTTACTCCTCCAGCTAATGAGTGACTGTGTTGTGCTGCCCCAGCAGTGTAACACAGCAGCAGCCATGAGGTGACCATGCTCACCACCTCCTGCACCTAAAAAATAATAACACCTCCCTGAAAATAAGGCCAAGCGCTTATTTCAGGGGGTCAAAAGAAAATGAGACCCTGACTTATTTTCAGGGAAAGATGGTTAAAACCTTATCATGGCAGAGGGAATCATGACCTGGTAGAATTAACCCTTCCCCCACCCCCGGATAACTATTTGAGAGGATTTGCAGCCATATTTAGTGACACTGTATATTTTCCCCTCTAGGTTCTTTCTCTGCAATTTTCTTTCCATATAGAAACACAGGCATCTGTCAAAATGCCTCAAGGCTGCATTCCTCATAATTCAATATTGTTTCTCCTTATGACATGGTGGCATCTGAAAAGCCAGTCATAGTGTGCCATGGAAACTGCCTGTCCAATTACTGTGTTTGCTTCTATTGTAAATAGTTCTATTAGATGGCCAATTATTTATCTTGGTACCAGCAAATGAACTCCAGGAGCTATGTTACTCTGTCCTGCATTACTACAGGAAAAAAAAAGCTTATTAACCAGAGTGTATAATGAACGGCTTCACTACCATAAGAGGCAGCTGACCACCGTAAATAACCATTGCTTTCTTGATCAGGTAACTTGCAGTTGGATTCTGCAAGGCTTAGGATGGCATACTAAGCTTCAAAATCCCTGTAAAATCCAATTTTCTATTTCAGGTGCCTATTTTACCACCTACATCAATGGACTGGAGGATTTGCAGTACAGCCCACACACAGAGATGTAAGTAAATGAGAGGTTTGCCATGAAATCCAGTGAATATGCTCTCTGGCCAGCATAATGGCCATGTAATATACCCATTTTGAAGATAAAATTTGGCAGCAGTAGGGTAAATATATTATTCTTGTCACTTCAATACGGTACAATTATAATCCAACAGGGACCTGAGAAATTGAATCCAAAGCAGGTGGAAGGTGAATGGGTGATTTCAGATAATAAGATTGGCCTAAACTTTTTCATTGATATAAGAATAAAATGGGGCAATCCAAATGCTTCTTTGAAAAGATTATAAATAAATAAAAACAATACAGAACCCCAGAAAATCACAGGATATAATACGGAATCCATTTTTGAAAAAAGCTCTAAACTCTTATCCTGCCTCAAGTGAAGTCATAATAATTTGCTGATTTTCCCTCTGCAGTCATGTCCCAATATTAGTACACAAATATGCAATAAGGAGAACACTGATATATTATAAATAAACCTAGTACTTTATTTCTGTAAGATGTAATGCCAAGACTTAAATATGTTTGAAGTTTTACCTCAGTCAATGGAAGCTTATGATTAATCAAAGATAATTCATACATATTATTTCTTTTTAATTTAAAGCTTGTATTTAATCTTACTGATCAAAAATTGCATCTACTAGGTATGGTGTGTGTGTTTTTTAATTTAACTGGCACAAATACCTAGCTTGCAAAAGTATTCTACTCCTTGCTGCTCTTTGTTATGTCATCTTCAACTCAATCACCATTACACTTGCTTATAAATTTCCTGGATAAACTGAGAATTTTAATTTGAAATTGCAGAACAATTGATCTTATTAAAGTTGGTGATTAGGAAACATGAACCAAAAGCTCTTGGTCTGATATTTATGATGTCTGCAGAATGAAAACAGCTGCAGCATTCTTAATACAATGCTGAAAAATACTGGTCCTGGATTACATTATTTCACAGGGCCTATAAGGCAACTCCTCCCTTGTTTCCCAGCTCTGGAATGCTGCAACAGATCTTATAACACCAACACTACAAATATTTGTAGTGCGAATCATCTTATTTGCTTTTGTAATTCCTCTGTGCCAATTCTGAATCAATACTGATACTAAGATCAGGACCTAACATCATTAGCTTAGCCTTAGCCCGACTGCCAGGGCAAACTGAATTTTTTCAAGATCTATACAGCACTTTTCATTTTACACTAGAGACAAAAGACTTGTATACAAAGTCTTCCCCCTTTCCTTAGCACATGTTTATTCCCTTTTGTATTTAATCACACATCGTGTCTTCTTCATTTACCTCCTCTTTCTCCATTCTTTGCTCTTTTGCCTAGTTATTTCCCAGCAGACACATACAGCTTTTTCACTGACTGTCATGGACTTACTTGATATTCAGTGCTTTTACTAATTTATTTATTAAGAGTACAATTCTATGCAGGCTTCTTCAAGAGCATCTTTCATTGTAGGCAATGGATATTTTCTGCAGCTAAATGCCACTTGTTTCCTCTATTTAATATATATGAAATGCAATAAAAAGAATTCATTGTTTGATCACTGAAGACAGACTGCCACTTTCAACATACAAATCAATCAATTTGAATAGAGATCTCAGCTCTTGGTATTAGACTTATTTTTATAAATGCTTTCTGCTACAGTATGTATTAGCATACAGAGATTGCTTGCTGTGCCCTGATACATAGAATTTTAAATCCCTTCTCTTTTATTGATGTAATGAAGATAGTGCCACTGTAGCAAATCTTTTTCAGGAATTTTTCTTTGTTTTTGCAGAAGATACTGCTCGCTCCGCTTAAGGCTATGTAGAAATGTGACAAGATAAATGGAATTTTCCTTCCTAGCATGCTCATTAAAAGGTATAGATACTTTCACATACAAAATGCCAATCTATTCCAATAACATTTACAGCATTTCAAAGACATTCAGAATAGGATTAGCCAGTATTCAGTGAATATTGCTGACAGAAAATATAACTAAGACTTGCTTTGTGATATAGATTTTAATTTTGATGAGCCTTAATTTATTCAATACTATTTTCTCTTAGGTGCAGCTGAATAAAAAAATGTTCTAAGAGCACAATTGCATCAATGTTTACTATTTATTTATATGCAATCCTTTCTCTTTCACCAGAAATGTACAAAATCATGAAAGCACATCACTAATTGAAACATTTATCTAGAGTCTAAGTGGAAATGTCTATACCTCCATACAAACTTGTATAAACACTGACAGCAAATAGTAATTTAAAAAACATTTTATTTCAAGGACAACATACTATTTCATGCAACATATTATCTCAGAGATATCCAGATGAATAAATATATCTTGGATGGAATTTATAAGTGGGGTACCATCCCTGAGAAAGTTGAAGAAAAAAAAACTCAAAGAAAAAAAACTGTTTTTCAAACAGTTATAGATATAGTTATAGATGGGGAATTCTAGGTGACAAAATACATGTTTAAAATTGCCAGGTTAAAGGTTAAAGCTGAGAAAAACTGGCATAGAGCTATGTCCCAAAGGTGCCTTTTCAAGAGGCAACTGGACTTCCTTATTTTTCTTTGAAGACGTTTCACTTCTCATCCAAGAAGCTTCTTCAGCTCTGACTGGATGGTGGGGAATGGAAGGATTTATACTCCTTGCAGACAGCTGGTTATTTGCATGCTTTTAGAAACAAAGGTTACTCTTTTGAAGACAGCAAAGCCTACATTTTGGACAGAGAGGACTGCTGGTTTGAAACATGTCCAAAATGTGGACTTCATTGTCTTCAAAAGTGTGGCCTTGTCTCCAAAATAATCCAAATGAAGCAAAATGCCTTCAAAGAAAAAGAAAGTCCAGTTGTCTTTTAAAAAAGCACCTTTGGGATAACCATACCTGGATGATTGAGAATTTCCTTTGATATTTGGCATAGAGTCATATATGCAAGCAGGACCATAAACAGAGCGAGTACTAACATTAACCAATAGATAATACTGTGGTTGGACTGAAGTTCCTCTCATGGGAAATAGCATTGACCAACATTTTCTCTGGGATACTGGTAGATTGATTGTAGAATAAATCAGCTTGGTTTTCCAAGATGGCTGAAAATCTCATCACACTATGGGAACACACAAGAGAGACACTGATTCAAAATTGTCACACCCTTTTTGCATGGGGACAAGGCCTGCATCACTGACAGTATTGTTCTTTGTAGGATTCCTGGGATATAAACAGGATGATTGCCCTCATAACAAGAGCATCAGGAATATAAATATATTTATCCATGTTTTGCTTTCTCAGCCCTTTTGTCAAAACGTCCACTGTCGTTGTTTCCAACTAAACAATTTAATGGGAATTGGGGGAAGGAAACATGTTGTTTCCGTCCTAAAATGTATTGTTTTCATCTAGTATGCTCTGCCCTTTATTAAATACCACATTCTTATGTAGAAACTGTAAGAGTTTACACGGGGAACTTACTGGAAGTAAAATCAGATCTTCTGCTCAACTGACTTTGGTTTTTTTAACTTTTAGCAGAAGTCAAGGATATTACCTGAATGGATAAAGATAAGAATGTTAGAGCTCTAATATCATTGCATTAACTTTCATCACAAATTTCCTGCTTGCCACAATTTTTGCTGCCTTCCTTCCTTAAAGCCAAACATTCTGTTCTTGAATATGATTGATTATATGCATCGTCATTGTTGACCCTTAGTGACCACACTGATATATTTTTCGCGATGATTTTGAATATAAGGTCTCCACAAAAAAGCCATTATCATCTTTTCACACCCCAGACTCCTGGTGTTAATAATACATAATAAAACAATATATTAAATACCGAACAGCTTGCTGATCTTTCATAACCACCAAAATCTGATGCTTGAGGCAGCTACCCTCCTCCCTCTAATTATACTTCTAGTCCTATTGCTTAATGAATGTGCAGAGTGTTAACATTTTATTTCTTGACCTTAAAAGTTCAATCTGATGTATGCCTATTTTGAAGTAAATCCCAATTAGTTCAATGAGGCGTATCTCAAATCTTACAACAGAAAATTACAAACCTCTCATTTGGCTCTCTGTCCTACAGCTAGCACTGCAGGACTACAGATTGTCCCGTAATTACAGCTTTTCCCTGTGCATATTTTATATATGGAAAAATGTAACAAAATAAGTAAATCATTGAATTAAAAGAGCTTAAAGGTGAAAATAATCAAGTGTGAATTGTAGTAAACTCAGGTATAATATGCAAAGATAAAGTGACATTTCTTTTCCTATAGACATTTAAAAAGGAATACTTTTGTGCCTTATTAAAGCGAAGAAATAGATAAAAGTTCACATTGCATATGTTATACAACAGAAAAAGTGACTTGAATTTAACCATCCATAACTGCAGCAATTTCAATAAATCGCCCAAAGATCACTCTCTGTAACTGTAATTATTCTAAGTCCATTCCAAACACTTGTCAGTTCAATTCATTTCCAAGACCCAGTTTGTTTCCTCAAATATTATGAAACATCACATGGGTTATTAGACTTCCAATGCTCTGCAATAATTTTATTGGTAACTAAAAGAATTTCCCAAGCCCACATGTGTTAGAACAGTGATGGGAAACTTTTTCAGCACTGAGTGCCCAAACCGGAACGCTTGTGCTTGTGTGTGCGCCAGCGCACCGGAAACCTGAATACCAGCTGGACGGCACATACCTGCCTGTTTTTTGACCATTTTTCAAGGCATTTTTTAGGCCATTTTCAGGCACTCCAGCACCTGCGAAGACCGTCTGGCGATGGCGCGCATGCCCACAGAGAGGGCTTTGCTTGCCGCTTCTGGCACACCTGCCATAGGTTCGGCATCATGGTGTTAGAAAGTTTTGAGCATTTAAACAAAATAAGTAAAGTACCCTATGACAACTTTTAGCACTTTTTCTGAAGTGTATGGTAATGTGCTTGGCATTTGAAGGAAAATAGTATACATATGCATTAATGAATAATTATAACGCTTTCTATCTTTACTTATAACATTCTTCATTGAACCAATTAATGTAGTAAGCTGATAAGAAATTTCATTAGAACAGAGAAAAAACTATTTGTTTTCAGAGGGCCTCAAAAAAACCTCCCTTTCACCCAAATTCCTTTCCATTTCCCGCAACCTGGGATTATTTTAGCAAGTGAAAGAAAAAAGAAATATATACATATACATACATTTCATTCTTGGCTTTAAATTGTGTGTGTGTGTGCATGTATGTATGTATGTACATACATACAGGCATACACACACACACAAACACACACAATTTAAAGCCAAGAATGAAATGTACTGACAGGAATAGCACAGCTACTATCTTCTCTGGAAGACTAAATAACACACATCCCACTGAACCAGCATTTGACACTTTTTCCTATACAATATCCTTGCTGCAAGTAGGAAAGATAAGTTTTTTAAAAAATGCCTCAAGAGAAATTTGAAAAAGTCACGCAAGGACATGGGCAATATATAATAGGAATGGTAAGAGCTATAGGGTATAAAGGGTTCATTGCCTAAGCAAAAAAAATATTGTCAAGTCCTCAATATCTTTGTGTCATTACCACAAAGCTTGCATATCCTTATTCATTTCCATTTCTTCAGATAATTTTCTCTAGTCTGTTTTGCTCTTTGTATAGTTAGATAGCTATAATGGTGGTACTGAGAGCAAATTTTCAGTATAGAAAAAGATAAAAAAAAACATTGTTGTATCAAGCTAGTATTTTGATTGAAAAGAAAACACAGTGACAAAATGAACCATTCAGGTGATTTATTACTGAAACTGAATTTTGGTGTTATTGCTGTTGTTACTACTACTGCAATTCCTAGTTTTGAAAAATTAATTGGATGCGAGCACAGCTTCAATGCTGACAAACTAGGTACTGCCATATGTAACAAATTTATTATTCATGGATTTCTCACATTCTTTTTTAACCAAGAAGCTGCTTTTTTTACACTAAGAAAACACCAGTGCATTCAAACTCTATTGTAATGGCCATTGGCCAAGCATCACTTTGGAATGTCATATTCTGTAAATATATAAAGATAGATCTAAAGGCAGCCACTCTATAGCTAATGTCTGCAAGCTTCAAGGAGGGAAGAGGCAGGGCCAGTAACCCAAAACTATTTCCATGCTCTATTCTCTAAATTCACTTGATAATTCCCCAGATTCTACATCTTTACTTAATTAAAACTATAATGTCTGTCATCAATTGGATTATCTGAAACCATACTTCACCCTAAATGAAGAGCCGCAGTGGCACAGTGGTTAGAATGCAGTACTGCAGGCTACTTCTGCTGCCTGCTAGCTGCCTGCAATTTGGCAGTTGAATTCTCACTGCCTCAGGGTTGAGTCAGCCTTCCATCCTTCCAAGGTCGATAAAATGAGGACCTAGATTGTTGGGGGCAATGTGCTGACTCTGTAAAACTGCTTTGAGAGGGCTGTAAACCACTGTGAAGCAGTATATAAGTCTAAATGCTATTGCTATTGCTAAACATTTCCTCTGCAAGCTTTAGCACTGTCCTGGAACTACAGTTCAGAAATATGTTTTTGACCTTTTCCAAGAAAATGCATTTAAAACTTACTTTCCATATATACTAGCAGTTCCTTGCTTTCTAAGATGTCTTCCATATCATTAAGCTGTTTTTGAATTTCTACATAATCTGCAACACTCATGTCCCCAGATAGATAAGGAGCAGCTGCCTACAGGCTACCTTCCAACAGGTGGCAGATGGGAACCCTGCTTGCTTCCTAGGCTGTTTGTTTCTGTCCTGGGCAATCCAAAATGTTAGTACAAAATACTTCATAATTGTTGATCTGAATATAACAGTATAGTCTGTATTCAATAAATATTGTTAAAGTGTTTCTGTAAATTATTATAGGAGCTTAACAGATATTGATATGCAGCCATGCTACATATTTTCATATTTACTTGTTGGACAATTTACCAACTTAAAGTTTTGCAAATATGCAAATTAGCACTTGAAATGTATAAATAATAACTGATAGGAAAAGGATGGAATACATTTTAATTAATTAATTTGATTTCTGTATCTGCCTGTCTAAAATGGCTCTGAACAGTGTACATCATAAAAACAATTAAAAGTATAAAATAAACATATATAATTGCTGAATAAAACTATTGCCATGTGTGTTAATATAGCCAAGAAACAAAGCCCTTAGCACCATCAGGGCCCCAGGCCCAGGCACATAAAATGCCAGAAGGGGCGGGGTCATCCAAATCTCTAAAGGCAGAAGGTTCCAGAAGGCAGGGACTATGACAGAGAAAGCATGTCTCCTTATATTCCTTTAGGGAATATAAATGGAATTATAATTATGGAATATAAATGTAAAGAATTACCAAAGCAATATTTTTATTATTACATAATTACACAAAGTTGGGAAATCTATGTGCAAACTTTATTTTTTTGTAATAGTCTATCCATTAATACTTTAAGGTCCCCATTTTAAATATTTTTACTTCTAAAACTTACTAACAAGTTCTACTTCCTAGTAAAAAGACCCTAATATATTGAGTGATTCACCTTATTGAACTTCCATTTATCTTTTAGTAAATTTGTAATGCCGAGAGACTTATTCTAGAAGAATCATTTCATTTGGTTGATACTACGTACTTTAAAAATCTGTCAAAGTCTGACCAATGCTGGAGGCAGATGGCTGTTATCTATAAAAAGATTTATATGTTGTGAAATAAAAATAAATAAATTCTCATGTCCTATTTACAACGATCAAATTGGTCAGTGTGGAGACAGAATGCTAATACTTGTTAAGTCTTCCAGTCTGAGCCAAAATGGCTCTACTTTTAGTATTTATTTTCATTAAGGTTTAAGTAAGTGTTTAAAAAATTGCACCAGAACATGATGCATATAGTTCTAATCTACAGTTAATACTGTACTTAGCAGCAAAAGGTTGCAAGCAGTTATTTCACAATATCAGCTGCCGCTATATTTTTTGCTTTTGCTTTTTGTATTAAAGAGAATACTCTGCTGATAATGTCAATTCTATATTCTAATTTCACCCAGATAATAATCAATATGATCATCTTCTTTTTTCCTGAATGATCTTTGCCTAATTTCACATGTTTGTATTTGACTCTGATTTACTCTGATTTTATTTAGTGTTGATAATATATGTTAATACTTTGGGAGTTGACTTGGGGTTAATGCAATAAATAAATAGTCTATAATATAAATTGATTTTACCAAGAATTACTGCACTAAGAACAAAATGAAACTTGATAAATTAATGATCAATTATGTATGATGTATCTCAATGTTATGACTCATTCTCCATAAAACAATGAAGTTCAATATGACTCTTCCTCAAATCCCACAAATGCAAGAAGACTGAAAAACTGTTGTGAAAAATTCCCATTGCAATTAAGCTTTGGTTACCTTCGTTTTCAAGGCCAAATTAAACACATTGGCAATCTGGAATCATGCTGTAAACGTGCCACTCACATGACCTTTCTTATTACATCAAGACAAGCCACAGTTGCTCAACATAAAGTCAATAGGACGATTAGTCATTATATCAGAACAACACATTAACACTCTGCTTCTGAAGCTGCCCTTCCCATAATGACCAAAATAGCAGAAGTAAATTAAAATATTTATTTCAATGGGAGTAACGGTGCTATTCATATTGCAAGATATCACTCATTTTAAAGATGAAAGAACAAAGCATGCAAGATAGTAATTACTACAGATGTATGCAGCAGTCTAGTTATTTTTGCTAACAAAGCAAAAAGTGCCAACACATTACCAAAGAAATATATTCTCTCTGGTGTGTTTCACTACATTTCTAATGAACTGCAGATGCTTATGAATAATTCCAAAAATCTGCTCAGCATGTACCCAACTTCTCTCTTTTGTAATATTATAAAATGCTTTCCTTACACAATTATCCAAAATTTTATTAATGAATAATCATAAAGATATATCCTCATCCTAAAATGAATACTCCAGGAAACTTTATAATGTGAATATTATTAGGACTATATTGATATACATATATCATACAGTATGATTTCATTATCAAAATCATGCCATTTAGAGATTCATATTTTATGACTAAAATAGCTGCTGCTGAATGTAGTCAAGAATATATATTCTATCTCCTGGAGGATATTCCTTGGATTTCTGAATATTTTGACAGTTTTGCTTATTATGAATGTTTACATTTTCTTTTTAAAAATTTTAAAGCACACAATAAACAAATCTTACGTCATGTAATATAAAATAAAATCTGAATATTTAGGGAGAGGAAATACATAATAATGATTATAACATTATTTACAATATTAGCAAGATGCGCAGGATATAAATTTAATAATAAACAACCAACCAAACAAATAACATTATTTACCAACAATAACATTATTGTAATATTTTTTTCATGCTTTCTCAGAGCACAAAGACTTTTTAGACAGAATTATATGTTTTAATAAGATTAAGATTTGTACAGAAATTCATAACAGAAATCTGTGATCCCTAAACTAGCCTTCTCCAAAGTTTCACTGAATTCACAGGCTTATTCTGTGATTAGCTTGCCACCTTTCTTTATTTCATTTATCCTTTTTTAATGACTAAAACTTTCCCAAAGTGGGATTATTTTAACCTGAAAGTTAAGATTAACTAGTGCAGTTGCAATTTTTAATATTTTACAAAACCAACAGTGATTAGTCAGAAAACAGAAACTATCTGGGACAAAAGAAGAGAAAGTGGGATTTGAGGAAGCTAACTTTAGCAATCAGGAAACAATAACATCCACAGACCCTAAAACCTCTAAGACAGAGTCTGCCAAAGAATCTGCATTCTTGCTGCTCAAGGTCTTCTCTGCACTACCAATATGGTGTATATTAGACATAAAGCCTAATGGAGAAAGACAGCCAGGCTTCAGCAATCCAATAGGACCAGTGAAACTGAGGAATTGAATAAGCAGCTAGCCATTGTCAAAATGGCATTTTTTCCCTGGGACCTGTCCAAGGTCCTGAAGGATCCTTTTTTTAAAATTTCTCCTCTGTATCTGTATCTATCTATCTATCTATCTATCTATCTATCTATCTATCTATCTATCTATCTATCTATCATCTATCTAAATATCTATCTATCTATCTATCTATCTATCTATCTATCTATCTATCTATCTATCTATCTATCTATCTATCATCTATCTATCTATCTATCTATCATTATCTATCTATCTATCTATCTATCTATCATCTATCTATCTATCTATCTATCTATCTATCTATCATCTATCTATCTATCTATCTATCTATCATCTATCTATCATCTATACCAATCAACATCTTTATCTACACCTCTGTGTGTGTGTGTGTGTGTGTGTGTGTGTGTGTGTGTGTATTGTACGAACGTATGTTTTCATTGTTCCACAACAGACAATATTGGGGCAGCTGCCTATTTACATAAGTAAATACACCTCTGCATAGAACGAAGTACAGCATCTAATCAATTTTATAAAAGCATGGACAATTGTTTCCGTCTCTTTACTTTAGAAAATAATATAATAACTGTTTTTCCCAATGAATATTGACTGCAGTAATTAAGAATACATCCCAATACTCAAAGCTCTTTCCAGACTCAAAAGACTCTCTGAGATGCAGTTCTAATAGATTACCAGTGGGCATTCTTCTAACAATCCCAAAAGTCATAATTTATAACTTGCACACCTTTTGAAGCCTATTACACCTGACAGATACATGTTTAGGAGAGAACATCTGCTGTTGGATTAAAATAGGAACACAGAGCTTAGACAGACATAATTATATTTTTCTAACTGACCAATAAAAATGTAATCAATAAAATGAACAACTTAAAACCATTCCTAACAACAAGAACTATTAGCAGTCATTTGTGGGCAAGGCTTCACATAATGTAGGGGGGGGAAGCTACTTTTAGAGAAATAAATTAATCTTAATTATTTAACAGATAATGCAGATAAAAGCTATCAGGGTGCCCTGGAAATTTAAATAAAAGAGGGATAATCAACTGGTGGTGAGTATCTCTGCAGATTTGGCAATGCAGAAGAACATGGATTGGGGTTTCTGTGGCATAGAGATCAGTGTCTACATGATATTAATAATAGCAAAGGCTTTAGATAACCTCAACCAATGTAAGTATTATACTGCAAACTTCTTGCAATCCACAAGTCATTTTCCAAAGATTTGAATATTTCAAATATTTAATTGAATAAAACCCTCAACATGAACATTTCTTCATTTGACAGAATAAGACACTGCGTAAGTAGATGGGAAATTATGGGATGCAAAATAGGGAGACTAGTGTCCTGGGGAACTCTCTCCAGAATCAACAGGTGAGGAAATGAAAATAAAACACAGGCAATAATTGTTGATGTTGTATACCATCTGTAATGCAGAGGCATTGAGCCACAAAGGTGGATTTGGGCATTTTTTTTACCCAAGTCTCAGAACTGGAAAAATGCATTCAGAATATATATGCTAGAGTACACACACATACATGCACGCACGGCTGCGCGCATGCACACACACTGTATGCAACATCAGCATTCTGTGATAACAGAAAAATGTTTCTGTGAAACTTTGGAAATGTGAAGAAAAATAGTTTTTTTAAACATACTATTATATTTAAAATACCAAGTATCTCACAAATTTGTGCTTAACTATCTTGAATTCACAATGCATTTTAAAAATTCAATTATTTCAATTTGGGTACAAAAACAGACAAATGTTATATGTTGATCTCCAATTAATATAATTAATATAAAGGTACTAAGAGCTCATTTTCTGTAGATTAATTCAACACATGCTGCATCCGAAGAGGAAAACAGCTCATTAAATCATCCAGCTGTAAAAACATTTCTCTGAGTTATCAAAGATCGGTTCTTTGAATTAATAATGCAAACTTCAATCACCATTTCATGTAATATTTCCCCCTCCCTCCCTCCCCTTCTCTCTCTCTCTCTTTTAAATGACTTTATACTATAGTGGCCTTTTACAAAATTCTTATTTAAGACCAGCTTGAATTTAAGCGAAACTCACTCCTTCAGTTTGAATATTTTACATATAATAGTCATTATGTTTCCTTAACCATCAGAAAGTTTAGCTGGCCATATCTGTACTCATAATATTCTCACAATGGTGCAGTCCCATTGAAAGAGAACAAGGTTTCTCCCATTAGCTGCCTGGATGGAAACATGTGTACAAAAGTATGGCACACACCAAGGAAGAAGTCTGGCAGAAAGGAATTGTGAGGAAAACATGAGCAACAAATCATCTCAAGGAGAGTCAACTGCCAGCGTTATGGCCTAGGCGAGGTTCCACAGGGTTAATTCCAACTATCAACTTAAGCCTTTCTCTCCACCTGTCAGGAACAGCCTAGGGAAAGTTGGAGAGAGAGAGAGAGAGAGACAGAGACAGAGAGACAGAGAGAGAGAGAGACACAGAGAGAGAGACAGAGAGAGAGAGAGAGAGAGAGAGATGGAAGGAGGGAGGGAGGGAGGGGAGAGAGAGAGAAAGAGAGAGAAAGCGCTGAAGGAAAGGCGGATGTTATTGCGAAAGAAAATGACAGAAGCAAGGCACTTACTTTTATAGCTGGTAGCCCAAGGCTGATAGCCGTAATAGCCCGTAATCCGCAGGATTCTTTCCTCGATGGATGTGAGTCCAACGGAAGCGCTAGTGAGGTCTTCCACCGACCTCCATTTCATGTCCTCTTTGATCGCCTCATCCACCACCAGGTATTTGAGCTGCCGGAGTTGGGGGCTGATGTCTGACAGCCTCCTGGGGCTGACATCAGGCGACCTCCTCATGCCACTAGAAAGGAAAGAGCAGCAGTAGCAGCGGGTTGAAGGAAAAGAAAGGGAACAGCCAAAACAGACCGGGAGGCAATCAATGCAAAGCTCCCTCGGGAATATTCGTTATCGGGAGGAAAAATAAATAAATAAATAAATAAAGGGTCCGCCAAAGGTAGGCAAGCTGGGTTGGAAAAACTGAGGAAGGCACTCGACACCCCAAAACGATAACCCTCTTAGCCCGGCTTTTCCCCTCAGGTGATCTGCAGGCATGCTGGACAACACCACCGTCATCCCCAGAAGCTGTAATCCGACCCTCCTGCCTCAGTTCAAGACACCCGGCAGCGCCTCCAGGACACACACACACACGTCCTTCAGCGGCGCCCTTCCCAGGAGCCCGCCAGCAGAGCTCCGGGATACCTCAGCACATCCCGAGTCGCGGCGCGGGAGAGGGGGAAAGCTCCAGGCGAACTTGCAAGCCCTCCCGGCACACCGTTCCCTCCCTCCACATCCTCCGTCGTTCTTGGCGCCCAAAAAGCGAGGAGCGGGAGAAGAAGAGCAACTTTGCTCCCGCCGGTCAGCTTCGCGCTCCGCCAGGGCTGCGGCGTCCGGACCCAGCCGCGGCTCCCTGGCGGAGGCAGCGAAACAAGGGAGCTGAGCGTCCGAAGCGGAACGCGGGGTGGGGGGTTCCTTTCTTTTCCCGCTCCTCTGCGCCGCCACCCCCGCTCTTCTCCCACCGTCGCCGGCACTCACATCGCCATGCTCTTGCCCCTCGCCGTGCCGCTGGGAAACTCGCGGATCCCCATGGGGAAGAGCAGCGGGGGAGTGGGAGCTCCCAGACCTCTGGGAAGGGGCAGCCGACCCGGGCTGGCCGAATCGACACGGACCGAGAAAGAAAAGCTGCGAGAGAGGCGCGGCGTGAAGTGACCGGGAAGAGGGACGTCGCTTGTGCTGGCCACGGCGGCGGCAAGGAGTTGCAAAGCGCCCGGCCGAAAAAAAAAGAAGAAGAAGAAGAAGAAGGGGGCAAAACGGCCGGAGACTGTCTGCCTCCACGCCTGAGTCTCCCGGTTGCACCACGCGGACGAGGCGAGGCGTTGGTGCCTGGCTACAACCTGCTGTTGCTCCTGCTGCTGTTGCTGCGCGTAGAGAGGAAGCGAAGCGAAGGTGGAGGAAAACGCCCGCCGACCTCCTCGCAGCCAACTCCGCTCGCTCGCTCTTTGCGCTCCGTCGTTTTTCTCTCTCTCGCCAGAGGGGGAGCCCGCTTTTCCCCTCCTCCGCCTTCTTCCTCTTCGTGAAATGAGCGCGGCGGCCGATAGGGGGAGCCCGGGAACGTTTGTGCAGAAAGGCAGGGAGAAGAAGGCGAAAGAGCCTTCTTGGGCAGGAACCGTTCAGGAGTTTTGTAGGGTTGGATCGCGCGTCGTCCCCCCCCCCCCCCCGGTAAAGTAAAAAAAAAATTTATTACGGATTCCTGGAAGTCTTTCTGACTGTATTTACCCGAGGCAGCAAAAACTTGTCCCACTGTGGATAAAGTCATGATGTGAACTACTGTATCGCTGGATACGGTCCCCCTCGGTACTATAGATCGGTCATCCCCGGCGCGAAAAGGACTGCAAGCTTTGGCGCAGGAGTGGGCAGCGTGGAGCACAGGGGCCAGCCATCTTGCAGCCTCTAACCCCCTTTCTTACATCGCCTGGGGCGCCGTCTGATTGTAGCGCTGTATATATCGCAACTCACCCCCGATTTAGGTGTAAGGTGGAGACACTCTCTTGTTTTTTGAATGAGTAAAGAAGAAGAGGAAGGGAAATAAAACTGAGTGAAAACAGGATATCCTGGCTCTGTCCATAGGTATGACACAGTTCATCACTTCTTTCTAACCAATGCAGTCCAGTCCGCTCCAGAGCCGTTCATTGAAGATGCTTTGCAGCCCAAAACCTTTGCCAGATAGAAAGCCCAAGGTTATGTATGGTCTTTGCTATAGAGCACAAAGGCAATGGAGCAGCCCGGGACTGCTTCCTTTGCCTGCCTGTTTTATGAAAATCCAAATGAAATTGGGGGGGGGGGGATCTTTTTTCCTGACCTTGGGATCTTTCTATTTTTGATTCTTCTACTTGACACATAAAGAAGGCAAAGCCAGGGGGCAGCTGAGCCAAACCAAAGGCAAGGTGGAGGTTGCAGATATGCCATAAGGGCAGCAGTTTGTTGTATATAGGACATAACCTTGCTAGAGTTTATGTCGTGCAAACTGGCAAGATAAACGGAAGAGGATGGTTATTTATTTCAGGTCTTAGTCATTGCAACGGGACTTGGGTAGGAGAACATCCCAAGAGAGTCTGTTCACTATTGAATGATTGTGATGATGATCGCACATTTTGAATTTGGCACCCAAATCCAGTGAAATTCACAGCATTGTGATTTATTTTTGCACGCTTAAGTTAAAATTCCAATATGCCTGTTTTGAACCCTTGGGAACCTTGTCCATATATCTTGTCGGCAGAGGAAAAACATTTAAGTGTCATCTAAAGGAAAGACCATTTGCGGCTCGGTAGGGAGGATCCCTGACTAGCATATGCCTAATATGCCAGACAATTGCTGCACTCCTATTTCTAACCATTTAAAGGTTTGGCTTGAGAATAATGCAAATAAAGCAACTGCTCTGCAAAGGAGGAGCCAAGGTAATCCAACCACCATCATTTAAACATGGCTAGTCTCATATGCATTCTGCTTGCATATAAACATGGAGCCTTTGGAGTCCACGTAATGATTTACATCCCTTGTTGTTTGGGGATCAGTAAAAGCGGAAAGACGCTACTCTGGTTGGTGCAATAAAGTTCACATAACAACATATCGAGATGCTATTCATGGAAGGAGATCTTAAAAGTGAGAACGACCCTAGAGCATCATTGTGCTCTGTCTTTCTCTCTAATAACCAGCTATGCATTAAGTGCAGCATCTTCTGCATTCTCTTTCAGCAGAGGCTTCTGAATGGACGTGGTCCTGAGCTTAAGAGAGGTTTGTGCCCTCCTCCTTATTCTTGGGATGTCAGAATAAATGACAGCATTGTGATGGGGACAAAAGCAGCATGAAATAAGGACCTAAAGATTATTGAAGGCCCAGAAAATGCAGCTGCCTTTTTAATGTTGTCTCTCGTATCCTGCTTATAAAAACACGAACATGTGCACGGTGTTAATTTGAGATTTTATTAAGTTGCATGTATTTGCATTCAGTTATCGCATTAATAAAACTCCTTTATTTCATTTTATTAAGGGTCAGAATCCGTCCAACTCCAGTCTAGATGCTGGGGTATCAGAAAAGGCAAGGCAAGATTCATACACATATCATATCTCAGGCCCAAACTGCCTTGCGTGTGAAATTAAAGTTAGCATAATGGATCCTGAATTGTTCTCTTGAGATGAATACATTATCTCTCTTCAAATCTCACAGGCAGCTTAAGACATACCATTCCAATGTTGTCTCATAGCCCAAAATCAGTTTATTGTTTTAAAGCGCGGGTGAGCTAAAAGGCCCGAGCACAGCAACAGAAATACAAATGAACAAGAAGACTAAAAGGGTTGTAACTCACAGGCCTGATGCATGGTTCCAGTTAGGGATAGGGAATTTCTAAAGCACAGTTCCAGACCAGTCTGACTCATCTGGTTTACATGGCTTCAGAATGAACCTGCCTCTTACTAATAAAAACCTTATGTTCTGTGAGAAAGAAGCATAATCCCCACTGCTTAGCTCATGACCTCTCTTCTCAAATCTAAGGCTTTCTGGGCAAACAACTTATTTTCAAAGTCTAAATTACATATCTACAGTGCTAATTTCCCCATTATTATAATCCAAGTGTATTCAGAATGAAGTATCAGCTGAATTACTAATTTCATGGGCAGTGGTTTTAAAGCAATAAATGTAATGAATTACCACTATATTTTGCTGGCAACAACACTTTTGTGTCACCTAACTTATAATATCTGAGAATACGAGGCTAATGGAATAGGCTAGTAATTTATAATTTAAGACCATGGATATTGTTTAAAGTGCTGGTTTTCAAACAGGAAGGGAGGAAACCAAGCAGCCACAATGCATAGACCTCCTCAATAATTTATCAGAAGAAACTCTGCTTATCTTCGTTTACCATAGCCCTCTCTAGCCTATGCCCTCCAGGTTTGTTAGACATCAGCTCCCATCAGCTCCAGCCATCATGATGAATGGTGAGGTTTATTAGACTTGAAATCCGAGGCAGGATTAGAATGGGAAAGTTTGTACTAGCACCTGAGCAATATTGATTTGTTCTTTTGTACTTTTCACTGGCCTTATTTAATATTCAATAGGCTCCTCTTTAGGGTCCCCATTTTCATCTATAGAGCACACATTTTCAGCTGATTGGAGTAAGATGGAAATAATTCCCCTAAGATCTCAAAGGTAGAACTTCAATATTTGTGAACCTTTAAAATAGTCCTCTTCAGCTTGGAGCCCTACTACTTAAATACTCTTGGTAGCTGAAGCTTTCAGGTTAGAGAAATTTGCTTCAGGAGAAGGGTATTCCTAAGCAGATAGACACCTGAAAAAGTTACATTGCTATTTATCCACTGTTTCCCCCATTATTTCTTTCATGAGTTATTGGGAGGGAATTGACTCTACAATAGTGACCGTAGAATTAATTCCCTGTGAGGGACACAGTGGCTCAGTGGCTAAGACACTGAGCTTGTCAATCAGAAAGGTCTACAGTTTGAATCCTTCTGCATAACAGAGTGAGCTCCCGTTACTTGTCCCAGTTTCTGCAAACCTAGCAGTTTGGAAGCATGTAAAAGTGTAAGTAGAAAAATAGGAATCACCTTTGGTGGGAAAGTAACAGCATTCCGTGTGCCTTCGGCGTTTAGCCACATGACCACAGAGACGTCTTTGGACAGTGCTGGCTCTTCGGCTTTGAAATGGAGATGAGCACAACCCCCTAGAGTCGGAAACAACTAGCACATATGTGCGAGGGGAACCTTTACCTTTTAGTGAAATAAATGTTACCTTTTGATCACATTTTGATGTCTGATGAGGGCCCCAGAGATTTTTATATTTTCCAGTAGACTTGAGGGAGGGGCGACTCCTGGGATATTCTCACAGCCTGAGGCAGATTATGTTGGGTTGCCTTATGTTGGGTTGAACTATTCAGAACAACAGAATAAGAGACCTTGGGGAACTTGCACTCCAACCCCCTATACCCGGGATGGTTAACTTATGGCACGCATGCCATAGGTGGCATGCGGAGCCATTTGTCAGGGCATGTGAGGCGTTGGTCTGTCAGCTTGCCAGCACGCATGCGCACCCTGGCCAGCTGAGTTCAGCCTTTTTTAAAGCCATTTTTCACTCTCCCCAGGCTCCTATAAAGTCTCTTTAGGGCGAAAAGAGCCTCCCCCGCCCCCCGGAGGTCCTCAAGAGGCTTCAGGAGCTTCCCTGAAGCCTCTGGAGTGCAAAAAATATGGTCCTATAGTCCCGTGATGGCGAACCTATGGCACACGTGCCACAAGTGGCACACAGAGCCATTTGTCAGTGCACACGAGGCGCTGCCCTGTCAGCTGGCCAGCGCGCATGCGCGCGCTGGCCAGCTGAGTTCACCTTTTAAAAAGCTATTTTTTACCTTCCCCAGGCTCCAGAGGCTTTATAGGAGCCTGGGGAGGGCGAAAAGAGCCTCCCCCGCCCCCTGGAGGCTTCAGGGACGGTCCCTTCGGAACGCTTAAAACCACCCTCCGAGCAAACCGGAAGTGACTTCTGGGTTGCCCTTCGGAGCGCTTAAAACGACCCTCTGAGCAACCCAGAAGTTACTTCCGGTTTGCTTGGAGGGTGGTTTTAAGCGCTCCGAAGGCTTCAGGGAAGCCTCCGGACAGTCCCTGAAGCCTCCGGAGGGCCTCCGGGGGGTCGGGGGAGGCTCTTTTCGCCTTCCCCAGGCTCCTATAAAGCCCCTGGAGCCTGGGGATGGCAAAAATATATGTAAAAATGGGGGAGGTGTCACGCGTTGTGCGCGCATGCGCACTGGGGGAGTCGCGCATTGCATTATGGGTGTGGCACGCCCGCACTTGACCCCCCTGCGCTCCCCCCACTTGTGGCACGCGAGCCAAAAAAGGTTCGCCATCACTGCTATAGTCAAACAGAAAGTTCAGGAACGGACTTCCGGTTTGTTCAGAGGGTCAGTTTCAGCCCTCCCTGAAGCCTTCGGAGTACTAAAAAGGACGCTACTAGCAAATTGGAAGTCCAGATTGCTCGGAGGGTTGGTTTAAGCCCTCCAGAGGCTTCAGGGAAGCCTCCTGAAGGTTCCTGAAGCCTCCGGAGGGGGGCAGGGATGCTGTTTTTGCCCTCCCCAGGCTCCTATAAAGCCTCTGGAGCCTGGGTAGAGCAAAAAAAGCTTGGAAAAATGGGGGGGAGCGCCTCTCTTGCACGCATGCACACTGGGGGGTGTCACACATTGCATTATGGGTGCGGCACGCCTGCGCACGACCCCCCTGCGCTCCCTCATGACATCACTGTCCTATACCATTTCAGACAAGAGGCTGTTCGGTATCTTCTTAAAAAACCCCAGTGTAAGAAGAACCACAACTTCTGGAGGCAAGTTATTCCACTGATTAATTGTTCTAACTACCGGGAAATTTCTCCTTAGTTCTAGGTTGTTTCTCTCCTTTGTTAATTTCCATCCATTCTTGTCCTGCCTTCAGGTGCTTTGGAGTATAGCTTGACTCCCTGTTCTTAGATATACGAACTCTGCTATCATGTCACCTCTATTCATCTAGCCTAGAACTGTGTAACTGGCAGTGGCTCTCTTAAGTTTAAAGGTTTCTGGACCCCTCTGAAACTTCAATCTATATCTTATTGCCTGTTGTTACTCTGACTCATAAAAGTCGTTATTATTAAAATTTCACCAGTTGTTAGAGCTTTGCTTTGGTTGAAAAAGCTTCTCTTCTTGAGCAGACTGTTTACTACCAAGTGTGATATAGAGTTTCGCTTGCTGTATTATTCCCCCTGCTGTTAAGATACATTTTTTCCATGGGGAATATTTGAGTTGAAAAGTGGATTAAAACATTCAGATATATAAATGCTTATAAAAAGCACTTCTGCTCTTTCTGCTCACCAGTCCTTTCCGATAAATTTGTAGCTAACCTGTTCCCTTTATTTCTGCCTTAAAAGGCTAAAAACAACACGATGGTAGCTGAACTTCTGAAAGATGGGAAAAAATAAAACAGCTGACAAACTCACCGAGGCAGGAATAGGCCACTCACTAGCTCTGTGAAATTATCACATTTCAAAAATGAAGTCCTTCTTTGTTGGGTTTTCAAATACACCCCAGTTAAACTGTGAATAAATTAATGCAGGTCCCAGACAACTGACATCATAAGAATGAACAGGTCCAAAGCTGATAATGCACTCTTAGAATCTTGGAAAAAAAGAAAATGGTATCCCCCCCCCCCAAAAAAAAGCCAAAAATAAAGAAAGAAACAATGGGAGGTGGAAAAGGAAAACTTGGGGGAGAGCCATTCAAACAATCTATCAAACAGTGATAGGAAAAAAAACCAGAAGAAAAGATACAGTATAAGACATATAAAAAGAAGAAAAAGAGGAAAGAAAATCTTGGAATTGGAGATTAGTAGAATGAAATGAAATTTGTAGAATGAAATGAAATATTTTAAACATGGCAATAGTAATATGTATCTAATTAAGATGTGTGTGAGCTATATTAATACTTTTAAGTGTGCAAAGTAATTATGTTAAATGCTTGCTGTATAAAAAACTGAATTTGAAGACATACGTTACTTGTAGAAAGTAGATGGAAAGGAAATGATAAATTTTGGTTTATCTTTAAAGGGAAGAAAAAAAGATGTTGTTTATGTTTATAATAAAACTTAAAAGTTGGAAAATACGAGAAGAAAAGTAATATGGAAAAAAATGGAAATGGAAATATAATGTAAATTGAATTATGTATATGTGAAAATGTTAAAAAGGAAATACGGACAACACTTTGTTCATAAAAGAATTTTTAATTATGTTAACAAAAAACTTTGTTTGAAAAAAAAAACCAGAATCTTGAAGTTGAAAAATATCATTTAGATTCCTGATCTCAACCCTTTCCTCACTACTGGGAATCCAGATTAAATCATCCCAAACAGATGGATGCCTAGCCTCTTCCCAAAAATATCCAGCAAAGGGGAGCCAACAATCCCCTTGGCTGTTAAAATTGCAAACTCCATGCAGAGAAGATAGCACATTTAACTACATTACCTCAGAAGATTTTGCACTTATTATATCACCATGGATACCTGCTGGGGGTAACATATAAAGAGGACCAATTACGTTTAAATTAGCCACAATCCTGATATTCTTATATTTCACTTTTAAAAAACTCTTTGTACCTACCATGAAGTGAATCTATATAGTCAGATATTTTCTAGCCATTGTGTGTGTGTCGGGGGGGGGGGGGGGTCAAGCTTCCTCCTCCTTTTCAAAGCTAATGGCCAATAAATGAAGTTGTAGAAATAATTTATACTTCTTATTGTGTGTTCACTATTGATTGATGATTGATGATCCAAAAAAGAATGAATGTAATCAAGAATTATAATAGAGCTGTAGTTGGACAGAGTATCTATTCTTTCTGAAGCATTTTTCACAGGCTTGCTATGAAATCAGAGGTGGGAAATACACTGTGTTTTGCTTTTGAGGGTTAAGTTGGTTGTAAAGGTAATAAGTAAGGC
This sequence comes from Natrix helvetica, assembly GCF_964273705.1. NCBI lineage: Eukaryota > Metazoa > Chordata > Lepidosauria > Squamata > Natricidae > Natrix > Natrix helvetica. The sequence goes on along the minus strand of NC_138552.1, from coordinate 219,831,291 downwards.
AAATAAAGACATTAGTGTAATTTCAATGTCTTAGCCTCAAAGCTGCTACAATCCTCCCCAAAATATCCCAAATGCACACTTAATATTGTAATTTGCAGCAGCTTGTAGCCTTTTCCATATATCAATTATAAGAACGGGGCATGAGACCACGAAGGTAAAAGAGATACAGGTTTATTGATGCATCGAGTTCAGCGTGTTTTATGCCGTGTTCCACACGGAGCATTCTGAAGGCGTTTCCATACACGAGACAAACATGACATTTCGAAAAGGAGAAGTTCATTTTGGAATGTTACAAACAGAGAAGTACATAGGAAAAATACAAAAAGAGAAGTTCCTATAATGTCTTAAGCCAGGGGTGTCCAAACTTGGGAACTTTAAGACTTGTGGACTTCAACTCCCAGAATTCCCCAGCCTGGCTGGGGAATTCTGGGAGTTGAAGTCCACAAGTCTTAAAAGTTCCCAAGTTTGGACACCCCTGGCTTAAGCTATCGGCAGTTTCACCTGTGTTCTATCTTACAGCCATGCTTGGCTTCCTGTGCCCCTCCTTTACAGCGTCTTGCCACGCTGTTCCAGTAAGGTTTATTGCAACATAATAAAAGTCCACATTAAGTCTACATTGATATTCAAAAGCTAGTAAGAAGTTAGAGCCTGGGGGCTCATATACCCAGATGATATGGTGATATTTTGGCCGTTTTCTCCCGACTGCCTCAGTAACTTAGAACATCATCATTTAGAAGCCTAAGACATCATTTTGAGAGGGCATGCATCAGTTCAAGCTATAAACAGATGAGGAGCTTTCTTCCCAGGTGGGCATCAGTCCACTGCGAAACTAGTATTTGCAGCAGTATTTATTTCTTCTGGTGATTTTGGTATATGGTTTTCTTGATTAAACATTTTCATACTGAGTGGATCCTGTTGTCTGACAAATGAATGCCAAAATGGTTCATTAACATGCTTGGCACTGAGCTGGATTGGCAACAGCATGGGCTGTGCAAATGCAGAATGCTTCAAGTCATATTTTTAAAGATCAAATCAGGAGCAGATGACCTTCGGAGTGAACTTTAATTCTAAATTATCCTGTAATATTTTCCTCCTATTATTCTGATGATGTTAAACATGCAGAACAAAAGAATCAGGATGGTTTATAATTTTGATTATTACTTGGAGCATTTACATTTTGTTGCATTTTTAGCCCATTAAAATCAAACTACAAAATGAAAGGCAAAGTAATCCTCTCATACTCATACACATTTGTTGTGCATTAAAAACTATCTTAAAGTTGCAAGCTGTGTATGCTAACACTCTATTAAATGATATAAAAGTGAATGTTAGGCTGTTTTCTGTGTGTGTGCCCAGATGACTAAGAAATAGTTCCTGCTGGAAAGATCTTTAAAATATTGATACTTCACTTGATTTCTTAAAGCTGACAATATCAATGTATACATAATAATATTTAGAAGTACTTTCATAGAATTGAATTTGGTTCAGAATCAGACACTATGGTTAGAGTCTAACACTGGACCAATATCGCCTTGCATATAGAATTTTTTCTCTACACTTGCAGCCACTTTCACCCTCAGAATCTGCCCCAATGGGTTTTGAAGGTTCAGAGAAAACTTTTGGAGGAGGGCAATCATCACTCCACCCCTACCAACCTTGTCCTGCCACCACCTTTTTTTTCTGACAGAGGACTGTCATTGGATTCCATCATTTGTAACACATTATACAGACACTTCCTGCTTAATGCATGATGTACAGAAAATAAAGTATGCTACAGTGAGGACCTCAATGCAATTGTTAAAAGTCGAGCAACTGGAAGCAAATACTGTCACTTTTGTTTTCCTTGCCTGACCTTATTTTTTCAAAAACCATGGCGATTCTCAGAATCAATGTGACATAGCCTTCCCTGTTGTGTTGGCCTGAGGAAATGTTGGCTTACTGATTCCATCAGCTGCAGCCAGCATGAGCAATGAAGATGTTGTAAGAGATGGTAGGAGTTGTAATTAAAAGATCTGAAGGGCATTGGGTTGAAAAAGGCTGATAGAGCAATGGAAGAATTAAGACTTGATTACTTGCACACAAATATGATTTCACTTAAGTGCTGTGATTCACTTAACAACTGTAACAAAAATATTGTAAAATGAGACAAAACTCAAAACTCATTGCTTAACAAATGAAAATGTTGGGCTCAGTTGTGATTGTCAGTTGAGGACTACCTGTTATAAGTAAACGTTACAGACACTAGACTTGCATATTGTACCGAGTCATGATTTGTTCAACAATATAATTATGGGTTGAGTTCACATAATAAACAACATTTTATAAATCATAGTGGTTGGGTTCACACAACACTGTAAGCCACAACCAGATAAATTGCAGTACACCTCAATGTAGTTTATGAAGCCAGCTACTACTTTCCCACTTCTGGGTCTCTTAGAACATTTATACAACACTAGCTATTTTATCTCTTAAACTTAATCCAACCTAAATTTGGGGGAGAAGGATTCTCTGAGTGGGATTGTCTTTAATAAAGGTTTCAGTTAACAAGGAAACATGCTTACCTTGTCATTTGCAAATATAGAACTTTTAGGAGTTACAGACACTGTAAACCACTGTGTTTTTTCTCTTGACATCCCATAAGCATGTACTGACCCCCCAAGTCTCTGAGTCTTTGAGTAATGAAACTTTAGTTACATCCCTCATCTCCACCTTCCATGCAAAAATCATAAGTCCTTTATTACATTCCAAGATCCTAGCATTTGTGAAGGTATATGTAACTTGAAACAATCACAGTATAGTCCCACACCAGATAAAGTGGAGTGCAGGGGATTGGTGCCATGTTTTCTTTTTGGGTGAAAGCACAATTGCTGAATCTCTCTGGAGAGAAGCATAACTGAGGCTCCTTTGCAATGGCTGATATGAACTCGATAATTTGTTGGGAAACAAAGCAATAATTATTTCCAATAGGAAGATACTTTTTCCTTAAAGCTTCAATTAATGAGCAGAACCTTCCTGATAAAAGTTGGTCACATGAGGATTCAAATGTCTATGGAGATTCTCAATCATTCAAGTAATGCTTATGTCAGGGTTTCAAGTAACACCCCCAGAGTTGGGTTGCTAATTTTTTTACTATCAGTTTGGGCACACTTGCAACACTTCTGCGCATATGCAGAAGCTTCTGTGCATGCACAAAAGTGTCTGGGTGAGTGGGCAGAGCCTCCCGCTGCGGCTACAACCGGTTTGCCCAATCTGGGCTGTACCAGCAGCAACCTATCTCTGAACACCCCTAATGAAAGAAGATTCCGAGGCTTGAGTTTCCTCAAAGTTTCATTTTATTAGAGATGTTATATTGGCACATCTGGGAAAATCTGAAAGTTCAAGTCCCTGCCCAGCACCCACATGTCCATTACATGATCCAATGAGGTATCATCCAGGCCAGGAGTTACCTCCCAGTCATTTTATCGCAGCTAGAAGGCCAGTTGACCTTGACTTTCTGAGAAAGAATGTTATTATGGCTGCCTATCACCCACACTCTGTATAATCCCCCCTCCCATTTTCCCACAGTAGAAAATGTGGCAGGCCTGAAGGCCAAAAGGTAAAAGATGGCTTCCAGGTCTAGCAGTTTGTCCCAAGCTTATTATCTGGATGGGAAGTAACAGACTCAAGCTCAACCCGTCCAAGACTGAGTGGCTGTGGCTACCGGCACCCCGGTTCAACCAGCTTATTCCATCACTGGCCATTGGGGGCGAACGTCTGGCCCCCGTGGATCGGGTACGCAATTTGGGCGTCCTTCTGGATACCCGGTTGTCCTTGGATGACCATGTGACAGCCGTGGCCAGGGGGGCGTTCCACCAGGTTCGCCTGGTGCGCCAATTGCGTCCCCTATTGGACCGGAGCGCCCTTCGCACAGTCACTCATGCGCTTGTGACGTCCCGGCTAGACTACTGTAATGCTCTCTACATGGGGCTCCCCTTGAGATACACCCGAAGGCTACAGCTGGTTCAGAATGCGGCCGCGCGGGCAGTCTCGGGAGTCTCTAGTTACTCCCACGTAACATCTCTCCTGCGCGGGCTACACTGGCTACCTGTGGCTTTTCGGGTGCGCTTCAAGGTGTTGACCATCATTTTTAAGGCACTCCATGGCACAGTACCTAGTTATTTGCGGGATCGTATCCTGCCCCATACATCCCTCCGGCCGATTCACTCACACAGAGAGGGACTCCTCCGGGTGCCGTCCACTAGGCTGTGCCAGCGGACGACGCCTAGGGGAAGGGCCTTCTCTGTGATGGGCCCAACCCTCTGCAATGACCTCCCCCCGACATTAGAATTACGGATCTCCGCTCCTTCCGTCAGAAACTTAAAACCCACCTATTCCAGCTAGCCGGCTTGGCCTAATTCCACCTATCCCACCTCAGTCCTATTTCTAAATTTTTTAAGATTGGTTTTAAGGTTTGTTTTTTAATTTTTATAAATTGTACAGGGGCTGTTTAATCTAATTTTTACTTATGTGTTTGACTGTTTATATGTTTTAAATTTATGCCTGTACACCGCCCCGAGTCCCTCCGGGGAGAGGGGGCGGTCTAGAAATTTAAATTATTATTATTATTATTATTATTATTATTATTATTATTATTATTATTATTATTATTATTATTATTATTATTATTATTATTATTATTATTATTATTATTATTATTAGTTGTTCCAGCTTTTTACTTTTCCAAAAAGCAAATGGACTTTCTTAGTTTTTTCCTTGAAAATGATTTGTTCCTCATCTAAGAATTGAAGAAGCTTCTTGGGTGAGAAGCAAAACATTTTTAAGGAAAAACAAGAAAAAAAATCAAGTTGCCTTTCAGAAAAGCACCTTTTGGGCAATCAGGATTGAAAGGAAAAGTGAGTTTCTGCAGTTTCCAATATCCCAGCATTGATCAGAAATCAACAATTTAGGTGATGTTGAAAAAATAATTGGGGCCAGTGCTGATACCCCAAAGGTACAAAACACCAATCTGAAAATGTCCGAGATTTATTCTAAAAAGTTATGAAGTTTTACCAAAGCATTTAATATTTTTAAAGTACACCATATTCTTATTTCAGTAATGCTGTAGAAACTAAAAAAGAGATCCTATAGCTCAGCCTCTTCATCATCTGTCTAGTAACTCTAGTTGGATCTTTGATTAGAGGCTTCAACACCAATGGTCTCATGACAAACCATAGATTTGCCTACATTTTCCTTACTATTAATGCTGAATTCTTAAATTCTGTAGTGACAGTTGAAGAAGATCCAGCAAGCAATGATAGAACAGTCTATGATTAGTATAAGAATGACTTCTCTGATTCTTTTGCTGATCTTTAAACACAGCTGGGTCTACAGTCCAATGCCATCTTTTGATCAGAGACTATATTTCCTTCCTTTATAATATACATGCTTGATATACATGCTAGGAACATAAATCTATAAAATGTTCCTGGAACCCATGGCTAACTGGACAATTCTGCCATTTGATCACATGTATTAAAATAGGCAAATGCTCTTCAAACTTTATGCCATTTAAAATGAAACAAAAATATTCATGCAGTCTATCTGCTTGCTGTTTAATATATTAATGATGGACAGCTTAAGCTCAGATCCCTATTCATTTGTGAAACTCCGTGGGTGGGTACATCTGTTTCTCATAGCCTATGGCTCATAATAAATGTATGAAGTCAGTTAAAGGTCAAATTTGGCATGCCATTAAATGAAGCATTGTATTTAATATACGTATTATATTTTTAACATGCAAATAATAGTCACTGTATGTAAAAAAAAAAAGCCATAATTATCAGGAGTTGAGCAGATGGAAAGGGCTGATGAACTCTTTTTTTGCATTTAATTAGAGGAAATTTAATTAGTGCCAATTGGTTTGGGATTACAGGATGATATCCAAGCCATTCAGAGGGCACTGAGTTGGGTAAAACTATTTTAAATTGTTTGATTACTTGTTTAATCTGCAGGTTCTATATCCATAAATGCTGTTCTTCTTCAACCCCAAGGATTTCTATGGAAAATACCCATGACTTTTAAACGAGGCCATTACCCTGTTAAAGAAATCTTTGTTAATTAAGCATTCATGCGTCCAAACATAAATTAATAATTTTAAATATGTATTTAATTTTCCTAAAGTCATTATATACTATTTTATTGTTGTGCTATGACAGTGTTTACATTAGTACAGATCTCTTACATTGGTATCGGCCATGCAATCATAATAGATCAATGTTCCTTTCATTTGATTCCATTTGTCAGGTCTAAATTGGGCCAGTTGATGGTTCAGTCCGCTTTCTTCACCTCTCTTATCTTAGTCTACCCTTTCTTTCACTTTTCTGATCAGCTAATAACAGGATACAAATAGGCCATAGTTGGACTCAGAAAGAATGTAACAGGATGCTGAGAATAAATATTGATTGAATATTTATGATGAAACCATACAGAGAATGCAATTATACATTTCATATCACTTTCCACATGCAACAATTTGTCACTTGGGTATTATGCTGGGATCTCAGAAGCAAAACACCTGAGCTGATTTTCTTCTGGCTCCGCTACAGTACAATTCAAATCTAGTAAGTTTTGTGCTACTGAAGCATCTCAGGCTTAATGACAGACCATTTTCCTATCAGCAAAGATTCCCATCTAGTGTCACCCTGCCTAAACTTGGAAGACTTGAACAGTTCTACCAGCAAACTCACTCTTCATGCTTCTGGTCAATTTCTAGATAATTTCACAATCTCTGTAAAAGATAACGCAAAAGCTTGATTTTCCCCGTTTATGTAAACCTTGCGTCCATATTCTTGTCTGAAACACCTTCTCCAACCCTGAACTCAGATGAGTTATTAGATTCTCCCTCTTGTCACAAACAAGATAATTTGTAAAATCCTAATTGCTTTCGCTTTCTCCACAGTATATTTATGCAATGGGAAACTTTACTTTAGCACAGGTAAAGTATTTGTTTTTGCAATTATCTGGAAGCTGAATGAAGTCAGCAATCATAAATACCTTTACTAGGTAAGTAACATCTTTGAACACAGTGAGGTTTATTTCCAAGCAAATATGCATACTGCTGACATCGGTAATGGCACACAAAACTCCATGAATTCAGCCTTTGTTCCCAATAAGCGCTCCTCCCTACAGCGTCTCCTTAAGTCTCAGTCTCCACGTGTGTCTTGTGAAGAGGGTGGGGTGCTCTCCTCCTGAGTTGTCAGGTCAACCTGCGTTGTTCCCGTCTCCTTTCCACTCTCCGTGCTCAGGGATCAGGAGTGGGTGGTCCTTGCTCCTCACCTGAGCTCCATCGCTCTTCATCTCCATTGCCTGCCTCTCTCAGTCATCCTCCCTTGTTCCTCCCTGCTGGTAAGCTGTCCCAAGCCCAATGGATCCAGGACTGTGTCACCCTGCTCCTCCCAGCATTCCTCCAAAGCCAATGGGGCCACCCCCTTGACCTCCATCGTCCCCAGCTCTGGCTCGTCCTCCTCTATGGACTCAGGCTCTGACAAGGCCATGACAACAGGCATAGGATCTACTTGAGGGACCCCGCTTTTCCCAAGAACATCTGTCTATCCCACATGCTCCCTCAGGAAGGTCATGCTCCAGCTTTCTTGTCATAAAGGCACTTTTTCCAAAAAGCCAGTAGACTTTCTGGTGTTTGCTGGTTGAAACATTTTGCTTCTCCAATCCAATATACTGGATTGCCATTTGCCAACTATGCCTTTTGGGTTACCAGCAAGCAGTGAATGGATGAAGAGTAGCAATTCCATTCTACAAATGTATAACAGTAGAAAAATCATTGAAATATTACAAATTAACTTTTTCTCCTTTTTAAGAAAAGTTTTTAACAAATCATTTTTTTGAAAAAACAGTTGGATCTGATGGTTTGTCCCAAAATATTACAGCTGTAACCTCAGCCAGCTTTAGGGAGTACATTTGGTTGAAAGATAATTTGCACATTGAATGTGTAGATAGAAATAATAATTTGAAACCCAGCACTATAGCCACTGTCCCCCAATAGACTAGGAAAGCTCCGAGGGAATTACAAGAACTTATTTGATATTATTTAACTTCCCCATGAAAATAATGGGATAATAGTTATGCAAGCTTACATTTAATGGAAAGTAAAGATACTCAATTTAAATCCATCTTCTCCAATATGCCAATATTTTTAGCAGACACAGAGGACTAGTCTAAGCATTTGCAGACTGCTTTGATGATCATCAAAATAATAATAATAATCTGTAACTGTGAATCAGAAATGGGAAACATTCCTATCTGCAAATTTCTCTGTCCTAGAAAGTCATAGAACTTCTAACAGAACAGGTCAATAAAGATATTTGTTGGTCTTACATTGAACAGCAGAAATGTTGTTTTCTTAGAACATGTATTATCAAGAGACTCATAAAAGACTTTACACTATTCTTATAAAGTGCAATCTTTAAATATATTTTTCAGAAGTAAGAGTCATTAAAAGCCATTTTCACCCTCCCCAGGTTCCAGAGCCTTTATAGGAGCCTGGGGAGGGCGAAAAGAGCCTCCCCCGCCCCCTCCAAACGCCCTCTGGAGGCTTCATGAGCTTCCCAGAAGCCTCCAGAGCGCCAAAAACAGCTCCAAGCAAACCGGAAGTCACTTCCGGTTTCCTTGGAGGTTCATTTTGAGTGCTCCGGAGGCTTCAGGGAAGCGTCCTGAAGGTCCCTCAAGGCTCCGGAGGGCTTCCGGGGGGGTGGGGGAGTCTGTTTTTGCCCTCCCCAGGCTCCTATAAAGCCTCTGGAGCCTGGGGAGGGCAAAAAAAGCATGGAAAAAATGGGGGGAGCGTCTGTAGTGTGCGCATGCGCACTGTGGGGGGGTATTCGCACATTGCATTATGGGTGCGGCACGCCCACACACTACCCCCCTGCGCTCCCCCCACTTATGGCCAAAAAAGGTTTGCCATCGCTGGACTACACTATCTCTGGAAGGATAAAATGAAATGTCGCAATAAATTTTAGTTAAATGTAGTTAAGTTTTGAGTACTATGTACAACGTAATAATAGCTATAGTCAAATAAATGATTAATAATGATAACAAAGCATTTATATATACTAGATTGATAATATGAAATTTTATACAATACTGAAAGTGAGGATATGGAGATGATGTTGAAAAGCCTTTTTATAAAAGTTAAACAATTTTATATAGAATAGAATATAAAGATGTAATATCATTGGATGATTTCAGGATGATGTAATAAAATGTCATAATATAAATTTACTTTAAATTTAATATGCCTTATGTTGAAAGGATGTAATAATAGCTAGGCTTAATGGATGTTTAATAATTATATCAATTTGTATACAAGTATATTAGATTGATGATACTAATAAGGGGGAAAACACGGAATTGGAAATTATTAGAGAATGTTATCAATGCTGAAATGATTGAATAACTTAGAATAGGAGGAAGCATAATAACAATGTATACAAAGATATCTTGATTGTCAATATGTGAATTTTGATCAAATTCAAGTGAGGACTACGGAAAGGACACAGAAAGACTTTGTAACCAATCGACATACTGTGTGTAATTGGAGGGGCTTTTATGTTATATGTGTTGTGTGCTCGTGTTTGTCTGAAAATAAAAATTTTATTTTAAAAAAATTGAATTCCACCACTGCCCTCACGCAACAGTACTTCTGGAGAAAAGACAAGAACATCTGATTTAACTAGAGCAATCAAAACCATCTGGCAGCCTGAGGCTATCTCAGGACCAAATGAAAGAAATGCAAGTGGCATAAAAGAGAGAGAAATGTGAAATATTTTGCTCCTAGCTCTGGGCCATGTGCAAGATTTATGCTACATCATTTACTTTCTCAATTAGGTAACATTAAATTACTTCTCAGGTTGAGCATTAACTCTCAAGCCATCCTGGAGGCATTTCTAGTCCATGCCCTTTTCCTGTGGGAATTACATTTCTCTTAGCATTTTACTACTTGGGATAACTCCAGGAAGAAAAATACAGCATTTCTCTCACACAGAGAACTTTAATTTTCAGCTGGGAAATGGTTGGAACATGGACATTTTTCCTTTTCAGCTATGGCAGGCATACACTGAAAGGCTGAAGAAAGAGGACAAGACAAATGTTGTTCTACCATTATTGTTTTGTATAGTAGCCTTATGAAGATCTGTTTTCTACACAGAGACAAAGTGGGTATCTCCCTCCCTCTTGCTTTGGAAACAGAGCTTACAACTGTTTCAACTCTGCTTCTTCGTATGGGCCAATAGAGAGGACAAAGAGAGAAAGAAAGAAGTCAAAGCAGAAGAGAGATAAGTGAACAATGTGTTAGTTGCTGCAAAGTTTCACAAAGCCCAATTGCGCATTACTCGCTTTTTGGTTAATATATGGATAAATTAGGTGTCCTGTCCCTGCTGTAGAAAAAAACACTTCATGTGCATCTTATATTTTATTTTCTTATAGTAGAATTATATTGAGGCATAGCAGAGTTGCTGCTAAAGATGTAATCTTATGCCCAAGGGAGTGTTAGTTCTTTCTGTAAACATTTTCTGCACACCCTCCTGATAAACAATATGACTAATGTAAAAGGGTTTAATAAAAGAGGATACAGAGGGATATAATTGTTGTCTGGTGGACTGGGTCACAATGCAGAGGCAGGCTTATTTTGTACCTCTTAGGCTAGGAATCTCTCCCACGATACTGAATCTGCACAGATAACTATCACCTGGAGAAGGGGGATAGACATGAGATCCAATTGGTTCAAAAAAGAATATAACCAACTCAGTGGTGGGTTTCAATTAATTTTACTACTGGTTCACTCGTGCGCTCGTGCAACGCTTCTGCGCAAGCACAGAAGCGTCCGGTTGGGTGGCCGGAGCCTCCTGCCATCGCCCCTACTGGTTCGCCTGATCTGGGCTGAACAGGCAAAAACCCACCTCTAAACTAAACTGCTGGGTACTTTCTCTCCTTTGGCAAGCTGAGACTTCTTCCTCTGTCTAGAATTGTGCCTATGCTCTTTTTTTCTGGATTAAGAAGCTCAGATAGGAAGGTGCATGTATTTAGGAATGGAGATGAGCTACAATGGTCCTTACCATCACCTTGGTGAATTCTTTGGGTGAGACTATGAATCACTCCATCCACAAAGAGGATGGAGTGATTCATAATGTGTATTTGGTGTTCTAACTACAGGAACTTCCTGTGTGATAGCTGGATAGGGATAAGTGGTCCATCATAAACTATCACCATAAAAAGATGCCCTTTTTTTGACTTACAGAATGACCACTTATTCTGTAAGTCAAAAAAAGGGCATCTTTTTATGGTGATAGTTTATGATGGATCTGATCATGAAGAAGCAGTTAAAGTCGAAATAGCTTACCATTTCTTGTTGCTCGTGGCCATAATGGCAAAGTATATCGACTATTGTGTGGTCTGGGAGATAGGATAAAGTAATTTTGAAATGCACCTAAAATATACCTAGTGTAACTTTCATGATTACTCACATATTAGTTACCTACCAGTTGCATTGTAATATAATGTATTTTACATAAAGCTGCCCTTGAAGATCATCTAAAAACTACCATTGGTACAAAATGCAGTAGTGTAAATACTTACTGGTGCATTACAATACTTCCAGATATCACAGCTGCATTGGTTGCTAGTAGGCACAAAATGTTGGTCATAATTTGTAAAGCAATTCATGGCACAGGAATTGGGTAATCCGATTGTTTCTGCCCATGCTACAATATCAGAGTGAGTTGGCATGTTTTGGGGTCCAACAATTAAACAATGCCAGGAAAGTGTATGGAACTAGGAGGGATGTCTTCTCTGTTTCTAAGCCTGCCTTTTGGAATAGAAACCTTCCCTCCCCGCACTCCCAATTGGTACTGCCCTGACTATACTGGCTTTTAGGAAAGTACTTAAGGCTAAGTTCTTCCCACAGTCTTTGGACTGGGGTAGCATGTGATGCCACTAATCATCATGTAAGCTAGTTATGAAGGGAGATGCCTAAATTATATGCAAAATGGGTGTGTGGGGACTAAGTGTTCCTCCTTCACTTAGTTGCATGTCCTATCCCCTGGAATGGCAGTCTGATCCTTCTCTCTTTGTGGTGAAATTCTGGAAGAGAAGCCACTGAGAAGTAGAGAAGAGGAACATCTTGGAGAATCTAGAACTACTCCACCTACGGTCTGACTCTGGAATGGCAGTCTGGTCCTTCTTTGTGGTGAGATTCTGGAAGAGAAGCCACTGAGAATAGAGAAAAGGAACATCTTGGAGAATCTAGAACTACTCCGTCTATGGTCTGACACTGGAATGGCAGTCTGGTCCTTCTTCTTTATGGTGAGATTCTGGAAGAGAAGCCACTGAGAAGTAGAGAAGAAGAGAAGAGGAACATCTTGGAGAATCTAGAACTACTCCGCCTACGGTCTGACCTAAGTGTAGTACACAAAATTATCTGCTACAATGTACTATCTGTCAATGACTACTTCAGCTTCAACCACAATAATACATGAGCAAACAATAGATACAAACTCAAGCTAAACTGCTCCAAATTTGATTGCAGAAAATGCGACTTCAGCAACAGAGTGGTCAATGCCTAGAATGCAGTATGTGACTCTGTTGTTACATCACCAAACCCCCCAAATTTTAACCTAAGACTGTCTACTATTGACCTTACCCAATTCCTAAGAGGTCTGTAAGGGGCGTGCATAAGAGCACCAGCGTGCCTACCATCTCTCTCCTTCTGTCTCCATTTACAGTATTTGTACCCATTTACTATGTTCATATTTATGTTTTACATGTTATCTTTTACATGTTTGACAAACTAAATAAAATAAAATAAATAAAATCATCACTTTTTCCATCTACCTCCTTGCCCGCATCATGAGTTGTCCCAGCTGGAAGGGTCAGGTTTATACATATTTTTAGAGTAGAAGATATTTATTATAAAATGTCCATTCTATAACACTATAACATGTTTTAGGCCCAGTACTCTTCAACATCATCAATGATTTGGATGAGGGGATAGATGGGAAACTCAGTAAATTTGCAGACAACACCAAGTTGGTAGCAATAGCCAACACTCCAGAAGATAGGCTTAAGATATAAAAGGATCTTGATAGACATGAACATTGGGTGCTATCTAATGAAATTCAATGGTGAAAAAAGTAAGGTTCTACACTTAGGCAAGAAAAACCAAATGGACAGGTACAGTATAGGTGGTACCTCAATCAATAGTAGTATCTGTGAGAAGGATCTTGGAGTCCTAATGGACAATCACTTAAATATGAGCCAGCAATGTGCTACAGCTTCCAAAAAAGCCAACACGGTTCTAGGCTACATTAACAGAGGGATAGAATCAAGATCACCTGAAATGTTAATAACACTTTATAATCAATGTAAAAGAAACATTTTACCAATATGCATTTTCTTTTGTGGATAAAGTATGATGGCTGACTAATCTAAGAAATACCACAGTGTCTAAAATTTAATAGTGTTAAAGAAAAGAAGGAATGTTTCTTAAATTTGATTTGTCACTTATAGTTGGAGACAAAGGAAAGTTTGATTAGAGTCTCGGAGGAATCTGCCTGGGAGACACAAGCTTGTCTCAGCATGAACCAATGCTAGAAACATGTGAGCCAAATCACCCCACAAATGTTCTATTTACACAAGCTGTGGAACAAAGGAGTATAGACTCATTGAAATGGAGCCGCTTCCATTTTTATAAAAAGGAGGGGGAGCGTATGTCTGTAATTCTTCATCATGCACACTTCCATCATAATTCATTTGTCTGCAGGATAATTTGTGTTGTTATTACTGAATGGGGGGGGGGGGGGACACAGAATGAGCTAAAACCTTGAGATTGATTTCACCCTCACAGCATGTTTCTTTGAAACCTCAGATTTGGGGAGAAGTTGTCAATCAGAATGCCAGTAGCCCCAAGTTTGACTAGGAATATGAAGAATCTTCCATAGATTGAAATTATCTTATTTTTCAAATATTTCTAAACCTAAGGTTGAAAGTAACAGTTACATACGTATTATGGCCCGCTATATAGATTGCAAAATAATTTTCTCATGCCCCGCCACCCTGGGAACGACCTCCTAATCTTGCACTTAATCATGTTTATGTTATTGCTGGAAAGTGGCACCATGTTTGGCTAGCTTGACTGCTGCCATCTTGAGGCGGGAAATACACAAAAAATGTAGAATAAGCAGTAGGTGTAACAATACTTTTTTTTTAAAAAAAGGAAAACCCTTACCCTCTCAAAATAGGTATAATCTTTGTTTAACAACCACTCATTTGCTAACCATTTGAAGTTATGACAGCACTGAACGAATGATGCCTACGACTGATCCTAGAACTTCTGGACCCTTGGCAACTGACTTGCACCTATGATGGTTTCAGAGTCCCACAGTCATGTGACTGCCATTTGTGACCTGCTGCTGGTTTCTCACAAGTTAAGGCAGCAGGGAAGATCACAAGTCACTTCGGTAAACCGTTCGTAATCTCCCCCACTTGGCAGCAGCCACCCCTGGCCCCAGCGTGCTCTTGCTGTGCCTCATGGGCCACCTGCACCCCCTCCCCTGCCCAGAAATAGCCACTTTCCTGCCTGCCTGTCTGTTTGCAAGCCGCTTAGGACTCAGTTAATGACCTGAAATGCTAACTTAACAATAGCAGTAAGGAATGCTGAGAGCACCATTGCTAACTAATGCAGTCATATGACATTGTGCTTTATAACTGCATAACTTAGCAACAGAAATTCCAATGCCAATCACCGTTGTTAACGGAGGACTACCCATGCACATTACAAATTAAACAGAAATGACCAGATACAATTTTTCAGTCCAACTCTGCATGTTTAGTTTTTACTAAGCTACTAAATTAGCTGTCACAATCATTGTATCTGGCACCAAGGCATTTTTGACTAGAACATTTTGTACCCTCCTCTTTATCCACTGAGAGTTATCAGTATTTTTCATGAGATCTATATTTGATTAGAGCCACCAAAATTAAATCTTAAAGTGTCAAGATTGCTGTGAAATATTGTTATAGTTGCTGAGAATATCAGGCCTTGTTTTAAAAATATTAAACATTAACTAGTGCTGGAAAAGGGATTTGTTTGAAATGCTATTATAACTTCAGCGGGTTTTACACGTCAGCCTGACATTTCAGAATTTGAAGCAACAGCACATCAATTGTCCTTGCAAAGATTTCGGTGATTGCCAACCTTGGTGTTTATAAAAGGGTTGCAAATGTCAGGAGGTGCTTGCACCATAGTCATATCCCCCAGCAGATATTCCTAACCTTTTGGGGCCAATTGGGAACACTGAAGTTTTGAAGCTTATCATGTTAGCAATTTTAGCTGTGGCAGAACTTAATTTAAAATCCTCCACCATGTGAATAGATAGGATAGTAATTTCCTGTGTATCCCTAATGATTACAAATTGTCACTCCAGCAGCTGCTCATAAACCATGGAAAATCCATAAAGATTACTTTGCCTTTTTTTTTTTTTTACAATTCATGACCTTACAAAGTTGATGGGAAATAATGTGACTGTATCATCTTTACTTGAGGATAGGAGAAATTAAACTTGGAAGCCGTGATACTGAAAGAAATTCATATATTGAAGTTGACATCTAAAGGGAGAATGTTAATATGCATTAACATCGATGTGCCAGCCAGACAACAGGTAAAATTGGAATAACCTGGAACAGGCATTAACTGATACATTATGTGCCAAGTGTAGATTTAATTACTGTATTTTTGGGAGTATAAATCGCAACAGCGTATAAGATGCACCAAGATTTTGAAGAGGCAAATTTTAAAAAAAAAGTTTTTGCACTCTGCAGACCTCCCAAAAATGGCCCGTTTTTCACAAAAATGGGCCCTTTTTGTCAAAAAGGGCATGAATAGCCTTTAGGAGGCTTATAGAGTGGTCCTGGGGGCTGGGGGGGGGCAATAACAAGCAAAAAACAGCCCATTTTGTGCAAAACTGGCCCATTTTATGTCAAAAAAGGGCATGCATAGCCTTTAGGAGACCTATAGAGTATTCCTGGGGGCTGGGGCCCCCAAAACGAGCAAACAGCAGCCCATTTTCCCCTCATTTCTGCCCTCCCCAGCCCCCAGGAACACTCTGGAAACCTCCTAAAGGCTATACATGGGCATTTTGGTGAAGGGGCGGAGTTTTGGGAGGCCAAAAGGCTGTATTCAATGTAAAAGATGCACCCAGATTTTCACCCTCTTTTTTGAGGGAAAATGGTGCATCTTATACTCCGAAAAATACAGTATTTGCAGGTGATTAAATGCTTATTGAACATAAAACATAAAGAGGTTTTTTGGAAATGGAGGTCATTTTTCCTCTAGATGACATGTTACAGGGTAAGATTCTGAAAAAAATGCAGATTAGAATTACTCTATTCAGTGTAAAAGTTATGAACCGTCAATTTTACATGGATAACAATGGGATCCGTCTGGAGTTTCTCATGCGTCCGACAGCCACAGACTGGTAACTGTTGTTGATTACATATTTACAGTATATCCCCTCATTGATCCTGGTGGTACAGTGCTTTGACATTATAGCTTAACCAGAGAGCCATCACTTAGCATTGGCTTAGACTTACTGTGCAGAGGAAATGATGTAGTACAAGAGAATCACAATATAGAAGGCACTGGGACAAATCAGAAATGATTAAAGTAGACATTCCCCCTTGGCTGGAAGTGTAAGATCAGTGCTATTTAGTTTGACAGTACTACAGTAGAGGGTCATGCTTATTCAAAATCCAGAAAATATGAACAGCATATACATGGAAGTGGTCAGCAATCTTCTACCCCGTGTGTAAACCTTGTCAAGGAGAAAGGACTGCAACCAGAGTCTTGTGATTAACATTAACCACAAATGTTGACATGAAAAAAGGCACTGACTGGATTACTCAGACAAATTAAGAAGGATAAATCATCTGATAGGGTAGAGGCAGCAAGGGATAAATGCCAGAAGTATCAAACAGTGATGTGGAGGAGGAAACAGGAGTATTGTAAAAGCCAGTAGGAGGAATTAAGAATGTCATACTTACAAAATAATGGTACAAAACTCTAGGAATTAGTGTCTCAAGGCCAAAGAGAAATAGAAATGATTATTGAAGCACAGATTTCAGCTGAATCTTAGAAAGCTTTTTTCAAAATCAAATCTGAGGATATTAGAATATCAAATAAAAGTTAATGGGCAAGGATATTGTTACGGATGGACGGACTTGGCACAGATTTGCATGCCCCCGTGGGTTGGTTCACCAAACGGTGGGAAATTTGAATTGCTGTCATTGGCCGGCTAGTCTGCCGGAGCTCAATAAATGGAGCCTGCCGGCAGTTCGTATTGCAGCGGCTAGGGAATAAAAAAGTGCTGAATATTTCTGGAGTCTCTTGTCTCTTCTTTCTTGCGCCAATCTAACAGATATATTAAAAGTATCACTAAAATGGAACCTAGATTACTGATACTGAAATTAAAAGACAGCTAGCAAAGCCTAGGAGAGTACATGTTATCACTAGACATTTTTAAGGTATTTCCTGATTAGTGGGCATCTATGCTCACCTTCCTGATTACTTATATTAATGCCATTGAGTGAATTCCTATAGACTGGAAAAAATAATGTGGCAAACCTAATATCTTAAACAAATATTTTTAAAAGGTAATTCCACAAGCCCTGCTAACGTTTGCCTCATAAATTTGATTGGCATATGATATAAGTTATATATATATGTAATATTTTAAATAAATTTAATGATTAGGCAGAAACTAAGTACATAATAACAGAAGAACAGATAGGCCAGTGTTTTACTCCACAAATCAAAATGCTTATTTGCAGCATTCATAAATTTATCATTTATAGTTTATAGTTTATAGTTTATTTAATTTATAAACCGCCCCCTCTCCCCGAAGGGACTCGGGGCGATGTACAGATAATAAATATACAATAGAACAACAAGGCAAAACACAAAACCCAGACAAACCAACTTAAACACACAGTCAGTACAATAACCAAACTAACGATAGTTAAAAATAGTTCCAATTAAAACCAATTTAAAAACCCCCAAATTTAAAAATTTAAAATGCCATTTAGCTACAATGCAATGAATAGAGGAGGATTATGGGAGTTCTTAGACATTGATATAGATAAATTACCTAATATACATGTATAAATTATACAAAAACAGCCACATGCAAATACAACTAAATCAGAGTGGCACCTAACAAGGCAAATTAAACAATAAAAGTTATCTGCCAGGGTACATATTGGATCCTTTCCTTTTTAACTTTTATACCAACAACATCGTAGAATAGTTTAATAACTCTTCCTTTTATGTTCCATCCATTGGAAGTAGAAAAATCTCTGTATTACTGTATGCTGATATTGTGGAACTTATGTTGACAAATTAATTGGAATCTAAAACTCTTGGTCTTAGGACTCACTGGAGAAGAGCCTAATGCTGGGAAAGATTGAGGACAAAAGAAGAAGGGGGTGACAGAAAATGGGGTGGCTGGATGGAGTCACTGAAGCAGTAGGTGTGACCTTAAATAGACTCCAGAGGATGGTAGAGGATAGGAAGGCCTGGAGGAACATTGTCAATGGGGTCGCGATTGGTCTGACACAACTTCACAACTAACCATAAGACTCTTGGTAGAATTTGGGATCTTTACCTACAATTACTCTAAAACCAAGATAGTAATTTTTGTCAAAAAGCTGAAGAGACATAGATGGACTCTGGATGGGAAGGGATAGAATCATATCATTCAAGTATTTGGACATCCATTTTATTGAAACATCTGTTATCATGGAAAATACAAAGAGTAAGACAAGGACAATGGCTATGAGCTCAATAACAGCTATTTGTTCCTTTTTTTAATTCAAAAGGAGGATGATTAGTACAGTCTGCTGTCAAATCTCCAAGCAGACAACAATCTCACAACTGACACTCAGGCCCCCAATTCAATTCAATTCAATTCAAGTAGACTAGAAGAATTATAAGTTGTACAGACTAATTCATGAGATCAGTTCTACCTTTAACCCCATTACACGAGCACCAATGTTGGGAGTAATAGTGGGGCTTTCATTGATTCATGTAGGTTAAAGAAAGCCATAATTTTATTTATTATTTATTTATTTATTTCGATTTATCAGTCGCCCCCTCTCCGCAAGGGACTCGGGGCGACGTACAATTAAATCAAAATACAAGTGTGGCATGGAGGAGGTGACATCAATATTTAACAGTCAAATACAAATGGAAGCCACTAGGTTCAAATAAATAACAATAAATTAAAACAATTAAAACAGTTAAAAACCCCAAAATTTACGTTTAAAATATTAACATATTAAAATTGCCAGGGAGGTTAGAAAGTTCTAGTTAAGCCAGGCCGGCTAGTTGGAACAGGTGGGTCTTGAATTTCATGCGGAAGGAGCGGAGATCAGTCGTTGTCCTGATATCTGGGGGGAGGTCATTCCAAAGGGCTGGGCCCATCACAGAGAAGGCCCTATTCCTGGGCGCCGCCCTCTGACTCTGCCTGGTGGCCGGCACCCGGAGGAGTCCCTCTCTGTGAGAGCGAATTGGTCGCAGGGATGTATGGGGCAGAATGCGATCCCGCAGATAGCTAGGTCCTGTGCCATGGAGCGCTTTGAAGATGGTAACTAACACCTTGAAGCGCACCCGGTAGACCACAGGGAACCAGTGCAGCTCTCACAGGAGAGGTGTTACATGGGAGAACCTCGTTCTCCCCATGATTGCCCGCGCGGCCGCATTCTGGACCAGTTGCAGTCTCCGGGTGCATCTCAAGGGGAGCCCCATGTAGAGAGCGTTACAGTAGTCCAGGCGAGACGTCACCAGCGCGTGAGTGACTGTGCGGAGGGCATCCCGGTCCAATAGGGGGTGCAATTGGCGCACCAGGCAAACCTGGTGGAACGCCCCCTTCGCCATGGCTGCCACATGGTCATCCATAGACAGCCGGGCGTCGAGGAGGACGCCCAAATTGCGCGCCCGCTCCACGGGGGCCAGTTGCTCGCCCCCAATGGCCAGCGATGGAATGCACTGGTTGAACCGGGAGGCCGGTAGCCACAGCCACTCCGTCTTGGAGGGGTTGAGTCTGAGTCTGTTGTCTCCCATCCAGACCCATACGGCTTCCAAACACCGGGACATCACTTCGACGGCCTCATTGGTGTGGTTTGGGGTGGAAATGTACAGCTGTGTATCATCAGCGTACAGATGGTATCCCACCCCAAAACCACGGATGATCTCACCCAGCGGTTTCATGTATGTGTTGAACAGGAGAGGTGAGAGGACCGACCCCTGCGACACCCCACAAGTGAGCGGCCTCAGGGTAAGTTTTATAAGCTAGTTCTGCTACTTGATGTTTATTTGGCAAAATAATATCTACACAAACAACAGTAGTAGATGAGTGAATTTTCATTCAAAACTCTTCTCAAAATTCTCACTAAATCAGGAACTGATGAATGACTTAAATGACCATACACTATAAAGGGACTACTTTTTAAAAAAGATTTTACACAAGGTAAAGAGCTTGCACACAAGCTTAAGTTAGTGATGGTGAACCTTTTGGTTTTGGCATATCAAAAATTCAGAAAATTCCTAACCTGATTCTACTGGTATGTCACTCCCCCACATCTACCCACAAACAAATAATTGGAGAATAGAGAAATAATTCTCTATCTCCCTGTCACCTAGGCTACCCTGAACAGCATGACTCAGCAGCAGCTCATTGCATGAGCCTTGGGAAACAATACAAATGTCTTCAGGATCCAGTTCTCCCCAGGATCTGCTGCATATCTGGTTCAGAGAATGCTGTTCTGCAGCTTCTGAAATCCATAGGTAAGCATGTTCCAATCTCGCACCATCTTCTGAGGATCGTGGATGGGCAACCATGACCTCACACGACGGGCTCAGGAATTCTGGGAGTTGAAGTCCACAGGTTATAAAGGGGCCATAATTGCCCTCCCCTGCTCCAGAGACTGCACAACATCTGGAGGTTTCACAAGAGTACACCCCATTCTTACATAGCCTCTGCAGCCTCAAAAATTCATGCACGAATGGGGCATGCTTTCAAGAAAAGTTATTGTTGGATGTTGATGAATGCTAGCATGTCACCCAAAACATTGTGGCATGTCATCTTTGACACACATGTCATAAGGTTCACCATCAAGGGATTAGGGCAAAGAAGTGGAGTGGGAAAAAATGTAATGGTTCCCCATGCATGTCATTTGCAATTAAGTTAATATGTTGCTGTGATTATTTTCTGGGAATAACCAGTTTCTCTTACTCTATTAAAATTTCCAGTTTGGGAAGAACATTTAGAAGAAACTTTTTATGTGGCCAGCATGTCTATATGTTGAGGCACATGGAACACTGAAGTGGTACCTAGTTATCTACTCACATTTGCATGCTTTTGAACTGTTATGTGGGCAGGAGCTGGGGCAAGTAATGGAAGCTCACCCCATCATGTGGTGCTTGAATCTCAAACTGGGCTATCAGCTTCCCAGGTGACAAGGTCAGCATCTTTAACCAGTGAGCCATTGTGCCCCCTTCTTTGGGAGATAGGAGATAGCTATCTAAATTTGTTAAACAAATAAATGTAGCGTTTTCACCATTTATCATCAAGTGAACCCTCTAGCCTTTGGCCCATAAACTACCTTACTATTGTTTTTAATCTACAGTATTTTATTATTTGTCCTTTGTTGTTTTTATGACACCTTACATTTTATTTCTCCTTTGTTCTATTTAATTGATTGCATTTTATTGGTATACATCTATGGCCTGAAGTACATTTATTAGTATTTATTAGCTCAACTGTATCCTGCTTTTCCATTAAATAATTTTCAAGGCAGTGGTGGGTTTCTATTTTTTTTACTACCAGTTTACTTGTGCTCATGCAATGATTCTGTGCATGCGCAGAAATGTCTGGGGGAAGCCTCCCACCACTGCTACCACCGGTTCGCCAATCTGAACTGAACCAGGAGCAACCCACCTCTGTTTCAAGGGGGATAAATGTATCTCAGGCCATAGATATGTGCATTGTTTCCAGAAAGGTCCATCTGTGATTAAATCATAGCCACCAAAGTTTGACACCATCTTCAGGGTATCTATTGTTCAGCCTTACTTCACAGCGAATATTGTCAAGAAAATTATTTTAATATAACCATATACTGAAGCTGAAAAAAGCCAATTGTTTTTTTTAACAGCAGCCTTTTCCAATTCATAGCAGCAGCAGCAGCTGTTAACTATTACCTTAAAAGAAGTCTTTATTAAATAAATAATCTCTTTCTCCTGAAAGAAATATCCATCACTCAAAGAAACAATGGAATATGATCCATTGCCTACACTACTATGAGAGCCAATGAATAAAACATACCCTGTTTCCCTGAAAATAAGACCTCCCTGGATAATAAGCCCAATTGGGCTTTTGAGCACATGCACTAAAATAAGCCCTCCCCTGAAAATAAGCCCTCCCCTGAAAATAAGCCCTCCCTGAAAATATTGCAACCACGAAGTGACCACGTTTGCCACCTCCTGCACCTCAAAAATAATAAGACCTCCCTGAAAATAAGGCCAAGTGCTTATTTCGGGGGTCAAAAGCAAATAAGACCCTGTCTTATTTTGGGGGAAACATGGTAGAATGCCAAACATTTATTCCGGAATACAGAGAACCTTTATATTGCTACCAAATGTCAGAATGATATAGAAAATATTTGTGGATCTAGTTTGTTCCCTGTAGTCAAATCTTCCTTCCAGCCTCCTTTTATGTACTTCCCTGGTAACCAGAGTTCCCTTTTATGTCTAAACCATGGATCTCAGATTTAAATTTTCTCACAAAGCAACAACAATCACCCCAGAATGTGGACCTGGTTTGTTCCCCCCACCACCATTATTATGTTGGAAACATTTGGATGTAAAAGGAGAACCTGGCTTTTATATAAACAAGGATCTTTGCATTTTTCTCACATGCACAGCTCTGAAGGAAAGGCCATGTCTCAAATTTTATTCAAATAGTAAGTGGCTTGTAAAGGTTTACCATGTCTGGGCTCCAAAACACCAGGTGATGAGCAAAGAATTTATTTGAAGCAATCTAATGGTCCAGTGGATATTGCAGACTAAGTATGAGAATCCTACCTTTAAAAGCCCAATGCACTAATCCAATAAGCTACCAAGTCATTGAGCAACTTGAGCAAATGAAAGAAGTAGATTTGTATCTCTGAATGTTTAAGCCAACCCAGTGGTCCTTATATGCACAGCAGTCCCAATATGACCACTTGTGTGTTGCATCTAGGCTTGGCCATCCAATTGAAGTGAATGAGAAAATCTGCATAAGTCAGTTCTACCTAAGGGAGAATTCATAGAATAGAATAGAATAGAATAGAATTCTTTATTGGCCAAGTGTGATTGGACACACAAGGATGTTTGTCT
The DNA here is from genome assembly GCF_964273705.1 of Natrix helvetica. Taxonomy (NCBI): domain Eukaryota; kingdom Metazoa; phylum Chordata; class Lepidosauria; order Squamata; family Natricidae; genus Natrix; species Natrix helvetica. The sequence continues at coordinate 219,807,821 of NC_138552.1, read as the reverse complement.
TTGGTGCATATGCTCTCAGTGTACATAAAAAGATAAAACACATTTGTCAAGAATCATAAGTTATAGCACTTAATGATAGTCATAGAGTACAAATAAGCAATCAGGAAACAATCAATATCAATATAAATGGTAAGGATACAAGCAACAAAGTTACAGTCCTGCAGTCATAAGTGGGAGGAGATGGGTGATAGGAAGAATTTATTCTGAAGATCAACAATATTATCCTACTATTGATTCATTGCAGTATTGTGATAAGTGGAAAGCAGAAGCCTTATCCTGTCACAAAATGAATGCTACATCTTACATTTCCATGAAATCATCACTTTACATTATTAATACTGAACCTGAACATTTAACATAAAGCTCAATTTTTCATTTTCCCTTCTCCCATTTTTTTTTTATTTGGGCTAACAAAGTTATCTCCAAATCTTCAAATATTGGTCTTCCACCATCTGTTTTTGATTCCAGCTGCCATTCCGAGTTAAACTGGCCAGTCTTAAAAGACATCTGTTGTATACATTATAGTATAGCAAAAACCGCACACCTTCTTGTCTCACTCCATTCCCTATTCTTCTAATTGCTGTTTCCCCAAATTCAGTTCTTGCAGCAGCATCTTATTCATTGTAAAGACTTCTCATTTCTGGAATTAACAATCAGTTCTCTATTGATTAGAGTAATATACTGTGAAACGGAGCAAAATAATTACAGTAGTTGGCTTCCTAACTTGCATTTGTGTTGGCTGACATCCAAGTTGTAGTCGGCTCTTTTCAGAGATAAGAAATTATCTGATTAAACTGATAACATACTACACACCCAAATAAAAATCTCTTATTAGTTGCTAATCCAGCCAATGCTATCTAGATATAGTCATAAGTTAGAATGGACCACCTCTAAATACCTTAGCCAAACATTTTCTTAGTTTCACAGCGTTTAGTTACAAATGTGTGGTCACATCCAAGTATGGACGAAACGTTTCTTCTGGCATCATCCTGTCATGATGATGATGTTATCTATTCAGTCATGTCTGACTTGGCGATTCTATGGGCCAAGTCTCTCCACATCTCCACATCTTCTGATCTTGCTCTATTTCTTTGAGTTGTTCAAAGTTCTGACTGGTGTTAGCTTTGAGGGTGTCCAACTACCAGGTTCTTTGATGGCCTGGTTTCCTTTTACTGCTAACTCTTCTAAACATAATTCCTTTCTCCAGTGAATTCCCCTGCATGACATGGTCAAAATAAGTGAGACACAGTTTTGTGATCTTGCCTTTGTGATCTTGTTGGTGTTATGTGCTCCAGCATCCTGTCTATTCGTCTCCTCCTTACTCTTTTTCCTGAGATGTTTATGATTCCTGTTCTACTATGGATGTGGGACAGAATTCTCTAGAGATACACTTAATTTCCAAACCTAATGGAAAATTTCACCTACTAGTATGAAATACGGGATCTACCAAGAAAGACATGCTGGTCTCCTTTCTGTTCCACACCAACACACGCATTCCATTTTCTAATTAATTGAAGATAATAAAAATATAAATATGCACCATTTTAGCAATTGTAGCCTTCCTAACGTTGGGAGCAATTTTTACTGAGATAATGTTAGCTTTCTTTCACTGATAATCACTGTGCAAGTTAAGAATACAAAAGACATGGTAGAATAAAGAAAAAGGCCAATTCTAGTCTATCCCATACATGTGCAAATGAAAGAGAGCAATAAGCATCTGGAAACTCTGCTGAAGTGACACACCAGCAGAGCTTTAATTACCATTTGAATCAGGTAAGTACAAACTAAAAATGAACATGACACTAATTACATGCAGATAAGGAACAAAAGATATTTCACTGTTTTAATGTTTTGTAAAAAAAAAAAAATCAACGGAATCCGCAAAATGGGCAGATTGGTGTTTGTGTGTGTTGATTTTGTAATTCCTGCTCCACAGTTCCATAAAATATTGTACATGATTTCTGAGGCTAATTCACAGAAAGAGCAGATGAGGTTGAAAACTTGTCATTGGATGATGCAATTTCAATGGGGGAGGGGCAGGGAGAGAGATATCTGTATCAAATCTAATGGACAATTTCACCTCCGGTAGCATGAAATATAGGATCTACCAAGAAACATAAGGCCATCTCATTTCTGTCCCATACCAACACATGCATTCCATTGAATATCCTTTGAATCATTCCAGCAATTGTCAACTAGAAAAGAAGATGTCAGAAAAATTCTTATGCTGAACTTATGTCACGAATCAGCCTCTTCTCTCAAGATCCTGTAGAGATTCTCAGTCATCCAAGTCATGGCTTTTCCAAAGGTGCTTTTTCAGGACTACCATGGGACAACCATGACCTGGATGACTGAGAAGCTCTACAGACTTTTAGCTAAACAATTTGGGATGAACACCTTTTGAATGGTGTGGGAGCAGAAATGGATTTCCAAAGGACATCGATAAACCCCCAAGTGATTCGACGACTCTCTGAAAGGATGCATATTAGCATCTGTCTGCAAAGAATATAAATCCTTCCATTCCCCACTGACAGAGCAGAAGAAGCTTCTTGGATGAGAAGTGAAACGTCTAAGTCAAAGTCCAGTTGCCTCCTGAAAAAGCACCTTTGGGACTTCTCTCAAGATGTTTTGGGTGTCAGCAGCCCCCGTGAACCATAGACAGCACTGAAACAATGATCATGTGGGCAGGGGAATCTTGTGATTGTTATAATTGTAAGCCAATTGCTAAGCACCCAAATAGCAACCATGTGACTGCACTGATGCTTCAACAGCTGCGACTTTGAGGATCAGCTATATGTCTCCCTATTCAGCATCGCCATAATGTCCATCACTGAATGAAGGTTCACTAACCGAGGACTGCTATGCTCTAAGCCTGGTAAAGGCCACTAAGGATTGGGTGAAAATAAGGGCTGAACATAGTTAATGTTAGATAAATATAGTTCATGTTAGATAAATGTAGTTGTTATTAATTGGGAAACGCAGGGATTATATTGATGAGAGTGACCTTTTGTGGGGGAGGAAGGAAAGTAGATTTTAATGTTTTTACTCCTAGTCCTAATATCAGTTTGGCTAAGATGGACAGCAAGTAAAGTTCAAGTTGTCTTCTACACTTACCCATTTCTAACAATAAAGAAATTTCAAATTCATACCCAAAGATGGAAAATTGATCCAACCCAGAATTGAATCTTTCTTCAATTGTCCAGCAAGTGTTAACAAAAGCCCCAGTGGCAGGAACAAAGTTATTCCTGTCTCGTATTAACATCCTGAAGGAACTGCTTTATGGTACTAAGTGAGCTTTGAAAAAAAAATGCATTCCCTGGAGAAAATGATGGAAATTGCTCCAGCATACCCTGTTTGACGTCTAACCATTAGGATCTTGATTTACAGTGTAAGTAGGACAACAGATACCTATCCTGTTTCAGGCTTCAAATTCATACACACTGAGAGATGCAAGGTGAGAATAGCAATTTACTCAAGGCTGAGCAGAGAACACTAGACAAGGGAAGGACTGTAAATCAACCAATCTGCTGGAAAGAAAGCTTGCCTGGGTGGTTTTGCTTTCAACAGGATCAGGAAGAAAAGAAGTCAAAATCCAATCAAAATTCAGAGAACCGGATCAGGTGTGTCAGCCAATCCAAGATCAGAGTTTCATGAACAAAATTCACAGGAATGACATATCTGAGCAGAAAATCAGGCAGTTGTTTCCAATGGAGAAACAAGATCAGGGCTGCTGCTTAAATCACCTGGCAGCTAATTATTATTAATTAAAATAGTTAATAGTTAATTGTTATACAGCAAGAAGCCTCACTGAGCATCTTTGTTCTGCTCACTACTCTATTCATGGAGAGTAAGTACACTAAACCAGGAACTTGTAGTAAACATTTTTGAATCCCACCATTGCAGTATTGGTCATGCTTTAAAAACATACATACAGTACTGTATATTTATTCTGATACACCCATCATGTTTTCCCATTTTAAGGAATCAGTCTTTATGGAAGGTGCAGATAAGGAATAAGAAACAGTGATAAATCAATTAAAGATCTAAGAAAAACATAAAACAACTCTAGATAGAATCACATTGATCTCAGCTATTTATCATGGCTCTGGCCCTTCAAAGCTTTTGACATGACTCTTTTTAGTAAAAAAAAAAAAGATGTAGTTTAGTTTACCAGTCAAACCTCTGCCACATGAAATATTCTTTGCTAATAGAGAAGCTGGTACCAGTTAGTTGTGGTGTATTTGGTATGCCATGCACAACCATAGTGTAGCTTAATCCCAAACATGCTCAGGATGTTCTATATAAGATAGGATGTCTTGCAAGATGACATAGGGTTAAAAACATTCCACCTACTAAAAACTACAAGCAGTGGAATAGCCTATACACAGGATGCAGAAGCGAAATAAAGGGTGTGCAATTGAAAATAAATAACTATGAATATAGAACAGATAAGTAGCAGATTTAATGATATACTCATCTGGTATTAGCTGCTTTTGACGCTATTGACAGCTAAATGGGACTAGCTTTTTCCAGAAAGTGGAATTTAACACATCATCTGGCAATGATGTGGGGAGGAATCAATACTCTGAGATAAAGGATATAGTTGCCATTAAGGGATTTAATTGCTTCACTGGGGAATGAAAAGGTTCAAAGGTTCAGGGGGAGAAAAAAGCAAAACATAAAGGAAAATTAATCTTGACAGATTATCTTTATTGAAAGGCAGCAATAGAATATTTGGTTTCAAGGCTTAGCAATTTCTTGCATAGTACCTTGTGAGAGACATCTGTCAGTAAAAGCAACCTACAGGTGCCAAACGAATCTGAATCTGTGAAGTGCAATTAATTGAGGGCAATCTTCTGTCAATTTGGCATCTGCCTTACAATTTTGCCTTCAGGAATTTTAGAGTATGTTTCTAACGTCCTCAAAGAAGCCAGCTGGATTTCTGGCAAGATGATCCAGAGGTGGGGTGTGTGTCAAAAGAGCCAACTTTGCAATCACAACTATATCATTGAAGCCACACTGCTGTTTATATGTTCAATGATACATGTCAAAAATGCATGGCTTTGACTGTATGATTATGGCTGCCATCTTGGCTTTTGTGACATCCCCTCCCCATTTCTGCGGAAACTTCAAATTATTCTGGGGAGAGAAAGCACACACAGGTGTGTGCACACCTACAGGTACACTCTTTACAGTTAGTCCTCAATTTACTACCACAATTGAGCCCAACATTTATGTTGGTAAATGAGAAATTTGTTATGTGAACCACTGCAGTTGTTAAATTAGTAACGTAGCTGGTAAGTGAACCTGGTTTCCCCATTGACGTGTCTTGCCAGAAGGTTGCAAAGGTGATCACATGACCCCGGGGACACTTCAACCATCATAAATGTGAGTCGGTTTTCAAGCATCCAAACATAAATCATGTGACCATAGGGATGCTACAATGGTCGCAAGTATGAAAAATAGTAATAGTCACTTTTTTCAGTGCCATTGTTGCGGCAGACCGGGGGTAGGAAACCTCAGTCAGCCAGAAATGGGACGTGAGACCACAAGGATGCGAGAGAAAACAGGTTTAATGATGCATCAGAGTTCAGAGCGTTAACACAGCAAAGTCTGAACTGCCCTGGCTAGGCCAGGACAGAGCTTTAATACCCCCTCGGAATTTAGGGGGTTACACAGGCGTGTTCTTCCAAGGAAAAGGAGGTCCGAGGGGAGGTACATTTTGGATTCATCATCATCATTACAGCTTTTATAGTAATATGTTAGAAATACATCTTTTAGGAGAATTACAGAAAGAGAAGTTACAGAAACAGAAGTGAAAAAGGTTAGCCTTTGCAATCTCTGATACTAAAGTTTTAATAATAGCGAACTGGCAGTTTCATATCTTACAACATCTGTTTCTTCCTTGTGCCCAACCGTGAAGCATGTTGCAACTTATGATTTGTAATATTTCCTATGCAAGCTCCAGAAGTCCTTTTAATATGTAGACTTAATTAATGCTTTCATCAAGTAGTTTATCAGGGAGTCTGGGGGCTCCTATACCCTTCAGGTAAGGGGTTATTTACCTGCTGCCTCACCATCATAAGTTAAAATGGTCCCTAAGCGAACTATTGTAAGTCAAGGACAACCTGTATATCCACAGGGCACTCAAGGGGACTTTGTAGGGGATAAATAATATTTTTATCCTTATAAAGATGAAGCAGAATAAACTGAAATTGTCTGATGATTCTGGAGGGGAAGGAGGCAGATAACAAAAACCAAAACAGGTTGTTGTCTTTTCCTTGGAGAGAAAAGACTGATGGGTACAACAAAGGATTGTGTTTGTGTTAGAAAGTGCTAGTCTCAGCAGAAAAAAAATGTTAGAACTTAGAAGTACTGAGTCAGCTCATAGCAAGATCACTCTATATTCTAATCTGATTCTTTAGTCTGGCTGTAAATGTGATGCTATCATTTACATTGCTTTTTGTAATTCCTGTGTAATTTTTGGGAGGATGTATAACCTGTAACCTTGTGGGCTACACACGGCTCTTGTGCATTCTTTTGGCAAGAAGCCCAGTGAGCACTCTAGTATGGCAATAAAAGTTGTGCTTTGTTGCATCCACCCCCATACGCTTTATTTAAGTGAGCACTTTTCCTGCTAGAGGTTGGTGTAGTTGTCAGGATCAAAAAGTCAAGAGACAGAATACTACACCTACCTCCCTGTCATTTGCAGTCTTTGCTTCGCCCTTTTTCTTTCCCACCAGGAAGCCATTTAGGGATATTTGATTGGGATTTAATTTAGGGGAAGCTTTTAAGAGAATCAGCAGGAGTGAGTCCGAGACTCCGTGGATGGAAGTTCAAGTGAGCTGTGACCCTGAACAGCAGTTACTACTTCCTACCATCTGACTCTGCAAGAGTAAATAATGGAGAGTGAGCTCAAGTTGCTTAAGAAAGAGGATGTTGGAGTGACAATTGTTCTTGGCTATTTGTTTCAATCTGTTTCTCACTGAATTGCGGTGTTTCTCTTACTAAATTCCTGCCTATACATCAAAATTGGGTATTTCTTCCACTCAGCCACCCACACTTGCAGAGTTGGGAGAGATACCTCCTCAACCGCCACACCATGAAAAGCAAGGGGAAGAATAGCTGCTTTCTGGTTCCTTAAAGAGCTGGAGAGAGGTTGTAAGTGGGCATGAGCAAGAAGCTTTCTCCATGTATGTGTTTGTCTCTATATAATAGCAGTAGCACTTAGACTTATATACTGCTTCATGGTGCTTTACAGCCTTCTCTAAGCGATTTACAGAGTCAGCATATTGCCTCCCAACAATCTGAATCTTCATTTTTACCAACTTCGGAAGGATGGAAGGCTGAGTCAACCTTCAGCCAATCAGGATCAAACTCTAGCTATAGGCAGAGCCAGCCTGCAATACTGCATTCTAACCATTGCACTATCATGGCTCTTCATAAACTTTCCACTGCTGACCAAAGCTGTCTGTGAGGTTTCTTAGGTGCAACTGACCCGAGGTGAGAGATTATTTCTGGACAATCTCTCCAATTAGAAAGCAATGAGTATTGATGACTATGTATGCTCCAGTGGACTGTGTCTGTTGAGTGAGCATATGATGTTCAGATGTTTGGTAGACATAGTAATGAATGCAGAGGGTGCATCATAAGAATTAGTGTTGCAAGGATAAGGCAGATAGGAAAATGGGACAAGCAGGCTGCAAAAGAACAGAGAAGTTGTATTTGAAGGGTTGCCCAGAACATGAAATATCAGTGCTTCATAGGCCAGGGGTGTCCAAACTTGGGAACTTTAAGACTTGTGGACTTCAACTCCCAGAATTCCCCAGCCAGCATGGCTGGCTGGGGAATTCTGGGAGTTGAAGTCCACAAGTCTTAAAGTTCCCAAGTTTGGACACCCCTGTCATAGGCAATCCATATTGCCAGATAGACAGAGGTTTACACCTGTGGGAGCCTTCAGTTCAAAAGATATAGAACACCTAAGGGAGAAGAAGATAATGCAGAAAAAGGGCAGGAAAGTGCCGTTTACTTTTGAAAATGAGAACATATTGTGATTAGTTTTTTTCTTTTCCTTTCTTTTTTCGTTTCTGTTATAATTTTGCACCAGTGAGGTTAAAACCAATTTCGTTATATTTAAATACAATGACAATAAAGATTATACTTATACTTATTACAAAGAAACAGGAGCCCGGAATTAGTGATCTTCATAATAGTTTGAATAAAGAAAAGCATCTTAGGAAAAAAAAAGAGGAGGATAAGTCTTGAGTACTTACAAAGCAAATGTGCTTATATCCTCCAAAAATCTTGTCTTTTATAAAGTATCTTACCTTGCATAAATCATCAGTTTCACTAATGGAAGATCTCCCTGGAGAAGAGAATGTGTTGGATGTGTGTGTCATACACTCATTCCTCTCTCTTCCCCCACCATGTCAATGGTCAAGGGATGGAAAGTGTTGGCAGAGATTTATTTTGAGAATGAGGAGGAGGAGGATAGTGAAAAGCTGAAAGAGGAGAGAGAGCCTAGGAAAATGGAGTTCCCTCCAAAGCATTATTCTCCAGTCATAAAGAACCTCTATGGACCTTGGCGTTATAGTCAAAACCTATGAGAAAAGTTTGCAACTCTGGGGTTCCAGGAGAGACTATGCATGTGCATGTTCCATATGTTTCCAAAATCAATAAATATAAGCCGAGTTTAGGAAATTTCATCAGGAATTAGACATTGACCTTCAAGCATGGGCAAATGTCAATCAGTGGTTGGGTTGTATAATGAATACTGGGCATTACAATTTATTCATAATCCTGGGCATTATTGAAGCAACTGCAAAGGGAAGCAGCTTGGCCAACTTAGAAGCCCGCCATGGAGGCCAAGTTTATCCAAGCTAAGGCAAATTGCTAAGGCAACACCAAGTATGAGCCATGATGGCACAGTGGTTAGAATGCAGTATTGTAGGCTAATTCTGTTGACTTCTGACTGCCAGCAGCAGTTTGGCAATTTGAGTCTCACCAGCTCAAGGTTGACTCAGCCTTCCATCCTTCTGAAGTTGGTAAAATGAGGACCCATATTGTTGGGTGACAATAAGCTGACTTTGCAAACTGCTTAGAGAAAGCTATAAAGCACTGTGAAGCAGTATATAAGTCTAAATGCTATTGCTATTGATGCATGTAAGCAAAGTTTTCGCCCTGTAGCTCCAAGGAACATTTATTCTTATAGCTAGCACCAGTGTTGCAATTTGTCGTATTAATCATCATTCTCCAAAGCAGCTCATTCTCTGATTGGTTGACTGTGACCAGCTTGGATTATAACTAGGACCTCCACACAGTTTTTAGCAATAAACAGTTCTTTAAGGACTTACTAGTTCCTAGCAGGTCTCCCAAGAACAATAAACAAAGGTTTGTACTGTGCATGTAAGCAGCAGCAGCAGGATATGACTGAGTTGAAATAATGGGCCCATTGAATAGCACCCCTCTTCCTAACTACATGCCTGCTAAAAAGGAACGAAGGGAGCAAGTTTAGATAGAATCATAATTTAAAAAATGATGACTCTGAACTACATTTTCAGAATCTGCGGAAACGCAGTGCAGTTCACAATCCAAATCTTTTAAAGCAGAGTTTTAATAAGAAAATATTGAACGCTTGACAATAACAGACAGGTAGCCTTTGACTTACAACAGTTTGTTTAGTGACCATTCAAAGTTACAACAGAACTGAAAAAAGCAACTTATGACCGTTTTTCATTTATGAAAGCATGCCTATGGCCACAGGATCAAATTTCAGATACTTGGCAACTGACTCCTATTTATGACAGTTGCAGTGTCTCAGGGTCATGTGATCACCTTTTGGAACCTGACAAGTTAATGGGGAGGGCAGACTCATTTAATAACCATGTTACCAATTAAACAACTGCATACATTAACAACTGATTCACTTAACAACTCTGGCAAGAAAGGTCGTAAAATGGGGGCAAACGTCACTTAACAAATATCTCATTTAGCAAAAGAAATTTTCAGTTCAATTATGGCCATAAGTCGAGGATTATCTGTATAATATTTAAATTGTGGAGGGGAATCCAGATGAGATATACTCGGATAAAGGGTCTACTTATACACTGTTAGGCACTGAGTGACTAGAGGAAAAATCCAGACCTGGCCACCCTCATAACGGCTGACAAACTGTCAACACCAACTGCCATGTTAATATTCATCTTTCAGCACATGTTCAGTCAATTTTTTCTCTTGTTGGGGGAGCCAAACATTCTGTATGGAACCAGCCAGTGTACAAAAATAGTCTGGCCATGTTGGTTGGCAAGATGACTTTTTTTAAAAAAACCAACCTTATGGCTTCAAATATTCAATTAGCCAAAAATTGAAATGTTATTTATCAGAGGCTATATCATTTTATAGGAATCAATGTCTCATTCAGAACAGCTTTTCTTTCCTACTGAACATCTAGCAAAATTTTGTTATTCACCTTTATTTTTCTTGTCAATATTTCAAGAAAGATTGAATCCTCCTGAACCTGTCTCTGTTCACAAAACAGGACTCTAAACTCCAATATATGGACGCAACCTAACTTCATTTCAATGATCAGTGGATTAGTGTCAGTGGTGGGTCTCAAAATTTTTTAGAACCTCTTCTGTAGGTGTGGCCTGCTTTGTGGGAATGGCTTGCTGGCCATGTGACTGGGTAGGAGTGGCTTGCTGGACATGTGACTGGGTGGGCATGGCCAACTTGTAAAATGTAGTGAAACTCACTTAACAATGCTCTTGCTTAGCAACCAAAATGTTGGCTCAGAATCTCTGTTATTTGAAGCACACAAGTCTTAAAGCTGTCAAGTTACAGACCCTTGCACCCCTAACTCTTTAGAAAAAAACCCCCAGGGGTGTTCAAACTTGACAGCTTTAAGACTTGTGGACTTCAACTCCCAGAATTCTTCCTCTCGCTCTTCATCTTGATGATGTGCGGATGGGTGAGGGGAGGGAGCTGGAACCAGTTCTAAACGTCATTGTAGATTTGTGGAACCTCTTCTATAGAAGAGGTTAGAACTGGCAGGAACCCACCCTGATTAGTGTCCTATTGTTCAGCTTCTCTCCCATTTAACGGGAATGGTGTTTGTTTGTGGTCAAGCATTTCACATCTGAATCCACATTTGAGTAAGAAAACATACTACACAGAATATACATTATGCTTTGGTGCATCTTATGAGATGACTATAATCATCTGCACAATTCAGAGTCAGATATATTCTCTGCAACAAGAGATCATGATGTACAGATAGTAGAACAGCAGTAGACTTAAATGATTGCAATGCAGCAGGAGTTCTTTGGGGCCATTTTTTTTACATCGATCAATATATTGAAAACAAAGCATCATTCTGAGAAGGTGGATTTTTTAAATGGTCATGCCTCAAAATCCACTATATATAAACCAACAGTTTGCTACTATAAATTGGAGTAGAGGAAGATGCTTTTTCTTCCTGAGTTGGGAGCACAACTTCCCCAAAGTTTTATGTTTTTAAATTATAATCCAGACAAAAGTCCTTGATTACATAGTTTTCAATTTTTCAAAGCCAGACTCAGTTACTGTTTATCAGTGCCAGGTGACCCATCTCTATCAGCAGATGCCGGAGTTCTGAATTATCTGAATTAGAAATAGATTTCAGGAGATACAATCAGTAGCTAGCAAAGAACGTGACAAATCCAATTTCTCGGCAATTAAGGCTTGCAGAATAGCTTCGACTTTCTTTGGAACAAATGTATTCCTTCGACTGGATGTGCCGTAATATAACAATCACTTCAAAGCCAAAGTAACATTTGCTTTTGTTCTGTATCTGTCCTGTGCATGGAGTCCCTGAAAAATTGCCATCTGCCTGTTTTAAGCTATTCCACAGCTTCTGCATGGTGAACAATATCCACATATCAGACAACATCAGTAAGCCTGTAAAAAAAAAATCCAATGCATTTTGATAAGCCTCAGGGACCCTCAACACATACAATTTACAGAATGTCTAACAACACACTACATACTGGTAACAGAAGTTGTCAAATTGTGAGATATTGGTTCCAAATCTTGCCAAAACCCTTTTAGTGACATCTGATGTAACAATACATGTATCTTGTAAGGCATGGAAAATATTGTTTATTATTGAAATAGGATGCTGTTCCCACATTGTTTACCATACTCAAATCAATACAAAAATGGATTTCATTAAGATCTTTCTTTGGTACATTCACTATGATGGTTCACTAAATTCATTCCTGTCTGTATTTCTATAGCTCATTTTTTTCAGCATTTTGTATAACTCCAAATTTATGGTTTTCCCATGGCAAGAGGTATACATCTCAGATATCTCTAGAGATGTTGCTCATTGGTGCAATTTGGCAATATTTTAATGGAGCACTTTCATTACCTGGCTGTGGCAGTTACTTCAATGTTAGATCCTATCTTTGTTGCTGGTTTTGGGATTTTTTTAAACTTTTAAATAAAGTTCTTAATGTAGTTTCCAGCGGAACTCATAAATCAAAATTCATCATTAATAGATTCTGTGATATTCTTCAGGTTGTCTTTGTTCTCTACACCTCTCTTAAGTCCTTCCTTTTCCTTCCTGGTAGCAGTGAATCCTGAGGTTTACAATTCTGCAGCTATCTGGCTAACAAGCAATTGGTTACCCACCCACCCCCATCCTAAATGGCATTCCATGTGTGTTCTTATGTCAAAAGACAAACAAGCAGAATGGCTTCCCTAATCTGATGGCTTCCAGATGCATTGAAGACAGCAACTCATTTGGCCTAGCTGGTTATAGTTAAGATAAATCCGAATAGCACAGACAAAGGAATATAGTAATATGATTATGAATACATGAAATGAATATGAATACAAGGGAATATTAGGACAGGGATGGTAGCCTCACTGGTGCCCTAAACACTGACAATCTTGGTGCCCTCCTCCTTTGTACATACTGTACAAATCTTCATTGTTTTTTTTTTCTTTCTCAACTTTGTGGTGCCCCCTTGGGCCTGGTGCCCTAAGCAAATGCTTAGTCTTCTTAATGGTTAATACACCACTAGTGATAATAAGTGCCAAAAAGGAACTCTCAATATTTCACCCAGTATCTGCAAGCTTATACATCTGGGAATACATTTTACTATTGAATTGGTGACTTCCCTTTGAATTTGCATACATTAGGATTTCTCTGTAAATAGGACCAAACAATTATTAGAGCAAGCAAAACTGGGTTTTTAAAAATCTGGATGACTTTGCTGCCATCTAGGGCACATCTAGATGGTTGTGTTTAAGTCTACTGCACTAGTCTTTAAGTGGCAGAAAAGTATACTGACTTGAAATTTGCTGGCCCAACAACCCAACTCAATTCTGTAATGAAGTACTGCCTAACAGTTTTAGTGTAGGATGCTTAAGGCAAGTGAGTGACTACCACCTGCCACCAACTGATTTTCTTAATAATTGATAAGATGGGGCTGGTCAAATATAGACAGTTGTGATTTGACCGGAAGTTCTCCAGCTGGACAGATGTGGTGTGTGTGTGAGCTCTCAAGAGCCTCACATGAACCCTATCTGACAAACCTATTTCAAGATCCTTTTTGGATCAGAACCACCCTGTACGGGGGACGAAGAAGGGGCAGCATCTCATCAGACCCAGGGGGAGGAAACAGGTCCCTCGCAGGTCGGAGATTTTCCCTCTGAATTAAAGTAGGGGTGGCAGCATGTCAACCTGGCTGCATAGAAGCTGGTTTCCAGCCAAAGCTGGAACAGGAGTGTGCAGGAACAGGAGTGTACAGGAGATGAGATGAAAGACCGGTAAGAAGATTCATTTAACCCACAGTCATAAATCAAAACTTGGAAAAGGTAAAGAATCTTGAGAGTACAAATAATATTAATAGACAGATCTGGATTTTGGCAAAAGGAAAGAAAGAAAGGGAAAATTGATTTGAAATAGAAACCAAACATTCTGAGGGATTTACTTCATCTGAACTTCTTCCAACTAATATATCTTAAGCAACTCCAATTAGGGAGAAAAATCAAGAAAAAAGCACTACCTTCTCACTTATAACTGATAACCTAATCTTGACTGTGCATGAAGTTTTAATTAACCAACTACCATAAATCAGAATTTGGAAAAGCAGGAGGCAAAGAGAAACATACCCGTCTGGCTGTTTGCAAGTTTGTTCCAATTAATATATTTTGAACAGCTATAACCAACTGGAGGTGGAAGGTAGCAAGGGAAAAATAATAACAAGATCAAGAACTGGGAAACTACAAAGTTTTTCTTCTTCTTTTTTTTTTTTTGCAAAAGATCAAGATGGCTCCAGCTTCTCTTCCGTTTTTCACATTAATTGAATTAGCTAAATTTAAGGTGGACCAGAACCTTGAAATAAGATCTGCATAACTAACTGCATTTTTGGAACTGGACATTTAAGGAAGAACAAAAGACCAAGATGGCTCCCATCACTCTTCCCCACAGCAGCTGAAGTAGATAAATTTAAGGTGGACCAGAACTCTGAAAGAACTGTATAACTAACTGTAACTTTGGAACTGGACATCATGGAAAGCTGGGAATTTGAAGAACTACGTGAAATTATAAAAAATATGCATAAATCATTAAAATCAATCCTAAATAGAATTCTGAATCCAGAGAAACAGGGATTTAAAGAAGAAGGGAAAGAAGAATGGGGAAAGATAATGAAGGGGTAGAAACGGTGGGAAATAAAAAGCAGACAAAAAACTCCATTGGGCGTGGCAGTGGTATAGGGAAAATGGTAAAGGGGGAATGTGTCCCAACAAAAGGGAATTAAAAACAGACAAAAGATGTTTTGGAGGTTGACAGTGGCATAAGGAAAATTGAAATAGGAGGTTATGCTCCAACAAAGAGACATATAAAAGATTTCTTTGATGGTGCATTGGGGAAAATTGAAGAGGGTGGACGTGTCAAAACAAAGAAAAGGGAGAAGGCAGGAATAGAGAAGTGGGACAAAAGACTTACTAGGAAAAAATCAGACAACTAGAAATTGTTATATGGAAAAATATAAAGCTAAGATAAGTTGTTTATTTCTAAATATGACAATAAAATGGAGTTGCAAATTGATTGAATATGATAATGGAAAGATAATTAAATAAAGGTCAAAATACATGGAATATGGACAAATATGAAACTGATATGGGGAGATTGTAAAGCAGAGGTTTGTGATTCACTTTTTTACTTGATAATTAAACTGAGTTGCTAATTGATTGAGTATGACAATAGAAGGACAATTAAGCATGGGTTAAAATATATGAAACATGGATATATATAGAAACTTTAAGATGATGAATAAAGTGAGAGGTGTACTGTTTGTTATGTAGATTAAGGGAATTGTAATAAACATTGAAAACAGTAAGGATTGCCATTTATAGACAATTAAAGGTAATCTAATCCAAGATATGGAAAAATGGAGAGGGAACATGAAATATACTTACAATGGAAAACTATTGAGATTTAAAGACAGAATCACAAATTGGAGGCTTGTAAGGATGTATAATTATATAAATATAATGATGAGAATAGCTAGGAATTGTAACCAGGTCTACATCTCAGCCAAAAATAGATGGGGGCGGAGTTTAAAAGCACAATGACTATATATGTATACTTTTTTGTTCTCTTTTTTTTAAAAAAAGGAGGAAGATATATGTCAAAATTAAATATGTATATTGAAAAGGAATTATAAATACATAAAATGGAGCTCGCTCAGAAGCTGAAATACACCAAGTAAATGAGATGAAAAGTGTGAAGAAGAGAAGAGAGGTATGGGAAGAAGAGAGGAATAGGAGAGAGGGAAGGAGGGGAAGAGGAGGAGAGAAAGGAGGAGTGGAAAGGGGAGAGAGGAGAAGGAGAGAGGAAGGGGAAGTAGAAAAGAGAAGGATGACAGAGGGAAGAAAGGAGGTAGGGAGGGGGAGGAGAGAGGGAGAAGAAAGTGATGGATAACGTACAAATATGGTGCATGGAGAACAAAAGAGCCAATTGTTTTTGGGAGTTGATGGTTAGGTGAATTGATGTAAACATTTAATAATACAATATGATGTTGGCTATGTAATAGTATACATGTGATTATATGTTATGAAAATTGAAAAATAAAAAAAACTTTTTTAAAAAATATAGGCAGTTGTTTTGAATTGCAAGTTTAACCATTTGTCAAGTTTCCTGATTGTCTTTCTGGTACATCAGAAGAGTTCCTTTTTCATTCCACACACCTGCTTTATCCCTGAAACCCATTACCTAGGCTGAGTTCTGTTTCCAATGAGCACTAGATATGTGTTCAAATATAACCTAGCAGTTGAAGGTTCAAGAGGCTGTCATGGAAGTCAGTCAGCTGCAAGCTTTCCTGTTGTCAGTAAAGAGAGTTGCCTCCTTACCAGTTCACAGGAACGTGATTACAAAGAAATAGCAATAGCACTTAGACTTATATACCGCTTGACAATGCTTTGCAGCCGTCTCTAAGTGATTTACGGAATATTGCCCCCAACAGTCTGGGTCCTTATTTTATCCACCTCGGAAGGATGGAAGCCTGAGTCAACCCTGAGCTGGTGAGATTTGAACTGCTGAACTGCAGCTAGCAGTCAGCTGAAGTAACCTGCAGTACTGCACTCTAACCACTGCGCCACTCAGCTCTCAGCCAGAAAAGCCTCTTGTTAAATGTATATGGAAATCTACTGGTACGCAATTGAAAACAATTCTGTAGTTAGAATGCTTTTAACCCTATGCCTTTTACCTCAATAAATGTCACCAAAGAGACTCTGTTAAAATTATGTTTGGAAAAGAATCACTTTTAGTCAGAGGCCAGCTGCCAAACAACCTAACATACCACAAGTGTGATAAAGGGGTTGCGAGGAGGCTTTTTCCAACAGCACATGCTCTGGCTACCTTGTCCACCGATTACTGTCATGTGCTGTATATGTCTTATCTTTTTAAAAAAGTGGCCTTAAAAACTACTTAGAATCTCCAGGGAGGCCAGAATGTAGTGGCATGGGCAATGATGGGTATGACAAAGTATGACACCAATAGATTACCAGTAAGCTTCTGAATTCAGTCGTTTTTTCTAGTTTCTACCTGGCCTATATAATTGGGCAGATTCCATTGTTCATACTAGTACATTAACTTGATTTTAACATGATCTGTAGTTTTAAAGTGCTGTAAGGCATTTGAGGGGATGGGGTGGCTCAAAAAGTATCTCAGTGGCTAAGACACTGAGCTTGTCGATCAGAGAGGTCAGCAGTTCGGTGGTTGGAATCCCTAGTACCACATAACAGAGTGAGCTCCCGTTACTTGTCCCAGCTTCTGCCAACCTAGCAGTTTGAAAACATGTAAAAATGCAAGTAGAAAAATAAGAACCATCTTTGGTGGGAAGGTAACAGCGTTCCGTGCGCCTTCGGTGTTTAGTCATGCCGGCCACGGAGACATCTACGGACAGCACTGTCTCTTCAGCTTCGAAATGGAGATGAGCACTGCCCCCTTGAGCTGGGAACAACTAGCACATATGTGTGAGAGGAACCTTTACTTTTAAGGCATTTGAATACATCGAAAGAGGCACATTGAATAAGCACTTTCAGGAAGCATGCAGGTAGGCTTCCTCTTGCTTATGTGTGTAAAAGAATAACTGTTTTGCATTGCAGCTAAAGTGCTATCCATGGCATATTTGCAGGCAAGGAAAGCTTTCATAGCAACCATGCTGAGCCTTCCGAAGAACGCATCTGTTTTCATATTTCAGGAAGGGAATTTGTTTGCTCATACAATAAACTTCATAAAATGTCTTTTTCATATGCTTTGCATATCCATTTCAGCGCACTATTTGCTATTCATTCAGTGCTAAAATGTGTCAAATTTAGGGTTGTTTCCTATATTTCATTTCTCATTTTATTGTTTTCTCTCTCTCCTGTTTTCCTCCAAACTACACCATTGCCACAAACAGTATATAAACCTTGTTAGGACCTTGATAAAGGAACTGCTTATCTTTGAGGAGGCTACAACAGTGCCTTCTTGATTTTGCTGCTCAGAATTCCAAAAGAAACATACCTCTTCCTTCTTCATGATAACTCTGAATTTTTCTCCTTCTACATCTCCAGGTTCCTAAAGCAAAACCTCATTATTCCCAGTTCCTCGCCTTTCCCTTCCCTTTCTTCTAGTTTCTCTTAAATCATAACATGTTTTGAATTAACTAAGAAGCCACAAGACTTTTTTCTATGATTTAGTACAATATTATCCAATCTTAAATGACATATTATAAACAATAAAATAGCTATTGTAGACCAGATGGCACCTGTCTTACAGGTCATCCTGACATTTGCGCCCCCTACTGGACCGGGATGCCCTACGCACGGTCACTCATGCACTGGTGACGTCTCGGCTGGACTACTGCAATGCCCTCTACATGGGGCTTCCCTTGGGACGCGCTCGAAGACTGCAGCTAGTCCAGAACGCAGCCGCGCGGGCTATCTTGGGGAGTACTAGGTACTCCCACGTAACACCGCTCCTGCGCGAGCTGCACTGGCTGCCTGTGGTCTTTCGGGTGCGTTTCAAGGTGTTAATTACCATCTTTAAAGCGCTCCATGGCTTAGGACCTAGGTACTTGCGGGATCGCATCCTACCACACACTTCCCTGCAACCGATTCGCTCTCACAGGGAGGGACTCCTCCGGGTGGCGTCCACTAAGCAATGCCAACGGGCGGCACCTAGGAGTAGAGTCTTCTCTGTGATGGGCCCAACCCTCTGGAATGACCTCCCCCCGATATCAGAACCACCACCGACTTCCCCTCCTTTCGACGAAAACTGAAGACTCACCTGTTCCGTTTAGCCGGCCTGGACCATTCATAACCTTATTATACCTCCTGGCAGATATATTTTAACTGGGTAATTTTAATTGGGTATTTTTAGGATTGTTGAAATATTGTTTTTATCTACTTTACTTTGTACAGGGTCGTACTGCCTCCTCTTCTATGTTTTTATGTGTGTATGTTTGTATTTTCATTTTATCTGTTTTATTTGACTGTACACCGCCCCGAGTCCCTTTGGGGAGAGGGGGCGGTATAAAAATCAAAATAAAGGTAAAGGTAAAGGATATTAGTGTTAACTGCAACATAATCAAATTTTACATTGAGGTGCGTATGGAAAATACTGGTGGGACCAACGCAATGTCCTTTTCTTGTCAGAAAGAAAGAAAAGAAGGAAGGAGAAACATTGACTATATCATTGTATTTAAAACGTTCATAGAAAGTAAATTTAATCAATGACTATTCCCCCTCCCAACTGATTCAGAGAATGTTTTTGTCATAACTCAAACCAACTCTAGAAGGAATAAGGAAGATGAATGACTATGGAGTAATATAGAATTCCCTTGGTCCTAACTATCATGCATGTATGCCGTAAGATGAATTTGCAATTATCCCAATAGATCCAAATATTTTTCATAACTATAAATAGGATAATAACTTCGTGTCCTTTGATCACTTGAGGGAAAAATACTTCATAAAATGTATAAGAAATAAAATAGATGATCAATAGACACAAGATGGAGTGTTTTTTAAAAGATGGACACAACATTTTGCAACTAGCAAAGTTGAAAAGCAGCCTATGAAGAGAGATGTCAGACCAATACGGAAAATGATAATATGTGAATAAGTGAATTTTAAATATATATATCCTGTTCAGCCAGTTTGAAGCTGGTCATGTGCAGCATTCTGTTTATCAGATTTACCTGTTCAATACAACTATTTCCTGGGAAGCCTATATAACTGCCCTCCCCACTATCTGTATCATTTCCCAGCTGTTCCGCTGTCATCCACAAATGTGTCCTGACATGCTGACAAGCAGATTCTGAGGGCAAGTTAAAACAAATCCCTTCCTAACAGTAAGAGCAGTCTGACACAGAACCAATTACCCAGAGAAATGAAGGTCTGTCATTCCCTATATATGTTCAAGTGAGGACTAGATAGACATCTGTCTTGGATGCTTTCACTGAGTAAGAGGTTAGCCAAACACCTCCCGACTCTGTCAATTGATATAATTGGAATTCTAATTATATTCAGAAGAACTGTGTTTTGAGCAAGTCTCAGTTATGTGCGGTCTTCCTCAGATCTGTAACTGAGATCTCCAGGTCCTACTATGTAAAAGCAGTATGGTCATAATTTCTCAAAACTGATCACAATTTTTACATTAATTTGAAATTGTCTTGTGTCACAAAACACTGCTGTAGAACATTACTTATTCCCGTGCCATAGTATAGCTAATAACCATGAACTTCATCTTCCATTGATATATTTCAAGCTTTGAGCCTCCAGGAGATTCCAAGAATAGCCATTGCATTTGCAAAAGCTCAGTTCAAGTAAGAACATATCATATGAGTTGTGTCATGGGATGAGTTGAGTGAGAAATACCATTGTTCAGGAAATTCTGCATTGACTATCACTATGGCAAGATCACAAAGATTTCATGGATGAGCATTGATAAGACAGGAAGATCAATCAGAGACAAAAATGAGTGTATAAAGGAGAATGAAACCAGGAACAGATACACAGTTAGCTCTTGTAGTACTGACGTAGACACAATGCAGTCAGTAGAGCAAGAACAGATGGGCTTCCAATATCAAATGTCCACCTTGCCCCCACAAGCTATAGACATGTTTATTTGTCCTCTACAAAATAACTTTGCTTTATATCTATAAACATGTCTGATATAAATAAACATGTCTGATAATAGTGATTTGGAAGGTGGGAAAAACACTTATTAATTTCTAATTTCCATGATTCAGAATTTAGCTCTAATTGTTTTTGTGTATATTGAAAAATGGTTGGTTTCTAGGCTACTTTATGCTTTCCTGAACTTGATATATGAACTAGATTATTCCTTATCGGAAACCCTCTTGAGACCTTTGTTTAAGAAAACATGAATAACTTTCAAGAGCATGGAAATAAAGTTCCATCCACTTGATGGTACCATGCTTTTAAAGGTAAAGGTTCCCTTCACACATATGTGCTAGTCGTTCCTGACTCTAGAGGGCAGTGCTCGTCTCTGTTTCAAAGCTGAAGAGCCAGTGGTGTCCAAAGATGTCTCTGTGGTCATGTGGCTGGCATGACTAAATGCTGAAGGTGCACGGAGCGCTGTTACCTTCCCACCAAGGTAGTTCCTATTTTTTCTACTTGCATTTTTACATGCTTTCAAACTGCTAGCTTGGCAAAAGCTGGGACAAGTAACAGGAGCTCACCCTATTACACAGCAGTAGGGATTTGAACCACTGAACTGCCGACCTTTCTGATCGACAAGCTCAGCACCTTAACCACTGAGCCACCATGCTCAGCATGTCCCTCATGCTCCTAACCAGATATAAAATTGGCCTGAGGCCAAAGTAGGTTTACAACATACAAGAATTGAAGGCTGTAAACTTTAGGTGTTAGCAACCAGTTCTCTTAATCTTTCATTTTTTTTTGCTTAACCTCTCAGAAACATAGTCCCATATCACAAACGTTGTATATATCATGATTAAAACTATATGAAATGCAGTTTTAAAACTATTTTAAGGAGAGTAGTTGTGCTTGTTATATGTCTCTCCATTTGAGATTCAATAGGACAGGACTTTTGTGACAAGGCCAAGGACCTCAGGTGTATTTTATAATATATAGGGTGGATCATAATGGTGAGGGTAGTTCTTCCCATGTTACACATAGAATAAAATAGAATAGAATAGAATAGAATAGAATAGAACAGAACAGAACAGAACAGAACAGAACAGAACAGAATAGAATAGAATAGAATTCTATATTGGCTGAGTGTGGTTGGACACACAAGGAATTTGTCTTTGGTGCATATGTTCTCAATGTACATATCCAGTCAGTCTAATACATAAAAATAAAAAAAGGCTTTTCAACAAGACAGAACTGAGGTAATATAACCCGACTATGGTAGTTTAAGCAAGGACTGTTATTTCTAGGTCTAGTGACAAGTATTTCAATTCAGTAGTTTAGATAAAGTGCAACTGGTGAATTAATGACTGATAAAATATAACTAAAGAATGGACCATTAATAGCAATAGCACTTAGACTTATATACAGCTTCGCAGTGTTTTACAGTCCTCTCTAAGCGGTTTACAGAGTCAGCATCTTGTCCCCAACTATGTGGGTCCTCATTAATGATTGAAAACACTCAGTGGTGTTGTTGATTGATAAGCAGGGAGCTCAGTTCCTGAGCAGATTTGAAATTAGGTCTGGTAATGCCTGTAGTACTCCCAATGCTGGTTTTTACGGACAAGGTTATAACTGAATTTCCAACTGTTATTAAGTGGGGGAAAGGTGTTCCCTGGTTGCTGCTTCCACAGATAGTATGAAATGAAGGTTGATATACTTCCGAGGAAGTTTAGAACAGCAGATTCCACCATCCTTTTTTTTTTCTGGACAAAGTATGTTTGACCAGGTTGTAGAGCAAATGTATTTCACACTGCAACAGATCTATTTCTATGAAATTGTTACTGTGGATATGCCAGCAAAGGGTGCTCTTTTATGAAATGAAATCCTTATCTGAAGAGAGACTTCGAATTGGACAAAAAACAACAGTGTCTTTTGTGCTGAATCATGTGTTTAGATGATTGTAAAACTATGACAGAGATTGTATTGAAAACAATGGGATTTTCTTCAGTAAGAAAGATATAAAATATTTGTATCAAGCTTCTCATTGTCACAACTTGGTGAGGAAATGAAAACCCTAACCCTAACCCTAACCCTAACCTGGTGCTATTTAAATAATAATAATAATAATAATAATAATAATAATAATAATAATAATAATAATAATAATAATAATAATAATAATATCCCCAAAGATTAATACATTTTTTAAAAAAGGTGCATATAACAATGAGCATGAAACAGATGCAATTCAGGATGCGATTATTATAATGACACCATGTGCAAGCACAGAATTTTACAGATAGAAGTACCATCTTGGGAAAACAGACAACATGAGATTAATCCTGAGGGTAACATACATTTCTGACCAATTCATTGTTTTGCACACTAAACAACTATTGCTATAAAACAATTAAAGGGCTTTATGAAGTAGACCTGCATGCTAGAAACACAAATCTTTTTCCTGTGAAAAAACTTGCCTACCTTTATATCTATTTGATGAAGACAAAAGATAATTGTCGGATCTAACATGATCTAGTCATTTTATTTAATTCAGCATGTTGTTTTACAATGGCCACAAATAACCCAAGACCACTCTATTCCTCGACTTTTATTTCAATAGAATAGAATAGAATAGAATAGAATAGAATAGAATAGAATAGAATAACAGAGTTGGAAGGCACCTTGGAGGTCTTCTAGTTCAACCACCTACTCAGGCAGGAAACCTTACACCATTACAGACAAATGGTTATCCAACATCTTCTTAAAAACGTACAGTATTGGAGCATTCACAACTTCTGCAAGCAAGTTGTTCCACTGATTAATTGTTCTGTCAGGAAATTTCTACTTAGTTCTAAGTTGCTTCTCTCCTTGATTAGTTTCCACCCATTGCTTCTTGTTCTACCATCAGGGGTTTTGGAGAACAGCTTGACTGCCTCTTCTTTGTGGCAGCCCCTGAGATATTGGAGCACTGCTATCATGTTTCCCCTAGTCCTTCTTTTCCTTAAACTAAACATACTCAGTTCCTGCAACCGTTCTTCATATGTTTTAGCCTTCAGTCCCCTAATCATCTTTGTTGCTCTTCTCTGCACTCTTTCTAGACTCTCTGGAGAGAAGTAGGAATTACCTGGAGAGAAGTAGGAATCCTGGAGTGGAATAGGAATTCCAGTGGGAGTGGAATGAACGAAGACAGTGGGAGCTTTGAATGAACGAGGCAATATTGCATGAATACAGTTTTTTTTAGAGTTGCTGTTATACAGTGGGATTTTTCAAAGCATCCCTTGTTCCCAGAGTCTGTATTCTCCCGCTATCATTTCCAACTTTTGTTGGCTCTCTAAATGTTCTACAATGTTTTATAGCTAAGTTGACAATTTCATTTCCCGAGAAGAGTATTTGAGGAAGAGAAGGTGCCTAATTTGATCCCTGATAGTTGAGCTAGTGTTTTCTTTTCCCTGGAAAGATGCATTTGGATTAGGATCATGTAGCTTAACCCCAAAATTCTTCTTTAGAAGGGAAAGCAAACAAGGAAAAGATTGAAAAGAAGAAAGCTTACTCTCCTTAGCGAGGTCAGGGAAGAAAATGAAAACAGGATTTGGATAGCTCTTGGCAGGATGTTTTCTTAGATTACATCAACCTAGATATGATATTGAAACAACATTATATATCAGCCTGGTAATTCTGCAAAACCAATTATCACTTTTGTTTAATGAAAAATGCTGCCAGCTGAGCCGCTAAAATGAAACGGCATTTTTACAAGGATCTCCATGTCACAGTAAAGGGCTTTATGTATCATGCATTTAATAAGTGGATGTTTAATGGTTGATCCCTTCATGTTAATCTCACTGCAGACTTTTGTATCCATGTATGAAAAGGCTGTAGTGTTGAAACCCTCATGCTAACAAACTAGTTCTCGTGTGGCACTCGTGACAATTTGAATTTGAGATGCCTAGCTTGGATATTAAGGGGATTGTTTGCTATTTCAAAAGGTTTTTTCTCCCATGTAACGTACAGTAATATCACTGCAGTTTTATAGTCCCTTTACTCTTTCTCAGCTGCTGTAATGTGTAGATATAATTGCAGTCTTTGTTCTAGGTTCTTTTGTTTTCTCCTACATTTCCTGCAAAAATTAACATAAAGGGATAACACAAATTTAAAATGCTGCTCCCACTTTTCTTACTCCCATATAGGTAGTCCTCAACATACCAAAGCAATTGTGCCCAAAATGACACTTTAAAATCATTTGCCCCACTATGATATTATTTATGAATTATAAAAACATGTGCTTCTGCTTGTGTGATTTGGTTTGTATTCTTTAATTCATCTCCAACAGGTGTGGATTATGCTTGAAGCAATGAGATTGTCAACTGGGAGCATGTGATGACAAGAAAGCTTACTGAATGTTTGTTATTTTAAGCTTTGATAGACCTGAATGAAAATCTTTTTTTTTCTTTGCATAAATTTGGAAATGAAAATTGCTGAATATTAGAGGGGTAGAAATAAAAAAAAATATGAGGGGGAAAATGGTTCAACTGTAGCAAGAAGAGCCATTCATTTTGCTAGTGTCATCCTTTCCATTGGTAGAAAGATACTTGGATGCACCCAGAGTTATCAGTGAAAATTTGATATGGAAAAAACTGCATTTGTTGAGGCACCCAATATTCATCTATTTTTAATTTTGATGGAAAACTAGAATTGGTAGAGAGTAAATGTTTTGCAACCCAAGACCTTTTCTGTTTACTGTTGATTGTGGTGTGGAGCCTGCTGATTATGATTAAAGGTTGAAAGGTTTCCCCTGTCCAGTTGTGACTCAAGGGGCCAGTGCTCATCTATGATTCTCAGCCTACGGACCGGGCATTGTCTGAAAGATGTTTTTGTCATCATGTAGCCAGCATGAAAATGTGGAATCAGAGGTGGTATTCAGCAGGTTCTGACCAGTTCTGGAGAACCGGTAGTGGAAATTTTGAGTAGTTTGGAGAACTGGTAAATACCACCCCTGACTGGCCCTGCCCCCATCTATTCTCTGACTCCTGAGTCCCAGCTGTTCTGGAGGAAATGGGGTAACCATCCCCTGGAGTGGTGAGGGAATGGAGATTTTACATCATCCTTCCCTTGCACCCTCCCCAAGCCATGCCCACCAAGCCATGCCACACCTACCAAGCCACACCCACAGAACTGGTAGTAAAAATGTTTGAATCCCACCACTGTGCGGAATTTATTGTGCTCAGTGGTGCTGTATTATTAGCTATGCCTCTTTTCTCTTTCTTAGAATGGAGCCATCCATCCAATCTCTGATCATAACTCGATGTGATGTTGTGACAATGTGCAACCATTGGATCTGTACGGTAGTTGAGTCAGGAAGGAAAAGAAAATCAATTTGAGAGTAAGAGCAATGCTCCTTCAATCAGCCACATGGATAACTCCAGCTGGTCAGAACTCCAATTGCTCTCATGCTGCATGTGTAATTCTTTTCATTTCTCCCAAATCTAATCTTTCCCTAAAAATTACTA